>NC_064629.1:897641888-898266888 GCF_023864275.1 Schistocerca cancellata
TGTGTATTTTAAATTGCGGGCAACCGCTGCCAAATTTCCACGTTATGAATCTAGTAAGTTGCGGTGACTGAAAAATACTTTTACTCAAATTCAATTGAAGACGCATCTTCAGATGGTCTCTACAAAACTAATAAAGTGAAATCTTCTTACATGAAATTCTTAAATATGTTTCGACGAATGAAGAAATACTAACAAATTCACTCTAAGGCAAAGAAAAAAAGCTGAGTTTCATGAAGGAATTAAACGAAAGGGACGTAAATCGCTACATATGATTTTCATGTACAGGCAAACAAATTATAAAAATTTCAGAGAAACTGGTTAATTTAGTCAAGAGAAAGAAGTGCACATGTTGAACAAGTCAATAACAGGTAGCCGCGCGGTATTAGCCGAGCGGTCTTAGGCGCTGCAGTCATGGACTGTGCGGCTGGTTCCGGCAGAGGTTCGAGTCCTCCTTCGGGCATGGGTGTGTGTGTTTGATTTTAGGATAATTTAGGTTACGTAGTGTGTAATCTTAGGGACTGATGACCTTAGCAGTTAAGTCCCATAAGATTTCACACACATTTGAACATTTTGAATAACAGGTAGGTCCACCTGTGGCCCTGATGCAAGAGGTTATTCGGTTTGGCATTGATTGGCGGAGTTGTTGGATGTTCTGATGAGGGATATCGTGACAAATTCTGTCCCACTGGAGTGCTAAATCGTCAAAATCCAGAGCTGGCTGGAAGGTCCAGTCCATAATGCTCCAAACGTTTTCAATCGGGGAGGGTTCCGGTGAACTTCCTGGCCAAGGTACGGTTTGGCAAGCGAGAAGACAAGCAGTAGAAGTTCTCGTGTGTGCAGGCAGGCTTTATCTTGCTGAAATATGAGCCGAGGATGGTTTACCATGAACGGCAACAAAACTTGGCTTAGAGTATCGTCGACATGCCGATGTGCTGTAACGGTGACATGAAACGCCACTCAAACCATCACTCCTGGCTGTTGGGCTGTGTGGTGGTTGACAGTCAGGTTGGTATCCCACAGCTGTCCCTGGAGTCTCCAGACATCTCTTCGAATGTCATCGAAGCTCATTTAGAAGACGGACACATCACTG
This sequence comes from Schistocerca cancellata, assembly GCF_023864275.1. Classification (NCBI taxonomy): domain Eukaryota; kingdom Metazoa; phylum Arthropoda; class Insecta; order Orthoptera; family Acrididae; genus Schistocerca; species Schistocerca cancellata. The sequence continues at coordinate 897,642,979 of NC_064629.1, forward strand.
TAGTCAGTTCATCTCCAAAGATTCCAAGCTGAAATCACGTGTGCAGACCCCCCCCCCCCCCCCCCAAGCAGCAGTGGAATACCACACTGACGGTCGCTCGCGATACGCCCGACAACGAGGAGTGACGATCTGAAATGCCAACAAACGAGGCGAGCGCTACACCGCTACAAGCAGGTAAGTGGTTGAGCGACAACAAGCAAGGAAGAACTGACCGCTCTGCAATGCGGAAGAAGTTTATACGTGGCCTCAGAGGTAACGGAAACAAATCTGTCGTTATGTAAGAAGTGAAGGGTGGGGTTGTACATGTACTAAACTACTTGAAAAATATGTAGCACAGGATAGAAAACACTGAGTCCCATTTATACAAAAAATCTGACAGTGGACGGTTAAAATCTAAAATATAAATAAAGCCTGAATGGTAATACAAATTACGTCTTTCACAAATAAAGAATCATATTAGTGGAAAAACAAAAAAGGTTAATCTGTGAAGCTAAAGACATGCGATAGTAAAACAGTGGGATATAGGAGTGAGGCCTTTATGTTTAGACTGTCAAAATTTGCTAGCAATCCCTTGTGTCACAGCTATGTCTGCACTCTTAGTGTAAAATCAGGATCCCTATTTAGAGGACAGTGTATCTCATCGTCTTCTAAACCTCTTCTATCCCGTGAAGATTATGATCGTGAATTCAAAACAATCCAGTTTATAGCATAATCAAACGGATATGATTAAAATTGTGTCGGTATTATTGACAAAAATATATAATACCGCTCATGGCCCACTGTCATCCGGTGCTTCGACCCTATTTACCACAACAAGTAAAATATTGTTTTCTGATAGTTAATTCCTTAGTATAGCTTTCTATGCTAATATTTCCAGCAGAATCGGCAAATTATTGACATCTGAAGTTATAACTCCGGCTTCGTACATCAAAAAGAAAATTGGCCAGAAATTTAGACGTAGGGAGACTGCAATACGAGATAACTTCAGGAGTATATAGTATCACTTGTCATGTTTGTATTGCTAACTATACAGGGAGTTCATTTTAATTAAAGACTCTGAGAGGTTGAAAAATGGTTCAAATGGCTTTCACCTCTATGGGACTTAACATCTGAGGTGGTCCGATGCACCATCTGTCAAGCACTTAAATGTGAATTGCAGAGGGCCGGCCGCGGTGGTCTAGCGGTTCTGGCGCTGCAGTCCGGAACCGCGGGACTGCTACGGTCGCAGGTTCGAATCCTGCCTCGGGCATGGGTGTGTGTGTGGTGTCCTTAGGTTAGTTAGGTTTAAGTAGTTCTAAGTTCTAGGGGACTTATGACCAAAGAGTCCCATAGTGCTCAGAGCCATTTGAACCATTTTTTTGAATTGCAGAGTAATCATGTAAATGTAGATGAGATCATCAGTCCCCTAGAACTTAGAACTACTTAAACCTAACTAACCTAAGGACATCACATACACCCATGCCCGAGGCAGGATTCGAACCCGCGACCGTAGCGGTCGGCGGTTCCAGACTGAAGCGCTTAGAACCGCTCGGCCACATCGTCTGGCAGGTTGAAAATACCGCTTCAGCTGTAAAATACTTTATTTTCACACGACCAGTTTCGGACTGTTAGAAGCCCATACTCAGGTGTCTAGTTGTGCTGTGATCCCCGAGCGCCGCGTGTACCAGGCGCGGTGTGCTGCCTATGAGCGCAAAACAGAAACTACTTCATTCGCAACGCTGTATTCCTTCGACAAGTCGAACATGGGACTTCTCGTCGCACAACCGTGGCCGTGTAGCGAACTGCGATATATCGTAAGGTTCAGTACACTGCGACCGTAGCTCGCGTAATCGTGCAGACGTAGAATAGATAACGGCTCTAAAAATTACAGTACTGGCGCAGTGTTTATTGCCTGCACACGTTCCCATCATCTGGAGAACAGAGTTCCAAGTGGATGAAGAGTGTTGCAACCACACAAGAGAAAATTGAAGTGATCCTGATTTATGGAGGATGTAGGAGAAATGTTGAAGATGACGTTACCTTGTATGCCGAACGTTTTCCAGAGACAGCTCGCTCTCTTTCGTTCTTTTACAAGGTTGTGAACATCTTCGTACAGATGAGCGTACCGATCAGCAAAAGAAAACGAAGCAAACGTGTTACAGGAGAAGCTTATGAAATATCTGTACTAGCGGCAGTGCACCACAACCCACGGATAAGCGTCCGGCAATTCCTCAGCGATTCTAGTTTGTCCTTCGGTTGTATTGTCATAATAGTGCGTCGTCGTAAGTGTCATACATACCAAATATCACCGTATCAAGAAGATCATGGCGCTTATTTCCACAACCGGATAGTGTTCTGTGAATGGGCATGTCTACAAATGTTTCCAGGTTCTTGGCCGAGGTACTGGTTAATGATAAGTCTACATTCACGGTCCATTGTAGCTTTCACCGGCATAACATGCATTTTTAGAGAGTAGACAATCGCCACTTGTTACAGAAATTGACCATCAACATGCTTGGTCGGTTAAGGTATGGTGTGGTATCATAGGGAACAAACTCATTGAAATACTTGTTTTGTAAATAAGACTGCATTTTCCTGCAGGAAAATGCAGTTTTATTTACAAAACAAGGATTTATATGCTTGGTGCGGAGGATGGTCACATAAACAAACTTATTGGTCAATATTTTATCGACGGAACTTTGAATGGACGCAAATATCGAAACATTTTAGAACAAGTACTACCGGTACAACTACAGGACGTTCCCCTAGACTTTCAACAATGTATGTAGTTTCAGCATGACGGTTACCCAGCGTATTACGCAACTGAAGCACGGGAGGTATTAGACCGTGTTTACACTGGTCGGTGGATCGGCAGAAGTGGCCCTATTAATTGGCCCTCTAGATCGCCAGATTTGAAGTCGCCGGATTTCTTTTGTGGGGATATTTAGAAGATAATTTTAACTAGTAAATGCCAACAGGCTGTGAATAAATGGCCAAAACCACCAGAAACGCCTGTGGTGAGATTACCTAACCAACGTACGGCCATCACTAGCAGCCAGGCAGAACCAGCTTTCATCAGAAAACGAAACAGACCTCCTCCGTGCCTTCCAATGAGCTCTAGCTTAACACCACTGAAGTCGCAAATGACGATGGTTTAGGGTCAGTTGAATACATGCTACAGGGCGTCTGGCTCGGAACTGGCCTTGAAGTAACCGATTTGTGACAGTTCTTTGTGTCACTGTGGTGCCAAGTGCTGCTGAAACTGCTGCTGCAGATGCAGTATGATCCGCCAGAGTCATACGCCGAACACAATGGTATTCCTTCAAGGTAGTGCCATGTGGCCGTCCAGACCCTGGTCTTCTTTCGACCGTACATTCTCGTGAACCCCGCTGCCAGCAGTCATGTACAGTGCTTACATTCCTGCCAAGTCTTTCTGCCGTATCACAGAAGGAACATCCATCTTCTCGTAGCCCTCTTACACGACCTCATTCACACTCGGTGAATAAATGTCGTGTGACTAGGGCCTCCCGTCGGGTAGACCGTTCGCAGGGTGCAAGTCTTTCGATTTCAAGCAACTTCGGCGACTTGCGCGTCGATGGGAATGAAATGATGAAGATTACGACGACACTACACCCAGTCCCTGAGCGGAGAATATCTCTGACCCAGCAGGGAATCGAACCCGGGGCCTTAGGATTGACATTCTGTCGCGCTGACCACTCAGCTACCGGGAGCGATCATTCACACTCAGTGAGGTACTGATAATGGCGTCTTTGTCGCTTGAAAGGTATTCTTGACTAACATCAACTCACCATGGCCAATCTCAAAGGTAACTAACGCTCACGACTGTTGCAATGTGTGTTTAAAGCAAACCTGATTAGCATTCAGGTAGTGGTGCTTTTCCATCAGCGTACTTACGGGCTTCAGAAGGGGGTTCCTCGCTGCCACACGTCTTTTCAACTCGGCATCAGTCATATATTTACTGTTGCAACATACAAGATTTTGTTGTTCATTTCTACCAATTCTGCGAAAATTCATCTTTCTGGTTTCAACTTTCTCATTTCAGTAATTCCGGTGAATTTGTCAATACTTTTAGTAGTTTTACAAGCTCATCCTGGTCGTGGTAGATCCTTATTGTTATCTTTCGTCTTCTGGCGATAAAGGTTATATTACACTCTTCCATCCTTACCCACATAGACACGCCATATTGTTTTGGAACTTGGGGCATAATTAAACCTGCTTGTTACAGTGTTACGATAACAAGAGGTTTGTTGAAACTTCCTGGCAGATTAAAACTGTGTGCCCGACCGAGACTCGAACTCGGGACCTTTGCCTTTCGCGGGCAAGTGCTCTACAAACTGAGCTACCGAAGCACGAAGCCAGGAAGTTTCATATCAGCGCACACTCCGCTGCAGAGTGAAAATCTCATTCTGGAAACATCCCCCAGGCTGTGGCTAAGCCCCTGTTTCCGCAATATCCTTTCTTTCAGGAGTGCTAGTTCTGCAAGGTTCGCAGGAGAGCTTCTGTAAAGTTTGGAAGGTAGGAGACGAGGTACTGGCAGAAGTAAAGCTGTGAGTACCGGACGTGAGTCGTGCTTCGGTAGCTCAGTTGGTAGAGCACTTGCCCGCGAAAGGCAAAGATCCCGAGTTCGAGTCTCGGTCGGGCACACAGTTTTAATCTGCCAGGAAGTTTCCTATCAGCGCACACTCCGCTGCAGAGTGAAAATCTCATTCTGGAAACATCCCCCAGGCTGTGGCTAAGCCATGTCTCCGCAATATCCTTTCTTTCAGGAGTGCTAGTTCTGCAAGGTTCGCAGGAGAGCTTCTGTAAAGTTTGGAAGGTAGGAGACGAGGTAATGGCAGAAGTAAAGCTGTGAGTACCGGACGTGAGTCGTGCTTCGGTAGCTCAGTTGGTAGAGCACTTGCCCGCGAAAGGCAAAGGTCCCGAGTTCGAGTCTCGGTCGGGCACACAGTTTTAATCTGCCAGGAAGTTTCATATCAGTGCACACTCCGCTGCAGAGTGAAAATCTCATTCTGAAGAGGTTTGTTTTTCACTGCTCTTATAGCCATAATAATGATATGAACACTGTAACTGTCCCTAAGGGACTGCTGTGGAATCACCATATAGTACCGTACCATAGCTCTTAATACACTGTGGACATGACAAAACTACTGGGATGTGTGGGATGGGCGCTGATTCGTGACAGAGGTAAACAAACATAGCAGTTTACTTACCTATTCAGTATGTACACAACACTCATCTCAATAGTATTGCATGTGTATGAAAACAGCCAAATAAACCTGACATGTTTACCAATGTTGTACTAGTCCTTTGCTTACTCAACCGTAGCCATGGTATTATACAGTTCCTACAGGGAATTATATGTCAATTATAAACGTTATCAAAATTAATGCGTGTAGAGTGTCAAAGATCATGCTTTGAGTCGAAATAGGACTGTGATATCTTCAGTAATCGATCACTTGGTTAAGAACACCTTTGCAGTATGGGAACAATTTAGAATACGTGGAATAAAATCAGTATTGCATGCTGACGTTGTGGCAAGCCACATTCATCACATTTCTCTTCTATTTTAAAACACAATTTCATTTTTTTTATTAGTGTGATCAGCAGAAGTTATTTGAAACTAATGGTCTAATCTCATTCGTACAGAAACCAACACAATATTTACACAAGCTGCGACATTGTCGCGAATAAAACAGTGACCCGTATATCCAATAAGTTTCCTTTAATTTACGTTTATGGTCACAAACTATTTGTTAACAGATTACCGGTTTCCGTCTATAATGACCATTATCAGATCTGCAGCAAAAAAGGGAAAAAAGCCATGAATACACTCGAAAATTGTCTACAGCTTAAAAACAATAAATAGACAATAATTAAAAGTACTACTGACATACGTTGCGCTTGAAGAGGCATACCTGTTTTATAAAAAGAAAGTCTCAATGTACTGCATCTGTAGCGCCATCACCAAATCTTAAATGCAAAATATTTATTTATAACCTTCTGTAACTTACAATAGGCTTGTGGATTATTACATACACATACAATTAGTAGTTCATGTAAGTAGACAAGTATCTGTTTGAGCAGTTATCTGTCCTGAACAAGGTTTGCTAGACAGAGAAATATAAGATGGCATCTCATCCATTCCCAGTAATTTTTAACAAAAACCGAAACGAGTGCCAGAGTCTTAAAGATAATTAATATTACTTAAATTGCTTGTACATCCCTACATAAATTAATGTTTCCCCAAACTGGTATAGATTAAAGTATTGGAAGGTACACAGTGCTCTCATGGCTGTGTGTAAACATGATACATAACTGCTAAATTAATGCTGTCTGTAATAGGTCTAAGTAAAGATGTTTGAATGATACATTGTTCATCAGCAAGGAACATAATACGTAAGCTAATGTTGTCTCCAATTGGAATAAATCAACATGTAATAATGGACCAATTTTCCATATGGATGGCTCATGTTCATGTGCATCCTCGGGGTGAGTTGATAATTACCGTCTCCCACTCACATAACAACATGAAAATATTTTCACAAGGAGTGAGTGCTAAATAGACTGATTAAATTAAACAGACACAATCATAACCTTTAAGATGGAATATTTCTCCTCATGAATGGCGAGAGTGATAGCGCAACAAATCGTCAATAATAATAAATGCCTCCTCAATGTTCATACCAGTTATAATACAAAACCACACAGACATTTTGAGATAATGAATATTACATTAGATAGACAGATAAGATACACCTCTTAAAGTCACTCACGATCAAAAATATACATTTTTAACAAAGTGAAAGTTAGATCATTGTTACCTTAACATAAGTTGTTTGTAGTATATTGAACTCCTTGTTCGTGCTTGTAAATTGTGTATGGTCCCATTCCGTTCCCTTTATTCACAATTTAGCTTGCTTCCAGTACCGAAACGTAATATTGCCACATAAACTACCATTCACCAGACTAAATTCCTGCTACTTCACACAAAAATTGCACTACTTCATGCTGCATTGCTACGCTATGCTACTGTCATTCCATGTTCTACATATTACAAATATCTCTCCTTAAAGAGAACCTGTTCCACATCTTCGGATTCAGCTTGTGCCCGAGCATTCCAAACCCACGGAACCACAGAACATGTTTATCCACTAGTGCTCAAAGATAACGGGTAGCTAAAATATTTTGTATTGTAACATATTTGTTAAAATTTGACAGACCAAGAAATGAAAGAAATTGGCTCTTTTTTTACGGAACAGAAAAGCCTTGAATCACTCCAACAATGTCTCGATCACATGAAATGTATCCGCAGATGCGGATAAGGAGAAGCATCATCTGTATAATGGAATAACAGCAGTGAAAAATTGTGCTGGACTGGGATGCAAACCCGGATATCCCACTTTTCGCGAGCGGTCGTCTTACCATTAGGTTATCAGAGTACGCTCCACGGCCACCAAAACTTCCATATGTCGTTAACCATGTGGCAACAATATTTTTCGCACATACATTATGTGCACTTTGTGGTCAAAACTACCCGGGCACCTGGCTGAAAATTACTTATAAGTTCGTGGCGCCCTCCATCGGTAATGCAGGAATTCATTATTGTGTTGGCCCATCCTTAGCCCTGATGTCAGTTTCCACTCTCGCAGGCACACGTTCAACCAGGTGCTGGAAGGTTTCTTGGGGAAGGACAGCCCATTCTTCACGGAGTGCTGCACTGAGGAGAGGTGTCGATGTCGGTCGGTGAGGCCTGGCACGAAGCCGACGTTCCAAAACATCCCAAAGGAGTTCAGTAGGATTCAGGTCAGGACTCTGTGCAGGCACTGGGATGTTATTGTCTTGTAACCACTCCACGAGAAATGGTTGAAATGGCTCTGAGCACTATGGGACTTAACTTCTGAGGTCATCAGTCCCCTAGAACTTAGAATTGCTTAAACCTAACTAACCTAAGAACATCACACACATCCATGCCCGAGGCAGGATTCGAACCTGCGACCGGAGCGGTCGTGCGGTTCCAGACTGCAGCGCCTAGTACCGCTCGGCCACCACGGCCGGCCAACTCCACGTCAAACCGTGCTTTATGAACAGGTGCTCGAACGTTTGAAAGATCAGTCGCCATCCCCGAATTGCTTTTCATCAGTGAGAAGCAAGAAGGTGCTTAAAAAATCAATGTAGGCCTGTACTGGGATAGTGCCACGCAAAAGAACAAGTGATGCAAGCCCACTCCATGAAAAACACGACCGTACCATAACACCACCGCCTCAAAATTTTACTGTTGGCACTACACACGCTAGCATATGACGTTCAACGGGCATTCGCCAAACCCACACCCTGACATCGGATCGCCCCCTTGTGAAACGTGATTCGAAACTCCACAAAAAGCTTTTCCACTGTTCAGTCGTCGAATGTTAACGCTCCTAACATCGAGCGAGGTGTCGTTTGGTATTTACGGCGTGATGTGTGATTTATGGGCAGCCGCTCGACCATGAAATCCAAGTTTTCTCACCTCCCTTCTAACTGTCATAGTACGTGAAGTGGATCCCGAGCCGGTCTGGAATTCCTGAGTGATGGTCTGGATAGATATCTGCCTACTACACATTACGACCACCTTCAACTGTCGGCGGTCTCTGTCAGTCGACAGACGAGGTCGGCCTGTACGCTTTTGTGCTGTACGTGTCCCTACACGTTTCCACTTCACTATCACATCGGGAACAGTGGACCTACGGGTTTTTGGTGTGTGGAAATCTCACGTACATCTCGCGTACAGACGTATGACACAGGTGACGCCCAACCACCTGACCACGTTCGAAGTCGTGAGTACCGCGGAGCGCCCCATTCTGCTCTCTCACGATATCTAATGACTACTGAAGTCGCTGATATGGAGTACTTGACAGTAGGTAGTAGCACAATGCACCTAATATCAAAACGTACTTTTTGGTGTTTACGGATACTTTTTATTACATAGTGTATTTTCCTGTACAGGGCAGACAGCTGATGGTTGCCCGTCTTCGCAACTATGAATACATGTCACGTAACGGCTGTAGTCGCTGCAGTGCCTATTCCTTCGGACACACATGTATGTTCAAAGAAATTTTGGAATGTACTTCTGAACAACATTGGTACTGCATTATCGCATCTATCAGGTTGAATTCCTGAATTTGTCACAAAATTTCCAAAAAATTTCACAACCCTTCGAGCAACCCCTGAATTACCCTACCTTACAGTCACTATAAAATCTTCGAATACAGTGGAAATCCTGTCTAACCTTTATGATTCTTCTAACCGCTTTCGACGATCGGGACATTGTTAACATATGATCTAATCCTCGTCCACGTAACAGCAGTAAAAATATTTTTGAAGCCTCTAACGGAAGCATCTGAATTCACATCAAGTCCGAAAGGAAACTTACTTGCTCTCAAATCAATGGATGACAGAACAATGAATACAAGGAACTTCTTTACCGATTCATCAAACTTTAAGGCTAGTAGAATAATTACTTTCAACACCGAGGCCTATTTACTCACGGATATGGTTGACTTTAATCTCGATTTGTGTCCTGTTAGTCTTTAGTGACATCGTCATCGAAGAGACAATAAACAGCCATTCAAATGGTTCAAATGGCTCTGAGCACTATGGGACTCAACTTCTGAGGACATTAGTCCCCTAGAACTTAGAATTAGTTAAACCTAACTAACCTAAGGACATCACACACATCCATGCACGAGGCTGGATTCGAACCTGCGACCGTAGCGGTCTCGCGGTTCCAGACTGCAGCGCCTAGAACCGCACGGCCACTTCGGCCGGAAAATAGCCATTCGCCCGATTGTATTACTTCCGGCTGATTTTGTTGTTGTGGACTTCAGTTTCATGGTTCGTTTGAAGCAGCTCACCACACTACTCTGTAATGTGCAAATTTTTTTCATCTCTGCATAACTACTGCCACTTTCACCCATTTTAACCTGCTTACTGAAGTTAACCCTTATTCTACTTTGCTTACTTCCCCACATTGCCAAACTGACAATCCGTGATACCTTAGGATGCGTTCTTTCAACCAATATCTTCTTTTAATCAACACCCGTCAAATTATATTTTGCCAAATTCGATTTATTACCTTTCCATGTGTACTCGGTCTACCGATCTAATCCTTAGTGTTCTTCTGTAGAACCACATTTTAATAGCTTCCATTCTCTCCCTGTCTTAAATGCTTATCGTCCTTCACATCCGTATTAGGCTATCTCCAGAAAAATACCGTCGAAGGCAACTTCCTTTTACGTAATTCATAGCCGATGTCAACAAATTTCTTTGTTTCAAAAGTGTTTTTTGCTCTGTAGATAGTTTGTATAATATATCCTCTCTACTTCCGCCAGCATTAGTTATTTTTCTATCGAAAACTGGTGCTTTTAGTGTCTCGTTCCATAATCCAATCCGGGCAAAACAACTTGGTTTAATTCGACTGTGCTTTACTTTTGTTAATGCTCATCTCAGTAAGTCTTTTCAAGACCTACCCATTCTTTTCAACTAATCTTCCATTTCTATAGCTGTCTCTGACAGGACTGCAGTATCAATAGCATGCTGCAAAGATTTTATTTATTTTTCTCCTTTTTTTTTTTACTATTTACTCAGTGTTGTAGTGTGACAATGGTACATTCAAACTGCTGTATCGCCTGCCCAAACGAATAGAGGGGAGATCCCATTGCAGTAATTAAGTGTATGTTATATAGAATTTATTTCAATTGATACGTGAGTAATAGATTTCAGCTATCAGTCGTCTTTTGGAATTTTTATTGGCAGATCTAGATTTCAGCTAGCAACTAGCCATTCTCAATACACTATCCTTTCTTGGTCAATGCATGTAATGCCTGTTGGTCTGTCTTTCTACACAATTCATTTAATACTGAGTATTAAGTTCATACTGAGTATTAAATGAACTGTGAACAAAGCCAGACCAACAGGCATTACATGCATTGACCAAAAAAGGATAGTGCATTGAGAATGGCTAGTTGGTAGCTGAAATCTAGATCTGCCAATAAAAATTCCGAAGGACGACTGATAGTTGAAAAATTATTATTTACAAATCAAAATAACGGTCGCTGCGTGCAACAGCCTCTGAATATTTCATAAATATCGTTTTTCCCACGTTCATGTGAAGAGGGCTAGCGACACAAAACGTCGACGGCAGAATATTCATTGCAGTGGCCTTAGATGCCAAGCCAGTTTTTTTCGTTGCTTATGCTGCAGCCAGTGATCCCAGAGTATTTCACCATTCATTGTGGCCGACATCTGACTCAAATGGTACTAACTGACTGTAATACAGTAGAAAATAAAGAATTCATTTATCGTTACATACCATTGTGTATGAAATCAATTTTGGTGATTCAATTTGATTGATGTCCGCCCCCGGTAGCTGAGTAGTCAGCGCGACAGAATGTCAATCCTAAGAGCCCGGGTTCGATTCCCGGCTGGTTCGGAGATTTTCACCACTCAGGGACTGGGTGTTGTGTTGTCCTAATCCTCATCATTTCATCCCCATCGACGCGCAAGTCGCCGAAGCGGCGTCAAATCGAAAGAGTTGTACCCGGCGAACGGTCTACCCAACGGGAGGCCCTAGTCACACAGTCATTCATTCAATTCGATTGATGTTATATGGACAATAATTCCGTGCAATGATTTTCAGCTTATAGAAATAAAACTATTTTATCTATAGAAGGAAAATGTGATTGAACGCTTCGCTTATTAAATTAATATTTTGAAAAGGAAAACAGAAACATAGTATTTACGAGTTGCACAAGAAGCACAGTTATTGCCTTTGCAGTAAGCTAAGGTAAAGTCTACAGCACAGTTCCATGACACGTCTATTGGCATGACAGTAAGTGGAGTGCCATAGCTCTAGCTGTGCGAGGTGTGATGGGCACTATACCTGGCTGACTTTTAGTCCCGGTGAAATAGCAACGGTACTCATTTTAACTGCAGGATGAGAGTGTCGTCCTGGAGGGACTGGATCGAGGAAAAATCCAAGCCTGTTTCCTAGATTGAACAAAGAACCTTCAGGACAAGAGTCTTGTGCCGTACCTGCTTTCCTTTTCTTTAAAAACGGTCGATGTGGGTTTGGGGAACTGAATGGGCAGGGGTCACATATCTAGGCCTGGACACGATTTCCTCCACATCCCCAAATACCAGGACTGACTTTGGGAACGAGATAGGGGTAACTATATTATTTACGTATTTATTCATTTATTATTTGTACGGCGAAAAACTAAGTAAGACGACAGAGAAAAGGAGAGGATGAGAAATATACAAAGAAAGCCTCTGCAGGTCGGGATAATGGGTGCGGAACTTGGCAATCGTAGCTGCGTCGTGCATCCGACACTGTAGCTAACAGACACGGCTTCACAGATAGGTTAATTAGTTCCCCATAGTGTGGTTCCGCATATTTGGAATATTCAGTTCGTAGACGTGTGTCATCTCATACACGGGAGGTTCCAGCTGCACATAGGGTCGTGGAAAGCACTATATATGCAATTTAAAAAGTCTCTTGTTAATGCAGGTTGTGGATAATTTTGGTATGCCACTCTTGTAAGTAATTCCAGAAGTCCAAAACGTGTTCGAATTATTCTAAAATGTATAATGAACCACGTGTACTTTGATGCACATGTCTGCGTTGCCTTTCGTACGAGAGTAGTAGGCATTATCTGGGAAAAGGAGGACTTGTGGAGCAATATGTGCCGGTATCACTCTGAGAAAACAGATCATCATTTCTCGAACAAGGTGCGAGATGCCATCCGCCTCTACCTGCAGAGACGATGTACAGCAGTGTCTGGTTTCATATAGGTGGTGCAGCTGGGTAACTCTACCATGTTGATCTGGTGAAATCGTGATTGTGTCACCTGTTTACAGTCAATTGTTAAGTAATTTAGGCCCATCCTTATAATTTTCCACACGACCTTCCACCGGACATTCGGGTGTTCCAACTCCATGGCTTTCGGGTGTCGACCGCTTTGCATGACACAGTAAATGTCCCATGTCATCACATGATGTGTTTCCAATACTGTGAGGCGAACATAGCTAAATTCGACGTAAGAATGGCTCAGATGGTGTTAAGAGGGGAACATTTCGCCTCGTCACTGGGGGTGCGAGAGAAGGTGGCTTACAGGATTCCAGGAGGGGGGCTGTGAGGTGGCAAGTCCTCCACAGCTTATGTGGGCAAGTCCTCCACAGCTTGAGTTGTATGTTCAGGGACAGGGCCAACGTCCTGTCATGAACATGAATGAGCACGAGTCCCCAGCAATTACTGGGGAGTGTGAGGAATCAGTTGACCAACTTACCATGAATTGTGGCTGGCATAGGTAGGACCTGAGCCAAATGAGGTAGACGAGAAGCCAGATAGGTGTTAAGAAAGTATGTTCGTTGAATGATGTTCATGGCTTGCAATCACTGGTCGATCATGAGAGCAACGACGTGTTGCAGAAGGTGCTGATAGTTGAGGCCACTCCACAGTGTATGTCGCCACTGATTTTGGTACCTAGATACTTCATTACGTCACAAAATCGGAGAGTCCACGCACTCCGGTTGTAGTGCTGTCCCTATCCCCACAGCGACCGATTTTTCGACATTAAGGGCGCTGCCTGAGGCCGAGCCGTACAAATGTATCCCGTCTAGTGCGTTAGAGACTTAGTTGTCATTTTGGAGCACAACCACTAGATCTCAGGTGTTGGCTGTACATCGAAAGGAACTCCACAGAACATCATGTCTATAATCTTCTAAGGCCACATAACAGAGGTTCAAGCGCCAGTGCATACTACGTAGATTGCCGATAACGGGCGTCCCTGGTACAGCGAACGTACGATGGGAATAGAGCGCATGAGGTGGCGGTCATCAGGATTTTGGTTGTCGCCCTTCAGAGGCGTATGACCAAAGGAATGAAGGTTCTCCATGTTCAGGCCAATGTGCATCAAATAAATCTCGTTGACTCAGTTGGAGGCCTCGCTTAATCCATGGATGCCAAAGCACCCGGTTATTTGTCTGCATTGCCAGGGCTATCACATAGCGATATCTGCACAAAGCAGCTTGGATATAATATGGTCCTCCTAATGATGCTTGGTCGTATGAGATGAGGCTATAAATTGTCCGACGGATTCATACCACCAAGAGGTGGTAGAATATTTTCGTGCCAAGTTTAAGAAGTGTTTAGGAGCGACAATCTTGAGTTTGTGAACCCCCTTTCGATTTCGGGATAAGGATGATTATCCCTTCCACGTAGGTAGTGAGAACTGACGTCTTCAGAACAGCAGGTTGGGACAGATGGATTACGAATGTGCCGCGAGTAAATACTGGAACTTTCGAAAGCACTCCAGGGGGTGTCGCCCAAGCCTGATGGTATATGAGCCTCGCCTTTACTATGGCGTAAAGCACTTCGTTCTTAGTGACTTCCGATACCAAGGCGTCAGTCACTATGGTGATTAACATACACTAGATCCCCTGTGTGACCTCCATAACCATCAGTCGGTCAGAGTCTTGGGCCGTGTAGATCGTGGTATAAGGTTTTTAGAAGGCGGAACTGTTATCGGGCTATGTCGAAAAGTGCTACCCGCCGTTCGTATCAATAATAAAGATCAACGTTCGTTAGCATCGTCGGCGGTCTCTGCTAACATGACACGTGGATGTTCTGTCCATGTTATACCTGTCACGCGTCTCTATGCGAACGACGGCGCCCTGTAACTGTCGGTGCGCGTGTGCCACGAATTTTCCATTGGCCCTGTTTACCCCTATCTGTCTGTCTGTTGAGGATGGCATCGAAGTGTAAAGACGTTGTAGCAGAAGTCGTTCTGCGGCGGACTGGCGACTATGACTCTATGCAGTCAAGGTACGCCGGATGATCGGTTTGTCACAAGCAGTCCACCACTCAAGCACTGTGAGATATACTCCTACACGGCGGACGCGATTGCGATGATGATTTTGCAATCTGGAGAAGTCAAATTACAGTGGTAAGCTTCAATGAGCTTCGGCTTCGCCGCATCTGCTGGCAGCGGTGGCCATCAGGGCTTATGTAGGCCTTATGGTCCGTAACGGCAGCTCTGTATCTCGCAACGCGGGTGTAATGGGGACGAGAGACAAATATCCTGTCAATGCAGCTGGATGAATGGTTCTTATAATCTGTGAGCTTGGGACGATCTCCTTTCAGATGGTCCCAAGTACCCACCACGCTAGTTTAGGATCCCGAACAAGAGACGTAGTTCGGAAAATGCAGAATGTTGCCAGACTGGTCCTTTGGCGGTAGGACACCGTTAAAGTCGCCGCCAAGAACCATCTCGTAATGTCCACCCTGGAAAAGAGGTGCTACTTCTTCCATAAAGTGGCGTCTTCCATAAAGTGGCGCTGTATGGAAACAGAAGGAGTGTAGACACTGATAAGTCGCATCCCTAGTACTGTGGGAACGATACATCTGATATTGGGAAAGCAGTACATTTCATTGCCCTGCAGTTTCTTCTCGAGGAGTATCACGACACCAACGCCCGTGGGTGAAGCTTAGGACGTAAACGTGTTATTACTGTTTATGTCAGTTAAGGCTGCTGTGCTGACCTCTTGGAGGAAAGCCATACCGACGTCAGCTTCATTTAACATGTCCTGTAGCAACCATAACTTAGGGCGGATGGATATGTTGTTGACATTGATGGTTGCAGTTCTACACTCCTGGAAATGGAAAAAAGAACACATTGACACCGGTGTGTCAGACCCACCATACTTGCTCCGGACACTGCGAGAGGGCTGTACAAGCAATGATCACACGCACGGCACAGCGGACACACCAGGAACCGCGGTGTTGGCCGTCGAATGGCGCTAGCTGCGCAGCATTTGTGCACCGCCGCCGTCAGTGTCAGCCAGTTTGCCGTGGCATACGGAGCTCCATCGCAGTCTTTAACACTGGTAGCATGCCGCGACAGCGTGGACGTGAACCGTATGTGCAGTTGACGGACTTTGAGCGAGGGCGTATAGTGGGCATGCGGGAGGCCGGGTGGACGTACCGCCGAATTGCTCAACACGTGGGGCGTGAGGTCTCCACAGTACATCGATGTTGTCGCCAGTGGTCGGCGGAAGGTGCACGTGCCCGTCGACCTGGGACCGGACCGCAGCGACGCACGGATGCACGCCAAGCCCGTAGGATCCCACGCAGTGCCGTAGGGGACCGCACCGCCACTTCCCAGCAAATTAGGGACACTGTTGCTCCTGGGGTATCGGCGAGGACCATTCGAAACCGTCTCCATGAAGCTGGGCTACGGTCCCGCACACCGTTAGGCCGTCTTCCGCTCACGCCCCAACATCGTGCAGCCCGCCTCCAGTGGTGTCGCGACAGGCGTGAATGGAGGGACGAATGGAGACGTGTCGTCTTCAGCGATGAGAGTCGCTTCTGCCTTGGTGCCAATGATGGTCGTATGCGTGTTTGGCGCCGTGCAGGTGAGCGCCACAATCAGGACTGCATACGACCGAGGCACACAGGGCCAACACCCGGCATCATGGTGTGGGGAGCGATCTCCTACACTGGCCGTACACCACTGGTGATCGTCGAGGGGACACTGAATAGTGCACGGTACATCCAAACCGTCATCGAACCCATCGTTCTACCATTCCTAGACCGGCAAGGGAACTTGCTGTTCCAACAAGACAATGCACGTCCGCATGTATCCCGTGCCACCCAACGTGCTCTAGAAGGTGTAAGTCAACTACCCTGGCCAGCAAGATCTCCGGATCTGTCCCCCATTGAGCATGTTTGGGACTGGATGAAGCGTCGTCTCACGCGGTCTGCACGTCCAGCACGAACGCTGGTCCAACTGAGGCGCCAGGTGGAAATGGCATGGCAAGCCGTTCCACAGGACTACATCCAGCATCTCTACGATCGTCTCCATGGGAGAATAGCAGCCTGCATTGCTGCGAAAGGTGGATATACACTGTACTAGTGCCGACATTGTGCATGCTCTGTTGCCTGTGTCTATGTGCCTGTGGTTCTGTCAGTGTGATCATGTGATGTATCTGACCCCAGGAATGTGTCAATAAAGATTCCCCTTCCTGGGACAATGAATTCACGGTGTTCTTATTTCAATTTCCAGGAGTGTATATATGTGAATACCGTCTCCGCTGTGAAAGGTCACCATCAGCCACTAAGATGAGAAGGTGACCCATGAGCGCTAGCGCAATCGCCGCTTCCTATTAGTGCAGTCGCTGTCCATGTGTACCATGGGCTACGCCCTCATGCTTGTCATTATCAGCCGTCGACATCTCGGCTTCTTCGGTGTCGCCCACCCAACTGTTATTGGGTGGCAGTGGTTGTGTGGAGGTATAGTGCATGACAGCATACTGCCGAGTTGGATGTAAATCTGTCAGGGCGTCAACTGTAAATGTCAGCTCATGTAGCGGAGATGTGACTGGGAGTAGGATGTCAGTTGCCGTGGTCTCTACGCTTCCATAATGTTGTGTGGCCTTGGCTTGCACACTGCTCTCGGTGGCCGCAAGTGGTCGATTCTACATGCCTATCAGTTCTTTTGCTACCAACGCGTGTGTTGCTTGCAGTCATGTAACTCAGGACGTAAATGCAGATGGTGGTTTGCTGTCGCATCTCCCACTGAAATGAATGCAGGAGTCTGCAGAATCGTAGTATCGATGTCCATGGCATCAAAAGCTGGGGCCAGAAGTGGCTTCTGTCGAACGTCGTCTGGCTGTTGCTCCGCCTGCGGCAAGTAATTATTCAAATCTGTCCTTGATGTGGCGTCGTAACGTCGGAGGGAGAATCCGTCCTTCCACAGGCGAGGATGCTGACCTCACTACCGCAGGCTATGTGAGGGAAAGAGTCGTGGCCGCATGATCCTACGACTGATGTCACAGTGAGAGTTGTATATGGCGTTGTTGGAGAGACACCGGCCTGGGGTGGCATTCCTAGCCTAATCCGGAATCGTGGGGTCCCTCATACATTATTATTGCTCGGCAGCCACCAATGTTGATACATTACAGCACGTGTTTAGTTAGTTCCATTATAACTCGCCTGACTTCGTTAAGGTCCGGATAGGTTGTAAACGTATACTAATTCTGGACAATATCGTTGAGCACTTTCCCTTATGGTTGTAAGGCAGCAACGAAAACGCCAGGTGGCACTTTAAAGGGAAGCTGGAAGACGCTCTGAGAGCATAATCGCAGCCCTTTGTGACAGATGCTGACCACTCCTATGTGTCCATCGGCGTGGTTGAACTTGAGGCCACTGGCACATCTGGACACTACAACATGACAGATGGTGTCGCTACTAGTGTTAGAAAGGGATACCTACTATGACCCTTGGGTCGCGGCGAACTCCTTCGCGATTGAGCCATTAAATTTCTAAGGACCTTGATCGTCCGTAGTCCGATTGAAAACTCAACTTCATCGTGGATTTTCGATACGCGCGAGTCATGCTGCGTCTCCCAACGACCGTAGCACTAGGCGGCGACGAAGATGTAAACTAACAGCGCGCACTCGCGAACACCGCGCAGGGGATGCAAACAAATATATACTCTTTGAGAAAACGAAAGAGTAAATTCTGTAGTGCATTCAGAAAAGTTGTAGAATCTGCCATAACACAACTACGAGTAAAACGAATCAGAATTAGAAGAAAATATTCACACAGGACAATTAACGTGGCTTACGCTTTGGTGGAAAATACCAGTTCGAATACAGACCTTAACGTCGCAGTGTAAAGACTGAATAATTTCGGGGTGAAACTACAAACCTACCTCAATCCCCTCTCAACCACTGCTACCCTGTCTTGTCCGTCGACTATTATATCTGCAGTCTGGATTCTGTACCAGTAATAAATAACCTTCTGTTCCCTGTAAGTTGTCCCTGCAATTAGAGAATTAAAAAAAAAGTGTTCAAATGTGTGTGAAATCTTATGGGACTTAACTGCTAAGGTCATCAGTGTCTAAGCTTACACACTACTTAACCTAAATCATCCTAAGGACAAACAAACACACCCATGCTCGAGGGAGGACTCGAACTTCCGCCGGGACCAGCCGCACAGTCCAAGACTGCAGCGCCTTAGACCGCTCGGCGGAGAATTTCAAAGAATGTATTCTAGTCTACGTTGACAAATGTTTTCTACAAATCTACAAATGCTATAAACGTCGGTTTGCCTTTAGTTAACACGCGGTCGAAGATACTTTGTAGGATCAGTATTGATTCGTGTGTTCCTCCGTATATTTCTCTTCAACCCAAACTGATCTCCCTCGAAGGAAGATTTTACAACTTTTCTTCTAATCTTTTGTAAATAATTCGTGTCAGTATTTTGTAGGCATGATTTACAAAACAGATAGCTCTGTGAAATTTACTCTGGTTAGTGCATGCTTTATTTATGATTGGAGATACTGAATTCTTTTTACTGCGAAATGACAATTAGTCTGCCTCATGTATCCAGTACTACACGTGGAATAATTTTGTCATGAACGGCTTTCCTAGTGGTCTCAATAACTCTGAAAGAATGACGGCTACTACTCTTGCAATTCTATAATATAGTGTGAATTCAATTTCGCTTATATAGTTCTTCTAGTCAACGGCATCAGAAAGTAAGTGAAACTGTCGTCCCACACTCAGACTACTGAGCAACAGGAGTAGCTCATTGTCAGAAGAGAGTACTTGTTGTGAGTTTCGCGCAGGCACAGTTCTGCTGCGGTATGAATGACAGGTGCATCTCAGCGTACGAGAATGGCGTGCCAATGGGAAACGCACTTGAAAGTTGAAGTACGTGTGACAACACAGGTCTTGTAGGTAAAGTGTCTAAGCTGCACACAAGATCACCGTGAAACTCTAGCCAATGAAATGTCGAGTACAGGCGTAGTGAAATGGCGCCAGCAATTTCACGAACGCCACGCAGACATTGCTGATACTGATTGCGAAGACCAGAACTTGCACACTGCGAGTTCCATCTTTACGGAAATATGAAAGCATATCTTGGGGAGAAAGAATTTTTCCGATGATGACAATGTTCACACAGTGATTCTCTAATGTCTTCGTGATCAAGGAGCGAGTCTCTTTCGCCGAGGAACTGAGCGGCAGGTAGATGTTTCCGACCGTTCATACAGTGACTTCGTGCCTACGATGAAAAATAATCTAATGTATATGTGTCTTTTTGATGTGTAGTTTAGCATTCAGTAATCGTTACTGCCAATGCAATGTGTAACTTAATTTTTTAAGTCCCCTCGTGTTTCCTCCACCTTCCGGTTTTTCCTTCGTTGCTTAGTACTGGATTCTGAGCTCTTGATATTCATACAGATATTTCTCATTCTTCTAAGACCTCTTTAATTTTCTTATAGGCAGGCTCTATGTCTCCACAAGTTATGCATGTTTCTAAATCTTTGTTTTTGTCCTCTGGCTATTCCTTCTTGGTCATTTTCTTCTCCCTGTCCATCTCATTTTTGTACATCTGTGTACATTGTCACTTTTGAATGTTTGACAATGTACTACAGTCTTATCATTGCATGCAGACTATATCCGTTCTATCCTAAACAACTATAGACAACATTTTAGTCCATTCTTCATTACTATAGGGGCGTTCAGTCTGTAAAAGGGTAAATGATCTCACACACGATATTGCATAAATTTCAACACCAAAAGGGATTTGTACAGACACATCTGTTAAATACGATTAAAGGCTAATTAGAAATGTTAATTCAGTGGCAACATAAACTTTTTTTAAACCGCATTAAAGCAGAAAATTGGCAGAATATTTGTACTGCTGACAAAACAGGTGCCTTCCTAAACACATTTCTGCTATTTGACAGTTTCTTTCTATTAGAAAGTGTAAATCAGAGTACTATCACTAACACGTAAACTTGATGGCGAAATAATAAGATACGGGTATCATGTAGAAAAAATTGGTAAGTATATCAAAACTTTAGAAACATCCACAATCGAGCGGCAGTAGCCCATTACTGACAGTACTGCAAGGTGCTTAAAAGTTTTATTTGGGAAGAGAAAAGCATTTGGTATGTTAATAGAACAGGTAATTCTCAGTATAAAATTATAACCATATGGTCAGTCGTGAAATAAGTTTCTGTTCAGCAACATAAAATTGACGATATAACGTCAGTAGGTGATAAAAGTATTTTTGAAATAATAGGTCAGTTACAGACATAGTGTTTAAGAGTCATTTTCTTAATATCATAGGTGAATTAAGCAGAGATGTAGTCTCAACTCTGTTAGAAAGTAGCTTTCCAAGACTTCTGTCTGACATACACCTCCGTGATAGTATGAAGGGCGGCGTCCAGTCAACAATTAAATTTCTGAAGACTAATGTTCACATGGGGATGATGGCTTGTCTAACAGGCCACTGAGCTGCGTATGTTAGCCTACCACGTAGCCGCATTTGTAAATTTTCCTTTAGGAATGGTCAGTTTCTTGAACGATTAAAGTGCTCAGTAGTGAAACTACTTTACCAAAAAGGAGGGAAGTATAGTGCAGACAAATTTAGACTAAATGCTGTGACAACATGGTTTTCCAAAATAAGTGAGAAGGTCGTATATGTAAGGAAATAGATCGTTTGAGTTCACATTATTTCCTGTCAAAAGTACAATTTGGTAGTACAAATGCTCTAACAAGAGAGTATTCTATATTTTCTTTTTTGGACAGAATAAACAGAAATCTGTGAAAATGAATGTTCTTCTTTGATTTAATTAGCACATTTGGTCAGAAAATATTGCAACAGAAGTCTGACAGCTATGGAATGAGGGTGTATATCACAGTTGGTTTCTGTCATATTTTAGGAACAAACAGCAGAATGCCATTTGCCAGGAAGTCCTATGAACATGTGTCTGATATTCGATCATTGCATAACTGGAGCAGAGTGAAGAATACCTCATCCATGAATGAATATGAAGACAAATGTGAACATCATTTATCGAAATGCTGTGTAGGGCCAGTGGTGGACGCAGTAATGGTGGGACAGGTTACTGATCTGTCCAACAGGGACAGCACTATGACGTCGCACTAATGCAACAGCTGCAAGTGTAACCAGTGTGCCACCATGGGTTGGATCACTGAGCTGTAATGGGGCTGTGCCCGTGTTGTGCTTCAGTGTTGTTTAATTGAGCTAGTATATTCATGCCGCTTTCGTTCACCCACGCAGAATACGCAGACATTTTGTTTGTGTATGGGTACTGTAATGGCAGTGCACATGCATATGTGACAGAATACCAAGAGACATTTCCCTGACAGATCAATACGTTTTGCCAGCGTAATTCCCAGGGTTTTCCAAACATTATGGGAATTCGGAACACTACACAGTGTACATGAGAACGTGAGGCTGTTCAATCAGCTGAGAAAGTGGAAGAAATTATTGCAGTGATAGAGCGGAGTCCAAAAATTGTTCAAATTTGTGTGAATTCCTATGGTACCAAACTGCTGAGATCATCGGTCCATAGACTTACAAACTACGTAAACTAACTTACACTAACTTATGCTAAGAACAACACACACACCCATGCCCGAGGGAGAACACGAACCTCCGGCGGGAGGGGTCGCACAGTCCGTGACATGGCGCTTCTAACCGCGCGGTCACTCCGGGCGGCGAGCGGGGTCTCATCACTATTACATGGCGTACTACACCATTAGCAGGATACTCCACAAATACGAGTGTGGTATATGTTAGATTCTGAGGGATAGTATCCGTTCCATGTGCAGCCTGTGCAACATTTGCATCCGGGTGACTCAGGAAGTACACAAAGATTTTGTGAATGCTTGGCTGTACATAGAGACGTCATTCAATACAGTTTATTTACATACGCGGTTACGTTTACAGGCCATGGTATCCTGAACACCCGCAGTTCTCATACATGGGCTATAGAGAACCAACAAGAGATAAGGGAAACAAGATTCCAAGTTAGGTTCTCAGTGAACGTCTGGTGTGGTACTATTGATGACCTGGTGATAGGGCCTGAGCTCCTAACGAATTGCATGACAGCCGCAGCATACGCACATTTCCTCATAGGAAGACCTACCTTCACTTTTGGAAGACGTGACGTTCAAACAACGGCGGCAAATGTACCTGCATAACGATGGATGAACGGTTCACAGTACAAAACAAGTAAAGTTAGTTTAAGTAGTGTGAAGTCTAATGACAGACGACCTCTGCAGTTTGGTCCCTCCCGAATCACCGTACATATGATGTGCCTTCTTATATGAAAGGTTATTCTAAAATATTTCTGTGTGTTGACTGTAATAGCTTGGTAGTCAAGGATGCTGAGACCAACATAGACAGTGTATATCGAACAGTGCTGTTCAAGACAAAAGTTCGTAGCCATTAGGAAAGGAATCTGTGCTAAACCACAGTAAGTGTTGGTTTTTAAAATTTCTAATGAAAAATTTATCACTGACAGAGTTTTTGACTACATCAAATGGGCATATGATTAGTGAGTGTACACAATCCAAATTCCTATGTGTTGGGAAAAATTGTTAGCTGTCATGGAAATCCCGTGTTCATGGTCTTGTTCAGAAACTGAATGTTTATATATTTACTATTCGATTAGTGTCTGCAGTAAGCGATAGTCCAATATGGAGCTTAGTCTCTTTCCTTATTTTTACGCTCTTCTGGCGTACAACACTATATTTTCTTGTAACTCTTCCCCTTGATAAAGGGTATTTTTGGCTCAGAGACGCGTAGATGGAACAATATTTCATGTATGTTCACGAATCTCTTGCGCATCTCTGTTTATGAGTGTGGGAATTCTGAGATTGGTCTCTTCGTATAAATTTTCTTTGCTGTCGGTTTTTGTCAACAAAATGAGGTTATTCCCAAGAAATGTCAGCTTTTATCATGTTAATATAAGGCAGACATCCAGTCTGCATCAGGGTCACGCTTTCTTGGCTATTGTCCACATTGTGTACAGTATTCTACTGCATCCATTTTCAATAGGCTACCACAGGAGTTAAACATTCTCGGCAGTAGTTCTTGTACATGCAAGTCTAAACTGAATAATTTCCTTATGGCTTACTTCTGTTATGTCGGACAGTTCCACTCAAAAAATCACGCACCTTTCTGCGTTATATTGTTGATTATGCTAATATACACAAAGCCGCTTGCGTCTGCATGGAATTAGTGAAAATTTCACTTCCTTTTTTATTAACTTTTTTACTGAGTCGTTCCATGACCTTGGAGATTGACTCCTCATTTTAGTTCTACGGAACTAGTGTTAGTAAGTAATTAATTAACAATACGAAGTAACCCCCCCACAAATAAAACATTACACAAAGTCTAACTATACCCAACGATCGATTCTCCTCTTGTCACCTTCGCCAGTTGCGGTCACTACTGATACTGATGGGAGTCCACCTTGCGTAAATTATGACGTCCAAGTTGTGGAATTTCGTTGCTGTTATACGTCTTAAATTATCTGTATCAAACATATAAAGCTCAGATTTTCAGGCGAATGCATTTCAGTTTATTGATTTCTCTGACTTGATATTTCTGAGATGTTCTGTTAACGAGGTGTGCTAATCCCTTACATTAACCAAGTATTTAAATTATTATCGTACAAAACATTTACTATTACTCCTCTGTAGCACGTCAAAAATGGCGATTATGACAAGATATCAAGTTACAGAGGGATAGGGGGTGACTAGGGGCGCCAAGGGGGAGGATGGAGCCCCTAACGAACTATGTCCGCCCCAAAAGAGAATTTGGAAGACCAGTAATTTCATCCACTTTCATTCAGTGTGAAAAGTATGAATCTTCTTATACTGAGGATATGTCTGCTTGACGAGATTTAAGAAATTAATTTAAAACTCCTAGAACTGAACGCAGGGTTTACTTGAGTCGTTTCATGATTTGAAAATCAGCTTGAAATCCAGATTTTAATACTACCCACTCAAGCGACCAAATTCTGAACGACGAAACTCCATATCTTTCCTACCATCTGACCTGTCTGTAAGCCAATGTGAGACATGCAATCAGAGTAGCTTGCTGTAAGTGGAAATTTAAGTAAATTTATGGATGGGACGGAATAGCTGCACCAGCATAGAACGATTTTTTCGTGCAGTCTGTGCACAGTAGAGTTACTTTCTGTTGTGCTTAAGATAACTTAACGGATACTGCAGTTGAGTGAGTGATAAGTTCTTGTTGTAATCTGAAATAAGTAACTTTTTACGTTACATCATACTCCTGAAACGCTTACCTGTAGGCCTAATTTTTGCTGCTCTCAAATAACGCAAATCCGTGTAGTGTAAAGTGTGTTACGTGATTTAATACCATTTTTAAGCGTGTAATCGGTGTTGCAATGCGTGATAAGTGTTTATGTTTGCAAATAGAAAAGAGAGCGGTATGTGTCGACTGTAGGTTGGAATTTTACTGGGAAGACTGTAGTGGGGAACTAAGTGTGAAATTCGACGAGGCTCACCTGTGAAACCATACGCTTTGCAAAAAAGGACAACAGAATAGCTGAGCAGGAGGCGAAGATCTGTGCCATTCAGTGTAAACTAGATAGGTTGAAGAGGGCAAAAGGTCTTGGGGTCCGGGTAGACATAACAAGCAATGGGCTTCATCCACATTTTTTGCTAACAGCATCGAATCAATCTGACTTGTTACCTGAAGTAGGAGACAAACAGCCTCACCCACCTCTAGGTCACAGTATGGAGCAGCAGACTTTTAACAAAGAAACTCGATGTCAGTTGGCACGAAAAGAGAGTAGGCAGAAAAGCGTCTTATTGTTAGGTAACAGTCGTGGGAGGCGTGTAGGTCAGATGGTTCACGACTAATTAGGTACAAGGTACAAGGTCACAAGTATTGTGAAGCCATGTGCAAGCCTTAGCCAGATGACACAGGACATAGGGACTTTGTGCAAAGGTTTTGGGAAAGAGGATCAGGTCATTATAGCTGGTGGAACAAGGAATAGCCTTGCTAAGAACAGTAACTACAGAATTAGAGGTGACCTGGGTGAAATAGAAATAGCAACTACGCACGCAGATGTGAGGTCTGTGGAAGTGCTGCAGCGCCATGACCAGCCCTGTCAAACATTGCTGTGAGCCGTGTGAACACTGAGTCGAGCAGGCTGTTGCTGACTGAAACCAAATCGTATATGAGTGCACTGACAGTTGCTACAATAGGGAGATAGAAGTATGCTAGACATGGCCTACACTTAAATAGGAGAGGGAAAGTCGGGTTGGCTTGAGATAATATACAGGGGTCCACAATCACACATAGTAAGATACCTGTGGTTAATAGTCCCAGAGTGGCGCCTTTTTTAGTTTAGTAGCAGGATTCAGGCAAATAACAGAAGAGCCCCACAAAGTACTTAATAATACATAGAAAAGTAAGGTTAACTTATTTCATGAAAATATTACATGATTCGGTAATAAAGTAGAACGGCTTCTTGTCTGTTTGGAAAATTCAGAGAGCTCTGAAAAGGTAGGCATCCTATGCCTGTCTGAGCTCAACATAACCACAGGGTCACACTATTCCATCTTACTCATGCAGAAATAACGTGGGAAAAGGAGGAGTTGTTACATATATTAAGGCAGAACACAAGTTCAAAAACATTGAAACAAGCAGATTTTGTGCTGATCAGTACATAGAAGTTTGTGCTTGTGTATTAATACCGAAAGACAGTTCAGCTTTAATTATAATTGTATACACATCCCCACTGGGAAATTTTGAACTATTTATGAGGTATCTGGGTTTTCTGGTTTTCTATATGTCAGACAGCAGCAAGCAGTTGATAGTCTGTAGTGACTTTGTGTAGATTTTCTAAGGGATTCTGACAGGAAAAGTGATGATGTGGGAACCTTGTTTGGATCCTACAGTTTCATCCCAGTAATTAACTTTCTAAAACTGGTGGATAAAGTCAGTAGGACCCTAATTGATAAGGTTTTCTCTGATGATGCTCAAAGCAAGGAAGTCTCTGTTTACCCAGTATTAATACTCTCTCTGATCATGACGCACACTCATTTAGGATAAATAACATAGTGACTTATAGTATAGATACTCCTCAGTGGAAATCCGTTAGAATAATTAATGACTCCGGGTCACATGTTTTTAAGAGTAGTTTACAGGAGACGACATGGGATGTCATTTATAATGAACCAAATGCTAGCAAAGAATTTATTCTATTCCATAATGAATTCGTATCATTGTCTGAAAATAGGTTTCCACGTAAGCTAATGAGAACAGACATCTAAAAAACCATAGATCACTAGCGGGATTAAAATACGTATATTGTGAAACGAGAAGGAAAAAGTATCTTTTGGCAAAACAATCAGAGATCCTGCAGTAGTTGCAGACTACAAAAACTGCTCAAAATTACTAAGAAACGTTATTAAAGAAATCAAGGAACGTGCAAATAAATTCAGAAATCAGTGGTTCAGAAATGTTACTGAAGGCTATATGGAATGTAGTGAAACGAAAAACCGGAAAGCCAGCAAAAGAATGATACAACATCACTGTTTAACTGAATGGAAGGACTATAACTTATGAATTACAGGTAGCAAATGCATTTAATGATCGTTTCTTAAATGTAGTAGAAGGCATAGGAACAAACACTTCAACAGCGAAATTACAGCTGTATGATGAAAATGTAACATTAATAAAATTCAGCAATATGAGCGTATCACCAGCTTCTCCTTCTTAAATTAAGAATATTATGCATTTTGTAAGAAATAAAAGCTCATCTGGTTCTGTGGTGTTTCTAATAGAGTACTAAAATTCGTAACCATGTAATAAGTCCAGTGTTATCTGAAACATATAAAGCAACAGTAACTCAAGCCTATTTTCCTGAGAGACTGAAATACGCCGTTGTTCAGCCCCCAATTAAGAAAGGTGATAGAGATGTCAGTAGCTATCTGCCTGATTTAATGCTGACAATATTCTCCTAAATTTTTGAGAAGATGATGTACTCTAGAATAGTATCTCACCTTAGCGACAACAGTATTCTTAGCAAATCCCAATGTCAGTTTCAGAAAGACTGCTCTACTAAGAGTGCCACTTACAGATTCACTCACTAGAATTTACAAGCATTAAATAACAAAATAGCACCGGTTGATGTTTCTGAGACCTCTCTAAGACATTTCACTGCGTGAATCACAGTATTGGCCTAGATAAAGTGACATTTTATGGGAGTAATGATAAAGCCAACCAGGAGATACTGTCATATTTAACGAAAACAACGCAGAAAGCTGTACTCAGTAATTCAAGCGATATAGTCCAGTGACATAACTCTGACTAGGTAGAAATTACGCATGGGGTTCCCCAACGTTAAATCTTGGGTCCACTTCACTTACTCAGAGATGTAAACGATATTCCGTCAAGTATACCACAAGTAGAATTAGTTCTTTTTGCTGATGACACTACTACTGACAAATTCAAGCATACGTACAGAAACAGAATAAATAGTAAACAAATTTCTTAAAAGTGTCATTGCTTTTCTGCGCATAGTGCCACCCTCAATTTTATAGAGACACAACCTCTTCAGTTCTGCACATATAGAGTTGCTATAGTCGTGATAAGTGTAACGCATGATGAGGAAACAATAAATAGGGAGGAAACTTCAAAATTCTTAGGGATCTATTTTAATTGCAGAAAAGCATTGCGCAAAAACGTGCGCAAGAATAATACGTATCGCTCCCCCACGATCATCTTGTTGACATCTGTTTAAGGAGTTGGGCATTCTGACTACTGCTTCACATTATATTTATTATCTCATGAAGTTTTTTTTTTTTTTAATAATCCGCTGCAGTTCAAAAGGAACAAAGAGGTACATAATTACAAAATCACAAGGAAAAATGGCATTCCTTACTCCACATTAACTTTTTCTTTAGCACAAAAAGGGGTGTCCAGTGCTGCAGCAAATATTTTTGATCACTTATCCAGTGATATAATATGTGATTGAGAGCTAAGTAAAGTTTGATAACGAACTGAGAAAGTTTCTACTGATAACTCCCCTGTCGTAGAAGAATGTCTATTAATGTAATGCGTAAAAGGTGGAGGGTAGGAAATACTAACTCACATCTGTATATATTTTTACCTTTGGTAAAAAAATAGAGAAATCTTTAGAAATGTTCAGAATGTAACAGTATGTACAAAATATTTAGTTACGTGAATGTAGAATGACTCGTTCCACATCATTAGCCAATGTGCACTCCGTGTGCATACCGGGGGGAGTCATTCAAGATGGGGAAAGGTTCCATCCGGATGCCATCAAGGGTACAGGGTGCAGCCAACGGCAGGTGGTGGCTCATGTCGGCGCTAATGATGTGTGTCGCTATGGATCGGAAGAGATTCTCTCTGGATTCCGGCGGCTATCTGAGTTGGTGAAGACTGTCAGTCTTGCAAACGAGATGAAGGCAGAGCTCATCATCTGCAGCATCGTCGACAGGACCGATAGCGGATCTTTGGTACAGAGCCGAGTGGAGGTTCTGAACCAGAGGCCCAGATGCTTCTGCGAACGTGTAGGCTGCAGATTCCTCGACTTGCGCCCTAGGGTGGTAGGGTTTCGGGTTCCGCCAAATAGGTCAGGTGTCCACTACACACAGGAGGCGGCTACACGGGTAGCAGGTATTGTGTGGCGTGGACTGGGCGGTTTTTTTAGGTTAGACAGTCTTGGGAAAGATCAAAAAGGTCTCCAGTCTCAAAGGGTACAGGGCAAAGAAAATCGACCAAGCAACAGTCGGTATTGTAGATGTAAATTGTCGTAGCTGTGCTGGAAAAGTGCCAGAGCTTCAAGTGCTGATAGAAAGCACTGAAACTGAAATCATTATAGGAGCAGAAAGCTGGCTATAGCCGGAGATAAATTCTGCCGAAATTTTTACAGAGGCGCAAACCATGTTCAGAAAGGATAGAATGAATAAAGTAGGTGGTGGTGTGTTTGTGCCTGTGGGTAGTAGTTTGTCTTTTACTGAAGTTGAATTTGATAGTTCCTCTGAATTACTATGAGTAGAGGTTATACTCAACAGCCGTACCACAACAATAATTGTCTCCTTCTACCGACCCCTCGACTCAGATTATATAATAGCTAAACTCTTCAAGGAAAACTAGAATCTCATTACAAATAAGTACCCCACTCGTACAGTTATAATTGGTGGAGACTTCAATCTACCCACGATTTGTTGGCGAAAATACATGTTCAAAGCCGGTGGTAGACAGAAAACACCTTCCAAAATTGTACTAAATGCTTTCTCTGCGAATTACTTTGATGAATTAGCTCATGAGCCCACACGAATTGCAAATGGTTGAGAAAACACACTTGACCTCTTAGCCACAAATAGTCCTGATCTAATAGAGAGCGTCATGACGGATACAGGGATTAGAGGGATTAGTGAACACTAGGTCATTGTAGCGAGGCTCAAAACCATATCAACCAAAACCACTAAAAGTAAATGCAAAGTATATCTATTTAAAACAGGAGATAAAAATTCGCTCGATGCCGTACTAAGAGAGAGTCTGCATTCTTTCCAAGCAAATTATGTAAGTGCAGACCAGATATGGCTCAAATTCAAAGATACAGTATCGACAGCAATAGATAGTTTCATACCGCATAAGTTAATAAGAGACGGGACTGATCCACCGTGGTACACAAAACATGACAGAACACTGCTGCAGAAGCAACGAAAAAAGCACGCCAAATTCAGAAGAACGCAAAATCCCCAAGCCGACTAAGTTTCACGGAAGCTCAAAATTTAGTGTGGACGTCAGTGCTAGATGCTTTTAATAGTTTCCACAACGAAATATTGTCTCAAAATATGGTAGAAAACCCAAAGAGATTCTGGTCGTATGAGAAGTACACCAGTGGTTCAAAACAGTCAATACCGTCATTGCGCGATAGCCATGGGAATGTTGCCGATGATGGTGCCCTAAAGCGGAGTTACGAAATACAGTTTTCCGTATTTCCTTCACGAAAGTAGACGAAGTAAATATTCCAGAATTGGAAAGCAGAACAGCTGTTAGCATGAGTGACATAAAAGTAGATATCTTAGGTGTTGCGTAACAACTCAGATCACTTAATACAGGCAAGTCTTCCGGTCCAGATTGTATACCAATCAGGTCCCTCTTATGCAGACACAATAGCGCTTTTCTTAGCAATCATATACAACCTATCACTTGACGGAAGGTCTGTGTTCCTACAGACTGGAAAGTAGCACAGGTCACACCAATATTCAAGAAAGGAAATAGCAGAAACCCATTGAATTACAGACCGATATCACTGACCTCAATTTGCAGTAGGATTTTGAACATATACTGTACTCGAACATTACGGATCACCTTGAAGAAAATGACTTATTGATACATAACCAACACGGATTCAGAAAATATCGTTCTTGTGCAACGCAGCTAGCTCTTTATTCCCATGAAGTAATGAGTGCTGTCGACAAGGGATCTCAGGTCGATTCCATATTCCTAGATTTCCAGAAGGCTTTTGATACCGTTCTTCACAAGCGACTATTAATCAGATTGCGTACATATGGAGTATAGTCTCAGTTGTGCGACTGGATTCGTGATATCCTCTCAGAGAGGTCACAGTTCGTAGTAATAGACGGTAAGTCATCGAGTAGAACAGAAGTGATATCTGGCGTTCTGCAAGGTAGTGTCATAGGCCCTCTCCTGTTCCTGATTTATATAAATGACCTAGATTATAATCTGAGCAGCTCCCTTCGATTTTTTGCAGATGACTCCGTAATTTACCGTCTAGGAAAATCATCCGACGATCAATTCCAACTACAAATTGATCTAGAGAGAATTTCTGTATGGTGCGAAAAGTGGCAGTTAGCACTAAACAAAGAAAAGTGCGAAGTCATCCACATGGGTACTAAAAGAAATCGGATAAATTTTTAGTATACGATAAATCGCACGAATCTAAGGGCTGTCAATTCGACTAAATACCTAGGAATTATAATTACTATCAACTTAAATCGGAAAGACTACATATATAATATTGTGGGGAAGGCGAAAGAAAGACTGCGCTTTGGTGGAATATTGCTGCCCGGTATGGGATCCTTACCAGGCAGGATTGACGGTGGACATCGAAAAAGTGCAAAGAAGGGCTACTCGTTTCGTGTTATCGCTCAATGGGGGTGAGAGTGTCACTGATAAGATACGCGAGTTGGGATGGCAGTCACTGAAACAAAGGCTGTTTTCTTTGCGGCGATACCTATTTACGAAATTTCAGTCACCAACTTTCCCTTCCGAATGCGTAAATATTTTGTTGACATCCACCAACATAGGGAGAAATGATCATCATAATAAAATAAGTGTAATCAGAGATCGAACGGGAAGATTTAGGTGTTCCTTTTACCCACGCGTCATTCGAGAGTGGAATGGTAGAGAAGTAGCATGAAAATGGTTCAATGAACCCTCTGCCAGACACTTAAGTGTGAATTGCAGAGTAACCATGTAGATGTAGATGTAAATTACGATTTGTCGTGCAAAATGATCCATGGGACATGTAACTAACTATCTAACTGACTAACAGTGAGAGACACATGCGCAGCATGTTGTCACGGAAAAACGTTGGATATCCCTCACAGAGAAACACTGTCTCTCCTATTGGTGGGGCTCTATACTTCTCGCAACCAAAGGCACAAATTGTTAAATTTTTACATTTATACTTCGCTGCTTTTCATCACATTTTCGTACGACATTAAAGACTAAACGGCATAGATAGTAGCGTTATCAAATTCCCTAAATTATCGGCAAGCGAGAGACACGTGAACGGGACCCATTTTCAACCACTCTCAGGATTTTGCTGAGCTAGCTTCAGTAGCCGATCCCCTAAAATCCCACAACATAATGCAGCCTTTGAACACAGAGCTGATTTTGTCTGAAAAGGCATTATGGGTGGCCATCCACTTCTGATTCAGAGTTCCTGGTAGTAAATACACCAGTGTTTTATTTCGGTGTATGATGCAGAATTTTGTATGGATGAGAAAGGAAACGCTAAATCGTCGGATAGCCGTGATAATCGAAGAATATACATTGGTCACCATCCTTAAAGGCCAGTAAAAGGGTAAAGGTGAGGGTAGGATGGCATTTATCATCAGGCGAAATTTTCAGAGACACTTTAAACACGCTAGCCGTTGCAGAAGATGAAGATATTCTTATCCTAGATAACATCACTTATTAAGAATGTTGTTTGCAGATTTCTAATAAAAGCAGTAAGACATAAAAATATACGAGAATCCCCATTAGTGTAATAAATATAAATCACAAACGTGAGTACTTTTATACATTTGAAAGAAGTAAGTCAAGAAAGTGTAAAAAATGCCTCTTTATCTCTATACAACGTCCGCAACACACATTCATTAGAATCTGCTTCCTGCATTTAAGCCATGGGCTCCCTTAACAAATGTTACTTCCGAAAGTTCCTTACATTACTAAACTGAAGTCTCCCTCATGTCGCACTTTGAGTTCTACAACCTACCCCCTTTTTTAGTCGAGGTTTGCCATAATTTTGTACTTTCCCCAGTTCGATTCAGTATCTCGTCGTTAGTTATTCATACTACTCGACTCATCTTCAAAACACTCCTACAGGGCCACATTTGAAAAGAATATATTTTCTTCTTGTCTGAATTGCTTAGCGTTGACGTTGCAATTCCCTACAAAGCTACACTCCATGCTAACTATTTCAGAAAGTAATTCTTAACACTTAAATTAATGTTTATATTTGTGGTGTCACCGCCAGACACCACACTTGCCAGGTGGTAGCCTTTAAATCGGCCGCGGTCCGTTAGTATACGTCGGACCCGCGTGTCGCCACTATCAGTGATTGCAGACCGAGCGCCGCCACACGGCAGGTCTAGAGAGACTTCCTACCACTCGCCCCAGTTGTACAACCGACTTTGGTAGCGATGGTTCACTGACAAAATACGCTCTCATTTGCCGAGACGATAGTTAACATAGCCTTCAGCTGTGTCATTTGCTACGACCTAGCAAGGCGCCATTACCAGTTACTATTGATGCTGTAAAACATGAACCGGCAAGAGCGATAAAGTTAAGTATTCCAGCAGATAGGTACTTTATTTGCTAGTCTCATTCCGTGTCCTGTTCCAGACCTCACGCCAGCCTACGTGAGCTTAAACGCGTGCCTTTCGGCTTCCTGTCATAGTGGATTGGCTGTCTTGCCAATCCACAACAATATTAACAAATATGTCTTTTTCAAAGACGCATGTTTTTCTGATATCAGTCTTCATTTTACACTGAGGTGACAAGAGTCATGGGATACCTATTAATATCGCGTCGGACCTATTTTTGCCCGGCGTAGTGCAGTAACCCGACGTCCCATGGACTCAATAAGTCGTGGGAACTCCCCTGCAAAAATATTGAGCCATTCTTCCTCCATTTATTTTTGCTAAATGTATTCCAATCATTGTCTTCCTTCACAGTTTTTACCCCCTACAGATCCCTCTAGTACCATTTAAGTAATTTCGTTATGTCGTAACAGATGTTCTACTATCCTCTTCCTTCGTCTTGTCAGTGTTTTCCTTATATTCTTTTTCTCGACGATTCTACTGAGAACCTCCTCATTGCTTATCTTATCAGTCCTTATCTGATTTTAAACATTCTTCAGTAGCACCACATCTCAAATGCCTCAATCGTCGTCTGTTCCGATTTCCCCTTAGTCCACGTTCCACTACCACACATTTCTGTACGCCAAACGTATGTTTTCAGAAATATCTTCCTCAAATAACGGCTATGTTTAGAACTAGCAGACACCTCTTGACCTAGAATGCTCTTTTTGCCAGTACTCGTCTGCTTTTAATGTCCTCCTTGCTCCGTCCGTCATGGGTTATTTTGCAGCCTTAGTAGCAGAATTCCTTAGCTTTGTCTACTTTGTAATCATCAGTGAGAAGAATTACAGTCGACCATAATCGCTAAAGTGTTGCCAATACAAGGTTTTGTGCACGAAATGACCTCACGACTATGTCCCATATTCTGCTGAGAACATTAGTACAATGAAATACCAAAACCGTATCTTTCTCTTCAAATTCATTTAATAAATCATTTAGCAGAAGATAGTTTGACTCAATTGCACCTCATCCTTGGTATCCTCCCTTGTTTACGAAAAGACTTCTTGTTACATAATCATATATTGCTATGTGCCGATGACCTGGGAGTTCATGGGGTTCGGCAGATTTCCGCAGCCGGCAAATGCAAGTCGAACAAAGCAAAATCGGAAGAACTACCGTACCAAAGCCCGGGGAACTCAAGGTCATAATACTATTGCACAGTCTATCGTGAGACCGACAAACATGCGGAAACATTTTCTTAACCGTAATAAATCCCTTCCGCGCAGCTATAAACTAATCCTACCGATGTAGCGACACTGGTTTCAAGATACAGTTTAATGCTGTCGGGTTCTGGGTCGGCAACACGTCTAATGATATTTGTGGCCAATATAACGACCGTTGTGTCAGGATTAACACGATTATTCCAGTAATAGTGACTGGGAGATGGAATGTCGTACCTACTACATCACAGGTCGTGCTCTTGATTAATATTCCACTGTTCGTAATTCGAACCTTATAATTCCTTTAGGCCTTCCTTATTTGCAGCAGTTAACTATCACTACTTCTGGAGTAAACACAGAGTAAATCCATCGCATGCCCACCACCTGAAAGAATGTGTGTGGTGTTAGTTGTTACCTTGGACATCCTGCTTCTTCTCTTTTACTTAATAATAACTTATTTTGAAGGGCACGTGTGCCTCTCCTAACCATAATATTTGGGAACATCATTACTCTCTCTGGCACAAGCATAGCCTATTCATTGACATTAATACACAGTTTCCCGTTCCGGTCGTCGCTGGTGATGACACCACCTGTTGGAAAGGAATTATACTAATTCCCCCACACCCTCTTTAAAATTTGGGCTTCTACGACTCATTACTACAGTAACTACGTATTACACACTCCATTTCACTTAGAAACTAAACACTCGCCACAAAAGCCAACAATACACCACATAACACAAAAAACTTAACGACACTGCTATAAGACAGTGACACAATTATCATACTTAGTCCAGTCACATTGATGTGCCCACGTCCAATGTTTGACTCGACATGCAATAATCACTCACAGAAGACAAAGGGTAGTACTAGGCGTGGCGTGTATAGTCCGAAGGGTTCAGTTCGGCCGCATTCCTGGGTGATCTCCTCGTTCTGGATGGCGCAATGGATCAGCACAAATATGCATCAATCCTTCGGGACCACTTCTACCCTTACATGCAGTTTGATTTTCCTTAGCACAATGGCATCTACCAGCAGGAATATGTAACGTGTGACACATCTCGCAGTGGAAATACGTGATTTGGAGGGAAAAAGAATGAGTTAACTCCACTCCCCTGGCTATCAAACTCCTTGGAATTAAACCCAAAAGAGAATCTGTGGGACCACGTCGTTCGGGTTCCTTGAACCATGGATCCTCAGCTAAGAAACGTTGTGCAGATGGCCACAGCAGTGGAGTCGGCATGGCTCCACATCCTTGTCTTTATTCATTTGTATCTTCAACCATTTCTGCAAACACACCATTATCTCCTGGTGGCTTACAGTTCTTTACAAATCCAATGGGTATCAGCCCCTCATTTGGAGTTAAGAATGGAATGCCATTATTTTCGATATTAACTATTTGAATTTGTGATTTGTACCTTCAGGGACACAAATACTTAAAAATTTCGAATATATTTTCCTCTATTAGTAGGGAATGTCCGTACTACCGTCATAGCTTTTTAAAATTGGTGTACTTCTAACATATGTATGTGAATCTCAATCGTAGCCGGAAAATCTCCAAGTATTATTGTGTTCTGTAGCTGTGTCTGCAGTTGCCGATGTGCCTACCGTAGTTTTCACACTTCTAAGTCGCTTTATATGCTAATGAATTCTTTCAATGAGCTGTATTCATTTTTGAAAGCGTTATGAAGGTACCTTTTAGAAAATAGGCCACTAACCTTTTCGAGGTCAGAAACACTATCAAAAGCATTACAAAAACCATTTGAGAGCCGTGCCGTCTTTTTCGTTGATACACCTAATCCGGTGTTATTCATTTGTACGTGAGGCCTAAGGTGTGCACACTAGTTATAACGCAAACAGCTGCCATCGTCTCTGAAACGCAGACAAACTACTTGTATCAGTACAGGTTCGTGCCCACTGCAGAATTCCACAACTGTTGAGTCACTAGCCGATTCCACGTGGCAAACCGTCCCCGGAAAAGTTGTTTGCTAGAAGAGTATCGAAAGTCTTTGTCGACTGGCTCTGGTGAGTCTCCATAAGGAGTGACAGACACAATGATGACTTGATGGAAACAGTGAAACAGTGAAAGACATCTTGTAGAAACTCGAAGGGACTGCCATTTTCGATTTGTGATCTGATTACATAAATTAACAACTGCATGATTAAGAATAATGGAAATACCATACCATTTCATTAGCGTTCAACGCATTTGTGTGAAATCGGAAGACTGTAATAGTTGTTTACTGGTTCAAACACAAAAATGCTATCAGATTCTACACAGAGAAAACTTACACTCTGTTTGTGCAGCAGGAGGAATCTTGAGCAATTTGCCCGTTAGACACTACGAACAGGCAGTACAACCGTGGACTATTCGATCTACACACTCAGTGTTCGTGTAATGCTATTCCTCAAGCATCCAATGCCTACGTTGCCTAATAACTAGCAGCACGTAGTTTTCTCAGCTAAGGATAACCGATTGTATTTTGTTATTATTCTTAGATGGTGCACCCACCGTGTTGAAAGGGTTTTTGTAGGATCAAGGATAATTATGATACAACGTCTGTCGATGATGAAGTCAGATTATAAGCGGAGCTCAAGTTAAGCTTGGGGAAGACTATGGTACGAATTTTGCAGTATTCTTTTCAGAGAATATATCTCGGAGTTTGTCTTTATTCATCTTGAAAATGTGTTATTTAGGCTAGGCATACATCGAATTAATATTTGATAATTTGCTAACTACATCGCTACTTCATTTGTTTCTTCAGTAATAATTGAGGTCAACGTGTCTACCCTGGGAAATAAAAGACCATCCAGATTGTGGAAAGCATTCTGGATAAACCCTAACACAGCCAGTTCTCTAGTAGTTCCCTTGTGCTAACTGATTCCACTGAGCAGCCATATACCCTATTGACACATAGCAGAACGTGGGACCTTGAACCCACTTGCAGTTTCGAGTGATTAATCCAAGGTAACTGCGGCCTGTGGCCACTGCAGTACGTCCAATGCTTAGGTCGGCGATCCGCAGTCATGGCCCACGAGAAAGTCAGGCCGCGTCCCGTATGTCACACCACGTGACACTACAGGTCTTACGAGTGTCAGCAACTGTCTCCGGCAGGGAGCGAGTACCTATTTAAGGCTAATTCAGTAATTATTAACAGCGAGTTCAAACACATACAAGCTCTGGATAGGACACGACCAAGTTAAGGCCTTTGGTGGGTACCATTTCTTTGACATACTGATAGCCCATATGCCCTGCATGGAGCCCAGCGTTTGCGACGTATGGCGGGCACGGCGGCTAGTGTGGCGTCACAAGTTCGTTGCGGACCCAGTATTTCTCACTGGCCCCTTCCACAGGCCATCTGCCGTCGGCGGACATGCCTGATATGTTTATCGTCTGACACGAAACAAGAGGCGCAGCGGCCTACCGAATAAAATGGACGCGACGAGGCAACTCCCGTTAATACTTCTCAGCAACGGCTGTAATGTTTAATATTTATAAAACAAAAATTGCCCGTTGGCCCTCAAGAATAAAATGGATCGAACTATAACCTGTTATTTTGTTTTCACCTTCCTTGTTCACAATTCTGAATGTTTCAAACAGCTGCTCTCTTGAAGACCAGTGACCAACTAACATAGTTACATGATGTCATACGTACTATCAGCACCTTACTTAC
The DNA here is from genome assembly GCF_023864275.1 of Schistocerca cancellata. Lineage (NCBI taxonomy): Eukaryota > Metazoa > Arthropoda > Insecta > Orthoptera > Acrididae > Schistocerca > Schistocerca cancellata. Next base: position 897,681,865 of record NC_064629.1, read on the forward strand.
GACCGATTCCTCCCATAAGACCCTGAGTATATCGAAGATTATTCAAAAAAACTGATTCTATGTTGTGGAAGAAAGTAAGGAATGAGAACAGCCGGAAACGGTGACGTAATACGCATACGTGGATATCCTTCTTTCCCTAGTCTGCGTTCTAAGTACATATGTTGTTGAAAAACTTAACGAGTGTGAGACAAGTTCTTGTATATATAGAGAGTAAGAATTTAATACATTTATCAGAAATCAGCTGGTGAGATTTTCTCTCACTTCTAATTTTCAGGAATTTACTTGCAGGTAGAGCTGAAAACCACTGGCGGGAAATGAAGATTCTGGGCATATAGGGAAAGCAAATGCTAGCCGAAGAGATGATACACTGTTGTGTTGCGGCCTACCACTAACGTGAATCAGGGAACATCCAAGCCACATCGTTTGTTGTGGGTTGGTGGCTGCAGTTCCGTCACTACCTCGTAATTCATTTTCTGTTACATTAGCATCGTCGGCACTCACTGTGCCCTCTTGCTCTCATACCTCAGTGTGCTGGTGAAGCTCCGCGTGAAATGTGTGAACGCTTGCGATTTCGTAATGAAATGTAAAGTCTCTCTATCCTCCTCACTGAACATTTCCTTCGATCCCTTTCTTGTTTGTTATCTGGGTCGTATTACATCTCAAGTTCTTTATGATCATCTTCACTCATCTCGGACTCATCTACACATTCACTGTTTTGTCTCAGTAAATTTCGCTAACTGCTTCTAACTACCTGTCAAAGTTACATTCAGAAAACGCATTAGTAAATGAATTCCACGAGCAACAACCCTTTGGCTCTCTAATGATTCACAGGTACAGTAAATAAGGAAGTTGAAATATCGTTTCTGCACTATAGTGACACTAGTATTCTTTAGTGTATTTGATCTGACATCCTGACACAGAAAAGATTTAGATAATCTGTACTCTTTCACTTTACAACAATATGGAATGAAGCTGTGTTCTCATAGCTTTCATACAAAGAGCCTATATTCTCAGATTTTGCCTAATAGTGTTTTGGATTTATAACTAGCTCTAAGCACTATGGGACTTAACATCTGTCATCAGTCCCTTATACTTAGAACTACTTAAACCTAACTAACATGAGCACATCACACACAACCATGCCCGAGGCAGGATTCGAACCTGCGACCATAGCAGCACCGCGGTTCCGGACTGAAGCGCCTAGAACCGCTTGGCCACAGCAGCCGGCTTTTGGATTTATATTATCATTTTCCTGTAATTTAATGTTTTGGTCTGAGATCAGATATTTTTGCTTACATGTCTGTGAAAACATATCGTGTAGCTGACATTATTGATATGGCAATGACTGTTCACCAGGAAAACTACAGAGCCTTTGCTATACTTCCTCACTGGTTAGACGTTCAACATCGTATCTGTTAATATGAGACTTGAGCTACATGAATAATATTATTTGAGACTAAAAGGTTTATGCTTCGTCAACGTGAATGAGGTACAGCTGATTCCAGGAGTGTGAAATTTAAGAACAGGTTTATCTATATCTACATCTACATACGTACTCTGCAAGCCAACATATGCTATATGGTGGAGGGTATTTTGTATCAATACTAGTCATTCCCTTACCCGTTCCACTCGTAAATGGAGAGAGGGAAAGCGGCTGTAAGCCCTAATGTCTCTTATCTTCTCTCCGAGGTCGTTACGCAATTTGTACCTCAGAATCAGCAGAATGATTGGTCAGTCAGTTGCAAATACCTATACTACCAATTTTTTGAACAGTGTTTAGCGAAAAGAACATCAGCTTCCCTCCAGAGATTCCCATTTGAGCTCACAGAGCATCTACGTATTACTTGTGTGTTGATCGACCGTTTCGGTAGCAAATACTGTAGCATAGTTCTGAACTGCTTCAACGTTTTCCTTCAATTCAACCTGGTAAGAATCCTGAACACTCTAGCAGTTCTCCATAACGGGTACCACTGGTGTTCAACATGTGTCCTCGGTTATACAGGTGAGCCGCACTTCGTTAAAATTCTCCCAAGAAATCAAAGTCGTCTATTCACGTTCCCTACTACCGACCTCATGTGGTCACTCATTTTCCTATCGCTTTGTAACGTTACGCCTGGATATTTAATCCCTGTGTGTATTTTTGAAAGCATGTGTTCGTTTTTATCTTCAGCATGAACATCGTCAACAATTTAACATTGACTGCTGGATAAAGACTCTAGTCTTTTCCATGCTTTCCAGTATTCAGTGACTTCGCACCCCTGCTGCTCCTGCGTGATTCCTTACTTCATATACACGCCTTGTATTAGGTCGTCGACAGTGGTCTATTTCTTTGAATCCATTAAAGAACTTCACTGGTCCAGTTAACACCCAATCGCCTGACCACATGCACTAAACCCCAACGTTTTATTTTCATCATAGCCATTATTCCGTCTTCCACGTCTGTCTATTCCTTGATCTGTTACTTAGTTGGCCTGAGTCTCTTGGTAGTTCCTAATTATTTCTGTTCCTTAATGATCAGCCTTCAGTTTCGAAATTTTTTAATAATATAATTATATTTCTCAAAGTCATAAGGCTGGTAAATCACTCAGATTCCGTTTCAGACACATTCGCATCTTGACTGTGAGAACCCTATTCAGCTTCAGAGAAACACTCTAAGCCGTTTCTGCACCTCTAGTTACTCCCGTGTCAGTCCACAAAGTTTTTCCTTCAGCTGCTGTACGTACTAAATCTCATGAACAATTTCCACGACCTCATTGTTCATTTGTGTGATGTTCCTTTCAGTTTAATATTGTTGTAATTGATGAACTGGTCTTATTGTACACTCACTACATTAAGAAGTCATAACATACACTCTCGTATGTACATAGAGGCACACCGTCGTTAGTTCCATTTCTCGTCAATGGCTATGATAGTAATAGTTGTTGACGTTGTTGGCACCATTATTGTAGTAGCTTTTCTTACCAAAATATGAAGAAGCGACATAATAACGAGTTAGTTACTGAAGTCGATTTTATTAGCCAGCAAGTGAGGAAACAAATCTGTTTTACTTGGGCAACTATTTATGTCGCATGTTAACAAACTAAATAGAGTTCACATAAAGTATTGTAGTGACGCTCTTGTCGCAACCTTGTAATTCTTCCTGTCTTTTCACTTCATCACGGTTCAAACTTTCAATAGTCACATCTTACGAAATACACACACACGCACACACACACACACATACACACACACACACATACAATTCGTAGGTTCCTAACAAGTAGGTACTAACGGTAGTCTCCTGTCTCATATAAGGAACTAAATAGTTACATATAAGTTCAGCTTGTGTCATCTTCAAGGGCTTAGACGATGGAATTATGAAAAACAGACTGAAAGTAACACACTGTATATCGCTAGATATATTTTTGCTAATTCTGAAACTGGTCCAACGTTTTGCCTCCAAATGATGAACATGGGATGTGTTTAGAGAATATTTCAGGTTATCAAACCGAGACGTTACCCACAAAGAAACTATCACACTTATCCAGCTGTACTACGCATTTATAGAAAATAGAGCACTCTATGGCAATTTAATTATGCTACCCCTTGCCACAGAAATTTCAGTTTTGCAGAAAAGTCTTCTAGAAATTACTTACATAAAACTATGTATATGGAACCTAATTAACAGATACAACTGGAATCACATTCAGATGTAGCGTCAAACTAGAGCTTGTTTTAATTAACCAGGAGACATTACAGACCGTTAATCTTCTTGCGGCCGCGGCTGGACCTTTTGATGCTACTGACGCATCCTTGTTAAGCTTACTTACTTCGATTTTCCACTAGTCAACAGTATAATATACCTTAGTGATGAGGCACAGCCGGCCGCGGTGGCCGTGCGGTTCTAGGCGCTCCAGTCCGGAGCCGCGCTGCTGCTACGGTCGCAGGTTCGAATCCTGCCTCGGGCATGGGTGTCTGTGATGTCCTTAGGTTAGTTAGGTTTAAGTAGTTCTAAGTTCTATGGGACTGATGGCAACAGCAGTTGAGTCCCATAGTGCTCAGAATCATTTTTTGAGGCACAAGGCCGTTTACTAGCTTCTGAATGCTAAATGGTAGAGTGCGAGCGCGCTCACACACACACACACACACACACACACACACACACACACACACACACACACACACCAGATGGTCAGAAACAGTTTGAAAAACTTGTATGTAATTTAAGTAGTTCTAAGTCTAGGGGACTGATGACCGCAGATGTTGAGTCACATAGTGCTCAGAGCCATTTGAACCATTTGAAACTCTTCTGGCAGCATGACCTCCCCTGCAGCGTTTCTACTGGTTACGTGACCATATCAGTTGGACCCTAGACGACTCGAAATCCGTGACCTGGGCACGTGAGGTTTTTTTTTTTTTTTTTTTTTTTTTTTTTTTTTTTTTTTTTTTTTTTTTTTTTTTTTTGTCATCGGTCTACCGACTCGTTTGATGCGGCCCGCCACGAATTCCTTTCCTGTGCTAACCTCTTCATCTCAGTGTAGCACTTGCAACCTACGTCCTCAATTATTTGCTTGACGTATTCCAATCTCTGTCTTCCTCTACAGTTTTTGCCCTCTACAGCTCCCTGTAGTACCATGGAGGTCATTCCCTCACGTCTTAGCAGATGTCCTACCATCCTGTCCCTTCTCCTTATCAGTGTTTACCACGTATTCCTTTCCTCTCCGATTCTGCGTAGAACCTCCTCATTCCTTACCTTATCAGTCCACCTAATTTTCAACATTCGTCTATAGCACCACATCTCAAATGCTTCGATTCTCTTCTGTTCCGGTTTTCCCACAGTCCATGTTTCACTACCATACAATGCTGTACTCCAGACGTACATCCTCAGAAATTTCTTCCTCAAATTAAGGCCGGTATTTGATATTAGTAAACTTCTCTTGGCCAGACATGCCTTTTTTGCCATAGCGAGTTTGCTTTTGATGTCCTCCTTGCTCCGTCCGTCATTGGTTATTTTACTGCCTAGGTAGCAGAATTCCTTAACTTCATTGACTTCGTGACCATCAATCCTGATGTTAAGTTTCTCGCTGTTCTCATTTCTACTACTTCTCATTACCTTCGTCTTTCTCCGATTTACTTTCAAACCATACTGTGTACTCATTAGACTGTTCATTCCGTTCAGCAGATCATTTAATTCTTCTTCACTTTCACTCAGGATAGCAATGTCATCAGCGAATCGTATCATTGATATCCTTTCACCTTGTATTTTAATTCCACTCCTGACCCTTTATTTTCTTTCCATCATTGCTTCCTCGATGTACAGATTGAAGAGTAGGGGCGAAAGGCTGCAGCCTTGTATTATACCCATCTTAATACGAGCACTTCGTTCTTGATCGTCCACTCTTATTATTCCCTCTTGGTTGTTGTACATATTGTATATGACCCGTCTCTCCCTATAGCTTACCCCTACTTTTTTCAGAATCTCGAACAGCTTGCACCATTTTATATTGTCGAACGCTTTTTCCAGGTCGTCAAATCCTATGAAAGTGTCTTGATTTTTCTTTAGCCTTGCTTCCATTATTAGCCGTAACGTCAGAATTGCCTCTCTCGTCCCTTTACTTTTCCTAAAGCCAAACTGATCGTCACCTAGCGCATTCTCAATTTTCTTTTCCATTCTTCTGTATATTATTCTTGTAAGCAGCTTCGATGCATGAGCAGTTAAGCTGATTGTGCGATAATTCTCGCACTTGTCAGCTCTTGCCGTCTTCGGAATTGTGTGGATGATGCTTTTCCGAAAGTCAGATGGTATATCGCCAGACTCATATATTCTACACACCAACGTGAATAGTCGTTTTGTTGCCACTTCCCCCAATGATTTTAGAAATTCTGATGGAATGTTATCCATCCCTTCTGCCGTATTTGACCGTAAGTCCTCCAAATCCCTTTTAAATTCCGATTCTAATACTGGATCCCCTATCTCTTCTAAATTGACTCCTCTTTCTTCTTCTGTCACATCAGACAAATCTTCACCCTCATAGAGGCTTTCAATGTATTCTTTCCACCTATCTGCTCTCTCCTCTGCATTTAACATTGGAATTCCCGTTGCACTCTTAATGTTACCTCCGTTGTTTTTAATGTCACCAAAAGTTGTTTTGACTTTCCTGTATGCTGAGTCTGTCTTTCCGACAATCATATCTTTTTCGATGTCTTCACATTTTTCCTGCAGCCATTTCGTCTTAGCTTCCCTGCACTTCCTATTTATTTCATTCCTCAGCGACTTGTATTTCTGTATTCCTGATTTTCCCGGAACATGTTTGTACTTCCTCCTTTCATCAATCAACTGAAGTATTTCTTCTGTTACCCATGGTTTCTTCGCAGCTACCTTCTTTGTACCTATGTTTTCCTTCCCAACTTCTGTGATGGCCCTTTTTAGAGATGTCCATTCCTCTTCAACCGTACTGCCTACTGCGCTATTCCTTATTGCTGTATCTATAGCGTTAGAGAACTTCAAACGTATCTCGTCATTCCTTAGTACTTCCCTATCCCACTTCTTTGCGTATTGATTCATCCTGATTAATGTCTTGAACTTCAGCCTACTCTTCATCACTACTATATTGTGATCTGAGTCTATATCTGCTCCTGGGTACGCCTTACAATCCAGTATCTGATTTCGGAATATCTGTCTGACCATGATGTAATCTAATTGAAATCTTCCTGTATCTCCCGGCCTTTTCCAAGTATACCTCCTTCTCTTGTGATTCTTGAACAAGGTATTGGCTATTACTAGCTGAAACTTGTTACAGAACTCAATTAGTCTTTCTCCTGTTTCATTCCTTGTCCCAAGCCTATATTCTCCTGTAACCTTTTCTTTTACTCATTCCCCTACAACTGCATTCCAGTCGCCCATGACTATTAGATTTTCGTCCCCCTTTAAATACTGCATTACCCTTTCAATATCCTCATACACTTTCTGTATCTGTTCATCTTCAGCTTGCGACGTCGGCATGTATACCTGATCTATCGTTGTCGGTGTTGGTCTGCTGTCGATTCTGATTAGAACAACCCGGTCACTGAACTGTTCACAGTAACACGCCCTATGCCCTACCTTCCTATTCATAACGAATCCTACACCTGTTATACCATTTTCTGCTGCTGTTGATATTACCCGATACTCATCTGACCAGAAATCTTTGTCTTCCTTCCACTTCACTTCACTGACCCCTACTATATCTAGATTGAGCCTTTGCATTTCCCTTTTCAGATTTTCTAGTTTCCCTACCACGTTCAAGCTTCTGACATTCCACGTCCCGACTCGTAGAACGTTATCCGCTCGTTGATTATTCAATCTTTTTCTCATGGTAACCTCCCCCTTGGCAGTCCCTTCCCCGGAGATCCGAATGGGGGACAATTCCGGAATCTTTTGCCAATGCAGAGATCATCATGACACTTCTTCAAATACAGGCCACATGTCCTGTGGATACACGTTACGTGTCTTTAATGCAGTGGTTTCTACTGCTTTCTGCATCCTCATGTCGTTGATCATTGCTGATTCTTCCGCCTTTAGGGGCAATTTCCCACCCCTAGGACAAGAGAGTGCCCTGAACCTCTATCCGCTCCTCCGCCCTCTTTGACAAGGCCGTTGGCAGAATGAGGCTGACTTCTGATGCCGGAAGTCTTCGGCCGCCAATGCTGATTATTTATCAAAATTTAGGCAGTGGCGGGGATCGAACCCGGGACCGAAGACGTTTTGATTATGAATCAAAGACGCTACCCCCCATTTTTTTAAGACGCTACCCCTTTTTATTTTTTATTTATTTTAATTTTTTATTTTGTTGTTTTTTCTTTTTTGACCACTTTTTTCCCCTGAAAAAGCCCCTTAGGAAAATGGAACTAAAAAAAACCTAAGTGCCACCGCCACTTTTCATCCTATAACAACCCCTAGACCACGGGCGCACTCAGGTGAGTACCGACTTAGTTAATAAGACCTGATGGTAGGGCTTGTATGTGGTGCAAACCCCATGAAACCATGGACGCGAGTTGTCAATAGGGCACTGTGCAAGCTGGTGGCGGCTCCGTAATGGCGTAGGCTGTGTTCACTTGGAAGGGACTGTGTCCTCTGGTCCAAATAAACGGATCATTGACTGTATATGGTTACGTTCAGTCCCTCGGAGACTATTTCCTGCCATTCATGGAGTTCATGTTCCCAAACAACGATATCATGTCACTGTGACACACTTGTCTGCTCCTGGTTTGAAGGACATTCTCGACAATTCGAACGAAAGGTTTAGCCACCCAGATCACCCAACAAGAATCGCATGGAACATTTACAGGATATAATCGATAGGTCAGTTCGTGCATAAAATTCAGAACTGGCAGCACTATCATAATTACGGGCGGATATAGCGGCAGGATGGCTCAATATTTCTGGTCGGGACTGCCAACGACTTGTTGAGTCGATTCCAAGTCGATTTACTGCACCACGCCGGACAAAAGAAGGGCCGATACGATATCAGGAGGTATCTCACGACTTTTGTCACCTCAGTATAAAGCAGAATTTGATGTAGCTATCGCTTTATATAGGTTAATTGCAAGGTATTTTGAATGGTTCCCTTACACAGCCTAATACAATACACTACAACGACCCAGCAGGACATGAAGGGTTACGCATGCAGTGACTAGTTTGAAGCACGGGCATTAACTTGATAAATTTCCGACACCCAACAAGTACATCCAAGTCTATATGCAACAATCAATTCACCATCCATTCAGGGGCTCAGCATTTGTTTTTGGGTACAGGTTCGAGATCCCAGGTTTCCTGAGCTGGTGACTGGTAAGCGCTGCCTGTCCCCTGTCACCGTAAGTTGTGCGTATGCTGCAGCAAACACCGTGCTGCGCCACAGTTGAACGTTGTGTGTCATAGGTGTGAGGTAAAGGGGGAGTTGTGGTGCCTTAAAAATATTGTAAGTTCGGAGTTGGCATGGCGGCGGCGTGGTCCACAGCATTGGCCGGTGCAAGAGGGGTGAAGCCCCAGCGCGTGATCCAGGCCGACCACGTGGCTGGGAATTACATGTTGACTCGGTGTCGAGGACGGTGTTTTGTGTTGATGAAGGAGATGTGTATGCTGGGAGTGCCAAAGACGGAGGACTTTGTGAAACCAGAATGGTGGACATTGCACAGTTCATGTAGAAATTAATAATAGCCAGAGGAATCATGATACATTAAAAAGAAACATTTAAATTAACATTATTTGCATGACGATTCTGATGGTGTAATCAGATTTTCAATATCTTTATTACTTTTAGGTTTAGTATCTGACTGTAAATTACGCAAGAAACACCCAGCAACGAATTTCCAAAATCTAAACATCCGATTTGGTCGATTGACGTGTCTTTAGAAAATATTAGTGTAAACGTAAATTGGTATGAACTACAGGCACGTAACTTGAATAGTACATGAGTTATTGGAGGTCAAAGTGGCCGATTGTTATTAATCGCGTCAGGCTATGAGTACTCCACAGTTACACGAAAAAATGGCAGCAGCGTGCTTATAAATATATTTATTGGTCTCAATCTTTGTTGATATCCGATATATACTATTCATGGAGAAATTGGTCAAATATTCACCGTGTTTTAGAAAGCACAGAGACATTACGCTGCTGGCCTGGTTTCGTTTCTATTCCTTTGATATATGTTTATTTGATTTGTTTATGAATTAATAATGTGTGTTAGAGCGTGTTTATGGTCCTGCTGGAGGAATATTTATTTAATTTCAGGTAATTAAATGTAAATCCTGTATTTCATGTGTGTTTCAATAGGTTTGAGTGTGCGTTGGCTTCAAGAAATGGACGGGAGCGCTCTAGCCAATTCCAGCGTTCGTTAATGGGGAGACTGTATGGAAGTGGGGGAGGAGCATCGGGTAGCAGACTGGACATGGGGAGTGTTGGACGGGAGGCAGCGACGGGGAGTCGTGGGAAAGACTTGGAGTCGTTTGCGCATGGTGGCGGGAGATAGAAATATTTCGTAGTGCCGACTTGTGCACCTGTGAGACTTTCGTGTTGTGCACTTGTGAGACTTCCGTGGCTTCTCAAGTGAAGACGTAGTGTGCGTTTAGAAGTGAATATCTCACAAGCTATGTTGCTGTTCATAATTAGTTACGTGATGTAGGAGTCTACTGTTCCGTGTTATTCAACTTAAATTTTATTTAATTGCTAGATAATCGACACCAACAAGTGTTTTGCAGTAATAAACGGCATTCTTAAAGGTACTTCTGCTATCGTACTCATCTTTTAATGTCGTTAAAAATAGTACCTGCAGGTTTTATTTAATTGCAATCTTTCATTTATAAATTTCTATGTCACATTCAAAATTCGCAATTTCCGAGTGATAGGAACCTTCGTCCATTCGATTCATGTGTATATTCATGTTTTATACTGTAGACACAGCAGTATTTGGCTTGTTATGCGGCAACTATTTATCCCCCTAGACAACGAAACCAGACAAAACTTTCAATATTTCAACTATGAGTCAGAGGGTACGTAGCTGAGGGCCACTCATCACATTTTCTATTTGAAAGCCCGCTCAGGGAATAGGGATATTGGCTTGACTGCCCAGTACGCGCGGATGGTAAAAACCTCTATTAGAGACCCCTCAACCTTGAGGTGTGCTGCGCGCTGTTGAGGTGCATGGATGTTGAGATGAAACAGCTGTTAGAAGGAACCTCTGGGAAATCTGCCACACCTCAGTTGTATAAGCCTGACCTTGGCATATGGCTCCTGTCTAGGTGGACTTTTATTTCCCTAGATCGTCGTGGGACCAGCATGGGTCTATCGAAATTTTATCTTACTCCTCCCAGCGGGAAGTGTGGTCCGCTGGTAGCTACCAACAGCCAATCCAACAACAGGGGTCGTGTAACCAGTCCTCCAGATCTGGGCATTAAACATACTCTGTCAGTATCGAGTAACAGAACACATGCTGGTGGTCAGAATGTGTTTCTTATAAAAAATGGAAAGGGAGGAGCCTCGAGAAAGTTTCGCCTTTTAACATACTAAAAGGCTTAGAGGGACTAGCTGGAAGCTTAAAACCTGTCATGCGCTTGCAAAACGGGTCTCTGTTGATAGGAGCATCCAATTCCTAACAAGTGAAGAACATCAGAATGCTCAGTGTCTCGTGGAGTACGCAATATAAAGTGAACTCCACAACACCTTCAATTATAGCAGTGGTGTTGTGATTTACAGGGATCTGGTCCACATTTCCGAGATGAACTGAAAGTTGAGTGGTCCCAAGAAGGCATCGTTGATGTTCAGAACATAATGAAACGGTTAGATGGCCATCTTGTGAAATCCGATTAGTTTATACTGACACAAAACTTCCAGAGCACCTTAAGGTTAGTTTCCTTTGAGCACACCACGTAAGCCTCTAAGGGAGTAGCCACTTGTAGTAAATGTGGTAAGGCCACCAATGAAGGTGTTTGTTGTACCTTTCTTCCGAAGTGTGTGAACTGTTCCAGCAATCACCCTGTCTGTAATAGGGACTGCAGTGTATTCCTTGAAGAAAGGAAGATAAAAGAGGTCAGAGCAACTAAGCTTCTCTCGTATGGTGAGGCCGAAAGGGTCTATAAGGCTATGCAGCCACCAAAGTTTGCTACCTTTCTAGCATCTGCCCTTAAACTACCAGTTCAGAAGACCGATTTTGCTACCCAAACGGTGGTTGCTAGTGTCAGCACTAGCACCTACGATTCCCAGTACACTTGTCCCACTGCAGTTCCTTCAAAGCCTACACATTCTCCCAAAACATCAGACAAGTCTGTGGTCGCTAACGTTGCGGAACACCTTTCTCCTCCAGAGGTTCAGTCTGGTCTGCCGTCAAGCATTGCCACTACCACTGCCACGTTTTTGGCTCGGAACCCTGCCCAGGGCTAAGAATCAAAGGCCAAGCGTCCAACATCGACGGAGTCGGGAAGTAAACAACCCGAGGATGTCGGCGTCATATTATTTAACGTCTCTCTTGACTCTTCAGCAGAGGTAATGGAGCTTGCCGCCGGACTGGGGCTATTAGCTCGTCCCAACACCGAGCATCCACCCATCACGGTCTCCCCACTATGGTGGAAAGACAGGATGAAAGTGTAAACCCCGTGACAGATGGCTCCCATATTACTATGGAACATTAATAGTTTCAGGACACATGTGTAGGAAAGGAAACTGCTAGTGCAGGAATGCACCCTGTGCGTGTGTTAACGAGAACCCATTTTAAAGCCACTGAAATCCCTGTGCTACAGGGCTATACCTTTCGCTGAAAGGATGACCTGAGTAGGGAGAGCCAACGGAGGTGTTGATGTGTATATCAGTAACGTACTTCATGTGGTATCGCCGCCAGACACCACACTTGCTAGTTGGTAGCCTTTAAATCGGCCGCGGTCCGTTAGTATACGTCGGACCCGCGTGTCGCCACTATCAGTGATTGCAGACCGAGCGCCGCCACACGGCAGGTCTAGAGAGACTTCCTAGCACTCGCCCCAGTTGTACAACCGACTTTGCTAGCAATGGTTCACTGACAAAATACTCTCTCACTTGCCGAGACGAAAGTTAGCAATGCCTTCAGCTACGTCATTTGCTACGACCTAGCAAGGCGCCATTACCAGTTATTATTGATACTGAAGAGCGACGTTCACCATTAATGGATTAAAGTGAAGTATCCCAGCAGCTACGTCCGTTTTTTCTAAATTCTAATTTCCTTTTCCTGTTCCAGACCTCACGCCAGCCTGCGTGAGCTAAAACGCGTGCCTTTCCGCTTCCTCTAGTAACACGGTGTTGGCTCTCCTGCCAACCACAACACTTAACTCCACTGCTCTCCCCCTGACTACTAACCAGCAAGTAGTTGCTCGCTGTATTTACTTCCGCCAGATGTAACAGACTTTTAGGCTCTCATAGATTTTGTGAAACAACTCCCACAATTATTTCTACTACTAGCAGACTCAATGTCCATAATGTCTGGTGGGGCTCGCCCCCTACTTGCCCTTAGGGTCGGGTTATGGAGAGCCTCATGACGTCTCACAAGCTGTGCATCCTCAATACAGGTACTCCCACTCATTTCTACACTGTTGCTGTGTCATCTTCAGCTATGGACTTCTCCTTCTGTTCTAGACCTTCTCAGACTCTTTTCAATGAGAGATCGTTGACGACTTTCATTCCAGTGTCCACTTCCTACTCCGTATTTATCTACTCGATGCAGCTCTATCGGAAGAGGAGCTACCAATGTGAATGGTCAGCAGGGCTAGTTGAATGCTGTTCAGCCAGCTGACTGTGTCTGAACATCGCAACAGTATACAGTAATGGGTGGACCACATCACACGAGTGATCAATCATACCCATAAGTTATCGATCCCAAAGTCCTCAGGTCATCTTAGGAAGTGATCTGTACCTTGGTGGACAGGTTACTGCCATTCAGCCGTTCAGGACAGGCGTGCGCAGTGTTGGAGGATTTAAATGTCGCCCTACAGCAGACATCGTCATAGCATTCGGATCTGCGACAGCTCAGGCTCGATGCGTAATTAAGGAGAGCAAGAGAAGGTCATAGCAACCGTTCCTGGACTCTGTCAACCGTTCCACTTGTTCTACGAAGATATGGAAAGCCACCATTAGGAATTCCAGCAAACGCAGTCTTTTACGAAAAGCAGCAGTGATGAAACAGGGATGTCTCCAAACAGCACCTAGAGACATTGCTCGGACACCAGCGGAGAATTTTGCACAATCTACTGCCAATGTCAGCGAGCATCCAGCGATTCGTCGCTACAGTGCAACTGTAGAGAGTGGAAAATTCGGCTTCAGATAGAACAATTCTGAGACTTACAACTACCCCTACTTCGTGTGGCAGCAGGAATCGGTACTGTCTGAGACTCGTGATACCGCACCCCGTCACGACTGAAGGCGGTACTACATGCTTCGACAAAGGAAATCGTCCTCCAACGTTTTACTCTTATATGGAAGACATCTAACTTTCCCAACTCGTGGAGAGAGACACTCTTGATACCTCTCCTCAAACCAGGAAAGGAACTCATAGGTTCCAGAAGTTACTGGACGATCACCTTAACGAGCTGTCTAGGAAAGACCCTAGAGCGAATGGTTAACCGTCGTCCGGTGTGGTTGTTAGAGACCAAGCAACTCCTTAGCCGCTCTCATTGTGGATTCCGGAGATTCCGGTCCACGGTCGACAACCTGACGCAGCTAGAGACGGCTGTTTCGGCAGGGTTTCCTACGTAAACACCGCTGTATAGGCATATTCTTCGATATCAGTACGGCGTGCGATAGTACTTGGAGACACTGTATTTTCGCAAAACTGAATTCAGTGGCGCTTTGATGGTCAACCCTCCATCTTCATACACTTTTTCCAGCCATAGTGGTTTCTTAGAACCCGTGTTGGTGGATCGCTGTCAGATCATTTTGAGCAGGAGAATGGTGCCCCTCAGGGCAGTATTTTAAGTATTACCCCCTTTGCCATAGCCATAAGCAATGTAACGTCTACAGTAAGAAGTTCTGTACAGTGCTTCTTATGTGTAGATTATTTTGCTGTATTCTGTTCCTCCTCCTCCAGGGAGCTGTCAGTTCCCACTTACAGTGCGGAGGTTACAGGAGTGGCCTACAAAGATGGGTTTTCAGTTTTCTCCACATGATTGTGTGTGTTCATTTTAATCTATCTCGAAGTGTTTATAATATACCTGTCATGTCTATGACGGACACTATTCTACATTTTAGAGGCTCTGTGAGGTTTCTGGGCCTTATTTTTTATTCCAAATTTTCGTGGTCGCCACACCTAAGAGACGTGAAACCGAGAAAACTGAAGGCACTAAACATCTTAAAGTGTCTTAGCCGCAAGTCTTGGGGAGCAGGCAAGGCATGTCTGTTTCAGTTTTATAGGGCTTTAGTAACTGGACTGTGGGTGGACAGTATATGGATTAACGAGCCCTTCTTCTTTGAAGATCATTGACACTGCCCACCATGAGGGGTGTCAGCTGGCCAGGGGTGCTTCCAGTTTCTGTGCTGAGACTGGGCAACAGCAACTGACCATCCAGCGGCAGCTCCTCATGGTACATCAGGCATGTAAGTCTCTTACAGTGTAGACTTCGCCCGCATGCCAGACTGTTGCTCGTCTGCCTCTGGATCGCCTTTTCTCCAACCGTCCACGAGCCACTGTGCCTTTTAGGATCCTCGTGCAACATGTACTGGAGTCACTCGGTATGGAGGAAGTACATCCCCAAACGAAGGGCTCTGAGCACTATGGGACTTAACTGCTTAGGTCATCAGTCCCCTAGAACTTAGAACTACTTAAACCTAACTAACCTAAGGACATCACACACATCCATGCCCGAGGCAGGATTCGAACCTGTGACCGTAGCCGTCGCTCGGTTCCAGGCTGTAGCGCCTAGAACCGCTCGGCCACTCCGGCCGGCCCAAACGAAGGGTTTTTCCCGTCTGTCCGAGGAGGATCGTCGTGATCCTCAGTCCCTTCAGTGTGCCAGGCCCCTGCATACCATCACTTCGCTGTTCAGGTACAATGTCAGGTGTCGACGAGAAGATGAGTGGCTGGAAGTGTCCAACCGTAAGCTCCGTGTAGTAAAGCCCACCGCTCTGGCGTGACATACCTCCTGCGAGCCACCCCGACGGGACGAGATCCTTCTTCCTCGTCTTTGCATCGGTCAGACCCCTTCGTCTGATGGACATATGTTTATTTATTTCTGTTATTTCAAGACAGTTTATCTTCCTTCCTTTATGGATGTGATGAAATACTTCGTGTTTCACCGTAAACTAAAGCCTTCTTTAATCAGGCGGTCTGTGAAAGTTGAGTCTGCTTTTCTCAGTTTTCAACTTCTATGGTGGTCCTTCATGGGGGTACATACCACCCTGCCAGACGGACATATATAGAATTTTTCACTATTGGAAGTAATTTCATATTGCCCTTTTCCGAAGCAGGAATGCTGTCTTCACCATTGCGCAAAAAGTGTACAACATTGTTGTGCACATCAAATTTTGGTTTTAAGCTTCCGGTTTAAGCTTTCTGTCTACATTCAGTGAGATTATTCGAAAATTTGGAGTTGAGCACCAGTAGCAGCGTTATTGAGGTGGTGGGTCACGAATAGTGTAAAGAAGAGAGTACACCTGTTGTTTCTTCTTTTCGCCTATTATGAAGTCGACTAAGGTAGGAAGATAGCCATTGTTTGATATTATTCGTTTGATTGTATTTAATTCCAATCGAAGATGTCTTCACTCATTGAATGAAAGGCAGAATATTTAAGGGTCACTGGGTGTCGAGAATGGGCAGGTAATGCAATATCTGTGGTGATAGGTTCTCTATAAATCTTCAAAGTATGAATACAGTCACAAATGTTTATGGTTAGATATAAATGATATCTGCAATTACGCCCAGACTCCATTGTAAATTTTATACAGTCGTGTTTAGAATTCAGTTTCTTGAGGAATTTTTGAAATTGTCGGGTAATACCTCTCCATAAGCATAACACATCATCAACATACCTTATCCGGTATACACTCTCCATTATTTTCCAAAAACTTTGTTGCAAAATCGTCCATGAAGATATCAGCAAGGACTGGAATGAGAGGGGAATCCCACAGTTACACGATCCTATTGTTGTATATCCTGCCATTGAAACGGAAACAAATCTGTGTTAGCAAGTTTGTGTAGCTAACCTTATGTCATCCGTGACTAGAGGGTTAACACCTGATTTATCTAATAATTCTGTTGGAATATTTAGTCAGTCCTGAACAAGTATGTTAGTTGATAAGTTGTTAACATCAACGAAAACCAGCTTTTAACTAGGAGAAATTCGCATGTCTTTTAACTTGTACACTAAGTCAACGAAATTATGAATATCACGACTAGGTTTAAACTTGGATTTCATCTTGATGAGGTCATTTAACACTCTGGCTAATTTGTAACAAGGAGCTGAGAATGAAGATACCACAACACAGGGTATTATCTTTATGGAGTCATGATGGTGAGGAAGTAGGCACCAGACTCTAATATTACACTTTTACACGGTCTGATCACACTATTAAGTTTATCATTACGGGATTGTGTGGGATCTTTCTGTATCTGTTGGAAGTTGGTGGCGTTTAGAGAATCTTTCATTTTGTTAACACATTCAGATTTGTTCATTCATAATGTATGAAATATTCTACCAAGAACTCATAGAACAGTCAATTAATGCAACTTTATTAATATTTGTTCTGTAGAAAAGGAAATAATATTACTGCACTCGCCTCTTTATTGCGATTTCTTCACACTATCTGTAGCTTGACTGAAAGCTTTTCTTTGTCCACCAGTTATCTGAAGCACGTGGTTGGTATAGACCAAAAAAAATTTGGCACCATTTAGCCATCGTCACTTTAATGTACAGAGCGTCCAGCTTAACCCTACAATACAAAATTAAGATTTTAGTAGAGAAAACCTACTTACGATGGCACAAAGGTGTTGAAACATGTTTAGGTCTGTATGGAAAACGTTTTTCGCCTAAAAGGCGGACTTGCTATCCAATAATTTGAAGCTTTAGTTTTAATAAGAATCTCGCCCTACCGCTTAGCATACATAAAAGCGCAGTGACACGGTTTACCCCAGACGCTACCGGATTGCCAGGCGACTTCCGCCCAGCGTTGCTATTCACAATATACATAAATGACCTGGTGGATGACATCGGAAGTTCACTGAGGCTTTTTGCAGATGATGCTGTGGTGTATCGAGAGGTTGTAACAATGGAAAATTGTACTGCAATGCAGGAGGATCTGCAGCGAATTGACGCATGGTGCAGGGAATGGCAATTGAATCTCAATGTAGACAAGTGTAATGTGCTGCGAATACACAGAAAGATAGATCCTTTATCATTTAGATACAAAATAGGTCTTTTTTTTAAAATAGAGGTGGAGCCCATCCACGCCCACACCGGCATGATGGCCAACACAAAAGGTCTACTGCCATCTCTGCATAAGGGTTAGTATTCACTAAAGTGAGGTGTCGCAGGTTGCGGGTACTGCGATGTTTGCGTACGTCTGGTTAGGATTAACCATTAATAAGCGCTCATCTGGAGATAGATTGGTCGAAATCTGACGAAGGGTAGCGATTTGAAGGGCAGAGGAAAAAAAGTGCCAAGGCAAGAGCCAAGGGAAAAAAACCTCTGCGAAAGTTAGGTCGGGCGGCAAGAGCAGTAGCGGTTGTCTTCCTGCCTGCGATAGGTTGTGCAAGGATAGGCTTTGTTAGTAGTGGGTATCATGCATGTCGATACCTTGACGTTGTGCGTTTGTGCTGCTCGGCGGCTGGCGCTGGGTGCTGGTACAGAGTCCTCGTTCAGCGTCCTGCAACCTGCAACAGTTATGTTTGTTATCGGTCTTGTGTCCGATAGGTCATATACCGGAGGCACAGTGTGAGGGAGTGTTGGGAGATTGTTCGTGCGTCTGTGGGCGAGCTCGTCGGTGTCCCTGCTGTGGACTGTTGGTCGGCTCTAATAGCAGCTGGTAGTTGCCAGTCAGTGTTGCTGATATGCAGGGGCTTACCGACGTTTGTCGCTGTTTGCGTATGTTAGTTTACCATAGGTGGCTATGCCCTAGCTAGCAGTGTCTTTGGTCGCTTGTGTTTCCACCTGTGGTTGTGATCGTAGTTTCCCAGAGTGAGGATGAAAGGATTGTTCGAGTGTCTCGAGTTCCTGTATAGTCGTGTGGCGTGTTTCTTGAATACTTCCTTGAGGGTATCAAGGCGGTATTCATGGTGAAGATCCACGGTGCGTGTGTAGCGTGGAGCATTGCTAATGATTCGTAGCACTTTGTTCTGTATGATCTGCAGGCGGTGCAGTCGTGTGGGAGCTAAAAAAATAGCAGGTCAGCAACTGGAAGCAGTTAATACCATAAATTATCTGGGAGTACGCATTAGGAGTGATTTAAAATGGAATGATCATATAATGATGATTGTCGGTAAAGCAGATGCCAGACTGAGATTCATTGGATGAATCCTAAGGAAATGCAATCCGAAAACAAAGGAAGTAGGTTACAGTACGCTTGTTCGCCCACTGCTTGAATACTGCTCAGCAGTGTGGGATCCGTACCAGATAGGGTTGATACAAAACATAGAGAAGATCCAACGGAGAGCAGCGCGCTTCGTTACAGGATCATTTAGTAATCGCGAAAGCGTTACGGAGATGATAAACTCCAGTGGAAGACTCTGCAGGAGAGACGCTCAGTAGCTCGGTACGGGCTTTTGTTAAAGTTTCGAGAACTTACCTTCACCGAAGAGTCAAGCAGTATATTGCTCCCTCCTACGTATATCTCGCGAAGAGACCATGAGGATAAAATCAGAGAGATTAGAGCCCACACAGAGGCATACCGACAATCCTTCTTTCCACGAACAATGCGAGACTGGAATAGAAGGGAGAACCGATAGAGGTACTGAAGGTACCCTCCGCCACACACCGTCAGGTGGCTTGCGGAGTATGGATGTAGATGTAGATGTAGATGTAGAAGCGTTGGGCTGCTCTTCGCTCCCACTCCTCTCCCGCTTCCTGCAGCGCCTCGGAGCTCTACCAGCGTATGTGTACCTACCTGTTTAGGCCGCCTCACGGCAGCCCTTTACCTACATGACGCTCAGATAAACCTCCAGTTCTTTCATTAATTGATGTGTGTAATGGGCTGACTTCTCGTAATTTTACTGTGTGCAGCGTCAACTGGTAAGTGGGATCATGCTAGCAAGTTCATTGTAAATTTGACTTGATTTTAGAATCACTGAAATAACATCAGATACCCTCTCTACCCGTGAAGTTTCAATTCCATTCCTCCTTCTAGTTATTTCTTTCTGCAGACAGACGATGTTTAGAATAATCTTCTGCAATAGTCACCACTCAGATTTTTCTAAACTTTCGAAATGTCCACGTGATAAGAACAGTGCACAATCCACAACAGCAACACCAATATATTTATTTAATTCCATTTTGTCTATAATTTCAGTCAGGGCAGTAAAATCAACAGGAACACAATTAACAATCTGTTCTGCCATTTTCCACCTTAACTAAGACTGAACTTCTGGTATCAACTGCTAGGCGGACATTCCAAGTAAATGATATCTGCTCACTGTTCTGTTGAAATATAACGAAGCCATATGTTTTTAACGCAAAAGCTGCGCGTATACGACCAACATTTCCAGAAGCTCCTGTAAACACCAAGTGAAAAAGATTTAAACGAATCAGTGAGGGACGGAACTGTAATGCTCATGTACAATAGTAAAATACAATCTAAGAAATGAAGCTAACCCAGAGTCAGTGAATGACAGCTGTAAATTGTTTTCTCTAAATCTACAAAAAGAATAGCAAACCTTTCGAAAGTGTCCCCGCTTTCGTAGACGGAAAAGCTCATCGGTAGTACGAACATTATAATCTACTGGACGCTGCACTTTGTAAGACAGTTCGTCCATACTTTTAGAATTAACATTTATAACAACATTTATCCACGATTAACACACGTCATAAATTCCAGCTTACCAGTACATTGATTCCTGTGACAAGGTTATAACTTAATAAGAGAATTTTTCCGTGCATAAGTGTTTTCTTCATTTATTATTCAGACAACAGTTTAATAACACTGTCTATCGATCTAAATGTTAACGTATGAAGGCGTTTGCCAACGTTGAACTTTGCCCCTGATGCAACAGTGAAGGTTCAGCTACGTCCTATACTGCTTCCAAGTCTCGTCTGCGACGAGAAACGATGACAGCACTGGGTTTATTCTCTCACCTGCGCCATACTGCTGAAGCCCTTAAAATTAAGTGATTTTTGAATGTTAATAAAAACCATATATAGTGCCATTATGACATTTAAATAGCGAAAACAATTTTCCAGTATTGATTAATTTAAAATCATGTTGTTTATAAAATCAAAAATTACTTTCTGCTGTCATTGTACTCGATGATGGAAATAAATGTGTACTTTTTAACATAAAAATCTTCATTCATAAATTACGGAACAAAATTGCAGGAAACTATAAAATAACATTTTAGGTCAGTAAGTACAGGAAGAACCACAGTAAAATGAAGAATTGCTGATTATCATACACATAATACTTGTCAAAGCATGGGCAGAATATTGTGACGGAGAGGAATTTCCGGGCACAGTAATCAATTTGCTTTCTTTGAAAGACGCTTGGCTGATATCAGATACGACCTGCTCACCATGCATTGTGTTAATCGACTGTGCATGTCATCACCACCAGACGGCGGAACAACTCGGCATGGCAACGCTGCAAGGAAGCAGGCTCCATGGCCTACCAGCAATGGAGATTTTGGCGAAAGAGCTCAGTGGTCACGTGTGTCTGGTCGAACAGCATCTACCAGGCAGCCGTTGCACCGAGTCCACGTATCCCGAGGCTCGACACAGCTGTGTTGCCCATCCGATTCTGTGAATGCAGCGGTTATTTGTCAAGTTGGAACTGCCTTGGCTAACGGCAGTGGCTCCAGCCTGTAAGAACACTGTGCTGGCGCTGACTAGACTACACAGCACCATAACCGCCTTCACTGTACCTGGTATGAAGGCACAGTGCTTCGGCGTGGAAGCGTCCCCAATGGTGATCACTCAGATCCCTGTCACATATGCCAAGGTTGCCCAGGAAGGTAGCACCTCTACACAGGGTCTTCCTGCTCCGTTGACGTCGTCTGATCAGGTAGATGCAACCGTTAATGTGATTCCTTCTGAGGTTCCACAGAAGCCAGATCCTGACCTGCCGAATCTTCGCAGCACGGTGACTGAAAATGGTACTGAGATGGCCGTTGATCCGGGAGTGGTACCTACGTCTGCTTTCCTTCAGACTGGTCCGGAGTCAGACGAAAGCCACCCGAATTCTAACTCTGAACGACATGTTCGAAAACAAGGATCGCCACGAAAGAGAAAGAAACGTAGCCGTACTCTCCCTGATGAATCCATTCTAAGGATGGATACCAGGGATGCAGACCCGAAGATGGACGACAAACCGCTCTTTGATGACCAAAAGTCTAATGCGAACGACACGCCACAGGCGACAACTGGCAACGAGCACCCCTCCTTACTGGCGCCGTCGCCCCCACAGGTCGACGATAAAGAGAGCCTATCCGCTGAGCCGAAAACTACGTCTCCTCTCCACGTGGATGATGTGCTCAGCCGATGCCCTACCGCAGTATCAGTCTTCTAAGCAGACGACGTGGAGATCGAAGGGACTGGGGTGGACGGTGCTGATGATGGGGTGCCCTCATCGGTTGCGCCCGCGCCCGCAAACTCTCCACAATAGCAGCCTCTTCAGCGGACTGGCAAGATCGACGACCTCTCGCTCCTGAAGAAGGAGCCCCATAGTGCCTGTGGGACTCCAACACCAGCATTATCGTGTCGCAACGATTAACCTCGTGACCATTCGTGTGCCCCACAAACTAGCGCTGCTCCACGATATGATTTATGATGCGGACATAGATATTGCGCTTTTTCAGGAAGTGCATGTCGCCAATTTTTCACCACCACATGGCTTCACGGCGCATCTTTCTCCCGCTTCGGACACCAGTAGTGGTGTTGCCATCATCTTACGAGAAGGTCTCCCTGCCGAAGATGTCCAACACCTCTCCAACGGCAAAGGTATGACCCTTACTCTGTTTGGTGTACGCATTGTCAACATTTATGCGCCGTCAGGCTCCAGCGACCGTCGTGAACGCAATGCCTTCTTCGCGAATGAAGTTACACCCCCTTTTATGGGATCACACGATGACTAGGTCATGAGTGGAGACTTCAACTGCACCCAGCGACCTCAGGACCAATTGCCGCGTCACTCACCATGCGCAGCTCTGGAAACAGTCGTCACGCGACTACAATTTGTTGACACGTGGAGACATGTCTACGGTGATCTTTTGGGCTTTAAGTACTACACTGGGCACTCCTCTAGCCGACTGGGTCGCATCTACATCTCGCGATCCCTAATTCAACACACTCGACAGGCTGAAATCAGGACCAATTGCCGCGTCACTCACCATGCGCAGCTCTGGAAACAGTCGTCACGCGACTACAATTTGTTGACACGGGGAGACATGTCTACGGTGATCTTTTGGGCTTTAAGTACTACACTGCGCACTCCTCTAGCCGACTGGGTCGCATCTACATCTCGCGATCCCTAATTCAACACACTCGACAGGCTGAAATCTGGCCTGTTGCTTTCTCAGATCATGAGGGTTACTTCTGTGATGATGTTCTCACAAGACAGGCAGTATGGCACGGACGTGGTTTATGGAAACAGAACACGGCACTTCTTAATTCACCTGACTGTCGACTTCTAATAGAAGACACTTGGATAACATGTAATAGACGGCGTCCCACATATCCGTCTACCATATCCTGGTGGATCCAGTGTGCAAACCTTCTCTTCGAAACACTTTGATCCGGTATGACAAAGATGTTGTCGCCTGGAGGAAGAGCACTATGGACTTTTACTACAGGATCCTACGAGAATACTCCACGAAGCCAGCCTCCCCTGAGCGCCATACAAGGATGAACCATGCTAAGGCCCAAATCTCCAATCTCATGCGAAGGCATTTGGAAGGGGCGATAGTACGACCTCGTACTGCTGATCGCATGCCTCATGAACATCCGTCGATAAACCATATATCATCCAAGAACGCCACAATCGACGCCGAAAACTAATTCACGTCCTAACAGACCAAGAAGGGCGTCGTTACGTAACTCAATCTGCAATAGGGATTGTGCTTTACGCCTACTACCAACAACTCTACGCCGCAATTCCACATTGCCCAGAGTTGATCGAGGAAGTCTCAAAGCTCAACTTCGGTGGTATCCCAGGAGATGCGGCGATTGACTTGATGTCAGAGGTGACTGATGATGAAGTCCGCGATGCGATCCGGGCAGGAACCATAGGCAGGAACTATCAATTCCAGAACCCGACGGTCTTCCCCTCGTATTTTATCGCACCTTCCGTGATTTGTTGTAGTCCACCTTCACCTCCATCTGTCGGGAACTGATGTCTCCGGAAGTATCCGTGCCGGACGCTTTTATGGAAGGAATTATTATTCCTGTACATAAACCGCATGGTGGCAACAATATCAGTGATTATCGGCCCATCACCTTCCTTAACATTGATATGAAAATCTTCACTCGCCTTTTGGCAGCACGACTTAAAAATTTTGCCCGATATGTTGTGCCGCCAGACCAAGCAGCTTTGGGAGGGGATAATAATATCCGCACGGCTTTATGTCGCTACAGGGATATGATCGCCGTTACCCAGACACAACGCCTCTCTGGGGCACTTGCGTCTTTGGAATTTAGTCAAGCTTTTGATAGGGTTGACCATTCCTTCCTTACGACCGTTCTCCACCATATGGGTTTCCCAGTCGCCGTTATCACGGTAGTGATGCGCCTTCTGCGGGGTGCCTCATCCAGGATTATGTACAATGGCAGACTCACTCCTCCGATATCAATCAGTCGATCCGTACGTCAAGGTTGCCATCTATCAGCGATTTTGTACGCCTTTTCCTTGGAATCCTTGCGATGTGGACTAAGACAACGTTCGGTAGGGTTGTCCATAGATCGCTACCGATTCTACTGCACGGCCTATGCTGACGATGTAGTCATCTGTCTACGTAATGCCGACGATGTTCGAGCTGTTTTAACGTGGTTAGCGACTTATGGTGAGGCGTCGGGTAGCTCTTTAAACGTACGTAAGTCACAAGTTATGTTCATTGGCACGGGACTTCCCGTGGAGTGCGTTAAACCTCTCACCACCGTTGACACCATTCGCTGTTTGGGAATAGATTTTTCATCTGATCTCCGGCGTTCAGCCACCATCAACTGCCGACGCCTCCTTTTAATGATCATAGCAGGTCTTATGGACCATCGCCTTCGATCCCTAGATAATCTCCAACGAGCTCGATATGTCAATATACATATCGCATCCCGAGTTCCCCATGTAGCACAAGTTCTACCTTTCCCGCTTACTGTGGCACGTCGCATGCTGGCAGCGATGGCATCTTTCGTCAGCTCTGGGCTGTTGTTCAAAGTTAACTATGCAACCCTTACTCTTCCCCGTGAAGGAGGTGGGATAGGTCTGTTTCACGTGCCGGACAGAGCTCGCACCCTATTTGTCAGCTCCCAGATGACGGTATGGACACGTTGCCCAACGAGCCTCACTGGTCTCCTCCTGTCGGCATATTCGCCGGTCTCACTGTCAGCCCTAGTGATGATCTCGGATGTTCCGGACCAGTTCCATTATATATTTCTTTCTTGAACTCAGTTATCTACGCCTCACCTTACCAAGAAAGCTTTTACTCAAGACAAAGCAGTATACAATGTCCTCCAATTAGGTCGTCCACCTAACCCGATTGAACAAAAGTTCCCCCAGGTTGACTGGCGTCATGTATGGCGCGCGGTGCTCGCCTGTTACCTTGACAAGAATGTTCAATCTGTCTGGTATCTAACTGTCAATGGTAAGCAAATCAACCAATCTCACCTTCATCGTATTCACTTCGCCCAATCACCTCTATGGTCCACTTGTGGAGTGCTAGACAGTGACGAACATCGGTTTGTTTGAGGACGGGCGGCGGAGGTTTGGCAATTGATTCGTTGTATTGTGACTTTTCTAACGCGTCACGTTCCGGATCGGATTACTACCCTTTCATTATTATTTCCGGAACGTGACTATTTTCCTCGGACAAAGACCAATGCTGTGAATTGGATTCGCGGACATGCCATTCAGTACATATTTGGACAAACTGTAGACTCTGTAATCAATTTTTGGACATACCTCAATGACCGTCATTATGTCGTTGTCCGTCACCCTAAATACAGACAATTTTTCTCGAACTTCCTTGGGAGTGCTTTCACGACCCACCTCGCAGCTGGAATGTGTTAAGCCAAGAGAGAAGAGGTTTCCTGTTTGAACCAATGAACATTTCTGAACAATTGAACGGAACACATCACTTTCGAGAAGACGTGACTCAACATATTACCAGCAGGGTGCCGAAGGGCTCTGATCAATTCCACAACAAAAATAAAACATAATAGAAATAAAAATAAGATTCAGAAAAAAAGTGGTCAGCGCGACGGAATGTCAATCCTAAGGTTCGATCCCCTGCTGGGTCGAAGATTTTCTCAGCTGAGGGACTGGGTGTTGTGTCGTCCTAATCATCATCATTTCATCCCCATCGACGCGCAAGTCGCCGAAGTGGCGTCAAATCGAAAGACTTGCACCAGGCGAACGGTCTACCCGACGAGAGGCCCTCGTCACACTACATAAAAAAGCGATCAAACCCACAATACCCATATGGGAGAGCAGCTATTTGAATCTGACAGACACGAAGCAGTGGTCCCCCACTTGTCAACGACTAGCTGTGGAAGTGGCTCGTTTATTGTAAAGAATTGTTGTTAGTCGCAGTTTGACTTTCAGGTTTTGGCTTATTTTGGTTATTTATGGTTTCCCGCTGAAACTTAGGTAATAAATAAGATTAAAATGGCGATTTGAAGTGGACTATCTGGCAGAAAACTGAGGAGTACTTTGGGATTTGCCGGATCTCATTCTGTACTCTAAGAAGCCTACTTATTTAGTCGTTTTCTTACGATGTAATATGCAGTGGATAAACATAATAATGCGTGTACTAGAAAAAAAGATATTAGTATGATACATGTGCAGTTCTGTCCATCATTTCTCTGGCAAGCAGCCATGTAATGCAGATAGGGTCTGTACCCTTAGCACTCTCTCTCAAGCAAATTATCCAAGATAAATTTATTTTTTTTATTTCCAAGAGCTTATTGTTTTGAGTATACATCATGAGCTTCTATATCGATTCGAACTGACAAAAGTATCTGCTGCGACGGTACCAAAATTAGAAATAATATTTCGAACTGTGGCTGTAACACTGTCCATTTAACTCGTTTTAGATAAATTTTCCGACTAGGGAACAACGTCGAATTTTATAAATGTACTTCTGATATAACATTCAACAATATATTTGGGATACAACGACAAAGACCAAGCAGTTCAATCACATCTGTTCATCTTGAAAAGGCTTACATGCACGATGGGATTTCAAATATCTATAGCTATAACTATTCAGTAACTGATATAAACTGAATTCTGTCACAATTTGTTTTTTATTTGTATATAAATCTATGAAAATAACCTTAGGTGCTTCTTAGAGTTGCAAAATCTTCTTAGATTAAATTTTGGTCATATTTATAACCGATACAAAAGTATTCTTAAGTAACACTTCTTTTAAGTTCAGTTTACAACAGAGTTTGAAAATATTTGAATCTACGAGGCACATTTACATATACATGACTACCCAATTCACATTTAAGTGCTTTCCACCGATTTTATCGAGAATCTTCAGATTTTTTCACTATCATTCCACACTCGAACAGCACGGGGGAAAAACTAACATTTAAAAGTTTCTGTGCGAGCTCTGATTTCCCTTATTTTACCAGTAGGGTTTTGGAACATATACTGTATTCGAACATTATGAAGTACTCAGGGTTTTGGAACATATACTTTATTCGAACGTTATGAACTACCTCGAAGAAAACGATTTATTGACACATAGTCAGCACGGATTCAGAAAATATCATTCTTACGAAACTCAACTCGCTGTTCATACTCATGAAGTAATGAGTACTATCGATAGGTGATGTCAAAATGATTCCATACTTTTATATCTCCAGAAGGCTTCCGACACCGTTCCTCACAAGCGTCTTCTAACCAAACTGTGTGCCTATACAAGTGTTACAGACCCTCTATTGTTCCTGATCGATATTAACGACATAGCCTGAGTTGCCGTCTTAGATTGTTTGCAGATGATGCTGTCATTTACCGTCTTGTGAAGTCATTAGATGATCGAAACCAACTGAAAATTAGCCGGCCGGAGTGGCCGAGCGGTTAAAGGCGCTACAGTCTGGAACCGCACGACCTCTACGGTCGCAGGTTCGAATCCTGCCTCGGGCATGGATGTGTGTGATGTCCTTAGGTTAGTTAGGTTTAAGTAGTTCTAAGTTCTAGGGGACTTATGACCACAGCTGTTGAGTCCCATAATGCTCAGAGCCAACCAACTGCAAATTAACTTAGGCAAGGTATCTGTGTGGTGCGAAAAGTGGCAATTAACCTTGAATAAAGAAAAGTGTGAAGTTATTCACAGGAGTACTAAAAGAGATCCGCTATATTTCGTTTACGCGATAAGTCACACAAATTTGAAGGCTGTAAATTCTACTAACTACTTAGGGATTACAATTACAAATAACTTAAATTAGAACGCTCACATAGATAATGTTGTGCTTAGAGCAAATAAAAAACTGCGATTCACTGGCAGAACTCGTAGAAGGTGCTACAGGTCTACTAAAGATATTGTTTACACCACGCTTGTCCGTCGTATTCTGGAGTATTGCTGTGCTGTGTGGGATCCGCATCAGGTGGCACTGACGGATGACATCGGAAAAGTATAGAGACGGGAAGTTCGTTTTGTACTATAGCGCAATGGGGAAGATAGTGCTACAGATATGATACGTGATTTGAAGTGGTAATCATTGAAACAAAGGCGTTCTTCCCATGAAACTTCAGTTACCAGTTTTCTCTCCTGATTGTGAAAACAGTCTGTTGGTACCCATCTACATAGTGAGAAATGATCGGCACGATAAAATAAGAGCAATCAGGTCTCGCACAGAAAAATTTAAATGCTCGTTCTTCCCTCGCGCCGTTCAAGAGTCGAACGGTAGAGAGACAGCATGAAGGTGGTTCATTTAACCCTCTGCCAGGCACTATATTGTGAATAGCAACGTAATCACGTAGCTGTAGATATAGCTGTACCGTAATTGTCATTCCTACCTATGTAGGAGTGCTTCAATAAAATATTTTCGGGTTTGGAAGAGAAACTTACTGATGGAAATTTCACGAAAAGAACTCTCTGCAGTGAAAAACTTCTTTGTTTCAATGATTCCCAATCAAATACACACATAATAACAATGACACTCTGCCGCCTATCTCGTCATAGTGTAAAACGAGCTGTTTTATCCGAATTTTCTCAATGTCCGCTTTCAGTCCCATCTGTTAAGGAATCCTTACAGCGCAGCAATACTCCAAATGAGGGCGGAAAAGCATAGTATAGGTAGCCTTCTAGGTAGATCTGTTGCATCTTCTGACCGTTCTGCCAATAAAATGCAGCCTCAAGCTCGCCTTCCCCTCAACAATGTTTTTGTGGCCGTTCCAATTAACGTTTTCCGTGGTTGTAGTCTCTAGTTAGTATTAACAGTCTTTAAATTTGTGTGATTTATCGTTTAACAGAAATGTTATGAATTCCTTTTAGTAATCATTCATCTCCGCAATGTTTTGGCAGTAAGTCTTCTTTTCCGTTTTACTCTACGACACTTTTAGTTGATTCTTCCATTATCAAACTGGGAAAGGTCGACGAAAATACGTCATTGATGTACAACACAATATGTTCCAAAGATTTTCAGCTATTATCGCTTCAAAAATTGTTCAAATGGCTCTGAGCACAATGGGACTTAACACCTGTGGTCATCCATCCCCTAGAACGTAGAACTACTTAAACCTAATTAACCTAAGGACATCACACACATCCATTCCCGAGGCAGGATTCGAACCTGCGACCGTAGCGGTCACGCGGTTCCAGACTGAAGCGCCTAGAACCGCACGGCCACACCGGCCGTCTTTTATCGCGTCACGTTCTCATGTATTTATGCCAGCTTCTCACTTAACAAACGATTTTTGGTTCCTTTTCTTGTTGTTCGAATGAATTTCGGAGTGCACCCAGTCGTTGTTTGAATAACCGCATGGTGTTTCGGCTGCGCACCTGTCAGTCACCTTGAGGTGACCCATCGACGACTGACAAAGACTCGCCCACTTATTATGATTTGCATTTGCAAGCGTCAAGTTATCATCACTCGTCACAAACTATGAGCGTGCTTAAAGTACTCGTATGCAGAGCTCACACTGACACAGCTCTAGGTAGTTTGTCTAAAAACCACGCCCACCTAAGTATAGCGTTCAGAATAAATGAATATTCCACCAAACAGATCAACAGGACACTGTCAGTTAAACTAAGAATCAGGATGTGGATAAGGGGAGAACACGTGGGCAAAATACTTAGTTTTTATTCCGTTTGTGATCATCAATTCGTTTAAACTTGCTAGAATCCTCTGCAAATTTCAGGTGAAAGTCGTTTTCCGTCATCTTTTGGGATCAGTGTTGGATGACTTTGTAACCTCCCCCTCAATTATCGACCTTAATGACAGTGAAAAATTAAACCGCGTGTACCTAATGGAAATTTGGGGAAAACAATCGTCACCGAAGTTAAACTGTCGGTGAAGAGGGAGGAAAGGGTTACATCTAAATGAAAGGAAAAATGGAAATGAAACTGGTGGAAATTAATTTTGAAAAGGGGTAAAGTTAATAAAGGAAGTAAATGTGTGGCCGTTACGTTAACAATTAACTAGCGGTAATTAGATATTTGAGATTTGGGGGAAATCACGGTCGCCAGTCCTATGGACAATTCCTATAGTAACTGAAAAAGAAAGGTTATTACACACATAGTTAGCACTAGAAGCGTGGCAACTGAAGGTTGACACGTGTAGTGTGAAAACTGAAAGTTTGTCAGAAGTAATAAATTTCGCTACACTCTGACTTAATTTAGCAAAAGAATTAATAAAACAGGAAAATCGAAAGTTAATTTAGTGACTGAAGTTAATAGTGAGCTTTCTTTCTGAAGCACATCGAAATTCAGTCAAATACGGTTAGTCTTGGACTACCTCAACAATCATTTCAAAAGCTACTTCAATCTACGCAATTTAGAAATAAGGAATTTAACTTTGAACTTGAATTAAATGATTCTGAACAATTAACAATAGTAAAATTTAGTACGTACCAAGCTGAGGTGCAGTCACAGGTAAGCTAAAATACGGTAACAAAACTCGCACTCTTAATTTGTGCTTGTGTAATCTAAATATTGTAGCCAGCTATGAATACCTTAACTGAACTTTGAAATTAAAGCAGTGAAATAGAATGATGCTGATGTTTGAATTTCAACGACACTCGGGTTCATTCCGGAAAAGGAAGGGACCCTGCTTGGTAATGCAATTGGGACAATGAGAAACAAACGTTCATGCTAAGTTGATGTAATTTTGTGATGCAACAATTTCAAAAGTTTGAAAAGCTGAGGTCTGCCATACAGTTCTAAAACTTTACGTGCTTCCAGTCTTCCTTGTTGGTTGACTGAAGGTTTGAAACCGTCGATCGAGGAGGTGGCGACAGTCACTCATTGTCGGCCGTCGCTGTTGCAGAAGCTGGATGACGGCGCGGCTTCTTCTCGACACGGTCACCAGACGAAACGGGCTCTTGATGTGCGCCAGCTAATGCTTCCCGTCCGCGACACCATGTCAGGAACTATCATCGCAAGTCGAGCGCAATTACATGCTGCCAAACCCCGAAAGCGCGGCAACTCGCGGGAGCTTCACACAACACACCTGCTCCACTCGCTACTCCAGACAGACTCTCTCTCTGCTCGGCCCGCGCTCCACGCGGCTTAGTTCACTACCAAAGATTCTAAACACTTTCGTTCTCCACACGACCTATCGATGTATTCGTTCGATAGTATAGTTTTCCCTAGGCCAGACCCAGCGTATAAATACAAATAATATTCACAAAACAAACCAATTATACATCGACATAAATGCAGATATATACAAATAATAAAACAATTACAATATACAAAGACACAGAAATGTCACATATTCAGATAACAAAATTAAGGAAAACAAATTTATAGTACAATAGATGGAAATAGGGGGATATGCATTTCCGGCGTTACAACTTGTTACTGCGGAAGACCACAGTTTACAAAATATCTTGTCAATATGGTATGTCTTTCGTAGGACAGACAACACGCAGTGTTGAAGAAAGCTGTACTGTACATCAATGTTGCACTCGTCTTTTGAAACCAAGCAAGTTCAGTACTGACGAACACTGTGTTCCCACTGGACATTCAATGGTGTATGATAGAACTATGATTCTCAGCACACTGAATCAAACCAAGCGCTGTATCATGTGTGAGATACAAAGGCGACCGAGTGCGCCGGGACTGCTAGTAGCGCCACGTCACCTTAACGCGTCTGCATGTAGCGCACAAGTATTGGTTCAAATGGCTCTGAGAACTATGGCACTTAACTTCTGAGGTCATCAGTCCGCTAGAACGTAGAACTACGTAAACCTAACTAACCTAAGGACTTCACACACATACATGCCCGAGGCAGTATTCGAACCCGCGACCGTAGCTGTCGCTTGGTTCCAGATTGTAGCGCCTAGAACCGCTCGGCCACACACGCCCAGCGCACAAGTATTACACCACAATTTAGTATGAAATTAAAAATCAAAATTTATGTTTAAAAGTTTGTTAAATTATAGTTTAGTGTAATAATGTTCCTAATACCAAGTCTTGATGTTCTAAAGTTAATGTATTACGGAAAAATGCCGTTTTAAGAGAAAAATCAGAGGCGCTAAATAATGACGCTAGGAAGCCAGAATTTGGTCAGAAGGTGCAGTTAGAAGTTATAAATAAGTGATGCTGGTTTCCAAAGCCATAAAACAAAATTTAACGCCAGAATCCACGTTTTTCGGAAAAATCAGAGGCGCTAAATAATGGACATAGAAATTTGAAAATTTGTTTTATGCTTCAGTACACCCCAAAAATAATAACAGAGAGTCCACGTTAATCTACCCCTTATAAAAAGGGAGCAGGGATAATGTTGAAAATTTTAGACCTATTTCTATGCCATCGGTGTTTGCTACAGTTATCGAGAAGGTTGTATATACAAAGTTACTGGAGCATTTAAATTCACATAATTTGCTGTCAAATGTACAGTTTGGTTTTAGAAATGGTTTAACAACTGAAAATGCTATATTCCCTTTTCTCTGCGAGGTTTTGGACGGATCAAATAAAAGGTTACGAACGCTAGGTGTTTTCTTTGATTTAACGAAGACTTTTGACTGTGTTGACCACAAAATATTACTGCAGAAGTTGGAACATAATGGAATAAGGGGAGTAGCTTACAATTCGTTCGCCTCTTACTTTAAGAACAGAAAGCAGAAGGTATTTCTCTGTAATATTGAGAGTGGTAGTGATGTTCAGTCCCAATGGGACACTGTGAAGTGGGGCGTTCCCCGAGGGTCGGTGCTGGGGCCACTGCTGTTTCCTATTTATATAAATGATATGCCTTCTAGTATTACAGTTGATTCAAAAATATTTTTGTTTGCTGATAACACCAGCTTGGTGTTGAAGGATCTTGAGTGGAACATTGAAACACTATCAAATAATGTACTTCATGATATAAGTTCATGGCTTGTGGAAAATAATTTGATGCTAAATCACAGTAAGACTCAGTTTTTACAGTATCTAACTCACAATTCAACAAGAACCGATATTTTGATGAGACAGAATGGGCATATTATAAGCGAGACGGAACAGTTCAAGTTCCTAGGCGTTCGGATAGATAGTAAGCTGTTGTGGAAAGCCCATGTTCAGGATCTTGTTCAGAAACTAAATGCTGCTTTATTTACCATTAGAACAGTATCTGAAATTTGTGACAGTTTAACACGAAACGTAGTGTACTTCGCATATTTTCATACGCTTATGTCGTATGGTATTATTTTTTGGGTTAATTCTTCTGATTCAAAAAGGGTATTTTTGGCTCAAAAACGGGCTGTTCGAGCTATATGTGGTGTAAGTGCAAGAACCTCTTGTCGACCCCTATTCAGTAGTCTGGGAATTCTGACATTGCCCTCACAGTGTATATTTTCTTTAATGTCGTTTGATGTTAGCAATATTAGCCTATTCCCATGAGTTAGCAGCTTTCACTCAGTTAATACTAGGCAGAAATCAAATCTGCATGTGGAACGCACTTCCTTGACTCTTGTGCAGAAAGGAGTGCAGTATTCTGCTGCATCCATTTCAATAAGCTACCACAAGAACTAAAAAATCTTAGCAGTAGCCCAAATTCTTTTAACTCTAAACTGAAGAGTTTCCTCATGGCTCACTCCTTCTATTCTGTCGAGGAGCTCCTGGAAGAGCTAAAAAATTAAGCAAATTCCAGTGTTACATTGTTGATTTTCTTTATTTAAACTTACGACTTGTCGCCTGAACGTTTTTTATATTTCATTTTATCTGTTTCTACTATCGTGTTATAATTTCATGTATTGACTCGTTCCATGACCATGGAGACTTCTCCTTAATTAGGTCCCACTGAACAATAAATAAATATATAAATAGTTTTTGAGTAATTAAATAAAAACTAATTTTGCAACTAAAATGTACCTAAGTGTTGTAGATTAAGTACTTGAAATTTTAATGATAGAGGATTTTGGTTAAACCAGATGATCAAATGTATCAAGTAATAGAGCTACACCAAGTTTAAGAATTGTAACATAAATAGCAACTGATGTAAGTCTTAGCAAATGAATGGTTCAGAGGTAACAACCTACCGTTAGTTCCACTAAATAAATTCTATTAAGCCAAGTTTTAATTTTAGCGAGCTGAAACTTTCTACGTGCTTTTAAACTGCTTATCTGCATACCAGAAAAATTAAGAAGTTTCTGAAGTAATTGTTAACTATATTATTAATGATTATGTGCCCAAGGTAGCGGTCGTTAGTAAACTGTCGCCGTATGCAAATAGACAGAGACAACAGATGTTTTCTCGGCAGTCCGCACCGGCACCTTATAAATACAGCCCCTGAAGCAGTAGGAAGGTTCACTTCGCTCTCAGACACTGTGAGGTCCACGCCAGTTACACGTCTGGTCGCGCTCTGCCTAGGATGACGTCAGAGCCGAGCTGTGACAAGCGCATATTTGGCAGTGAAAACGGATAGTGAACTAGCGAGGAATGTACACCGTCCTGGATCGTTTAGAATTCGGTAAAATAACTGTTAGTGTGCCGTCCGTAAGAAATTTAATTCCGCGTGGCAAGTGGTCAATTTATTTCCATTTTCATGGGAGCTCTAATTTTTGAACATTTATTGCGAACTTTCAATTGAGTGGTGTTAGTCAGGGCGAAAAAAAAAAAAACAATCTGGTAGGAAGTTACCGTAGAGGTCGCCTCTGAACTGCTAAAGGTGCTGTTAGATTAGAAACACTTGTTTTCAATTGAACATAACGCAATTTTAAGTGTTGCTTGTGAGAAACTTTAATTAAATTAAATCTTGATTGGAACTTTAAACTTTTACTGAAGTCCTGATAACGCAAAGAAATGGGAAATAGACACTTTTCTTTCAGTGGGCTGGACCGGAATGTTGCCGTGCTGACTGGAAACTAAGGTCAGTATGTTTCCCTTCGCTTTCTAGCTGACCACCAAATTAGTTGCCAGGCTCACATGATTAAAGCCGGCATCAAAACTTTAAACCAGTGAAGTAACTTACTCGCCGCCCCACACCAACAATGCCTCTTTGGGACTCCATTGTTAAAGATTCAGCGAAAGTGCGCCTGGCGGAACATCTGGTGAACCGTGATAGCGGCTATCAGTTGGAAAGTACGTGGTGCCCCACCATCTACACGATTTCCTCAGATTGAAAACTACAGAGTGCGCCAACGGCCGTGAGAGGACAGCTGTCTTCTGCAGTTCCTCCAGCGAAGGCTCTGCCGCCAGGAAGTGTGGTCCGTCAGCGAAATTTAATACTGACTCATACACGGAATACTCGCAGCGCGCTATATAGGGCGGGACAGAGAAAGTCAACGTCGTCCTTCGACGGCACTCGCAAGAGGTCACTGGCTTCGAGAGATACTTGCTCTCTGTCGAAGTGCTAGGGAGCAGGAGCAGCAGCAGCAGCGTCCTCGTCGTCGTCATCCGGAGTAGAAGAAGCGGCAGCAACAGCATGCCAATAGCAGCGGCAGCGGCAGCGGCAGCAGTAGCAGCAGCTGTCCAGCCCAGGCCCGTCCTGCCCAGCAGCGGCGGTGGTCCAGCCCAGCCCAGCCCTACCAAGTCCAGGGGCAGCAGCAGTAGCAGCAGAAGCGGCCCAGTCCACCACCACCACCACCTCCAGCAGTGGATCTCCCATCAGCATCTGACCTCACATCGGCAGCTGCGGAGCAGGGCTCAGGCCCCTGCCAGCAGTAGCGTCTTCCTTCGTCGTGTGTGGTCTGTTGTCATCCATGTTTGTCCTCATTCTGCTTCTCCTCCTTCCTCTTCAACATGACCACCACCACCACCACTGCAATAGTGAACACCTCCCCATCTGCCACCCCAACCAGTCGCTGCAGTCGCTGCCTTCTCAATACATTCCCTCACTTCTCAGCCTTATAACCCTTATGCCTTTCCTCACCCCGTCTACTGCTCAACTAGGCAGACCCCTTTGCTCACTTGTGATCCCTTCCCTCCACTCCCCTCCTCCCCCACTACTATGTCAGCTCATGTGGCCCCCGCATGAGTGGTCACCTGAAGGGCCACGGCCCATGCCACCGTAGCACCACCACTGGGGCCAGCCATCGCCCGCCATCACCCGGTCGCTCCCATCCCCCACCGCCGCTACAAAGTAAACCCTTCTTGTTCCTCCCCTCAGTCTGTTTGCTGCCAGAGGTGCCTCCAGTACAATATGCACCACACATCTGAGTGTCATGAGGCCCTTGTCTTCCCTCATTGCAAACAGGCTCATTTCCTCTGGCAGTGTCCTAACCTCAAATCCTCCCCCACCTGCTACACCTGTAGCCTTCCTTACCCCACCTAATCCCAAAAATGTAAGGCCCGAACCCCTCCCCCAAAATCTCCCAAACTCACTGTCCCTGTCTGCCCCATTGATGATCCCACCCTTCCTGGAAATACCCTTCGTCCCCTCCCCACAGCCGAGGACATCATAAGATTCGTAACCATCGTCCTTCAAAATATCCACCTCTTTCAACTCCCCAATACCCTCTAACAGATCTCCCTAGGTGCCTTTTCCGTCTTTCACCTCAACAACTTCGCCACCTACTCCCATAACCCAACCCACTTTACCTTCTCCCTTCTCAACACACTTGTTTAAACCCCACCATGGTGCGACAGCACCATATCTTCTTCAACAACATCCTTCACTACCTACCAAGAAACATCTCCTCATGCAAACCCTTACAACCCATCACATGGATGCCCTCCTCCCCAATGAAACCTTTCTCGAACCCACCCATATCATCAGCACGTCGCCCTACCTCCTCCACCGATCTGATAATCCCCAAACGATAGCGTGTGGCGGAGTTGCCATCGGCCAATTTTGCCAGCT
Organism: Schistocerca cancellata; assembly: GCF_023864275.1. Classification (NCBI taxonomy): domain Eukaryota; kingdom Metazoa; phylum Arthropoda; class Insecta; order Orthoptera; family Acrididae; genus Schistocerca; species Schistocerca cancellata. The sequence continues at coordinate 897,719,134 of NC_064629.1, forward strand.
CCCTGTTCGGCTCCAACCCCTCTTTCCTGATCACAGTGAACACCTTACCCTAAGCCTCTTTTTAACTGGCCATACCATAACCAGCGCCACCATTTATGTCTGTCCCACTGCTCCCACCCAATTTTAATTTATTTCCCACATTGACCGCACCTTCTACTCCCACGTAATTGCCACCAACCTAAACATCCACAGTCGTACCACCGCACAGCTACGATAGTGGCATTGGTTCCTCGTCGCACAGCAAGGTGTTCTCCTCCCCGTCCCCTGCCACACCTGCCCTGAATCCAGTGGCTGCTCAAGGACAATTCTTCCCATCACCCATGCAGATCCTTTGTGAGTTAATTCCCTTCCCGCAACTTCTCCTTTTCCCATAATAGATATGGATCCTCTACATCTCCCACAAGCTTGATCCCCCACACCCGCTTGTCTCTCCTTTCCTCGCCCATCCAAGCCTGCTGCTGCGTCTGTATTCTTGCATCCCGCCTGCTCTCCATCTTCACACTCTCCATACCCTTGCCCAAGGTGACTACTGCCACCCAGAGGCAGGCCTCTCCCCCTTCATCAATGTGTTTGTCAGTGCTTCACCGACGATCGTCACCAGTGCTTTTGTGCGTCAGTGTTTCTTCGTTTTGTGGTACAGTGTTTCCATCAGTGTCCTCCTGCGTTCTTGTTTCCACTTGGATGTTTTCGTCTGTTCTACTGATGACCAACTTTGTGTACACAGTACCTTCCTTCGAACGGCTTCTAATCTATCATGTAATGTTCATCATCATGTATTACCATGCTTTTTATGTTCTATGTCTTCTCTGTCTGTTGTATCTATTGCCGGCCTGGGTGGCCGAGCGGTTCTAGGCGCTACAGTGTGGAACCGTACGACCGCTACTGTCGCAGGTTCGAATCCTGCCTCGGGCATGGGTGTGTGTGACGTCCTTAGGTTAGTTGGGTTTAAGTAGTTCTACGTTCTAGGGGACTGATGACCTCAGAAGTTAAATCCCATAGTGCTCAGAGCCATTTGAACCATTTTTGTTGTATCCCCCGCCTCGTACGAGGCATGAAATTACAACAAAGGAAAAAAAAGTCCTCGTCAGGTTTCGAAGACTCATCAGAAGATGTCTGGCGGGTACCCAGTCGAAATATCCCGCGACCAATTAGGGGAGGTCGCGGTGGAATTTCATACCGCTCGCAACAAAATCGCAGGGGGCTAACAATTTATTTCATAATACAGGGTGGTCCATTGATCGTGACCGGGGCAAATATATCACGAAATAAGCGTCAAACGAAAAAACTACAAAGAACGAAAATGGCCAGCTAGAATGGGGAAACCAGATGGCGCTATGGCTGGCCCGCTAGGTGATGCTGCCATAGGTCAAATGGGTATCAACTGCGCTTTTTTAAATAGGAACCCCAATTTTTTATTACATATTCCAGTAGTACGTAAAGAAATATGAATGTTTTTGTTGGACTACTTTTTTGGCTTTGCGATAGATGGCACTGTAATAGTCACAAACATATGGCTCACAATTTTAGACGAACAGTTGGTAAGAGGTAGCTTTTTTAAATTAAAATACAGAACGTAGGTACGTTTGAACATTTTATTTCGATTGTTCCAATGTGACACATTTACCTTTGTATACTTATCTTTTCTGAGGACACATGCTGTTACAGTATGATTACCTGTAAATACTGCATTAATGAAATAAATGCTCAAAATGATGTCCGTCAACCGACGCATGTTGTCAGGCGTTGTCGGTGGATCACGATAGCAAATATTCTTCTACTTTCCTCACAGAAAGAATACCGGTGACATCAGATCCGGTGAACGTGCGGGCCATGGTATGGTGATTCGACGACCAATCCACCTGCCATGAAATAGGCTACTCAGTACCGCTGCAACCGCACGCGAGCTATGTGCAGCACATCCATAATGTTGGAAGTTCATCGTCATTCTGTCATGCAGTAAAGCATCTTAAAGTAACATCGGCAGAACATTACGTAGGAAATCAGCACACATTGCACCATTTAAATTGCCATCGATAAAATGGGGGCCAATTATCCTTCCTCCCATAATTCCGCATCATACATTAACCCACCAAGTTCGCTGATGTTCCATTTGTCGCAACAATCTTGGATTTACTGTTGCCCAGTAATGCACATAATGCCGGTTGATGTTAACCGCTGTTGGTGTATGACGCATTGTCGCTAAATGGAACGCGTGCAAAAAAGCTGTCATCGTTCCATAATTTCTTGTGCCCAGTGGCAGAACTGTACACGACGTTCAAAGTCATCGCCATGCAATTCCTGGTGCGTAGAAATATGGTACGGGTGCAATCGATGTTGATGTAGCATGTTGATCACCGACGTTTTTGTGATTCTACACGTTTTTATACGTTTGTGACTATTACAGCCCCATCTATCAGAAAGATAGAAATGTGGTTCTACCAAAACATTCATATCTCTTTACGTTGGGTGTTATTACCGGCCACAAGGTTCCACCGCGACAGTTCTAGAATCATTCAAAGGCAGTGTACACTCTGTATCGCAAAGTACCCGGATCATGCTATATTAGTCGGAGGCGACTTCAACCTATCTAGTATAGACTGGCATGTCTATGGATTCATTACAGGTGGTACAGACAAGCCGACGTGTGAACTACTTCTGAACACATTATCCGAAAACTGTCTTGAGCAGCTAAATCGGCAACCAACGCGTAATGGAAATATTTTAGATCTGGTAGCCACGAACAGGCCAGACCTCATGGACGGTGTTAGTGTTGAGACATGGATAAGTGATCATGATGTTGTCATTACGACTACGATTACGAAGTTTAACTAGTCGGTCAAGAGGGCTAGGAGAGTATTCTTACTAGAAACAGCAGATAAGCAGTTGTTAGCATCCCACTTAGTAAATGAATCGACTTCGTATACTTCCGGTACGATGGACGTGGAAGAATTATGGGCAAATTTTAAACACATTTTAAATCACGCATTGGAGAAGTAAGTGCTGAAAAAGTTGGTTACGGATGGATAAGAACCAACGTGGTTTAACAGCGTAATTCGGAGAAGGCTCAGGAAGCAAAGATAGTTGCACCCGCGGTACAAGAAAGATCGGGAGAATGATGACAGGCAAAAGTTAGTAGAGATTCGTGCTGCTGTAAAAATAGCGACGCGCGAAGCATACAACCGCTACCACCGTCATACCTTAACAAAAGATCTTGCTGAAAACACAAGGAAATTCTGGTCTTACGTAAAATCGGTAAGCGGGTCGAAGGCTTCCATCCAGTCACTCAGGCAGCCGTTGTGTCCGTGCGGTTCTAGGCGCTATAGTTTGGAACCGGGAGACTGCTACGGTCGCATGTTCGAATCCTGCCTCGGGCATGGATGTGTGTGATGTTCTTAGGTTAGTTAGGTTTAAGTAGTTCTAAGTTCTAGGGGACTGATGACCACAGAAGTTGAGTCCCATAGTGCTCAGAGCCATTTGAAACTTTGGTTTCCAGTCACTCACTGATCAGCCCGGGCTGGCAACGGAAGACAGCAGAACGAAAGCTGAAATTTTAAATATAGCATTTGAGAGATCTTTCACGCAGGAGGATCGTACAAACATACCGCCGTTTGAGTCTCGTAGAGATTCCCATATACAGGACATAGTGATACACATCCATGGGGTTGTGAAGCAGCTGAATGGGTTGAAAATAAATAAATCGCCAGGTCCTGATGGGATTCCAATTCGGTTTTACAGAGAGTACTCTACTCTATTGGCTCCTTACTTAGCTTGCATTTATCGCGAATCTCTTGCCCAACGTAAAGTCCCGAGCGATTGGAAAAAAGCGCAGGTGACGCCTGTATATAAGAAGGGTAGAAGGATGGATCCTCAAAATTACAGACCAATATCCTTAACATCGGTTTGGTGCAGGATTCTCGAACATATTCTCAGTTCGAATATAATGAAGTTCCTTGAGACAGAGAAGTTGCTGTCCATGCGTCAGCACGGCTTTAGAAGTCATCGCTCCTGCGAAATGCAACTCGCCCTTTTTTCACATGATATCTTGCGAACCATGGATGAAGGGTATCAGACGGATGTCATATTCCTTGACTTCCGGAAAGTGTTTGACTCGGTTCCCCACTGCAGACTCCTATCTAAGGTACGAGCATATGGGATTGGTTCCCAAATATGTGGGTGGCTCGAAGACTTCTTACGTAATAGAACCCAGTACGTTGTCCCTGATGGTGGGTGTTCATCGGAGGTGAGGGTATCATCAGGAGTGCCCCAAGGTAGTGTGGTAGGTCCGCTGTTGTTTTCTATCTACATAAATGATCTTTTGGATAGGGTGGATAACAGTGTGTGGCTGTTTGCTGATGATGCTGTGGTGTACGGGATAGTGTCTACGTTGAGTGACTGTAGGGGGATACAAGATGACTTGGACAGGATTTGTGATTGGTGTAAGTAATGGCAGCTAACTCGAAATATAGATAAATGTAAATTAATGCAGATGAATAGGAAAAAGAATCCCGTGATATCTGAATACTCCATTTGTAGTGTAGCGCTTGACACAGTCACGTCGATTACATATTTGGGCGTAGCATTGCAGAGCGATATGAAGTGGGACAAGCATGTAACGGCAGTTGTGGGGAAGGCGGATAGCCGCCTTCGGTTCATTGGTAGAATTTTGGGAAGATGTGGTTCATCTGTAAAGGAGACCGCTTATAAAACACTAATACGACCTATTATTGCGTACTGCTCGAGCGTTTGGGATCCCTATCAGGTCGGATTGAGGGAGGACATAGAAGCAATTCAGAGGCGGGCTGCTAGATTTGTTACTGGTAGGTTTGATCATCACGCGAGTGTTGTGCATATGCTTCAGGAACCTGGGTGGGAGTCTCTAGAGGAAAGCAGGCGTTCTTTTCGTGAATCGCTACTGAGGAAATTTAGAGAACCAGCACTTGAGGCTGACTCCAGTAACATTTTACTGCCGCCAACTCACATTTCGCGGAAAGACCACAAAGATCAGATAAGAGAGATCAGGGCTTGTACAGAGGTATATAGGCAGTCATTTTTCCCTCGTTCTGTTTGGGAGTGGAACAGGGAGAGAAGATGCTAGTTGTGGTTTGAGGTGCCCTCCACCACGCACCATATGGTGGTTTGCGGTGTATGCATGTAGATGTATTTTTAGATCTAGCGGGCCAACCATAGTGTGATCTGGTTTCCCCCGTCAAGCTAGAGTAGTTTCGTTCTTTGTAGTTGTGGAGTCACCGCCAGACATCATACTTGCTAGGTGGTATCCTTTAAATGGGCCGCGGTCCGTTAGTATACGTCGGACTCGCGTGTCACCACTATCAGTGATTGGAAAACCGAGCGCCGCCACACAGCAGTTCTAGTCTAGACAGACTCCCTAGCACTCGGCCCAGATGGACAGCCGACTTTGCTAGAGGTGGTTCACTGTCTACATACGCTCTCATTTGCCGAGACGACAGTTTAGCATAGCCTTCAGCTACGTCATTCGCTACGACCTAGGAAGGCGCCATTTTCAGTTACTGTTCTGAACAGATAATATTGTGAATCATGTACCGCCAAGAGCGATGTTCATCATTAATGGATTAAAGTTAAGTATCGAACTAATTACGTCCGCTTTCTGAATTCTAATTCCTTGTCACGTTCCAGACCTCACGTCAGCATAGTTCTTCCCTCCTCACGCCAGCCTGCGTTAGCTAAAACGCGTGTATTTCGGCCTGCATTAGTAACACAACAGTAGTTTTTCCGTTTCATGCTTATTTCGTGAAATATTTGTCCCGGTCACTACCAATGGACCACCCTGTATATCTTGGTGTGGCGTATTCAGTGGGTACATCCAGATTGCACTACAAAAATTTTTCATCACTTTTGAATTTTTCAGTCTTTGACAAAAATCATTATTTTCGCAAACCCATATGTGGAGTTGTTGCTTACTGCCGAATGCATTCACAAAACTGTTTTGAGAGAGAAATTTGCAACATTAACGGAGCAATTGTGCTATTTTCAATGAAACTCAAGTACAGTTACCTTTCTAAAACTCTATACATACAATAAGTGTAAATAAATTATAAAAATTCCGTATTTATTATACGTGGTAAGAAATTAGCGCAAAAAGGAATTACTAAGCCATTAGACACTGTTTGGCCATGTATGAAGAAAAAGCAAATAAAAGAAGACTTGATACGACTGAAAATTGTATTCTTGGGTTTCAGTTTACATATACATAAAACATTGCCTTATCCGTAGTGTCCGTACGGGCGATTCGTCGGCTGCTGGCGTAGCTGGCCACGCGGAATGAAAGTCGGTCGCTTCTGGCAACCAGGGGTCGCGCTGTCGTCAATCGCCGGGCTTCCGAGTCACGTTAAAGCTGGTAGACTGCAGGGGCGTTACCTCTAGAGTGTATGTACGTATCGTGGTGTAAATAAAGGTATGTGAATTGACTGCGTTCGAATGTTGATCACATGCTCGTCCTAAGAATCTTACATCCTGCTGCCACCATTCTGGACTAAAAATCTTTACAAATATATACTTGACAGTTCACAACTGAGTCCGCCAAGAACGTAAATTCGCATATCTGTGAATAACAAAAAATATAGATTAAGGTTACGCTTATTTCTTTGTTTTCATTTCGGATGTATATATAGATTAGGAACATACACATACACAATTTCGGATGCAAGTACAGTTTATGCAAATATGCATACATATTCATATAAAATTAATGTTTTAATTAAATTCATGGAGGGTATATATATATGAACCATGGACCTTGCCGTTGGTGAGGAGGCTTGCGTGTCTCAGCGATACAGATGGCCGTACCGTAGGTGCAACCACAACGGAGGGGTATCTGTTGAGAGGCCAGACAAACATGTGGTTCCTGAAGAGGGGCAGCAGCCTTTTCAGTAGTTGCAGGGGCAACAGTCTGGATGATTGACTGATCTGGCCTTGTAACATTAACCAAAATGGCCTTGCTGTGCTGGTACTGCGAACGGCTGAAAGCAAGGGGAAACTACAGCCGTAATTTTTCCCGAGGACATGCAGCTCTACTGTATGATTAAATGATGATGGCGTCCTCTTGGGTAAAATATTCCGGAGGTAAAATAGTCCCCCATTCGGATCTCCGGGCGGGGACTACTCAAGAGGACGTCGTTATCAGGAGAAAGAAAACTGGCGTTCTACGGATCGGAGCGTGGAATGTCAGATCACTTAATCGGGCAGGTAGGTTAGAAAATTTAAAAAGGGAGATGGATAGGTTAAAGTTAGATATAGTGGGAATTAGTGAAGTTCGGTGGCAGGAGGAACAAGACTTTTGGTCAGGTGATTACAGGGTTATAAATACAAAATCAAATAGGGGTAATGCAGGAGTAGGTTTAATAATGAATAAAAAAATAGGAGTGCGGGTTAGCTACTACAAACAGCATAGTGAACGCATTATTGTGGCCAAGATAGACACAAAGCCCATGCCTACTACAGTAGTACAAGTTTATATGCCAACTAGCTCTGCAGATGATGAAGAAATAGATGAAATGTATGACGAGATAAAAGAAATTATTCAGGTAGTGAAGGGAGACGAAAATTTAATAGTGATAGGTGACTGGAATTCGTCAGTAGGAAAAGGGAGAGAAGGAAACATAGTAGGTGAATATGGATTGGGGGGAAGGAATGAAAGAGGAAGCCGCCTTGTAGAATTTTGCACAGAGCACAACTTAATCATAGCTAACACTTGGTTCAAGAATCATGAAAGGAGGCTGTATACATGGAAGAAGCCTGGAGATACTGACAGGTTTCAGATAGATTATATAATGGTAAGACAGAGATTTAGGAACCAGGTTTTAAATTGTAAGACATTTCCTGGGGCAGATGTAGATTCTGACCACAATCTATTGGTTATGAACTGCAGATTGAAACTGAAGAAACTGCAAAAAGGTGGGAATTTAAGGAGATGGGACCTGGATAAACTGAAAGAACCAGAGGTTGTACAGAGTTTCAGGGAGAGCATTAGGGAACAATTGACAGGAATGGGGGAAAGAAATACAGTAGAAGAAGAATGGGTAGCTCTGAGGGATGAAGTGGTGAAGGCAGCAGACGATCAAGTAGGTAAAAGGGCGCGGGCTAATAGAAATCCTTGGGTAACAGAAGAAATATTGAATTTAATTGATGAAAGGAGAAAATATAAAAATGCAGTAAATGAAGCAGGCAAAAAGGAATACAAACGTCTCAAAAATGAAATCGACAGGAAGTGCAAAATGGCTAAGCAGGGATGGCTAGAGGACAAATGTAAGGATGTAGAGGCTTGTCTCACTAGGGGTAAGATAGATACTGCCTACAGGAAAATTAAAGAGACCTTTGGAGTGAAGAGAACCACTTGTATGAATATCAAGAGCTCAGATGGCAACCCAGTTCTAAGCAAAGAAGGGAAAGCAGAATGGTGGAAGGAGTATATAGAGGGTTTATACAAGGGCGATGTACTTGAGGACAATATTATGGAAATGGAAGAGGATGTAGATGAAGATGAAATGGGAGATAAGATACTGCGTGGAGAGTTTGACAGAGCACTGAAAGACCTGAGTCAAAACAAGGCCCCGGGAGTAGACAACATTCCATTAGAACTACTGATGGCCTCAGGAGAGCCAGTCCTGACAAAACTCTACCATCTGGTGAGCACGATGTATGAGACAGGCGAAATACCCTCAGACTTTAAGAAGAATATAATAATTCCAATCCCAAAGAAAGCAGGTGTTGACAGATGTGAAAATTACCGAACTATCAGTTTAATAAGTCACAGCTGCAAAATACTAACGCGAATTCTTTACAGACGAATGGAAAAACTGGTAGAAGCCGACCTCGGGGAGGATCAGTTTGGATTCCGTAGAAATGTTGGAACACGTGAGGCAATACTGACCTTACGACTTATCTTGGAAGAAAGATTAAGAAAAGGCAAACCTACGTTTCTAGCATTTGTAGACTTAGAGAAAGCTTTTGACAATGTTGATTGGAATACTCTCTTTCAAATTCTGAAGGTGGCAGGGGTAAAATACAGGGAGCGAAAGGCTATTTTCAATTTGTACAGAAACCAGATGGCAGTTATAAGAGTCGAGGGGCATGAAAGGGGAGCAGTGGTTGGGAAAGGAGTGAGACAGGGTTGTAGCCTCTCCCCAGTGTTATTCAATCTGTATATTGAGCAAGCAGTAAAGGAAACAAAAGAAAAATTTGGAGTAGGTATTAAAATTCATGGAGAAGAAATAAAAACTTTGAGGTTCGCCGATGACATTGTAATTCTGTCAGAGACAGCAAAGGACTTGGAAGAGCAGTTGAACGGAATGGACAGTGTCTTGAAAGGAGGATATAAGATGAACATCAACAAAAGCAAAACGAGAATAATGGAATGTAGTCAAATTAAGTCGGGTGATGCTGAGGGAATTAGATTAGGAAATGAGACACTTAAAGTAGTAAAGGAGTTTTGCTATTTGGGGAGCAAAATAACTGATGATGGCCGAAGTAGAGAGGATATAAAATTTAGACTGGCAATGGCAAGGAAAGCGTTTCTCAAGAAGAGAAATTTGTTAACATCGAATATAGATTTAGGTGTCAGGAAGTCGTTTCTGAAAGTATTTGTATGGAGTGTAGCCATGTATGGAAGTGAGACATGGACGATAACTAGTTTGGACAAGAAGAGAATAGAAGCTTTCGAAATGTGGTGCTACAGAAGAATGCTGAAGATAAGGTGGGTAGATCACGTAACTAATGAGGAGGTATTGAACAGGATTGGGGAGAAGAGAAGTTTGTGGCACAACTTGACTAGAAGAAGGGATCGGTTGGTAGGACATGTTCTGAGGCATCGAGGGATCACAAATTTAGCATTGGAGGGCAGCGTGGAGGGTAAAAATCGTAGAGGGAGACCAAGAGATCAATACACTAAGCAGATTCAGAAGGATGTAGGTTGCAGTAGGTACTGGGAGATGAAGAGGCTTGCACAGGATAAAGTGGTATGGAGAGCTGCATCAAACCAGTCTCAGGACTGAAGACCACAACAACAACATATATATATATATATATATATATATATATATATATATATATATATATATATATATATATATAGTGATAGAAAACTAACTATTCTTCAACTTTGTTCAAAAAAATCAAAATTGCCACATTAAAAAATGCTACTCATCTGTCAGTTTTAAACATTTTAGGAACATACTTCTTTTGTGAATGCATTCCGTGATAACCAAGAACTCCACGTATGTATTAGAAAAAATAATGACTTTTCCAAAATTCAAAAATTCAGGAGCTAGAAAGAAAGTTTACTTATCAGATACGATTCGCCCGCTGAATTCAGCAAGCCAAGATAAGTTACTAAGCAAATTTTGAGACCTGTGATGTTTTTACGACTACGTTGAAATTCTATCGGTAAACCCCCTTAACCGAAGATCGGCTGCAAGCGCGAAATTTTGTTTGAACGTTGAGTTCGCCGGGATATTTTTAAATTCAAATCATTTCCTTGTTCTTCCGAAGTTGTTTGTTAAATAAGTTCTTCATGTCCTGCAGACTTGCAGACGTGCGTTGGTTCAAATTCGAGGGTCACACGAAATAAATGTATAACCTTATGCCACTAAAAGAAACTTGTGAAATAAAAAAAATACCTGTATACAGTCAGTGCGTCACAGATTCATGAAATAAAAAAAGTGTTGATGTGTCAGATTTAATACTGAGTAGTATCTTCCCGAGATGTGAACTCTGACCACAATTTATTGGTTATGAACTGCAGATGCAAACTGAAAAAGCCGCAAAAAAGCAGGAATTTAAGGAGATGGGACCTATTTAAACTGAAAGAACCAGAGATTGTAGAGGGTTTCAGAGAGCGTATGAGGGAACGATAGACAAGAAGAGGTGAAATGAATACATTAGAAGATTAATGGGTAGCTTTGAGAGAAGAAACAGTGAAGGCAGCAGAGATTCAATTAGGTAATAAGGCTAGGTCTAACAGAAACCTTGGGTAACACAAGAGATACTGAATTTAATCGAGGAAAGTAGAAAACATAAAAATGCAGTAACTGAAGCACACGAAAGGGATACAAACGTCTAAAAAGCGAGACCGATAGGAAGTGCAAAACGGCTAATCAGGATTGACCAGAGGACAAATGTAAGGATGGAGAAGCATATATGACTAGGAGTAAGATAGATACTGCCTACAAGAAAATTAACGAGACATTTGCAGAAAAAGGAACCACCTGTATGAATATCAAGAGCTCAGATGGAAAACCAGTCCTAAGCATAAGAGGGAAAACAGGAAGGTGGTTCAAATAGCTCTGAGCACTATGGGACGTAATATCTGAGGTCATCAGTTCCCTAGAGCTTAGAACTACTTAAACCTAACTAACCGAAGGACGTCACACACATCCATGCCCGAGGCAGGATTCGAACCTGTGACCGTAACAGTCGCGCGGTTCCGGACTGAAGCGTCTAGAACCGCTGGGCCACAGCGGCCGGCACAGAAAGGTGGAAGAAGTATATAGGGGTCTACAGGGTGTTAAAAAAAGGTACGGCCAAACCTTCAGGAAACATTCCTCACACACAAATAAAGAAAATATGTTATGTGGACATGTGTCCGGAAACACTTAATTTCCATGTTAGAGCTCATTTTAGTTTCGCCAGTATGTACTGTACTTCCTCGATTCACCGCCATGATTTCATACGGGATACTCTACCTGTGTTGCTAGAACATGTACCTTTACAAGTACGACACAACATGTGGTTCATGCACGACGGAGCTCCTGCACATTTCAGTCGAAGTGTTCGTACGCTTCTAAACAACAGATTCTGTGACCGATGGATTGCTAGAGGCGGACCAATTCCATGGCCTCCACGCTCTCCTGACCCCAAACCCTTGACTCTCATTTATGGGGGCATTTTAAAGCTCTTGTATACGCAACCCCGGTACCAAATGTAGCGACTCTTCGTGCTCGTATTGTGGACGGCTGTGATACAATACGCCATTCTCCAGGGCTGCATCAGCGCATCAGGGATTCCATGCAACGGAGGGTGGATGCATGTATCTTCGCTAACGGAGGACATTTTGAACATTTCCTGTAACAAAGTGTTTGAAGTCACGCTGGTACGTTCTGTTCCTGTGTGTTTCCATTCCATGATTAATGTGATTTGAAGAGAAGTAATGAAATGAGCTCTAACATGGAAAGTAATCGTTTCCGGACACATGTCCACATAACATATTTTCTTTCTTTCTGTGTGAGGAATGTTTCCTGAAAGTTTTGGCCGTACCTTTTTGTAGCACCCTGTATACAGGGGAGATGTACTTGCAGGAAAACTTATGGAAATGGAACAGGACGTAGGGGAAGATGAGAAAAGTGTTACGTCTAGCTTCGCCGTCAGTCTATTGCGTCTAAGAATCATGCGTACTCGGTTAGCTAGACAAACAATCAAACAACTAGTGTTAATTAGTTTTATTACAATTAATCAAATATAATACTTAACTTCGGCGATTACACCGATGTGTCGCAAACAAAGGGCGACATACGAAATAATCTGTCATTATAGTGACTGCTGATCCCTAACTGACAAAAGACTGTACTGAACTGCTACGAAGCCTCTAGCATTAACACTGGATCTGCTATCAAAGTGGGCTCCTCCAGTAGGGCGCGGCGCTTGTATCCTCTTCACATACGGGCCGCTGCTGTAGCGTTGTCGTCCTTGAGCGAGGTCCGGTCAGCGTGCGATTGGCAGATCTCACAGTTACGTCTTCCCTTTCGTTCCGATTGGTGTAGCGGCGCTTGACTTTACACCGTAACTTTCCTTCCCCCCCCCCCCCCCCCACACACACACACACTCCACCCTCCCAAAATGACGGGTCGTCCTCGTCTACGGAGCGCTACAACGCAGTTGAAGGGGAGGGAGACAGGAGCGTTACCGCTGTGATGGAGCGGAAGCTCTGGCTGTAGGGGACGTCCGACTTGCGGTCGTACCCCGCCATCCGGCAATTGCGCTGGTGGAAACTGTTGTGAAATGGCAGGAGCCAATTCACGGAGTTTTGAGGAAGCCGAAAGGCACGCGATTAAGCTCACGCAGGCTGGCGTGAGGTCTGGAACAGGTCAGAGAAATAAGACTAGCAAAACAAGAGTAACTGGTAGAATACTTAACTTTAATCCACAATTGGTGTACATCGCTCTTGACGGTACATGTTATAATCTCAATATCAAATGCTATGGCGCCTTGCTAGGTCGTAGCAAATGACGTAGCTGAAGGCTATGCTAACTATCGTCTCGGCAAATGAGAGCGTAGTTGGCAGTGATCCATCTCTGGCTAAGTCGGCTGTACAACTGGGGAGAGTGCTAGTACGTCTCTCTAGACCTGCCGTGTGGCGGCGCTCGGTCTGCTATCACTGACAGTGGTGACACGCGGGTCCGACGTATGCTAGCGGACCGCGGCCGATTTAAAAGCTACCACCTAGCAAGTGTGGTGTCTGGCGGTGACACCACAGAAACATACCCCGGAAAACGTCCAGAAGGGTACTCGTCCACCTCCTATGGCCCAGCCCGAGATGTAGGTGCCGGCCGCTGCTGCGTGGGTGGGTCCAGCTCCATCGACTGGACGAGAGGAGGTGGAGGCTCGAAGGCCCGTCTCCACTGGGTCGTCCCGCGGTGTCGTGGTGTCACCTCCGAGGGCTGCAGTGGCCGCGCTGTCCTCTCGACCCGTGAATCTGGGGAAAGAGATACAGAAGGGTCACCGTACACCTGACTGTGGAGAATCTGATTGTGATGTCGGCGCTCCAATTCCGTGTGGGCCTGAAATGAGATACGTGTATGCGCCAAGTCAACGAAGGATCTCGCCACGCACCCACTGTCTACTGCCGGGAAAAACTCTGAAAAACACAATACTATGCGGCGCGAAGCGATATTTGCGTCCTTCCTTCGGCCCCAGATGCTGAGGAGGGTGGAGCAGGTGAAGCAGTGTCCGATGTCGACGGCTGTGAAGCAATTCCGCTGGCGATGGTCCATCTCGTGGGTGCGAACGATAGGAGGTGAGAAACAGTTGCAATGCTTGATCTCTGGTGGGTGCGGTGTGATGTTTGGCCATCTGCTGCTTGAGCGATCTGACTAAACGTTCCACTTCGCCGTTTGACTGAGGATGGAACGGTGATCTAGTTAGATGCTGTATGCCATTGCGTTCACAGAACGTTTCAACTAATTTGACGAGACACAATGACTTCAGGCAAAAATTCGAGGCAAAATAATAGAGGTCAACGCCTGAACTGTGCTACGTGACGTTGTCGAGTTCATTGTCGCAGCAAATGGAAACTTGTAATAAGGGTATACCACAATCAACGAAACGAATGTTCGAAAAAGATCCCGCAAAGTCCATGTGCACACGTTGCCACGGTGACTGCAACTTAGGCCAAGCAGCGCATTTTTGTGGCGGAGCGGACTGTCTTTCCGCACATGCGTGACACTGTGATGTCATCTATTCAATTTCGATGTCCATACCTTGCAGAATACAGTGTCGACGTGCTAACTGATTCGTACGAACAATCCCCCAGTGTCCTTGGTCAAGTAACTGCAACACTTCTTTTAGCAAAGCTTTGGGGATCAACACGCGTGACTGTCCACTGTCATTTTGAACAAGAATAACTCCTCACTTTATAGCGAGGCTATGCAGACGTGCAAAGTTTCGGCGCAGTACAGAGTTCTTTATTCTAAGCAGTGAGTGAGACCACGATGTACGAATGTATTTTAGGAAACTGTTCGATTCTGAATCACCTTCCGTCACCTGGGCAACTTTTCTGTAGTTCAGAGGAAAGGATTGAAGCAATTCAGGATCGTGAGCATCGATGTGATAACAAGATGCCGCAGAAGCGTCAAAGTCTGTATCAGGGCCAACCGGAAGACGTTAAAGTGCGTCCACATTACCATGTTGAGCTGTCGGACGGTACGCAATCTCGTTCTAGTATCGATAAACAACAAAGCCCATCCCTGCAGTTTCTAGGCAGTTCGTACAGGAATCGGCCTCTTTGGAGGAAACAATGACTGCAATGGTCTGCGCCGGCCGTTGTGGCCGAGCGGTTCTAGGCGCTTCAGTCCGGAACCGCGCTGCTGCTACGGCCGCAGGTTCGAATCCTGCCTCGGGCATGAATGTGTGTGATGTCCGTAGGTTAGTTATGTTTAAGTAGTTCTATGTCTAGGGGACTGGTGACCTCAGATGTTACTGATCTACAATTTGCACTACGTGATGAAATGATGGATCTCACTGCTTGAAAATCTGTTCTCTACATTTGACATCAGTTTCACTGTACACGATCGCATCACGCAACATCACATCGGGATATATAGCACCACAAGCATATTTGAATTTGAATTTCCTCGTCAGAACCTGCAAGTCTGTTACCCACTCCCGATAAGTTGGTTCTGACCTTTTCTTGCAACGAAAGACTGGTACCTAGCTGCCACCACATTCACTTGTTCGTCATAATAACATGTTAGCGAATCTACAACCTGATAACAGAAAAGTTCACTCAGAGTGTCATTTGGGGAACAATTTCTGAATGAGGCGTATGAATGCACTTGCTACTGTTGACAAAAAGTAATGTAGTTTCACAGTACCCGGTACTTTGTGAGCAATGATGTGGCTTCACACTGTTGCTACCACTCTAGCCATTCCTCTTCTTTTTCTTTAAACTGGCGAAAAGGCGGGATTGCACTCGGAGCTACAACTGTTAGGTGTTTGGTTCGCCAGTAGCTGCTGTATTGTGTTGAGAAGGGTTGCAATCTGCTGTGTCTGAAACTGAAACATCTCTTTTAGGTGAGTTGCATCTATCGCTTGCAGTTGAGGCGACTGAGCAGGGGTTGGGAGACGTGGGTTGCTCATTTTGGAATAGAAAATTGCAATAAACAGATAATGCAAGCAATAAAAATTAGCACATAAGCAAAGACAATATCTGCAAAGCCCACCTGAAAACACTAATTACCAAGACACTATAAGAGACACTGTTAAAACAGGTAAACACAACCCTGCAAAGAAAAGACAAGGTAGAATTAAGGCACCAGCAAAACACAAAAGCTCACGATAGAAACAAAGAATCTGTGGCAGCTTGCAGCTCGGGGTTCGAAAGTTCAAAATGGTTCAAATGGCTCTGAGCACTATGGGACTTAACGTCTGAGGTCATCAGTCCCCTAGAACTTAGAACTACTTAAACCTAACCAACCTAAGGACATCACACACATCCATGCCCGAGGCAGGATTCGAACCTGCGACCGTAGCAGCCTCGCGGTTCCAGACTGAAGCGCCTAGAACCGCACGGCCACACAGGCCGGCTAGTTCGAAAGTTAACAGGTTGTCACTATGTTATTCGTTCACCTCGTCGCCAATGTTACGTCCAGCCTCGTCATCAATCTTTTGTGTCTAGGAATCTCGTGTACTCGTTCCGCTACACAAGAAATCAAACAATTCATATTAATGAGTTTTATTACAAGTAATCAAATACAATACTTAACTTTGGCAATCACACAGATGAGTCGTAAGCAAAGGGCAACATACGAAATAATCAGTATTTGCAGTGACTGGTGATCTGTAACTGACGGAAGTCTGTCCGTAACAGTTTTTGAAGTCGTTAGCGTTGACGCTGGTATCCAGGCTGTTAACACTGAAGCTACTATCGAACTGGGCTCCACCAGTCGGTCGTGGCGCTTATATCCTCTTCACATTGGGGCTGACGCTGTCGCATTGTCATCCTGGAGGGAGCTTCGGTCAGCGTGCAATTGGCTGATCTTTTCTCACAACCGTCTCTTCTCTTTCATTCCCGAATGGCGTGCCGGCGCTTGAATTTACGCTGTAACAGAGGAAGGTATGATACTGCATGAAGAATTTGATAAAGCACTGAAAAACGTAAGTCGAAACAAGACCCCAGGAGTAGACAACATTCCGATAGAGCTACTGATAGCATTGGGAGATACAAATGTATGAGAGCAAAATGTATGAGACAGGCGAAGTGCCCTCAGGCTTCAAGAAGGATATAATAAACCCAATTCCAAAGAAATCAGGTGTTGACAGGTTAGAAAATTACCGAACTATCAGTTGAACACGTTACAGTTGCAAAATTTAACCCGAATCCCTTACAGAAAATGGAAAAACTGGTAGAAGCCAACCTTGTGGAAGATCAGGTTGGATTCCAAAGAAACGTAGGCACACTGGAGGCAATTCTGACCCTGCGGTGTCTCATAGAAGATAGGTTAAGGAAAGGCAAACCCACGTTTAAAGCATTTGTAGATTTAGAAAAAGCTTTTGAATTGAGTGGAATACTCTCTTTCAAATTCTAAAGGTGGTAGGGGTAAAACACAAGGAGCGAAAGGCTATTTACTATTTGTATAGAAACCAGAAGGCACTTATAAGAGTTGAGGGGCACGGAGCGAAGTAGCGGTTGAGACGTGAGTGAGACAGGATTGTAGCCTGTCCCCGATGCTATTCAATCTGTATATTGAGCAAGAAGTAAACGAAACAAAAGATATATTTGGCATAGGAACTAATGTCCAGGGAGAAGAAATAAAAATTTTGAGGTTGGCGATGACATTGTAATTCCGTCAGAGACAGCAAAGGACTAGGAAGAGCAGTTGAACGGAATGGACAGTATCTTGAAAGGAGAATTTAAGATGAGCATCAACTAAAGAAAAACGAGGATAATGGAATGTATTCGAATTGCATCAATTGATGCTGAGGGAACTGGATTAGGAAATGAGCACTTAAAGTAGTAAATGAGTTTTGCTTTTTGGCGAGAAGATAATAAGAGTATAGATTTAAGTGTCAGGAAGTCTTTTCTGAAAGTATTAGTATGGTGTGTAGCCATGTATGTAAGTGAAACATGGACGATAAACATTGTAGACAAGAAGAATATAGAAGCTTTCGGAATGTGGCGCTACAGAAGAATGCTGAAGATTAGATGGGTAGGTCATGTAAGTAATGAGGAGGTACTGAATAGAACTGAGACGAAGAAGGGATCGGTTCGCAGGACCCATTCTGAGGCATCAAGGGATCACCGATTTAACACCGGCGGGAAGCGTGGAGGGTAAAAGTCGTAGTGGTAGACCAAGGGATGAATACATTAAGCAGATTCAGAGGGATATAGGTGGCAGTAGTTACTCGGAGATGAAGAGGCTTGCATAGCGTAGAGTAGCATGGAGAGCTACAACAAACCAGTCTTCAGGCTGAAGACCACAACAACAACAGCCACCCCAAGTATTGTAAAAGCCAAATATTGCTTGGTACACAGTCCACAAGGTAGTGGAAATCTTGCTGCTCGAGATCGTCCCAGTTGTGTGATGACGGCTCGTGCTGCAATATAGTACAAGTAGCCGGTATGCTCAGTCGGGTCAATAGATACCTGGAGGCTCTGTTTACAAAAATGCGCAGCCCTTGCAATAGCTTCGACGACAATGAGACGCGTCGGACGTCTGCACATAATATCGGCACATGTCTTCCTCTCCTCCTTCGTATACTCGGATCGAAGAGCACAGGACCTGCGTTAGTTCGTGGCCGCATCCACACTCTTCTACAATCTACAGCGACCCTCATACTCAGACAAATCCTGTACTCTTTGGTGAAAAGAGGTGGTCATGTCAGTTTGGTTTTGGCAGAAGTAAAGCTGTGAGGACGGTGCGTGAGTCGTGCTTGGGTATCTCAGTTAGTAGAGCACTTGCCCGCGAAAGGCAAAGGTGCCGAGTTCGAGTCTCGGTTCGGCACACAGTTTTAATCTGCCAGAAAGTTTCATATCAGCGCACACTCCGCTGTAGAGTGAAAATTTAATGTAAACAGTATCTGATGATGAGCCTACAAAGTTCGCAATACATTGAGCACTATTATACACTGAAAGAGGTCTTCTTCACTATAGATTAACGATTCCTTGAGTGATTCTACCTCAGAGCACATTCTGAGGTTTTCATACAATTACATGAATACAATTCTCCACTATACTGAAAAGTTCTTGCAAATGGATATGGTGTTATCGCAATATAACGTTAATTTGTTCAGCGTGGGAAATAGGTCGTATCATTACAGTCCAAGAAATACAAATAACAGGCTGGACAATCTGTTGCATACTGTGGCCTATACGAAAACCAGCATTCCTTCGTTGCAAAGTGTATGCTGAGACAATATAGCAAATCCATTAACATAATGCAAATAATCCAATGTATTAACCTTAATGCAAGACAGCGTTAAAAGTTTGACGTTATTAAAAAATACAAGAAAGTTTTAATTATCGACAAGTATAATTTCTTGTGATATAATTTTTATATCGAATTTCAGTATGTCAACGATGAATTTGTTAGATAAGCAGCAGTAACTTATATCTGTAAACGCTGTGAGAGGAAATCAACGCCCGCTTTAAGCACATAATCATTTTGTGAATCATGGAAATTATAATCTGTTTTAATGTCGTTGACTCGGGTTCCAACTCCAGCCCTAAGGATCAAATACCAGTGATACATGTCAACCATTCTATGGCAGATTCAAATGAGTTTGCTCTTACATATGTATACAGAGCACAAAAGCATATTCTCTGTAATGTGGCAGCAAGCTTCTAAGTGTCTGTGGCTCTCATTCCTCTGCTTGCTGTTTAATTATTTCTCCACTAGTTTCTTTTTATTGGCGTGCAGCTACATTAAAAAGCTTTTGGCAACGTCTGTTACTAGCATTACTAAAGATACATGGAACATTATTCTCTCATACCGAGCGAGATGGCGTTGTGCTAAGACACTGTAATCGTTTCGGGACCACTGCTCTAAACGTCATATGGTCGTCTATATTTAGATTTTTCTTAGTTTCTCTAAGTAGATTTGGGGGATTATGGTGCGGAGTATTGCTTTACCTAATTTGTGCCTGTGCTCAGGAGCTGAGGTACTTTGTCGTCGATGGGACGTAATAACACGATTTTCGTTCGTTACTTCTATCAGTTCCAATTCTGTGAGACCAACGTACCTACACATTCCCTGTTCCTTTTATTTACGGCACTACAAAGAGAACCGACGTCTTAGCATTCGGTCTTTGAGTTCAAACTTATATAGTGTGAGGCTTAGCTGTGTACTTGTAAAATATTGTGTTTCATTGTTACATATATATAATACAGACGCGAAATTTAACCGACAGGAAGAAGATGCTGTGATATGCAAATGATTAGCTTTTCAGAGCATTCACACAAGGTTGGCGCCGGTGGCGACACCTACAACGTGCTGACATGAGCAAAGTTTCCAATCGATTTCTCATACTCAAACAGCAGTTGACCGGCGTTGCCTGGTGAAACGTTGTTGTGATACCTCTTGTAAGGAGGAGAAATGCGTACCGTCACGTTGCTGACTTTGATAAAAGTCGGATTGTAGCCTATCGCGATTGCGGTTTATCGTATCCCGACATTGCTGCTCGCGTTGGTCGAGATCCAATGACTGTTAGCAGAATATGGAATCGGTGGGTTCAGAAGGGAAATACGGAACGCCGTGCTAGATTCCAACGGCCTCGTGTCACTAACAGTCGAGATGACAGGCATCTTATCCGTATGGATGTAACGGATAGTGCAGCCACGTCTCGATCCCTGAGCCAACAGATGGGGACGTTTGCAAGACAACAACCATCTGCACGAACAGTTCGACAACGTTTGTAGCAGCATGGACTATCAGCTCGGAGACCATGGCTGCGGTTAACCTTGACGCTGCATCACAGACAGGAGCGCCTGCGATTGTGTCTCAACGACGAACCTGCGAGCACGAACGGCAAAACGCCATTTTTTCGTATGAATTCAGGTTCTGTTTACAGCATCATGATGGTCGCATCCGTGTTTGGCGACATCGCTGAGAACGCACATTGGAAGCGTGTATTCGTCATCACCCGGCGTGATCGTTTGCCTTAGACGAATCTGGCCTAGGCAGTCTATAAAACCAAGATTTTGGCGCGGGATGATACTCGGATCTAAGGTCAATGACAGATTTTATTTTATTCATGATGACTTCAGAATTGGGTAGCTGTTACCTTAAACGTCAATGTCGAAGAAAACTACAACCATTCACATTAGTGTGGACCGAATTGTTCGTTTCTCGTTAATTGACTTCGAAAATACGTCCGTCGTCAAAGGACAGCGAAGATATCTCGTGCAAATATCAACATTTTCATACCATTGTATGAAAAAAGACATATGATGAAGTCTGCGTAGGACCACGCCTTGACTGGGCAATAATCCGAGAAGACTTCATCACCGAGATTCGCAGAGAATGTCTAAATTCAAATATGTGTGTTATTTATAAAATGTTTTGCTGAGTATACAACGGCTATTCACTCTGCTTCCGTGGGTTAAAGATTCCATTAAAATAAAACGTACCTTTTTTCACCTAAGAACAGTCTTCACATATAGGCTAAAAGCTTCTGTAAAATACATGATCATTCGTACTTATTTTATATTCTAAGATTAAAAAGCAAAATATTGTTAAAGAAATATTTGCTGACGTCTGATGATGGGTGTACGCCGATTACGATGATACGAGTTATTCATTCAAAAATAATATGAAGCTTCTTCCCTCACTGCTAACGATAGGAAATAAAAAAGGCAATTGATTTAATTGTGTAGAACAGGAACACTGTGAAACTCATAATGTTTGTATACTAACTTATAATTCTGCTTTGTGCGGTGTGGTGTACGTAGATAATATGGTCGCACAACGAGCTGCCTGGAATGCGCTTTATAGAAGGTCGATATTTCGCGTTGTACATGCATACATCAAGGAGGTGTGATATGTGTCTCGTGAGTTACGGCGCCAGGTAATCTAGGCCATCTGCATTACGCGGATTATGCTGATTATCTGTTCAGCGTACGCTCCGGAGAGAGCGCTGCTAAGAGGGAACGCACGCCGTCGCTTTCTGCTGGTGAGCGACGCGTCACCTCCCGCTACGCAACCGACAGACACTTCAATGTACACGTGCGCCTGACTAGTATCACATAGTTTAAGTTTATCTGGCATGCAGTACTCCTCCAACGCCCCTTTGGACCTCCTAACCGCCTCTTTAGTACTACCTGCACTTAAGATGATACTGTTGCAAAATAAACCACCTTCCTATAAAAAAATATAAAATAGTATATGAGGAAGTATCTATCACGTATGTGTCTATCTAATATGTACCTCGCAAAACGCGTAAAAAGTTTGAGAAAGGGAAAGAGTATATACTTTCTCATCAGTCTCTTTCACCTTGTAGAGTGAATAAAGAGACAAATTGAAGGAGAGAATTTGAGAAAACATTAGGCTGCATCAACCAGAAAAGGGAAATATGCTACCTGGCTACGAAAAGTAAACCTCCTGCTCATAAAAGACGCAGACTTAAAAAAAAAGAAACCAATGTCAGTACGTCATATGCGCGTTGCCACTTTCAATGTTAGTGGGCTGTATTCTGTAGGTGAAAGTCACTTAGTAATAGTGATGAACGCAGCCGAGCGGTCAAGCAACTGGGCTCATTATACAGAGAAGTGGGATTAAAATACCCATTTTCCATTCCATTTCATATATTTAGTACTTAAACACCTCTAGCTAGTATTTTGGAGCAATTCGTAAATTTCACAGTCTTCAACACGAAATAAAATAAATGTAATCCATATACTCATATATGAAGATAGTATCTGTTCTTTCGAACATGTCCGAAAGAACAAACACCACCTGTGACCATGCAGCTTGTAAGAATGAAATTACAACGAAATGAATACACCTAATTGCATACAGGCGTTGATATAAGTCAACAGGGACAGTTGAGAAACTGTGCCCTGACCAGGACTCGAACACGAGCTCTCCTGCTTACATGGCAGACAACCTATCCATCAGATTGGGAATTATAAGAACGCAAGTATTTTCGCATGGCTCACCGTAGTATTATGCTATTTTCGCAGTACTTCTCGATATAAAGCACTAGGCTACATCCTACCGATCGCTAGAGCAACATAATTCCCAAGATATAGACTGGAAATTATTTCTCTACAAACCACAAACTTTAGCAAGGTGCAGCGTGCTGTAAAGGCACTGGGTAAGTAGAAACTAATAGAGGAAAGTGATATTTCCACTCACGGGTACCGAAGTCGATGATGTAACAGATTTCAAATCATTCCTATAATTTATAAGCCAACTAAGGTCTTTTCCATGTCTAGAGAACTGGCAAACGTGTCTTCCACCTGACAGATGCGCACACCACAATCGATCTTCTCTCAACTAAATAAAGGCTCGAAATGTGTAGAAGCAGTCAACCAAACAACTTACATGGGAGGGAATAACAGTCCAGCTCAAACGCACTTCCATACACAATCCTCTCAAATTTCCACTTGATCATCAAAGCCACCCAACACATACTAAACTCCAGACGGATGGAGTTCGACGAATTTTTACGTACATCAACCAAGCTATCAAATCTAAAGTATTGTTCAAGAGTCTAGATTCGGTACCTGGACGGTAATGGTAAGAGAGAAAATAAACACACGCAATCTTAAGGCTACAAAGTTTTGCACTTAAAACGGGCTATAATGTTAGATTACCTACGTTTCTGACCTATGAGTCGTATGGAATGTAGCGTTGTTAATATTAAATTGTGAGAAATATATTTCAAGCCCATGGCATACATCTTTCTTCCCAGTTTCTCTACGATAAACTATGTTATCGAATCGTAAAGCGAAAAAACGACTTCCGTAAAACACTTTCTCTGCATGATACGAGCACAATATAGCTTTCCTGAGATGTATAGCGTCCACTGTTCACATCCGATCACGGTTCAGATATTATACCATGCCTACATATGACGTATATAAAATGATTGTTTGTAGCAGGGGATATATCCTACAAGGAAACACATCAACGCATAGCAGCAGCGTCCGACATGTGAAAATTACAGGTAATTCCGTCACTAACTCTGTAAATAGCACATCTGTAGGGCAAATGTATAGACAGGGGTTGAAGCGAATAACAAGCTCCAATTGCTAACTTAGTTATGACGCTACAGTCTCGATTTTTCACCCAAGATGCGACAGGGGTATTGGGGTACATCACATAAGTCAAAGTTCATTGAGTGGAATGTGTCAAGTTTCATCACACATGAGATGGAAGTCCTGTGATGACCGACAGGTTTACCGTAATGATATCAAGTAGACTGTGCTTTAAACCATGTAAGATGACAGAATAAATGGTCAGATTCGCATGTTTCATGAGACCTTTATACATAGCAGCGAGAAGCTGAATATGACACCTAACGTAATTCATCGGTTATGAGAACATTTACCTATCAGTATGTAACGCAAAAAGGTATGACAGTCAATCAACAATAATTAACACACCGTTCCTATACAATGCATGTTTTTGAGCAGAAGGTGGAACAGGTAATGTGAGTCGCTTTTAGTTTGAAAAGCCAGGCATACAATGGCGTAGGGAAGGGACACTGCAGGGGTCACGACGGAAACCACTTAAAGGTGTGGCAGGAGGATGGTCAGCGACTCCGACCAGGTGATTCTGGAGTAAGGACCGCGTCTATCAGAGAAAAAGGGACAGAGAAAAAGCTTTAGAAAGCTGCGTTTTGGAATTCCAATGGAATACAAACAAAAACTAGTAATTTATTTCAGTCTCGTGTCCAGAGAGTGCGAGACACAGAAAGGTCAATGTACTTTAGACGCCTATAACTGCTACAAAACGTCCGATTGGCGGAAACACACTAGGAAGGAGACGTTTCGACGTAGTTTGATAGAAAGGAGATTGCGATTGGTAGAGACACTTTCCACAAAATAAGAGGAACGCTTCTATTGGTCGAAAAAGGCTTAACATGAAGAACAAATGAACCCAAGTGAGGGACAAAGTTCTGCCATGAAGAGGATAAGAGAGAAACTTTTGAAGACTCTTCTCTGAACTGGCGTCAAGTGCAGAACGGAGTGCTTAACGCTCTGTACGATGCAGAGAAGAAATTTGTGTGGACACTGTGTTCACAGCGGCTGCAATCCAGATAGAAATTAGCTGTAGCAAGGTTTAGCTTCAACTGTGGAGAAACGAACCAGCCAAATTAGTTAATTGCTCTACCGACAACTGAGAGGGCACTATAATATGTATGCAACTCCTACCATGCGCATATATATCACCACATACTAAGACTAGGGCTGAGTACATGTTTTCTTGCATAACGAGAAACATAGGGAAAGTTTCTGCTCGAAAGTTCAGCAAAGGCCTGATTAGTTTTGTAGGAATTTCAGTGGGAGAGCGCGGCCTTGCAGTCAGCAGCTCGTTGCAGCTTAAGGTAAATACCACGTGCAGAGGCGTAAACTTTGTTGGTTCACCAGCTTGCGTCCACTGTAAACTCGAGCGGTCTTGGGTAATATTGAGCTCAAATTCGTCAAATAATTAACCATCCACCGTAGATTTGATTGTCATTCTAAATAGTACCAAACTTTGAACCAGAATTGGATTATTTTCTTTGTACTGACCAACATCATAATGCATGTGTAGGAGCAATTTTGTAAAGAAACTTCCAATTAAACTTTCATATTATTGTGCTTAGGATTAATGTTCTTTGAGAGATTAATTTTTAATAGTGTTGTGTATGGGATTACTTCACTTATTGCTGTTGGCAAGATGCATTGCTCTGTTTTTATGTCATCGAATTGAAAACTGTGTAAAAGAATATTTTTGCTAAAATTTGTGACATTAAACATGTCATTTCAACTTAAATAGTTGTTCTCAATTCTAGAATAAGTAACCACATTACAAAAGGCGACCCTGCCAGGATGGCAATTCTTCTGCCTGGATGACAATTAGTGAAATTAGTAATAAAAACAAATGTTTAATTTGAAAAAAATTGGGTTGTTTTGTAACGAAGTTACTCAACGTATGTAAATGTATAGTGGGCACAATGCAGTAAATGTGTGATCCAAAGTGAAGAAAATTTGTATTATCAAGTGAAATCAAAGTTATTGTGTAGAAGTAGATTGTGCATGGCCTTCCTGGCGCGCTGGATGTTATTCACCGTGTTGTTGATTTGGGTGGAAATTCCACAAACAGTGAAAACTATTGTTAATGTTGCGCACGTAATCTAAGAAACTTTCACATGTGTGTGAAATCCTATGGGAATTTACTGGTAAGGTCATCAGTCAATAAGCTTTCACACTACTTAACGTAAATTATCCTAAGAACAAACACACACACACCCATGCCCGAGGGAGGACTCGAACCTCCACCGGGACCAGAGGCACAGTCCATGACTGCAGCGCCCTAGACAGCTCAGCTAATCCCGTGCGGCCCTAAGAAACTTTTTATTATATTTTGGAAACGTGTAAGATCGTATAACTTGAGGTTGACGAGAGAGGAGAGAGACTCGCGCGAGCTGATACAATCGTTAATGGCTGACCAGAAAAAGATGCGCTCTCACGTTGACCAGGTGCAGGATGCAGTGTCTAACGTTAATCAAAGAGTGGATAAGTTAGCACGTAAGACGTCTGGTAAGGCACAACAAATCGTGGAAGAGCTCAATGTCAGAAATCGTGTCAAGCGAGGCGCATTAAAAAGATTCGACACACGCATTGCAAATATCGTCTCGAAAAATCAGCAACAGTTAGAAGACCTTAGCACAGAATTGAAACAGTTCATCGAGAATCGTACAGAGAGTATTAGTGAGATGGCGGAATCGGTAGTATCATCCGACGTGGTAAAGGACAGTAATCCAGAAAGAAAAAATTCAGTTATGCAATCTTCCGTAGCAGTAGCGAAAACACAAAAACGTCAAGAAATTCCAGTCGTATATCCACAGGAAGTAACGTCCATAATTACGAAAGCGAAACAAAAGTAAATAGGGAAGGAACAGTTAACACAGGCGAGCGACGTAGGTGATGTGCGGTCACACCAGACAAGGGGGCGAGAAACGGTAGACGCGCACTTTCCAGCAGAGCAGCAGCCGACCCTTCGAAAGTACGCGGGTGACGCGAAAGCGGAGCAAATTGCGATGACACATGTACCATTTCCACAATTTCCGAGTTACAGCACAACGGGTTACAGACAGCAAGTCAATGTGAATCTAATAGAAAGGAAAAACACGAAACCAGCAACGGGAAATGTAAACGAATCTTTCAGTCCGATACACGAGTAACGGTACGGTGTAGACAACAGCACACCATTGCGTAGATACGATACTAAATGGGACATAAATATTTCATCTCAAGACCCAAATGTGGTAGGACGAGTACACGAAAATATGACACAGGTAAAAGGAACGGGTAATGTTGTGAAGACACAAACGCCGTACGGTGGAAGAGTAAATTTTGACAATGATCACTTCTTGACAGCCAGAAAATTTCAATATTACAAAGATAGCGGGAACAGCTTACATCCACTCACGTTTATAAACCAATTTCAGATCGGTTTACCAGAGCATTTGCCACTTGGCCATAAACTTGACTTCATTTGAGGGCGTATGGACGGTGTAATAGCGGAAACCATGCAAAGAGTAGCGGCAAACTGTCATTCATATGAACAATTTAAAATTGCATTATTGGAGCGGTATTGGTCCACAGAAACACAAAACAGAGTTGTTGCAGAAAGAGTGGTTCGAAAATTCCGGAGAATAGAAACCCGTTAGATTTTTCGAAGATATGACAAAGAAAAATCATTGCTTAGATAATCCATACAGTGATGGGGAACTGATAAGGATGTGCACAATGAAGTTACCGTTACGTTATCAGCCGTCATTGGTTGGTAGGACAGGAGATAATAAACAAGCAAGTAAAGAAATTTTGAGAGAACGGGAATTCATATTCAGTGAAGATGACTCAAGAAAACAACGTACAATTAGAGAAAACAATAGTAGGGGTAATAACAGCAACCGATCAAGTTCTAATAATGACTCCAATGGTAATAATAACGTAGGAAACGGTAATGGTTTTGGAAGGAGTGGTAGTCGCCCATGGGACAACAATAATAACTATCGTTTTGGTAACATCCAGAGGGCAAATAAGAATTATGGTTTTGGGCGACCGCGGAATTACGATGGGTGATTTGGTCCTAGAAACTACGGTGGTGGCTATGATCCGAGATACAATCCCCATGCAAACGAAGGCGGAAGGTTTAGAAGTTTTCAGCGGAAAAATCCAGGCTATTCAGGGTGAACTGGATTGACGAGAACGCAGAAACGTTGGGAAAATCAAGCTTCAGCTGGACAAAACATGCAAAATGAACCGGTGGAGGAAGTCGAGGTGACACCACAAAACCCAGGTATAAGATAAAATTGACAAGATGCACGCTACGGAGACCAGTCACAAGTAATTAGATCGAACAATGAAGTTAATTGTATAATCAAACATGTAAATATACTTAGATTTCACAAGCCAGATTTTGGAGTAGGTTATAGGGGAGATCGAATAGAGACACCAGCATGCTGGGATTCGATTGACTGGAAATCGACCGTCGATGATGAGGAACAGAAATCAGAAACTGTGGATATAGGCAGTAGTATAAGAACTGATGATGATGACCAAACTGAATGAACGATGAAAGATTTAGGAACCTTCTGTCGTTTGTACTGTAGTAAGCAGCATAATACCTGGGACAGACATTTGTCTGACTTCCAAGATGTCATAAATGAAATGCCACATAGCAGTACATTGTTACCCCCAATTACATTTCTTAAAAATAAACCAGCACCAGATAAAATCCGAGAAAAACTGAAATTCCCTCCAGTACCCCGTGTACAGCATCAGCATGTAGTAAAATTAGCAATGAGCAATCTGAAAGCTGCTGCATTAAAGAGAAAGGACCAAGCGCACAGAACGGCAAACACAAGAGTACTTTTACCAGGACAAAAGGTACTAGTAAAAACACACAATCTCTCTAGCAAGAGAAAACACCAGAGCTACCATTTCTTTTCAGTATACAAAGGATGGAAGTGAGTAGAGTGGTCCATGATAATGCTGTCGAATTGATTAACCCAAAGACAGGAAAAAAATTAGGTTTGCACCACGTGAGTCATTTAAAGTTATACAAATGTTAGACAAAAAAAAAAATATCTCACTCGAGAATTTAGTTGTATTGAATGTCCTGAAATCGAAAAGTAGGAAAGAGAGCAAAATACACACAGATGAAACTTTTAACTTGTAGTTATCTCTATTAATTAAATAAAATAACTTTCGTAAGAAGGTAAAATAATGATGACGATAAAAAGACAGGAAAGTAACAACTAAGGTAAATCTTTGGCAAACAAAATGTGTTATAGGGAAAGGGTTGAACGTAAGGAGAAAAACAGAGACCAGCATGTCGATAGTTTAACGAAATCGTAGTAGATTCTCTCTTAAAGACATAGTGTGAAGGAGGAGGGAGTTGAGTTTTGTAGAAGAAGAGAAATGAAAAAGTAGGTAGGAAATAGACGATTAGGGGAGAAGGAGATAGGCAATTTAAATTTGTTCCGTCGAGGACGGTGAACAAATAATAGAATGATATTTTAGGGAATATGTGAACCATGTAGGATTTGTGGAAGATACCACAACCTGATAATGAAACAGAAATATGAGGGAAGTAAGTATAAGAAGTCGATAGGAGGTAGTAATTAGGAAAGAGAATTGAAATATTAAGCTAAGCAAGGAACATGTTATTTCGTGGAAGGAGGTAGAATAGCAGGATGTCAAGTTCTTCCAGAAAACATTCCTATATGGAAGAGTACGGTGAGAGAAGATAGGAATGTAAATGTTTACGATCGGGAAAAGAGGAGGAAGGGATAAGTACGACGTTAAAAACAATGCAACAGATCAACAGAGACGATTTCTTAAAGCCAATTAAAGTGTATATTGAAGTTCTGTTACAGGAGTCAAGGTGCGAAGTTTTCAAAAGAAAATAATATACTTGTAGCTAGAAAAAATGCCAGTTGATGTTGTTGGGGTCTTCAGTCCTGAGACTGGTTTGATGCAGCTCTCCATGCTACCCTATACTGTGCAAATTTCTTCATCTCCCAGTACCTACTACAACCTACATCCTTCTGAATCTGCTAAGTGTATTCATCTCTTGGTCTCCCTCTACGATTTTTACCCTCCACGCCGCCCTCCAATGCTAAATTTGTGATCCCTTGATTCTTCAGAACATATCCTACCAACCGGTTCCTTCTTCTCGTCAAGTTGTGCAACAAACTCCTCTTCTCCCCAATTCCACTCAATACCTCCTCATTAGTTATGTGATCTTCCCATCTAATCTTCAGCATTCTTCTGTAGCACCACATTTCGAAAACTTCTATTCTCTTCCTGTCCAAACTATTTATCATCCATGTTTCACTTCCATACATGGCTACACTCCATACGAACTCTTTCAGGAACGACTTCCTGACACTTAAATCTATACACGATGTTAACAAATTTATCTTCTTCACATTCGCTTTCCTTGCCATTGCCAGTCTACATTTTATATCTTCTCTACTTCGACCGTCATCAGTTATTTTGCTCCCCAAATAGAAAAACTCCTTTACTACTGTAAGTGTCTCATTTCCTAATCTAATTCCCTCAGCATCACCCGACTTAATTCGACTACATTCCATTATCCTCGTTTTTCTTTTGTTGATGTTCATCTTATATCCTCCTTTCAAGACACTGTCCATTCCGTTCAGCTGCTCTTCCAAGTCCTTTGCTGTCTCTGACGGAATTACCATGTCATCGGACACCTCAAAGTTAATATTTCTTCTCCATGGATTTTAATACCTACTCCGAATTATTTCTTTTGTTTCCTTTACTGCTTGCTCAATATACAGATTGAATAACACTGGGGAGAGGCTACAACCCTGTCTCATTCCCTTCCCAACCACTGCTTCCCTCTCATACCCCTCGACTCTTATAACTGCCATCTGGTTCCTGTACAAATTGCAAAAAGCCCTTCGCTCCCTGTATTTTACCCTTGTCACCTTTAGAATTTGAAAGAGAGTATTCCAGTCAAGATTGTCAATATCTTTCTCTAAGTCTACAAATGCTAGAAACGTAGGTTTGCCTTTCCTTAATCTTTTTTCTAAGATAAGCCGTAGAGTCAGTATCGCATCACGTGTTCCCATATTTCTACGGAATCCAAACTGATCTTCCCCGATGTCGGCTTCTACCAGTTTTTCCATTCGTCTGTAAAGGATTCGTGTCAGTATTTTGCAGCTGTTGTAATGTCTCTTGCAGCGGTCTCTCCGCGATGTTTTCCGAAATTTTATAAATTATATAACTCAGTACATATCTTGAAATATCTCTTCTTATCTTACCAATTATCAATGCAAAGTAGTTTCAAGTCCAATTATTCCTTGGAGCGTCCATTTACTCCATGGAATAGCATCTCTGCTATCTAAGTTCTCTCTTATGAAAAGAATGAGGGAAATCTTGCCGATTAGCCGTGAAAGAAGGAGGATGTATATGTATGTATTGTTGAGCTAGTCGCCATCTTGATGAGATTCTGTATGAGAAGGAATTTAATACATGAACTAAACTAAAGTAAGTGTGTTCGCGTATTATTTAAATGATTATTATTGACAGTGTCTACTTACTACGCTGTGTTGCACGGGATCAGTGGGGAACGTCTGATTTACACTGGACGAACCAGCCGTTTTGTGTGCTCAAGGTATCCAGTTACATCAAATAAATAGGCTAACACGGTATTACCAGCACATCTCGTGTCTTCCCCATGTGATCACCGAAAATTAATAATTATTACAACTGTTTTCAGGAGATCGACTGACAATTTTCGTCGCATCGAGACTTCGAAATTGCTTCACTGCCTTATGGGATTTAAGTTAAGCTCAATTTAATCAGGATAGAACAGTATTGAACTGTGTGAATGTGATAAGCCTGCTTTGTGAATGAAAATTCCCTTAAAATACGCATGTTTTTACTATCCTGATCAGTGAAGCTAAATCAGGCCGGTGTGAGAGAGGTTTTTTTAAATTTTAGATCCCAAAAGAAAAAAATTTAAATTTGTTGACCGTGACAGGACTTTCACTTGATTGGCTGCTAATTGTTCATTCATTTCCCTTTTAGTCTCTATTTGCGCTTTAGTTAATTCCCTTTTAGTCTCTATTTGCGCTTTAGTTAAGTCTGTTACAGTTTTGGCTAACAGTGTTAACCGCTGCATGATTACAGTCAATGGGTTTATTTCGTCCTGCTCAGATGACATCGAAACACTTAAGCTTTGTTGTGGGGCCCGACTAATGCTGCCGCTAGGCACTACTTCAGTTAAGCTAGCGTTTCAGTTTCACTAACCTCAGAAACAGCTGAGGGCTGTTGTGATTCGCTCTGCTGTTGCATTGTCATTTTATAAGCCGCCCTAGTAAGAACCATTAATACACAGAACAACAAATATATAAAGTCACTCGCATCTGAGTTAATAATGTCACTGACCTAAACTTCGCAAAATACTCACTTATAATAAACACTTCCTATCTAAAGTCAACCCAACAGTCACTCAATCAATCTGATTCAAACCGATAGACATTTAAAAAGTTATTCTAAACTTCTATCTACAAAAATTTAGTTGTATATTGTCTGGCCTGAACGACGTTCTCGTAGGTTGTGGCGAAATTATGACTTCTGGAACAGGCCTCGTCTTCTTTTCTCTCGTGCACATGCAACATAAAATTCGCACAATGTTTAAGAAATGCTCAAAATTGTGTGTTTACAAAATATGTTAAACTATATCCTATAAAATCAGCAACTGCAAGAGCTGCCGCAGTAAAGTTTGTAAATGACTGCATTCGTCATGAAGGGATTCCAAAATCTATAATCTCTGACAATGCGAAGATATTTACTGTATATTTATGGAGAAAATTAGTATCACAACTAGGAATAAAACAGATATTTACATCTTGCTATCATCCACAAGGGAATTTAATTGAACGGGTTTTTCGAGAACTAAACAGATTCATGAGAACGTACTGTCATGATAAACAAACTACCTGGATAAACTATTTGACCGAGTTTGAGCAGATTTATAATAATTTACCTCACAGTTCTACAAACTTTACCCCGAATGAACTGATGTTCAGAGATAACGAAAGAAACTTTTGGGTAGATAACTTGCCTAAACTCGAGGACACCAAAATGTAATGGGAAGAAAAAATTCACAATGCTCTCATTATTATTACGGAGAAAGCAAGACAGCGAAAGGAAATCCATGACAGAAACATCGAACGGATTCAGACTTTCAATATCGGACAGAAAATTATTTTAAGAAGACACATCAAGTCATCAAGGTTGAAGAAGACCATCAGAAAATGGAATCTAATTTATACAGGTCCATATATAATAGTTGATATACCGAATCCTGGTGCGTTTTTATTAGCATATCCTGATTCTGGAAGAATAAAAGGATTATTTCCCCATGTAGACCTAAAGTGGTACTTTTAAGGAACGTGTTTCAAATTAAATGAAAAGTCTCTATGAAGTATTTGGGTGTAAAAAAAAATTGAAGTGCGAAGGACAGTATGCCTCAGCTACTGTGATAGGTTAAATGACAGCATGCCAAGCATCTGTGATAGTTTAATGAACAGTAAGAGATTGCTTCTGTGGTAGTATAGGAATATTTAGAAAAGTAAGTGGAACTGTAGCTATTGCTGCTGTGAAGACTTCCGGATTATCTGTCTACATCTACATCTACATTTATACTCCGCAAGCCACCCTGTCTACACGATGATCACCAAAGAAGCTTGTGCGTGTGAAATAATATACATTCAGGGAGTGTTAATCTCCAGTGAGAATAAGTTTACTGAAACTATATGATCGAATACGGCGCTTGCGTGTGAAGTTAGTGTTTGTAAACTGACAGTTCACAGGAGAACAAATTAACCGCGTTAGGAAATTAGAATCGATTGCTACTGTCCACAGATATAAAGACTCGCTGGTTTTTTTTTTTTTTTTTTTTTTTTTTGGTGCGAGCTAAATTCTATTTAAGAGAATTTAATTAACTAGCTTAGTGTGTGTTTATAAAATTAGAATTAATAAGAAAGTTCTTCATTGAATTTATAATAATGTGTCAT
This sequence comes from Schistocerca cancellata, assembly GCF_023864275.1. Lineage (NCBI taxonomy): Eukaryota > Metazoa > Arthropoda > Insecta > Orthoptera > Acrididae > Schistocerca > Schistocerca cancellata. Next base: position 897,753,154 of record NC_064629.1, read on the forward strand.
TTTCCAGTTGGATTTGTTTATTGTTATATTGCATTCATATACGTTCATGAGAAAATGCGGCAATCGGAGTATAAAAGAGAAAAATTTGATCGTCAATCAATACTAACAAAGATTAATTTCGGCTGGAGAGGTCATGCAGCAAGACTTAATTAAACGTTCTCTTTCAATCAAAATTTCATTTCAATCATGTATGAGTAAGATATAATTATTTTTGGAAATTGTCTCAAATAATAAAGTTTTCCACATTCTGACATGCTATCCACATTCGTACTTGAAACCAAATTAGGAAAGATTCAGATCTACTTCCACCTGGAAAAGACAACGAAAAAAAAATTAATAATTAAAATCATGATTAGAACCTTTCGGCTTACTCAAAAAGATGGATGAAATTATCCATGTTTTCAAAATTGTTTGCCGATCTGGATTTGTGACATTGTGCAACTACAGTATCGATTAAGACACCTAGGTGTGGAAAGTATAAGACGAATGGATTTTCCCATTCCTCAGATGGAAGATTGGATGGATCAGGTCCATATTTGAGTTCAAAATGAATCTGGAGAAATTCGACTAACCCTTCTCTTCCAGGAATCTTTAATAGTTGACCATTCCTAAGACGAATTTCGATTGTTTCATGCCACAATCCTGAGTACCTGTTCCTGAGGTTCCTTCTGGTCTCTCAAATCCGTTACGTCTCCTGTCCGGTACGCCAATGCGACGCCTGTCCTCCGTGCCGTGTCCCATGTTCCTGTTCGATCAGTTTCACTGCAGTTTAGCAAGACATCGATGAAGAAATATTTTCAGAAGATTGTAAAAAATTTGCATGTAAAAAGATTTTTTTTGGCTATGAGGCAGATTTTATTTTTCCTATGAATTCTAGAATATCTCTCAAATTTCTAAATTATTCTGTCTTTCCTATCATATGTGATACCTAGTTGGGGTCTAAGCCTCCAGGTTTTCCGGGGTTTCCCTGTGAAGGCAAGTTCCTGAATAGGTAAACCTGATTAACAACTATATAAGTCCATCTTCCCTGGTTGTGTATGTAGGATGCGGGTATGCCCCAGTACACGTGAAAGCAACAACTAGGTATCTAGGTAACGAATATACCAAATGTCTTTCAACTCTTGTAATCAAAAAAATCTTACTAACTTCTTAAAATTTATAGGAACGTATATTCCACAAATTCTAACGAGTTAGCTAAGCCAATAGTTAGCTCGCAAAGTGGACACATATCAACTTTTCTCGCTGCGAGGGGCGATGTAATGTCTCTTGCAGCGGTCTCTCCGCGATATTTTCAGAAATTTTATAAATTATATAACTCAGTACATATCTCGAAATATCTTTTCTTATCTTACCGATTATCAATGCAAAGTAGTTTCAAGTCCAATTATTCCTTGGAGCGTCCATTTACTCCATGGAATAGCTTCTCTACTATCTATGTTTTATCTTATGAAAAGAATGAAGGAATTCTTGCCGATTAGCCGTGAAAGAAGGAGGATGTACATGTATGTATTGTTGAGCTAGTCGCCATCTTGATGAGATTCTCTAAGAGAAGGAATTTAGTACATGAACTAAACTAAAGTAAGTGTGTTCGCGTATTATTTAACTGATTATTATTGACAGTGTCTGCCTACTACGCTGTGTTGCACGGGATCAGTGGGGAACGTCCGATTTACACTGGACGAACCTGCCATTTTGTATGCTCAAGATATCCAGTTACTTCAAATAAATAGGCTAACACGGTCTTACCAGCAGATCTCCGGTCTTCCCCATGTGATCACCGAAAGTTAATAATTATTACAAATGTTTTCAGGAGATCGACTGACAATTTTCGTCACACCGAGATTTCGAAATTGCTTCACTGCCTTGTGGAATTTAAGTTAAGCTCAATTTAATCAGGATAGAACAGTATTGAACTGTGTGAATGTGATAAGCCTGCTTTGTGAAAGGAAATTACCTTAACATACGCATGTTTTTACTATCCTGATCAGTGAAGCTAAATCAGGCCGATGTCAGAGAGGTTTTTTAAATTTTAGATCCCAAAAAAAAAAAATTAAACTGTGACTTATTAAATTGATAGTTCGGTAATTTTCACATCTGTCAACACCTGCTTTCTTTGGGACTGGAATTATTATATTCTTCTTGAAGTCTGAGGCTATTTCGCCTGTTTCATACATCTTGCTCACCAGATGCGGAAGTTTTCTCAGGACTGGCTCTCCCAAGGCCGTCAGTAGTTCTAATGGAATGTTGTCTACTCCCGGGGCCTTGTTTCGATTTAGGTCTTTCAGTGCTCTGTCAAACTCTTCACGCAGTATCGTATCTCCCATTTCAGCAGTAAATAAGTAAATATTTACTAACCTACTAACAGTCATCACCATAAATCTCACTCTTGCTATCCATCGTGATGAAGATGAAGAACCAGGACCTTTATCTTATGGTAGAATTAAATAAAATGAGAAAAAGTAGGAAGCTAAATTTTGATAGAATTAATGGTACTTCTTGTAAAGGCATCTAAAATTTTTTTTTCATATTTGTAAAGTTGATAGCGTAATCAGTGGATGTAAGGAAAGTATGATTACCACATAAGGGAGATATTAAGTATTGGAGATGAAGTCAGCAGCCAAGGTGGAGCATCATTGCTGCCAGATCGAGGACGTGACCGAGGAGAGCGGTTAGGGGTGAATGGAAGGGACACTGAGTGTGAGTGACTGGTACGTCAGCTTACGAGATTACAAAAGAAAAGGCGTTGGTGGAAACGACGTTCCTAGAGAACAGCTCCTCTGTGGAAATGTTTGGAGAGATACAACGCAGCCTGAATGCAAGCAATATGTACCCTGACGTGAGATTTATTCCTACGAAAGCCACACAAAAGCGTAATAACAATGGTATCTGCGAAAGTGTTCGTCAGTTGGCACTTATTTCTCAACCTATTGAAAGCAGCATATGAAGAGATAAAGAATGTCCACCGAACCGGAACGGAGGCGGACACATTACAGCGAGGATTAGCAGAGGCTTAGATTCACCACAGGAAGAAAAACAAACGCGTTTCTGTAACTCAATGTGCAGAATAGCGGAAACTGTCAACAGGCCATACAAAATTTAATAACTGCGGGACAATCCCTGAAAACACATGCGACGGAGCACGAGAAAGATGCAAGGCTCGTCAACTTATCTAGATGAACAAACGATTACAATGAAAAATACACAACAACTGCAAAGAAGACGCCATAGGAAAGGGTAAACGATAACGATGTTAAACAGGTCTTCAATCCTAATTCCCTGTCCGGAGAAGAACGAAGTAAGAAGTAAGAAGACAGCAAGAAGCACCAAGAACAGAAGACACAACGGAGTAGATTTGGAAGGAAGGAGAGCCTTGACCAGAGAAGTTCAAGAAACCTTTTCAAATCCCTTGTCATAGAAGACCATTAATATATTTAATTACCAACGAGAAACTAATTTAACTGTTCTAACAGCATAAATATTCGATGTTCCATATGGCAGATTGCAACACCTTCAGATGGCATAAAAAAAAAGTGAGATAACAACTCGTGTGGAAATCTACAGACGAAATGACTAACGGTGAACCGGCATAAGGATTCGATGGATGTTGATAGGCTGCCAAAACTGTATCTCCAATTCAACAGTACCACAGGCATAGGTATAATGGAACAAAGGTTACCGCGAATTCACGAAACACTAACACCTTCACACCTTTCTTTCTGTCGTCCGTCATTCCCTACTAAACGGGAACACGGCGAGGCATGGGCCGACCGTCACGCAAACACTCTACGGAAACGCGGCGACACGCATACCAAGCGTCATCCCATGCTCAATGGAGACACGGTGAGGCACACAGCTGACCGTCATTCCACGTTTGACGGAAACATGACGCAACACTTGAAGAAAAAAGTGAACCATGTTAAAGATAGGAGAAAGCACTGTCTGGGCCTCGTGATGACTGGGTGTTGTTAGTTAGGTTTAGTTAGGTTTAAGTGGTTCTAAGTTCTAGGGGACCGATGACCATGGATGTTAAGTCCCATAGTGCACAGAGCCATTTTGAGCCACTGTCTGTGACAGACTGGTATCTAGACAAAAAAGAAAACAATTTAAACTCTTATTGTGTTTAAAATATATGTTAATGTAAACTCTTTATGTGTTAGTTATAGATCATCATTAACGATGTCTTTGTAGTTTATTTTGACAAGTCATTAATATTTTCGAATATTGCAGTTTTTCTACATGTTTAAGTTAATGGCTCTGAGCACTATGGGACTTAACTGCTGTGGTCATCAGGCCCCTAGAACTTAGAACTACTTAAACCTAAATAACCTAAGGACATCACACACATCCATGCCCGAGACAGGATTCGGACCTGCGACCGTAGTGGTCACGCGGTTCCAGACTGTAGCGCCTAGAACCACACGGCCACTCCGGCCGCCTTAAGTTAATGAAAACCTACTATTAACATTTTGAGCGTAAGATTCTAGTGTAGTGGATTCATTAAATTATATGGGTTAGATAAACATGAATGGGTTTAGCTATTCCAGGATGTCAATGTAAATTTTGTAAAGTAGAATTAGGATTAGAAATTCAATGCTTGTGAAAGTAAAATTGAATAAATTTTTGGAAAGTCATGATGCGTAGATTAAGATTTTTGGAGAATGTAAATAGGTTCACAAATAGGATTATAGCTGTGAAATCATGAAAGAGGTTGAGACATAGCTTATAAAGTTTAATTATAAGAATTAAACATGTTTTCGATTATGAGTAATACAAAAGAAAATACACTCCTGGAAATTGAAATAAGAACACCGTGAATTCATTGTCCCAGGAAGGGGAAACTTTATTGACACATTCCTGGGGTCAGATACATCACATTATCACACTGACATAACCACAGGCACATAGACACAGGCAACAGAGCATGCACAATGTCGGCACTAGTACAGTGTATATCCACCTTTCGCAGCAATGCAGGCTGCTATTCTCCCATGGAGACGATCGTAGAGATGCTGGATGTAGTCCTGTGGAACGGCTTGCCATGCCATTTCCACCTGGCGCCTCAGTTGGACCAGCGTTCGTGCTGGACGTGCAGACCGCGTGAGACGACGCTTCATCCAGTCCCAAACATGCTCAATGGGGGACAGATCCGGAGATCTTGCTGGCCAGGGTAGTTGACTTACACCTTCTAGAGCACGTTGGGTGGCACGAGATACATGCGGACGTGCATTGTCCTGTTGGAACAGCAAGTTCCCTTGCCGGTCTAGGAATGGTAGAACGATGGGTTCGATGACGGTTTGGATGTACCGTGCACTATTCAGTGTCCCCTCGACGATCACCAGTGGTGTACGGCCAGTGTAGGAGATCGCTCCCCACACCATGATGCCGGGTGTTGGCCCTGTGTGCCTCGGTCGTATGCAGTCCTGATTGTGGCGCTCACCTGCACGGCGCCAAACACGCATACGACCATCATTGGCACCAAGGCAGAAGCGACTCTCATCGCTGAAGACGACACGTCTCCATTCGTCCCTCCATTCACGCCTGTCTCGACACCACTGGAGGCGGGCTGCACGATGTTGGGGCGTGAGCGGAAGACGGCCTAACGGTGTGCGGGACAGTAGCCCAGCTTCATGGAGACGGTTGCGAATGGTCCTCGCCGATACCCCAGGAGCAACAGTGTCCCTAATTTGCTGGGAAGTGGCGGTGTGGTCCCCTACGGCACTGCGTAGGATCCTACGGTCTTGGCGTGCATCCGTGCGTCGCTGCGGTCCGGTCCCTGGTCGACGGGCACGTGCACCTTCCGCCGACCACTGGCGACAACATCGATGTACTGTGGAGAACTCACGCCCCACGTGTTGAGCAATTCGGCGGTACGTCCACCCGGCCTCCCGCATGCCCACTATACGCCCTCGCTCAAAGTCCGCCAACTGCACATACGGTTCACGTCCACGCTGTCGCAGCATGCTACCAGTGTTAAAGACTGCGATGGAGCTCCGTATGCCACGGCAAACTGGCTGACTCTGACGGCGGCGGTGCACAAATGCTGCGCAGCTAGCGCCATTCGACGGCCAACACCGCGGTTCCTGGTGTGTCCGCTGTGCCGTGCGTGCGATCATTGCTTGTACAGCCCTCTCGCAGTGTCCGGAGCAAGTATGGTGGGTCTGACACACCGGTGTCAATGTGTTCTTTTTTCCATTTCCAGGAGTGTAGTACCATTTATTATACAAGGGGAGGAACTCCCCCAAAGCCGGTCCCAAGCCAGGTTGAGAAAGGAGGCAGGGAAGGAGTAACACCTCGTAAAATAGCCTTGGTCCAGCTGGCGCGGCTGGCAGTATCTAATAGGGGCCCCTTACCAGGTACAGGAGAAAAGGATCAACGGCTTTGATGGCGACTGAAGATGAAGATCTCACCGGCAGAGACGGCGGAAGAATTCTCGTCTTAAATCCCAAGCGGCGTCTATTGTGGAAACACCCGGCAACTTAGTCAGCGACTGTTCATTCAGTGGGTGCGTCTGTAGCAACTGCTCCAGGAACTAACAATCCCTGGTTCTACACAACCAGCCTAGCTGGACAAAATTTAATAACAAGCATTATGGTTCGTGAGAGCAGCAGCAACATTACCCGAAATGTTAACAATCCACCCGTCGACAGGCAGCAACCGGGCATTCGGATTCTGGGGGACCCGGGAAACCACGAACTCAAAGAAAGTTGGAGTTCTCTGGCAAAGTACCAACTAAAACACCAACATTCAATGGCACACTAAATATCAATACACTAACACAACCTAGAATGCTACTCAATCTTATTACAGAACTCGACAGACAAAAAATCCTTTTACTAGCACTTCAGGAAACACGATATACTGGCGATGATAGCATAGATTATGGTAACTACCGCATATTCAAGAGCAAAACTGATAGACTAATTGGTGAAGGTGCCCCCTTGCTGGGAATGGCGGTACTTGCACACAAGCAGATCATAAACTCCGTCTAGGAAGTCAATCCCGTCAACAACAGACTCATGACAGGACGTATACAGAAACTATACACCTATCAACACTCAAGCCCTAACCAACATAGACAACAAGAAAAACTCTACCGAAGTGGGGAATTTCTGGAACCAACTGGAGGAGACTACGGCGAAGATCCCCAAGAAAGACACCATTTTACTCCTTGGTGACTTAAATGCACAGCTGGGCAGAGATGAAGAACACAGGAAGACTACCGAGCGAGGTGGCACAGTGGTTAGACACTGGACTCGCATTCGGGAGGACGACGGTTCAATCCCGCGTCCGGCCATCCTGATTTAGGTTTTCCGTGATTTCCCTAAATCGCTCCAGGCATTTGCCGGTATGGTTCCTTTCAAAGAGCACGGCCGACTTCCTTCCCCGTCCTTCCACATTCCGATGAGACCTATGACCTCGTTGTGTGGTCTCCTTCCCCGAAACAGCCTACCAACCACAGGAAGACTATAGGCACATATCTTGCGCACAAACTTACCAACAGAAATGGAAGGTGACTAGTTTATCTCTGCCAACAATTCAACCTGAAGATAATGTCGACATCGTTACGGAAGCACCCCAGAAAGAGAAAAACTTGGCGCTCTCCTATTCAAGAACTTGGGGAATTCCAGATTGACCATATAGCAATCAACCACACGCAGCAACGAGAAATTCATGATGTTCAAGACCGAAGAGGTGCCAATATTGACTCAGACCACTACCTTACACGAGTCAAAGTAAAATTCATTCCACGAAAGTACAATCCCAAGAAATCGCACCTGCAGAGATTCGACATAAACAGTCTCCACAAAACAAACATCAAGTACGAATAGGATAAAGAGGAAGCAAACACATGGGAAAAGTGCAAAAATAAGATCATGAGTAAAGCACAGGAACTACTACCGCTGAGAAAAAAGATAAACCTTGCATGGTGGAGCGACAACTGTGACAACGCCCTTAAAACACCCAAATTGGCCTTCCAGAAATACAGCAGCAAGAGAGGCCAGAAACACAACAAAATTTCTTCAAAGTACAGAAAGAAACAGCCAGAACCATCAGACAAACCAAGAGACGATACCTAAACAAACAACTGGAAGCACTGGAAAGTAACCTTCGGAATTACAATATAAGAGATTTTTACAGGAAATTTGCAAATAGAATACGAGGATACACACTACAAAATCTCTGCTTTAAAAAACAAAACGGAAAATTAGCACTTACTAATGAAGGAAACTGCGAAGTACTCGCAGTTTACTTCACCAATTTACTAAATTGTCCAGATCCCACAGAAAGATTCCCACTTATTGAACCCCCACACACCAACAGGGACTCGATATCACCCTCAAAAGAAGAAATCCTCAAGTACATCCACCATCTCAAAAATAGGGAGTCGCTTATTTAGCTTTCATATTTGTTTTGTAGTAGGATTCTTAATTTCTTTCCGAGTGTTTGTGCGCTTGCATATTAAATTACATAGAATCCTTACGTATTCTCGTATGTGAGAGGAGTTATATTGCTTATTGATAGCTGTAAAGTATAAATTCGCGGAGTCGTTATTCAGTTGTTTGTTTTGGACAGCCAGTGCTTTCGGTTTATTTCATAGAGTCAGTTAGCAGGAGACAGAGGCCAGTGCAGTTTCATGTGTGCTTGCAGAGTGACGTGTGCGAGCAGCAGTAGCAGAAACTAGTCGTATATTCAGTTATTCGTATTAGTTCCGTAGGTTCAATTCAAATTACTTTGTGTGTTTGTGTGCTTGCGTGGTGAAATTTTTCGGATCTTTGCGTATTTTCGAATTAGAAAAGGGTACTATCAAATTTTAATATCGGTAGAGTGTAACATCGCGTAGGCGGTTGTCATTTGTACTAAGACAGAGGTAGGATTGAACTGTAATATCTGTATAGTGGCGTAGTCGTGGTCATTTGATTGCTTAGTTCGTAAGTAATTGTCATATATCGCAGCTCAATCTGGCGCTGGTGACGCAACTGTGCAGTCACATATTGCTGTTTTATTTGTCGCAACTCTATACGTCCAGATATTAGCAGTAGCATGGATAGGGTGTGTGCGTGCTGTATGCGGGCGCAGGAGGAACTGGCCGCGTTTCGCAAGCAGCTGAGCGTGCTGTTGGCCACGGTCAGCCGCCTTCTGGCTACTATATTAGTAGTAAATTTTCAGTGTTCGGAATAAAGTTCCTGAATTTACTGCCCTCTAAGAAGCGTGTAGCGGACAAATTATTCTCGGGACTGAGACCTGGCTGAACCCTGAGATAGGAAGTTCTGAAATATTTAATGAGGGTTGGGACGTGTATCTGAAAGACAGATTAGACGCCGTAGGAGGTGGTGCCTTCATTGCAGATGACAAAAATATTGTGTCTACTAAGGTCGAAGTAGAGTGTGATTGTGAAGTTATCTAGACACGTTTAACAAGGCTAGGAGAAATAAAGTTAAATGTTGGGTGTTATTACTGGCCACCAGGTTCCACCGTGACAGTTCTAGAATCATTCAAAGGGAGTCTATACTCTGTATCGCAGAAGTACTCGGATCATGCTATACTAGTCGGAGGCGACTTCAACCTACCTAGTATAGACTGGGATGTCTATGGATTCATTACAGGTGGTACAGACAAGCAGTCGTGTGAATTACGTTTCAACACATTATCCGAAAACTGTCTTGAGCAACTAAATCGACAGCCAATGCGTAATGGAAATATTTTAGATCTGGTAGCGACGAACAGACGAGACCTCATCGACGGTGTCAGTCTTGAAACAGGGATTAGTGATCATGATGTTGTCATTACGACTATGGTTACGAAAGTTAAAAAGTCGCTCACGAAGGCTAGGACAGTATTCTTACTGGAAAGAGCAGATAAGCAGTTGTTAGCATCCCACTTAGTAAATGAATCGACTTCATTTACTTCCGGTACGATGGACATAGAAGAATTATGAGCAAATTTGAAACACAATGTAAATCACGCATTGGAAAAGTATGTGCCGAAAAGTGGGTTACGGACGGAAAATTCGGAGAATGCTCAAGAAGCAAAGACAGCTGCACTCGCGGTACAAGAAAGATTGCGAGAATGAGGACCGACAGATGTGAGTAGAGATACGTGCTGCTGTAAAAAGAGCGATGCGCGAAGCATAGAACCACTACCACCGTCATATCTTAGCAAAAGATCTTGCTGAAAACCCAAGGAAATACTGGTCTTATGTACAATCTGTAAGTGGGTCGATGGCTTCCATCCAGTCACTCACTGATCGGTCTGGCCTGGCAACGGAAGACAGCAAAACGAAAGCTGAAATTTTGAAATTTAGCATTTGAGAAATCTTTCACTCAGGAGTGTCGTACAAATATAGCACCGTTTGAGTCTCGTACAGATTCCCGTATGGAGGACATAGTGATAGACATCCCTGGGGTTGTGAAGCAGATGATTGGGGTGAAAATAAATAAATCGCTAGGTCCTGATGGGATTCCAGTTCGATTTTACAGAGAGTGCACTACTGCATTGGCTCCTTACCTAGCTTGCATTTATCGCGAATCTCTTGCCCAACGTAAAGTCGCGAGCGACTGGAATGAAGAGCAGGTGACGCCTGTATATAAGAAGGGTAGAAGGACGGATCCTCAAAATTACAGAACAATACCCTGAACATCAGTTTGTTGCAGGATTCTCGAACATATTCTCAGTTCGAATGTAATGAATTTCCTTGAGACAGAGAAGTTGCTGTCCAGGTATTAGCACGGCTTTAGAAAGCATCGCTCCCGCGAAACGCAACTCGCCCTTTTTTCACATGATATCTTTCGAACCATGGCTGAAGGGTATCAGACGGATGTCATATTCCTTGACTTTCGAAAAGCGTTTGACCCGTTGCCCCACTGCAAACTCCTAACCAAGGTACGAGAGTATGGGATTGGTTCCCAAATATGTGAGTGGCTCGAAGACTTCTTAGATAATAGGACCCAGTACGTTGTTTTCGATGGTGAGTGTTCATCGGAGGTGAGGGTGTCATCTGGAGTGCCCCAGGTAAGTGTGGTAGGTCCGCTGTTGGTTTCTATCTACATAAATAATCTTTAGGAAAGGGTGGATAGCAATGTGCGGCTGTTTGCTGATGATGCTGTGGTGTACGGGAAGGTGACGTCGTTGAGTGACTGTAGGAGGATACAAGATGACTGGGACAGGATCTGTGATTGGTGTAAAGAATGGCAGCTATCCCTAAATATAGATAAATGTAAATTAATGCAGATGAATAGGAAAAAGAATCCCGTAATGTTTGAATACTCCATTAGTAGAGTAACGCTTGACACAGTCACGTGGATTAAATATTTGGGCGTAACACTGCAGAGCGATATAATGTGGGACAAGTATGTAATGGCCGTTGTGGGGAAGGCGGATAGTCATCTTCGGTTCATTGGTAGAATTTTGGGAAGATGTGGTTCATCTGTAAAGGAGACCGCTTATAAAGCACTAATACGACCTATTCTTGAGTACTGCTCAACTGTTTGGGATCCCTACCAGGTCGGATTGTGGGAGGAAATAGAAGCAGTTCAGAGGTGGGCTGCTAGATTTGTTACTGATAGGTTTGATCATCACGCGAGTGTTACGGAAATGCTTCAGAAGCTCAGGTGGGAGTCTCTGGAGGAAAGGAGGCGTTCTTTTCGTGTATCAATACTAAGGAAATTTAGAGAACCAGCATTTGAGGCTGAGTGCAGTACAGTTTTACTGACGCCAACTTATATTTCGCGGAAAAAGCACAAAGATAAGATAAGAGAGATTAGGGCTCGTACAGAGACGTATAGTCAGTCGTTTCTCCCTCGTTCTGTTTGGGAGTGGAACAGGGAGACAAGATGCTAGTTGTGGTACGACGTGCCCTTCGCCACTCACCGTATGGTGGATTGTGGAGTATGTATGTAGATGCAGATGTAGATATAGCAGAACTACTGAAAAATGTAGGCCCTAAATCACTAGAGGGGCTCACGGAAATGATTAAAGAAATTTTGACAACAAAAGAATTACCTGACGATTGGAAGTGTGCATCTATCCTTCCCCTGCACAAAAAAGGAGACAGAACGGATGTCAACAACTACCGAGGCATTTCACTTCTGCTAGTCACCTACAAGCTCTTCCTGTGTTATCCTGCAGATAACACAGGAACAAATTGAACACAAGATAGGGGAGTATCAAGCGGGTTTCCGACCCGGACGTTCCTGCCCTGAACAAATTTTTAGTCTAAAAACAACGTTGAAATACAGAGCTATTAGACATAAGCCAGCCATATGTACATTCGTCGACATCAAGAAGGCGTATGACTCAGTCAACCGTAAATCCCTTGTCAACACACTGATAGAACTCAGACTTGACCAGAAAACACGTAAGCTCATTGAGCAGACACTCTCCAACACATCCTCTAAAGTAAAATTCATAGGGGAAATCACGGAATGTTTTAAAATAGAGATCAGAACTGGAGTAAGACAAGGTGACGGACTGTCTCCAATTCTGTTCAATATCGTTTTTGCCAAAGTCATAAGGGAATGGGAGGGTGACCTTAGAAAAAGTGGCCTATGGCAACCAATGAAGATGGGAAGGAAAACTGAAGTCACCTGCATAGTCTTTGCCGATGACCTTGCAACTTTAACAGACAGTGAAAAAAATGCAATACATCAAATAGAAATTCTCAAGGAAAGCGCCGAGAAGGTTGGCTTGCAAATTTCTTTTGAGAAAGCGGAATTTATGTGTACACTCTTAAACAAACAGAATCTTACCATAAGATCTGGACGGATAAACAAAGTTCCACATTTTAAATACCTGGGGGAAATTTAGGAAACCAGTGGACTAGAAACCAAATCTCAAGAAAATCGAGCACAGGTTGTCCAGGTTTCGAGCGGGTGCGTTTATGGATGAGGTATCGAATATATTGCTTCCCCCTACTTATACCTCCCGAGGAGATCACGAATGTAAAATTAGAGAGATTCGAGCGCGCACAGAGGCTTTCAGACAGTCGTTCTTCCCGCAAACCATACGCGACTGGAACAGAAAAGGGAGGTAATGACAATGGCACGTAAAGTGCCCTCCGCCACACACCGTTGGGTGGCTTGCGGAGTATAAATGTAGATGTAGATGTAGAACTAGAGAGAGACTACGGTCGAACACACCAACTTTACAATGAAAAGTGCATGTCCATGCATGCAAAAATCAGGCACTACAGCACTGTCATTAAACCTGAAGTGCTATACGCAACAGAAACAATGTCACACCATAACAAGATGCTACTACAAAATCTACAAAAAGAAAAACGAAAGATCATTATGAAATTCCTTGGACCATGAAAAACTGAAGCTGGATATAGACTGCAGACCAACAAAACCACAGAGAAAATTTCAAATATTGCTGCTGGCATTAGGAAAAGACGCCTAAAATTCTATGGACACATACACAGACCCCCTGGGTGTAGACTCACACGCCAGATAGTCACAGCCCCTGAAAACCTTAAAAGTATGACGCGTGCTGAACAAGTATGCAGAGACCTTACTGATGCTCAACTCACCATTCAGGACACTGCAGACAATGACATCTACAGAAGCAAAACAGACAAGTCCAGCCATAAATAAGAGCGAAAAAGAGCGGTACAAAGTGGACCGATGAAAGAAAGGAAGCCATGAGCGACAAAATGAAGGTCTCATGGAAAAACCGTGGGAGGAACTGTAGAGGCTTCACATGATCCACAAAGGGTCTACTACATGTATAATAATAATAATAATAATAATAATAAAAGGTGAAGATAATATTAAATGAAGGCTTCTTCAACTTCAACACATTCATCATCATTTAACATAAATCAGCTAAACAAAACAGAACAGTCTCAAAATAACAAGGAATGTTCAGATGATACAAATTTACAAATATATGGTCACATTTTCTGAATTTCAATGACATTTTAAATGTAGTCAATTATGTTTGAAAGAAAAAATTTCTTATATTAGTTCAATAGAATTGCACAAAAATCAGAAAATCAAGTGCAAGGTAAAGGAAGAAGACTGAATCGAACCACTGTTTAAATTATACCAAATGCTAAAATGGGATGTTCATCAGTAAATATATCAATGCTACAGTCAGCAGTTGAACCAATTTGGCACTGTCTTCAACCAATTTCTGGATCAATGATTGACCCAGTACAAAACTGAAGATTGAAGGAGGAGGATATGTAAAGTGGCAGAATAAATGGTCAGATTCGCACCTTACGTGAGAGCTTTATACATCGCAATGAGAAGGTGAATATGCCACCTAACGTAATTCGACTGTTACGAGAACATTCGCCTATCAGCATGTAATGCAAAAAGGGATGACAGTCAATCAACGGTAATTAACACACCGTTCCTATACAATGCATGTCTTTGAGTGGAGGGTGGAACAGGCAATGCAAGTCATTTTTAGTTTGTAAAGCCTGACAGACAATGGCGTAGTAAAGGCGCGCTGCAGGGGTTACAATGGAAACCACTTAAAGGGGTGGCAGGAGAAAGATCAGAACTAAAGCACTTCATACACTTTAGAGCACGTTACTGTGTGTGATATTTGGTCCAGAGAAATAAGAAGAAAAACACAAATTTAATATTGTAAATATGTTTATTTATTCTGTAGGAATAGGCATAAATTGACTGAATATACATCGAAATGCTGGGGAAATTGAGGAAGTAATTGCGTATCTTCTGGATCGCGCTGAACAATTTGAACATGGGAACAAGTATGCGGCAACAAGACGATTCCGAGAAAACATCGACATTGATACGATGGGAATCATTGAGGCAGTCAGTTTTTTCCGTTGAGGCAGCATTACACTGTATGTCCATTGAGGTACCAGTGAAACACGTGAGTTGACTACTGTATTTGATGCTTTTCAGGAGGACAGAGAATCATTCACCTCTAAACTTACTTGCATCGGCATTGAGGGATAACAGAGAGTGGACGGGATGATCGAATGAGATAGAGATGTAACGAGGTACGATTTAACGATTGACTGATACATTCTAGAGAAGGAGAAGTTGCTCCAGGTCAATTGTTTCCAGTTTTCTGTCCAGATGCATCAGCAGCGTGACACAGCGTGCGTTCTACTCGTATACAGCAACGTGTTCTATATGTGGTTTAAGGCACTGTCTACTTGTGATTGTTGACGGTAAACCTGTCGGTCATCAGAGGACTTCCTTCTCTTGTGTGATGAAACTTGACAAATTCCTCTAAATGAACTTTGATTTGTGCGATGCACTCCATCCCCCCTGTCCTATTTTGGGTGTAAAATCAAGACTTCGGCGTCATAACTAAGTTAGCGATAGGAGCTTGTGAGGCGCTGCAATCCCTGTATACACATTTGTCCTGCAGATGTGCTGTTTACAGACTTAGTGACGGAATGACTTGTAATTTTCACATGTCGGACACAGCTGCTATGCGTTTATCTGTTTCCTTGTAGACACCGCTACTAACGATCATTTTATATAGGTCTGATGCAGGCATGGTATAATATCTGAACCATGATCGGATGTGAACAGTGAACACTATACATCTCAGGAAAGCTATATTGTGCTCGTATCATGAAGAGCAAGGGGTTTCCAGAAATAGTTTATTCGTTTTACGGTTCGATAAAATAGTTTATCGTAGAGAAACTGGGAAGAAGGATGTATGTAATGGGCTTGAAATATATTTCTCACAATGGAATATTATCAGCACTACATTCCATATGACTGATAGGTCGTAAATTTAGGCGATCTGACATTAT
This sequence comes from Schistocerca cancellata, assembly GCF_023864275.1. Lineage (NCBI taxonomy): Eukaryota > Metazoa > Arthropoda > Insecta > Orthoptera > Acrididae > Schistocerca > Schistocerca cancellata. Next base: position 897,768,902 of record NC_064629.1, read on the forward strand.
AGCCCGTTTTAAGTGCCGAACGTTGTAGCTTTAGGATTGCGTGTGTTTATGTTCTCTTACCATTACCTTCCAGGTACCGATCCTAGACTCTAGAACAATACTTCAGAGTTGATAGCTTGGTTGATTTACATAAAAATGCATCAAACTCCATCCGTCTGGATCTCCATCGTGTGTGAAAATCATTCTTTTCTTGTTCTTGTTAACTGTCATCATAGCACTTTGAAATCTGTTACTATACATCGATAAGGAGTGCTAAGTTCCTGGACATGGATGCATCATGAGATGGGTGACACTGGGAAAGCTCAAGTCATTCACGAGACATGGAGTGTAGTAGTCTTCTGTGGTTAGTTGCAGACTAATTCGCTAGCAGTGCTGCAGGGTGGGTTGGTCAACGACAGTGTGAGGAGGGTCTTTGACTCTCTAATTTTAAACTAAGACAGCGAGAATCCTATGTGAGTCCCACACGCAGCGAGATAGATCGTAAAATAACACTATGCTCGAGGTGATAGAAATATGAGGAGCACTGTCTGGTATACTTTGATGATTTACGTGTTCGAGAAGTAACACACAATGGACGCACTGCAGAGTCATCTATCCATGTTTGCAATGATACTCGCAAAGTATAGAGGGGGTGGTTTAGCTATGATACTGAAATTGCGGAAACATGCTGCCATATCATTAAACAGTGTTGAAGTTACAGTAAAATTGCTAAAATTGTTCGCACTATCAACTGTGATACTTATTATTAGTGTATATCGATGGTGTATCTTCCACCCCATCTGTGCTCTGGCACACTGTTAGTTACCACTTAATGAGTGAATGATATCGCTGTTTGAGTTGAGGAAACAGTTTTGGAGGGTGGACAGCATGTTCTGAGGTGGATAGCACTGAAACATTGATTGCGTACATGAGTGCAATATGGGGAATCAGTAGGAAGGGAATGCAGAGCTATCAGTTATTCCATCGGTGTGAGAGGCGAGTCTAAAAGTAGAGCTCGTGAATCACCGTCAGACTGTAGTTTGGAAACCTACGTCAACGCCATAAAACTCTACCAGTTTGCTTATGTTGTAACTGTATTCATGATTTAATATAGTCTGTGGGATTCGATTATTCACCTAGAGTATGGGTGATCAAACTTTAAAGTGGCCTCTGTGGTGCCTGTATATTTAATGGGATCGTGCCACACAGGCAGCAACAGTAACAGCATCAGTTTGAGGTGTAAATTCGGTGAGGGACTGGGTATACCACTAGGAATGCTTGGATGGCTACACGGAGCACTATTCTGGAGAGCGTTTTGGAATCTCTTTCGCTGCACTGGACCGCACCGCAGCTATAAGTAATTGCACTAGCATCGGTGCCTAGGTGACACAAATTGGATGAACTTTTATAGTTCATAATTTTTCTCTGCTGGAGGGGGGGGGGGAGGGGTAGAGAATAATGATGATTGCATGTTGGACTGATTGACTTGAATGTATCTAGTTTGGAGAAATACCACATTGCACGCATTTCGACCGAATGGTCAAAACACTGTCGTGCTGCAGTAACTCAGGTCGTTCTGTTTCTACATGGCTTCAGAAGGTGGTGGACATATCTTTCTCCGACTTCTGCACAGTTCTGACTTAATTTGGAACGATCACATGCTGAAAGGTGTAAAAATGGGAGCAGGTGCAAGATGCATTGGGGGTGACTAAAACAATGGTGGAATTTTACTGTAGTAGCTAGGTACGAGGAAGCTGACTCGTTTCGAGATATGAGATTGCCAGAAATATGATTGAGTAGTGGTTGTAATCATTAAAGGAATTATCACATTTTCAAATGTGTGTGAAATTTTATGGGACTTACCTTCTAAGGTCATCAGTCCCTAAGCTTACACACTAGTTAATCTAAATTATCCTAAGGACAAACACACACACCCATGCACGAGGGAGGGCTCAAACCTCCACTGGGACTAGCCGCTCAGTCCATGACTGCAGCGCCTGAGACCGCTCGGCTAATCCCGCGCGACTAAAGGAATTGTCATTAGTATCCAACCCAAGTATATGCTTGAATGCAAAGCCTTGGTTCCAAATAAAGGACATCAGTTCTAGTGGATAGCGTAACACTAGAGATCTGAGAAGTTAGTGTACATTTTCTTACGACCTCAATCGACACATCATCTACTACTACTGTTTGTGTTCCTTCTCAATCAGTCATCGACTATAAGACAGTGGATATATTGCGGAGCGTCTGATATGGTCTCGAGACAGAATGTGCTACAAATACTGTAGAATTATCTACTTCAGGCTGTGTGAGGGAGTCTCAAATGCAACTTACATAACACGTTCCTTAGAGGAATCACTTTCAAAATGCAGCAAGTTTATCACGATTGGTACTTCGTGTGCTGATAACACACATTCCTACTATCACCGTCATGATATTTGTCTTAAAAAGAAACCAGATCATTCAGAGGTAGTGTCGTACCTCGATTCGTAAAGCGGGTACAGTTTTTAACATGGATACGCGTGTGCACCTGTAGAACCAAGATTGCTTGTGGCAGTGACATGCAGTAGTTGTTGGGATTGGATTTTGTTTAGCATCTGGCCGATTAGGTCACTTTTCCTGTTAATGGCAGCAGCTGTCCGAATGCAGACGCCTGTTGAAGTGTAGGAATGTATCTGAGTTAAATTTGCAGTCCTCTAGACGACGGAATAGCAAACTAATACTTATTCTGTGTTGGACGGCTTTGGTGATCAAGTGGAAATTTGAGAAGATTGAGTACGAAAGTACGTTTGCGCTGGACTGTTATTCCCTCCCATGTAAATGGTTCCGTTGACTGCTTCTGCACATTTCACACCAATATTTAGTTGAGAGTATATAGATTGTGGTGTGTGTATCTACCATGTGGAAGACGTGCCGATTCTCTAGACATGGAAAGGATCTTAGTTGGCTTGTAATTTACAGGAATGATTTGGGATCTGTTACATCACCGACTTCGGTATCAAAATACCAGTTTCGTCTACTTGGTTCTAGTTACGCAGGGTTTTACAGCAACCTGAAAATTGCTAAGGTTTGTGGTTTGTTGAGAAATAGTTTCCAGTCAATATCTTGGGAATTATGTTGCGCTAGCGATCGGTAGTATGCAGCCTAGTGCTTGATATCGAGAAGTACTGCGAAAATAGTATAATATTACGGTGAACCATGTGAAAATACGTGTGTTCTTGTAATCCCCGAGTGTGGAGATGCACGTAGAAAGGCAAGCAAGCAAGGAGGCAGGTTTGGAGCAGAAACAGTAATGCGGTTGTGCCGAGGGGAAACGCGTGCACGTTAGTACACCTTTATGTACGTTAAGGTTTCGGACACTCTTCCCTTGAAATATTCAGCTTGGAGTTCATTCTATGGTATAGTTGTTGTACACTACCGGCCATTAAAATTGCTACACCAAGAAGAAATGCAGATGATAAACGGGTATTCATTGGACAAATATATTACACTGGAACTGACATGTGATTACATTTTCATGCAGTTTGGGTACATAGATCCTGAGAAATCAGTACCCAGAACAACCACCTCTGGCCGTAATAACAGCCTTGATACGCCTGGGCATTGCGTCAGAGCTTGGATGCCGTGTACAGTTACATCTGCCCATGCAGCTTCAACACGATACCACAGATATTCAAGAGTAGTTACTGGCATATTCTGACGAATCAGTTGCTCGGCCACCATTGACCAGACGTTCTTAAATTGATGAGACATCTGGAGAATGTGCTGGCCAGGGCAACAGTCGAACATTTTCTATATCCAGAAAGGATCGTATAGGACCTGCAACATGCGGTCGTGCATTATCCTGCTGAAATGTAGGGTTTCGCAGGGATCGAATGAAGTGTAGAGCCACGGGTCGTAACACATCTGAAATGTAACGTCGACTGTTCAAAGTGCCGTCAATGCGAACAAAAGGTGACCGAGACGTGTAACCAATGGCACCCCATACCATCACGCGGGGTAGTACGCCAGTATGGCTATGACGAATACGCGCTTTCAATGTGCGTTCACCACGATGTCGCCAAACACGGATGCGAACATCATGATGCTGTAAACAGAACCAGGATTCATCCAAAAAATGACGTTTTGCCATTCGTGCACCCAGGTTCGTCGTTGAGTACACCATCGCAGGCGCTCCTTTCTGTGATGCAGCGTCACGGGTATCCGCAGCCATGGTCTCCGGGATGATAGCCCATGCTGCAGCAAAGGTCTTCGAACTGTTCGTGCAGATGGTTGTAGTATTGCAAACGTCCCCATCTGTTGACTCAGGGATCGAGACTGGCTTCACGATCCGTTACAGCCACGAGGATAAGATGTCTGTCATCTCGACTGCTAGTGATACGAGCCCGTTGGGATCTATCACGGCGTTCCGTATTACCCTCCTCAACCCACCGATTCCATATTCTGCTAACAGTCATTGGATCTCGACCAACGCGAGCAGCAATGTCGTGATACGATAAACGGCAATCGTGATAGGCTACAATCCGACCTTTATCAAAGTCGGAAACGTGATGGTACGCATTTCTCCTCCTTACACGAGGCATCATAACAACGTTCCACCAGGCAACGCAGGTTAACTGGTGTTAGTGTATGAGAAATCGGTTGGAAACTTTCCTCATGTCAGCACGTTTTAGGTGTCCCCACCGGCGCCAAGCTTGTGTGAATGCTCTGAAGAGCTAATCATCTGCATATCACAACATCCTCTTCCTGTCGGTTAAATTTCGCGCCTGTAGCACGTCATCTTCGTGGTGTATCAATTTTAATTGCCAGTAGTGTAGTTCAAAGTTCAAGGTGATGTTCTAAGCGTGAGATCTGTGTAATTGCGTAAGAGTCTTTCAGGATTTGATGATATGTATGTCTCTTTGTGAGGTTTAGTTGTTTGTTGACCTTTCTTTACGACCAAAATTAAACTTGTGCCTAGCTCATAGGAAGAAGTAGCAGTCGGATGACTTAGGTTAGCCCAATTGACCTATCTGCCCGCGATTCTTTTAGGTTAGTATACATAACTATGGTGTGATGCATTATCCTGTTGGAGTTTGAACTTTCTGCCATTTTTCTGATGGAGGCGGGCGTGGCACTTCCCCACCAAAAGCCGCTATCTTGGATAAGTACTTGTTTCATCATCTGGCGTCATGGCCGCCATCTTGGATACATCTAACAACAATGCAGACTGGCGTGATGCTTGTCCCAATACTTAGGTTTACCGTGTGATCCTTTGGCATCTGACCCGCAAGCTGCAGAGTAGTACTACTTCTTCGGGGGAACCAAGTTCCCCACATCCGCGTTCTTGTTGCATACGGATGTTGATCCGATGTAAGTGTTACGGATATGGAAGATTTCTGGTTAGGCAAGTATCATTCCACTCCTTGGTCTAGCATGTTTTATGCATAAATTTTCTCCTACGTTTGGCAAGAACTTATAGACTCACAATTTTTTTTTTGCATTTGTTATCCACCTTTTAATATGACGTTTATCAGTGATGTCTTCTTCTCTGATTGCTCTTATATTGTCTTCGTAGCCCATTCTCATCCAGTTATGCTGCAGCACACTACCTAATGGCAATGTCGACTGGAAAGATACCCATGACTACACAAAGGGCTTCCACAGATGTAGATCTAAATGCACCTGTCAACGATAAGATACACCCCTCTGCCTGTGCCTCAACAGCAGTTATGTTTATTGCCAAGCGACTTTCAAGTGAGAATGTAAGAGCAGCAAAGCACATATTGGGTCTAAAGCTCGCACAGTGGTGTAATCTCATGTCTGTTAGCGGATGTCTGTAATCTGTAGTGTTTATTCCCACCAATTTTTGTACCTGTTTTTCATCCTTTTCGCCTGTAGTTTGCATGTGGGGCCTAAAGGACAGACCTTTATCAATCGCAATTACCGGGTGTCTTGTCGTCTGGTTTTCGTGCTATATTTCTGTTTCTAAGCTTCGTATGTGGGTTCTTAATGAGCCTCCCTTTCTGCGGAACGTAAAGTGCTTTGAAGTAATTGTCAGTTTACTTTGTGTACGTGAGTTGTTCATGTGTTGTAATACGTATATCACTGGTATTCTCCTCAAGTAGTGCTCAGGACTCTGCCGATACTACAACAAGCTGACCATCGGCATACTCAACGATTCCTGGCAGTCAATTCTCTCCACGAGATGTAGTAAGGGTTCTGTGGCTAGATCCCAGAAGATGCGCCCAAGGCACAATCCTTACAATCCTTGTGGGGATATCTTAGTGAGTTTGTTAAGCACATTCCGGTTGCTTGCTCGCCTCTTACAAGGGGAAGGTCTCAGCCATGGCCAACCAGATCTACTCATTTTTTCAGGTTGCTTGTGTACAACTACAATGAAAGAATCTATGATATTTTCGTTCAACAGATCTCCGTCTTTAAAACCTAAACCTAAACCTAAACCTAAACCTAAAGATGATCACTCGCACTCTTCTTAGAATGGATGGGGTATATAGATGACTGAAACGGGGCATTTTTCATCAATCTGTTTTCATTAATTCATCTATTAGTAATAGTTTGTAAATGACAGCGACTGTGCAAGAAACGGGTTTGTTAATACTGTATATAACTTTTCTGCTACTAGTCACGATTTTCTTTTATTTTTATTTACTTCTACGCGTTTTGGGAAATAATTCCCACTTTCAATGTGTTTTCCTCTGTGTACTACGCCAGTGTTTCGTAGACTTTCTGATGAGTGCGGTTATGCAGTGTTCTGTTGTCTTTGCTGCAATATATAGAAACACCCATTTTTTAGTTATTCATCTTAATACCCTGGATCATAATTTGCTTGTTTCTATTTACAATGGTGCTTATTTCTATGTGCTAGTATTTATTTTAGTATATTTTCGGACTTTCTGAAGAACTTCAGTGATTAACATTGAAGCTTTTCGATTAATATTTTATCTTCATATTTTTTTAATTTCATCTGACAGATCCGTCATATCCCCCCTTTGACATTTTGCTCCACTTTTCCAGATGAGTGACCTAAAGCTGTGTATGTATGTGTCTGTTACTGTTGTGTGTGGAGGCTTTAAAGTGATCTGTGCTATTGAAAGCTCGGCCTGTTTGTTGTACGTTAAAAAAAAAAAAAAAACAAAGAAAACCCAGGGCATTCCTGACATCTCCATCTTACTCTGTATATGCCAGAGTATGAGTAAGGGCCACAATTACAATTTATGTCACGTATTAGTTTTTATGTAATTGATTAGATGTAGGAAACGCAATGTTTACTTTTCAGCTTTTGAAAATATTTGCTATCTTACGTAATATAATGCCGATGTGTGGGATTCTAGTATATAGTTTTTTTTGTCTTTTCTCTGTAGTGTGGTTTTTGTATGATTCTTTCTTTACTTTTGCTACTATTATGTCACCATTGATGTAGTATACTCTGTTACACAGTGTTTATTTCCTATTATGTGTTTTCTTGGTTCCAAAGTTTTTTAGTTGCCGTATGTAGCGATGGCCTGCATGCTACCTGTTCATGGATATTTGGGTGACATGAGATAAATACTTCCCGCATAAAAGAATATCATACTCTGTGGAAGACCTACAGCAATATCTCTGTTGCCTACATCTAAAAATATCGTTGTAACTGTTTGTTTATATACGTTTGTTATCGTTTATTTATACTGTGCCGTAAAATTTGAGCGTGATTTTATTATCTGTGGGACTCTGCACAAATGGACCACAAGAAGATTGTAAGTACAAGCTGATCTAAATTTCACCACTAACTAAACTGATGAAAAAAATCCACCACCAAGAAATAATCAATGTAGAGCAATGAAATTTTGGAAATAAATTGGTCTAGGTAAAACATTCAAGTGATTAACATTGCCAGGTCAAATGGCTCTGAGCACTATGCGACTTAACTTCTGAGGTCATCAGTCGCCTAGAACTTAGAACTAATTAAATCTAAGTAACCTAAGGACAGCACACACATCCATGCTCGAGGCAGGATTCGAACCTGCGACCGTAGCGGTCGCTCGGTTCCATACTGTAGCGCCTAGAACCGCACGGCCACTCCGGCCGGTTGCCAGGTCACAGCTTAATGTAAGCACGAGGAAACACATTGAAAATGTGAAATGATCGTACATTAAGAACGGGGTGCAACCGCCACAATGTCGAATACAAGCATGAAAACGTGCATGTATTGTGTCGTACAGGTGCTAGATGTCAGTTTGTAAGACAGAATTCCACGACTGATGCACTTGGTAGGTCAGTACAGTGACTTTTAATGCTGGTTGTGGATGACGCTAGAAAAAGGAAGCAAGGAAGATTGAATTTAACGTCCCTTCGACATTGAAGTCATTAGAGACGGAGATCACGCTCGGATTGTGTCACGGATGGGAAAGCCAATCAGCCGAGGCCTTTCGAAGGAACCATCCCGGCATTTGCCTGTAGCGCTTTAGGAATATCAAGGAAAACCTAAATCTGGATGTTCGGAAGCGGAATTCAATCGCCGTCCTGCCGAATGCGAGTCCAGAGCGCTAAACGCTCCGCCACCTCGCTCGGTTTCGCGCTGAAGTTGTCATCACATCAAGTCCCGTATGTGCCCGGTTGGAGGCAGATCTGGTTATAGAGAAGGGCAAGGCAATATGTCGCCTCTCTGTAGAGCGTGTTCGGTTACAACAGCGGTATGTGGCCAAGCGTTATCCCATTGGAAAACACCCTCTGAAAAGCTGTTCATGAATGGGCGCACAACAGGTCGAATCACCAGGCATACTTACAAATTTGCACTCAGGGTGCGTGGGATAGCCACGAGAGTGCCAATACTGTCATTCGAAATCATACCCCAGGCCGTAAATTCGGGCGTATGTGCAGTATCTAGACTACAGACAGGTTGCATGCAGGCGCTCACCTGGCCTCCTTCTAACCAACACACGGCCATCACTGGCATCTAGGAAGGACCAGTTTTCATCAGAAAGCAATGCAGATCTCCATTCTGTTCTCCAATGATATATCGATTGACACAGCTGATGTCGCAAACAGAGGTGGTTTTGGGTCTGTGAAATGCACGCTGTAAGGCTACCTCGGACCTGTCCTTGAAGTAACCGATTACTAACATTTCGTTGTGTCACTGTGGTGCCAACAGCTGCTCGAATTGCTGCTGCTGCTGCAGTATAATACGCCACAGTCATACGCCGAAGACGACGGTCTTCGTTCTTGGTAGTGCCACGTGAGCGTCTAGAGCCTGGTCGCCTTCCGACTGTACCTTCCCGTGACCAATGCTGCCAGCGTTCCTGTACAGTGGCTAGTCTCCTGCTTATTGTTTCTGCAAGATCGCAGAAGGAATATCCAGCTTCTCGTAGATTCTCGTGTAACGACCTCGTTCAATCTCAGCGAGATGCTGATAATGGTGTCTTTGCCACCTTAAAGGCATTTTTGACTAACGTCAGCTCGCTACGTCCAATCTTGAAGGTAATTAACGCTCACAACCATTACATCGTGCATTTAAAGCAAACCGGATCTACATCCTCATAACGGCGATACCAGCGCCCATCTTTGCGACTGGCGGGAAATCTGAAAAAACGTCATCTTTCAGATGTAGAAACACGCCTATCAAAGTTCATTTATCTAGCACAGTTCCTTCTATGTGGTGGGATTTTATTTGTCCGTCAAATCGATAATCATAATTATTTCTACCGCGCAAGTTAGCTACACATCTTCGACTATAAACATACTGTTATGTCTGTCGGTGTTAGTTTGTTCACTCCATAAAACTAGTACCTCACAAAATTTTAAAATGCTCTCAAGATAATTTTTGTAAACTGAGTTCTTCTATTATCAGGATCCAAAGTAAGTCAAGCAAACATTTTATAACGAGTCGGCTAAACGACTGACGTAGTCCCTATTCAAAGAGCAAATCAGTCATTAGTTTCTTACAAGCAAGGGAAAAATGTAGGCAAACATTTTCCAGGCTCTGTGATGGAATATTGCGTAGTGTATGAATGCGTTATATTATGTACACTACCAACTGGGACAAGTGTAGCTTTCCTCTCTTACGCGATAACGTTCGTCGAATGTTCGTTTTCTCAACGGTCTTACTGGGAATTGTATCATACAACATTTTAATTCTTTACTAATCCAAATCGCTTCAGAGATTTATTTGCCTACCAGGATTCGATCCCGCGACCTGGCCGTTTCAGGCGACGCAATTTTCCCCACATTCTTTTCCTTTATTTTTTCCGCGCACCCTATACTGACCACCCTCTATTCCACAACATTGTGCCTTTACTCATTACTCTTTTTAAAGGAATAAACGGGTGGGGTCTTAGGTCGTAGAGTTGGTAGTGGTCTAATCCCGAGGCGTAGCCAAAGCACCCCGCTCACCGTCACCAAGACAGTGTTGTATAGGAAAGTGGGATATGTGAGAATCAACAGAAGTGTAAGACTTATGATTACATTTATATTCCGTTTTTTGTATATTGTTTTTTATTTTTTACTGTTATTGTGAAATTATGGAAGCATACGCCATCTAAATAAAAAACAGAAGCCTGGGTGAAAAGGAAGGACAAAGAACCGGAAACGGTCGCGGTCCCTGTACCCGAGGTGCCAGGGGGATCACACGAATAGGCGTGCACATGCCAAAGCCCGGATCGGAGAAGAAGGAGAGAAGCTGAAGGGGGGCTCACGTTACCGTGTGACAAGCTTACGCCTGTCGTGCGTATGTGCCAGAAGGGAGTTAGTACCGGACAGTAGAAGAGGAATGAAACGAAACAAAAGCAAAACAAAAAATATACACGCGTTTACTGCACATACTGCCATCTTCCGATATCAGGTCTAGAATCGATCATAGGCGGCTGAAGCTGTGACACCGCCGTGGGGTGGTGTAGGTGCCCTCAGTTCCCGGTACTGCCCATCTAAGTAGGGGTGTTACAGAGACCCCTCGAAGATAGTTGGCAAATAAAAGTCGGTAATTTGGAGTTCGTTCGAGCGCTGCGAGAGCTGTTTGCAAATAGTTCTAGAAGTCGAGGAGTGATTTTACTCCCTCTCGGAAAAGGTAGCTGACAGCCCACCCCTTTACACACTTAAGGGCACGATGTTTGACGGCATGCAATTATGTGCCCTCTAGTTGCAGCAAAATTCATGATTTGATCACATTTGGTGGCACCCAGTTCTGACAGCAGTCGTTTGCTGCAACAATCGTCGAACGTCATGAGAAGAGGTGAGACAGTGGTCATCAGTGTCGCGTTGCCGGCAAAGAAGACAAAGGGGGGAATCAGACAAACTGAAGTTGTGCAAATTTCTTGTTGATTATGGGATACCTCATTGCCCAGACGCCAGTAGGGAGGAAGGGCTGACGGATTTTATGACACACTATCTGCCATCAGATGGATGGATGTGTGGTCTCTAGTATATTACAAGGAACGGGAAACTATAATAGGGTTCTAACATCCTTGATCCTGGACGGACGCGTGTCCAGGATGCAAGTGTGTGTATCTGTAGTCAATGTAGAAGGCTGAAATGTGGGACAGGGGTCGACCTGGTCGACAGACACAAGTGGTGAAGACCTGAAGCAAGCTCCATGTTAGAGACGCTTCCCGTCCAGTCCATTGTTCTTTCATAGGACTCACGTACAACGTCACGGCTCACATCTGGACCTACACCTGTCTGAGGCCACCATCCTGTGGGGGGCGTGTAAGACTCTCATAACGCACCTTAAACAGGGAACCAACTGTAAGATAATAGCAACGGATGAACTGATGGTAGCGGCCAGTCGCTGTCGGCAGAGGAGGCACTTGCACGATATGGACAAATTTTGACGCCACATTACGATGAAGGTTCTCTATGCGTTGAAAGGTGTCCTGGTGGCGCAGGAGGCTATGGTGGATCATGAGTAACAGGCAAAGGAAATTTGTCAATTCGCCGGAGCTGTAGATTTGACTGTGAGTGAAAAGGTGGGGTCTAAAACTAAAAAGTCCACACTTGCGGCAGGAGTGGAAAAAATTGGATATTTGTGGTTAGGGACCAAACTGCTGAGGTCATCGGTCCCTAGGCTTACACACTACTTTATCTAAGTTAAAGTAACTTACGCTAAGAACAAACACAAACACCCATGCCAAAGGGAGAACTCGAACCTCCGACGGAGTCAGCTGCGCGAATCGTGGCAAGTCTACCCTGAGCGGCGGCATGAGTGCCACTTCACCTTCCTGGAGGGTTCATCCCATGTACATCACTGCATATTTGACCATTTTCACGGTACTGCCTGCGACAGCCCCAAAACATGTTATTAATTCTAGGAACACTCAGGTCTTGGAACCAGTGTGGATTAGGAACAGGAGATCTTCAGTGCATACCCATCGATTAAAGGTATGTTGGTGAAAAGTGAATCTAGAGGGTTCGGTCTACAGGGTTCCAACGAGAGGCTCTAGAGCAATTGTGTACATGAGGGTAAGAGAGGGACGCCCTTGCCGAATTACCGGCGAACGGGTACCGGCACTGCCATACGTCCATTGACATTAATTGTAGAACTGACACCACTGTAAAAGCGCTGAAGGACGTCGACGAAGGGAGGCGGGCTGACCATTTGAGCCGCCACCGAAAAGAGGAAACTGTGCACTTTATCGAATCTGTAGCGACGACTGCTGCTTGGAGTCTGTAGGTTACCGCAATTATGTCGTGGCACTCGCCAGTGGCAGATTGTATGTCAACGTTTCCCCCAGGAAATCTTTGCTTCATGGAAAAGAAGCGAGAGAATATCGTTAGAAGACGAATTTCCAGTAAGCAGGAAAATATCTTGTAACCAGCGTTGAGTAGGGTGAGCAGCCAATAGCTTAAGACCGGCACACTGCGCGATGGTTTGTGGGCCAGAATGATGATGTGCTCAAGAAATGTGGGTGGTACTGCTTTTTCAGATGTCATCCATTCTTGGAACATAGCAGTCCACCGCGATGCCCTGTGCCCCTGGAAAGTTCAATAACACTAAATCAGTAGGTCGTCGTTTCAGTGTAATCAGTTAAATGTACCTTATCGATTGTGTCGTGGACTTCACCTTCTGCTGCCGTGCTCACAAAGAATCTGATTCTATGTGACTCAGAGTGCACGTAACATACTGCATAATCCTTCGTCGGACACGTTGTGCTGCATGGATAGACTTTCTGATACCACTTGGTCATGGTGTTTGTTCCGTACCACCACCTCCTGCACTCAGCTGCGTGCCAATGCAATTATCGTCGCAATAATTCTGTGACGTACCATCTGCTAGTTCGGGTTTGGTGCCTGTGCATTCAAAACTCGGAGGAACGCATAGTAGAAATGGTAGTGTTGCGATTCCATTCCGTCAAGTGCTTTCCATATCTCATCTGTGCCCTTCGGATCGCCAGCTCGGAACAGTCTATCCACCACGTCAACCGTTGCTGGGATGGAATCGCTTGTGTGATGGCCCTATCGCAGCGACTTGCTGTGACAATCCGTTTCGTGCAGATGAGATGCGTTCAGTTTCCAAAGCACACAGCTGTTCCGTACAAATCAGGGTGGAAGGAGAACCATGCAGATGTAAGCGCAATGTTCAGAAAAGGCCAGCAGCTAGCATTTGTGGTGTTACTTCAGAGACATACGATCCTGCTTGATATATGTCCTGACAAGATGTTTTGCAGAATGGCTTATAAGATATGTATGGCCAGAACGGTCACCGTGATGGGATTCGCAAGTATCATAGAGCAAAAGACGCTGCACCACTAAACGTATCTCCTGGCATACAGTATATGGGGAGACTGATATTTCAGGCGCAGAACTTAGTTAAAATAACCTCCTGGAAGACTGTATTGGGGGAAAGGGGGGTGGTTGAAGTCTTCAGAATAAAACCGAGGCCTTTCATGTTGTTAGGCGGAACCCCGTTTAGAGTAGACAATTATGAAGTGTGTCCCTATGCACCTAGGAGATGGAAGTGTGATGAATACTTTTGCGGATTCAGAGGGCTACTCCAAGGACCATGGGATCACCCATGGCAGTGTAGGCGGTGTAGACATTTATATACAGGAAACCGGCCATATTAACTTCCTGTAGTAGGGCGAAATGCGTTATCACCTGTGAACTGATGTTGTTGGTGTTATTCTTGCTATATTATAGGCCAGGTGGTGGACCAGGTGGAGGGGCACCTGCTGAGGTATTGGCAGAAGACATGGACGTCATGATGACCGTAAGCCCCCCTAGTTTCGGTGGATTTGGAAGGAGGTTATGAATAGTGGAGGAGTACCGACAATTCAAGGCCCTATAACAGTTCGAGCTCCTCGACTTCCTATTCATTCAATGACGTAGAGGTGGGCTCCAGTGTGTCGTCCATTAGGTCCCCAGAAGATGGAGTAGTGGTTCATGATGTGGTACTGGTAGAGCTACGTTCATTAAGTTGTTCGGCGTCCACACTGTGCCATGGAGGAATAGGCCGTCTCCCTGCTCACAACATCCCCTTCAGCGGCGGAGGTATCTTGATCGTCATTCAGGTCAGCAGCTGCCTCGTCTTTGGTCTGCAAAGTCTCTTCTTGGTCGGAGGCGTTTCAGTGTCTTATTTTGCGAAGTTTCGGATAACGTTGTTTCCTTATCGTTGCGAGGCGACCGGAAAAGAGAGAGCAGTCCCGTAAGTCAATGGTAACATAATTTTTTGCGCTGTGGGTGACCCTTCGCCAGCTGGGAGCACGTAATATGCCGTTGTACGCATTTAGATCTAAGGTAGCCTTCCGTGCCGCACCTGAAACACGTCTGAGGCAGTTCAAAATGGTTCAAATGGCTCTGAGCACTATGGGACTTAACTGCTGGGGTCATCGGTCCCCTAGAACTTAGAACTACTTAAACCTAACTAACCTAAGGACATCACACACATCCATGCCCGAAGCAGGATTCAAACCTGCGGCCATAGCGGTCGCGCGGTTCCAGACTGTAGTGCCTAGAACCGCTCAGCCACTGCGGCCGGCGTCTGAGGCAGTCCATCGTACATGATCATTGCATGATATCCACCGAACTGTAGGTAGGACGTAATGTGCTTTCGGAGATTAATGATGATATGTCGGAGGCCTCTTTGGACAGGATTTGTTCGAAACTGAGTCCATTCCTCCGCAGTATGGGCGTGGACTGTACCGCGTGGTTGGAGTGCCGCGACATCTTCCCCTGCAGGAAATTCGAATGGCTCTTCAAAAACGTGAACTGTACACGTGCCTAAGTCTGTGTGGTCATTGATCACTGCCCCGATATTGTCTTGGGCATGACACAAGTGGAGCTGCTGTTTTGTCTCACATACAATGTGTTCACACCAAACGTCGTTGACGGCTTTAACATAAACTGTGCTGTTCACAATCGACAAGTCTATTTGTATGATGTCAGTAACCTGGATCGTGACTTCAACTCTCAGAAAACACTCCACCTAGAGAGTCTTGAGTCGGGCACAGTCGTTGCAAAAAGTAAATCGGAGCGTACATTCATGTTAACTCGATCACTTTGTACTGAAGACAAAATTGCAAATGAAGTGTAGAATCATGGTCACAGTGACAATGAAGTAGCGGTCTAAGGCGCTTCAGTCAAGGTGGTTGGTCCCAGCGGAGGTTCGAGTCCTCCCTCGGGCATGGATGTGTGTGTTTGCCCTTAGGATAATTTAGATTAAGTAGTGTGTAAGCTTAGGGACTGATGACCTTAGCAGTAAAGTCCCATAATATTTCACACACATATGAAAATTTGACAATGAAGTGAGCGAGGGAAATGAAGAAGAAGAGGGAGGAAAGAAATAAAGTGCCTTTCTTTACTGTGAGTGTGACTTTAGAAGCCGTTAGAATTATGAACATGTTCTGCGAAGCTAGGAGAGGGAGCAGTGAAATTGAAAATGAAATAATGGACTTAGAAAGTAATTTCTGAAGTGTGCGTTGGGCAAATAGACAGCAGAGTAAAATGATTCATTACTTCACTCCTAAGTAAAGAAGTTTAGTGAGTACCCGACATATTGCTGTATATACTACATGTAAAATAAAATGAGGTTAAGTAAATTTGCTTTTTTTCCATTTGCCGCTACAATAGACTGAAAATACGAATCTCAGTTACAACGACACTCGTTTATAACTACATAATTTATATGGTCGTTTGCATTTTATTACAGCCAGGTTCCAATGTATTCCGAAATTATTCCCACTACACAATACATACACGAACAATTGCCCATAAAACATCACTCATCTCTTACAAGATCCCCAGCAAAAGCCATTGTCACATAAATAAAGCATACACCAAATAACTACATACTTTAACGGGATGTACTGAAGCAGAGATTGGATCCAAGAACAGCATGCAATGAAATCGACAAAGATCGCCAGCGGTCGTCGTTCCTGCTTGATCAACACTCCTCAGAAGCTGCAAGACGTTTCTATGACACTGTTATGAGTGGCAGTGCCCTGGAGCCAGTCTTAGAGAGGCCACCTAAATTTCACCGAATCCCGTCTTGTCCACACGCAATGCCGATGGAGATAGCTATCACGGACATCACCTGTGTTCCAGATCATTTTGCGCGATGTACTAAAGCTGCCACTACCGTAAAATCAGCAGGGAGCAGCACCATTCAAGCCCCTCCCAGACCGGCCATCATCGTCGATCAGCTAGGCAGCTGTATGACATGCAGCCCATTTTGTTCAACGCCGTATCGGTGACGCTCCCGTCTCTACAATCACCAGATTCCAAATCTCAGCTGCCTGAGTATCCAAGTACTCCGACCATCTAACACCTTCTCTGGATTATGATGCTGGATGAAGCCACCCCGCTCCTGATGAGGTATCAACAAGGGAATTACATGTCTTTCTGGACTAGACATGTGTAGCATGACGCATTCATCGCAAAATAAGGACGCCAGGCCGGGACGATACGGACTGGGAGATGAGAGGCTTCCTTCATACAGAAACTGTGGGAGTGTCACCCCCTCAATGCTGTTTCATCTCCCACATATTGGACACTGGTAGGCTGGAAGATGCTGTACAGAGTATTCACTGTGTTCGCCTTCAACGCTAGTAACCTGAAAGTACAATGATTCTGAGCAAACAGAAATAAAAGAACTCTTGTGGCTATGAACTGTCTACTCCTGCACCTGAATCCATCTCCGGAAGGAACTGCTAGCCGGACTCACACATCCAGCCATCCTACTATAACTGGTGTCAGAGGGACTGCTGCAGATAGAGAGACAGCACTCAGTGGCAATGTTCCGTAGCAGCATCTTTTCGAAGGGGGAAAGGGAGTGGGTGAATGGAAGGCTGAATGCTGAAGAATCGTCAGGCACAGCTTAACTGTAAGTTTCATTTGTGGGAGTTCCTAAATTTTTGGGTTTTATCTTTCCCTACTTTTTCTGTAATGACGGTGGTAGATAAGAATGTAGCGTACAATAAGGGGTCGAGAGCCATACCGTTAACTCCTCTCCCATTCAATCACTGGAATTTGCATCGGTACTTTGTCCTGTGCACTGAATAACACCCCGTAATTTGATTTGTCCACGGGAAAGCATTACGCCAGCCAATACTGGTGTATCTGGCTAAGACATGGGAAATCTTGAGTGCTCCGAAGACTTCTGTAGTTTCTGAAAGATAAGCCAAAATAAATTATTGTAAAACGGGATTGTACAGAATAAATGATTTAGGATGAGTAAAGATGACTGGAGTAAAATTTATATTGTATATTGTCTCAAAACTTCAAAAGAAGTGAGGTACCATAAGGACGTGAATACGTTATTGACAATGACATCCTCAATTACACCCCTCCTGGTACTTTCCGAACCTATTTTCATGATATCGGTAGAGCAGCCAACCATCGCTGACCAAGCTTAAGAAGTGACATAACGGAAAAATCAGATGTTGGAAAACACGTGAAAGTAAAAAAAAATTAGGGTGATATTGATGTAGCGTCCGTATTGGGTAGGACCTAAGGAGAATTGTAGGATTATTGGACAACAAGGGTTGGGCTCGTATACCACCAGTAGCTATGAAAGTCTTTGGACTGTTCTACAGAGCACGTGGGGCTGGTATAGCACCGGTAGCTGGGAAAAATACAGAGCCGGCCGGAGTGGCCGAGCGGTTCTGGGCGCTACAGTCCGGAATCGCGCGACCGCTACGGTCGCAGGTTCGAATACTGGCTCGGGTATGGATGTGTGTGATGTCCTTGGGTTAGTTAAGTTTAAGTAGTTCTCAGTCCTAGGGGACTGGTAACCTCAGACGTTAAGTCCCATAGTGCTCAGAGCCATTTGAACTATTTTGAAAAATACAGAACTACTGTGTGTTCACGCCAGTGTTACGTAAATGCTTCAGGAACTCGGGTGGGAGTTTCTAGAGGAAAGGAGGCGTTCTTTTCGTGAATCGATACTGAGGAAATTTAGAGTACCAGCATTTGAGGCTGACTGCAGTACAGTTTTACTACCGCCAACTTATATTTCGCGGAAAGACCACATAGATAAGAGACATTAGGGCTCGTGCAGAGGCATATAGGCGGTCATTTTTCCCTCGTTCTGTTTGGGAGTGGAACATAGAGAGAAGATGCTAGTTATGGAAGGGGGGCCCTCCGCCACGCACCGTATGGTGGATTGCGGAGTATTTATGTAGATGTAGATGTAGATGTAGCTCAGATATGGATGGTCTGGAATCTGGCTGGATCAGTGTTGTCAGTGGATATATCTCTCTGGGTAAGAGCAGTTACTAATGAATTACCTATGATTGTAATAGGTTATGAGAGTTCGGACATATTACCCAGTCATAACATCCTGAGAACGTAAAGGAATCAAGGCTATCACTTGTCTCCTAGTGCCGTAAAATTTTGTTCTGAATTCCTAAGATACAAAATATGGTACAAAAGGACACTGTGTAAACCGCAAAGTTCACGCAGGTCATTATTGTCAAACAATAGCGCAGGGCACCTACAATTCTGTCTGCATCGCTCAATTCTATTCTTTATAAATTAAGGAAGGTTTACCTAGCAGTACATGTTTTATCTTTTTTACTCATTTGAGGTAAATTTAGGCCGGCCGAAGTGGCCGTGCGGTTAAAGGCCCTGCAGTCTGGAACCGCAAGACCGCTACGGTCGCAGGTTCGAATCCTGCCTCGGGCATGGATGTTTGTGGTGTCCTTAGGTTAGTTAGGTTTAACTAGTTCTAAGTTCTAGGGGACTAATGACCTCAGCAGTTGAGTCCCATAGTGCTCAGCGCCATTTGAACCATTTTTAGAGGTAAATTAATGATTAAATTTCTTGAAGATCGTACAGGGAGGATGAGACAGTCGAAAGACAGATCATATTACTTGGAATCTGTCTTGATACTTGCTCCATCCCATGTCATGGAGCAGAAAGCTGCTTACCAACAAGAAACAATCTGAAAAAAAGTGGACATCAGGTGCCACACGACGTGGTCCCTGCCTCATTAGCACCTCTCACACATCGTTCTTCGTTTCATTGTCTAGGAGCCAGCGTAGAGAAGCCACTGTGGCTTAATCAACTTGCTCATCATCTACTCACGCTGTTCATTTCGACAGCCGGCCCATATATTGCCTCTGTTCTGGAGCGTTCAGCATGACATACAAACGCAGCCACTACCGCGAAGTCTGCAGAAAGCATCAGCGTTTAAACCCCTTCCAGACTAGTCATCATCGTTGAACAGATGGATACCAATGTGACGCGTAGCCCGGAATGTTCAGCGCCACATCGGTCACACTGTCGCCTCTACCGAAGCCTGGCTCCGAAACTCTGTTTACCGCTCCACTACTTTCCCAAGACCACGATTCGGGATCCAGCCTTCGACGTCCCTGCCGAAGTTTCAACGAGGGACATCCATGTCCTGCATCACTGAACATAGCGCAGTATGACGCAAGGTCCGGGATATATGTGTCGTGGATGCGAGCCTTCTCATACGCAGCAGCTGCAGCAGTGAAACCGTTCAACGCTATTTTCTTTGCGCCGTACCTGAGGTTTGCACACTGTGGGATGCTAAACGATGTATTCACTTCTCTGACCTTCGATGCTAGTGGACAAGAAGCCCAGTAATTGAAAAAAAAAAATTAGCCGGCCGCGGTGGTCTCGCGGTTCTAGGCGCGCAGTCCGGAACCGCGCGACTGCTACGGTTGCAGGTTCGAATCCTGCCTCGTGCATGGTTGTGTGTGATGTCCATAGGTTAATTAGGTTTAAGTAGTTCTAAGTTCTAGGGGACTGATGACCACAGCTGTTAAGTCCCATAGTGCTCAGAGCCATTTGAACCATTTTTTGTAAAAAATTAGTAACAAAGAACTTCTTGTCTCTACGAAATGCTTTTTTCCCCTGCTCCACCGTACATATTAGGCAGGAAATCGCTGCCAATGCTCTTTCATGATGCCATCCTGTTACAGTATAACAAACTGGAAATCACTCTATGAAATGACAATTGCCGGGTGGAGTGGCCGCGCGGTTGGAGGCGCCATGTCAATAATCGTGCGGCCCCTCCCTCCGGAGGTTGAGTCCTCCGTTGGGCGTGGGTGTGAGTGTTGTCCTTAGCGTTAAGTTAATTTAAGTAGTGTGCAAGTCTGAGGACCGACGATCTCAGCAGTTTGGTCTCTTAGGAATTCACACACATATTTGACAAATGACAGCTATTTGTAAACAAGTTGGTCTTTCCAGTTAACATGTCTGCCATCCTCAATCATAATCTCCTTCGCAGCTGCTTTAGCCCGGCTGATGTGTCATCACCTACTTCTTTCAGGTTGTTGCATGCCACATCCGACTATGGATCTTTTCTTGCCATTTGCGGCCATCTGCTGCAATCATCATCATGTGCAGTAAACTTAGTTGTATGTGGCGCTGAGGGGTCGAAATTCTACATCTGTATTGTACTAAAAGTGCAGATTCCATGACGTACTCTTTGCACACAGCATGGGCACTGTCTTCAGAAGAAATTAACGAAATGCCAAGGTCGCCAAGGTTACCAGCCTGGAATTGAGGACGCAAAGGTAAATAACTAGATACAACTAGAATTTGTTACAAGACAAACATCAACAACTACAGAGGAATGTCCTTGCTCCCAATCGCTTACAAAATCCTTTCCAAGCACTTTTAAACATGATAGAATCCCAAGCAGATCCACTAATTGGTGAATACCAGGACGGATTCAGAACAGGACGATCATGTACGGAACAGATCTGGTTCTTAAAGACGATATTATAAATGAGGAAATGCAGAAGCACAGTAATTACATTTATCGACTTCAGGAAAGCATACGATTCAGTGGACCGTGGAACCCTGTTTAAATCATGGAAGAATTTAGGATCGACCGAAAGACACGAAAAATCGCAGATCACACACTTACACGGACATCATTTAAAAGTGAAAATCATGGGCGAAATATCAGAGCCTTTAGAAAACAAAACTAGAGTCCGACAAGGAGACGACTATCCCCAATGCTTTTCAATATTGTTCTAGAAAAGATCATCATGGAATTAGAATCTCATATAAAGGGTATCCAAATTGGTATGAAAAAAGGGAACCGAATTAAAGTCAACTGCCTTGCTTTCTCTGATGATATTGCAATTATCACCAATAACAGAACAGAAGCGATTCACGCAGTGGAAAAGCTACATGAAATTTCACAACAAACCGGACTGCAGATATCTTATGAAAAATCAAATATATCGAAAGACAACCAGAAAAATATATCACCGCCAATCACAAAGCATGGTAAAATTTCACAAGTCTGCCATTTTAAATATCTCGGAGAATCTATATCGCCCTCAGGATTAAACCGAATCGCCAATGAACAAATAATCACCAAACTCCAGAATGCCAACAAGCTAACATGGGCGCGTTACAAGAATTGCATTTCGACAGACGCAAAATTAAAATCACTATCGAACAGTGATTCTTCCAGAAGCAATCTACGCAGCTGAAACAACGGTGATGGATGGTCATTCAAAAATTAGGGAAATAGAAAAGCAAGAAAGAGAATATCTCAGGAAGACTTACGGGGCAATCATTCAAAACGGCATTTGGATGAAGAGACCACAGAACGAGCTCTATATAAAGACTAACACAGTAACAGCAAGAAAAATTACAAAGAGTAAATGTGCCGCAGAATGGCTGAAAGAAGTCCAGAGGGATCTGCAGCAGATCTACTTAAAACGTCTCGAAGACCGCACTGAGTGCCGGAATAAAATCACAAATGTGAAGTTTGACGGAAGAGCATCGCACCAGCCAGGTAAAAAATGAACAGAAAAATAGAAGAAGGAGCATTCTGAGAGGATGTAGCGTTTTAGGGAAGCAAAGAAGAAAAACGTCCGGAGATGAAATTATGAATTCAAGTTCAATCTCTCTCCTAAAGCGGAACAATCGTTATAATAATTATAATAATTAAGCTCCATTTACAAGACAGTGTTGATTTGCTTATAGGATCGCTAATTAGTTACAGTGAAATGGCTAGTCCACGAACTGATCCTGAATAGCGAAAATCAATGACAATGGAGCAAGATAATTGGTATATAACTTCTTACCCGTATTGTGTATCACTATGCTTCACCGTATCAGCGAGCTCAAAAGTGTTGTTGCAGAAGTCTTGTGATACAGCCAGTAATGAGGGCTCAGTAAGAAGTGAAGTTTTCGAGAGATTTCAGATCCTGATTTCCTCTCAAAATGGTTCAAAATGGCTCTGAGCACTACGTGACTTAACTTCTGAGGTCATCAGTCCCCTAGAACTTAGAACTACTTAAACCTAACTAACCTAAGGACATCACACACATCCATGCCCAAGGCAGGATTCTAACCTACGACCGCAGCGGATTTCCTCTCATAACAAGTGTTTGAGACTCCCAGTCAAGGGCGTTCTCCACTCTACATTAGCTTATAATATCATTTATAGCAAGTGCAACTTCGAAAAATTATCTCTATTGAAGTGCATGTATGTATTGGATTTTTTGGTATTTCTTTTTAGGAGACTGTACAAACACGGTTTATAAATGTCAAGCGGTGATTCGTTGCCTTCATTTCCTAGGAGACTCCAGTATTCTAGAAGGATAAAGCAGGTAGAAACTTTGGGAGCCCCGATGCCATCCCTTCGACGCTATTTGTCCGTGGCAAACACCTTACATTTTCTAAAAGGGATATCATACGTTACCAACCCATCGCCACGTCTGGTGACCACTTTCTAGCGGTCTCCAACCCCACGCCGATCTTCAGTAGTCCCACACTTCCTGTGATAAAACTGGCTGTCTCCTTATTCGTTTTTTCCCGTTCCACTGTAATATCTAGAATGAATTTCAGCCCATCAGACTTTATTAAGGACTTTTCCAGGCCCCCATTCAATACATATTACATTTTTTGTGGACTCCCAGTAGAGCACTTTAATACCTCATGGAGAGCACTTGATAAGGCTGTCAAGCACACTGCAGTGGAACAGCTACTGATGTAACTTAAAGTACCATGGGAATTTATTGTGAAGATTGGACTTTATTTGAACCTCGAGCAACGAAAGAGTAACCGAGTTGACACGCAAAAAGCCGGCCGATGTGGCCGTGCGGTTAAAGGCGCTGCAGTCTGGAACCGCGTGACCGCTACGGTCGCAGGTTCGAATCCTGCCTCGGGCATGGATGTGTGTGATGTCCTTAGGTTAGTTAGGTTTAATTAGTTCTAAGTTCTAGGCGACTGATGACCTCAGAAGTTAAGTCGCATAGTGCTCAGAGCCATTTGACACGCAAAAATGCCTTAAACAGGAACGTCATGAGCTGTTGCCAGCACTTGTTTATCAACAGTCTAGCACACTGCAGTGTAGAATATGATCTTGTTTTCCTCCGATACGTTGACTAATGCCCGTAATGCACTGTTAATAGAACTGGTTGTACCTTGTGCTTTGTTGTTACACTCCACACAAGACACGGAAACTATAGAAAAGTAGCCCCTCCAAAACATACACACAAAACACGTGAGCAAATAAAAGTGTGATGTAATGTCATAAAATAAATCTTAAGCAGCCTTGTACCATGCAGAATGAGTCTAATGAAAAAAGTGAGCCATCAAAAAAGCAAGCAAGTGTCTAATATTTCATTCTCTAGATAAGCACGTTAACTAAGGTAATAATGAATGGTTTTTGAAAAGGACCGATGAAAGGAATTCAGACAGTGACAAAATAATTCACAGGGAAGCACAAAGTTAATGCTTACTTTAATCACTAGATGCTGAGATTAAGTGTTTGTGAAGTTACCTCTTGATCAGTTTACAAACTGAGCACATCCTGAGAGAAATACAGCTGACCGTCGACATGTTATCGTAGCTGCTATGGCGTAGGCCATGCTGCAGGCACCTCCAGTATCGTTAACAAGTTAATGCTGCTTTGACGTTCTGGTAATTTTCCCGTTCTGGTTCGAGCGTCTTTCAAGTTTGGATCATCCTCTTGATATTGCTTGGTAAATGATGTCCAGCACTGAATTATACGTCCACACACATTCAAGGCCAGTGCAGAACCAATGTGTGCGTGGTGTGGTAGCCCTTGCCCCACAGGCCACAACCAAGTGTTTTAAAATAGGATGAAGCTTGATTGAATACTCGCAAATTTATGTGTCGTTAACAACAAATTGTTTGGCTTGGCGTCTCCAGAACTGAAGGAACTGAGCCCACCACAGCGAAATATCCTCTACATTCGGTCGTTTTAAGAAATCATCTCATAAACACATATCCTTCTGTTACATTAGTTAACAGAATTTTTGACACGACGAATGCAAATGATTTTTATAGAGTAGTTGTGGGTTATGTATTGAAAAATTAAATCAGGTTCAGCTTTGTTTCGGCACGTAATCCTTTATTAATATAAATACTTGGGAACATTGCAGTTTGGTTATTCCAGTGGTATTTAATTTAACTATTCTGCAGATGTAACTGCTGAAAAGAAATCGTATTCTTTACCAGTAATTCTCACACATGACCCAAGATCGGAAATCAATCTCCAGGAAACGACGGAAGCTTAGCATCTTTCCAGTTTAGTCATTTTCAAATTCCTGTTACTTTTGTAAATAACAGAACTTCTTTTTATGTTTCTCAAGGCCGGCCGGAGTGGCCGAGCCGTTCTAGGCGCTACAGACTGGAACAGGGCGACCGCTACGGTCGCAGGTTCGAATCCTGCCTCGGGCATGGATGTGTGATGTCCTTAGGTTAGTTAGGTTAAGTAGTTCTAAGTTCAATGGGGCTTATGACCTCAGCAGTTGAGTCCCATAGTGCTCAGATCCATTTGAACCTTTTTTGTTTGTTTGTCGAGTGCTAACTTTTACGTGACAACTTAATCGCCACGAAATGAAGCAATAACAATTTCATTTTGGGTGCGAGGTTGTGCACCAGGAGAAGAAGTATGAACTACACGCATACTTCTTCACTTATGTTACGCTACAGATAGGTTGTCTCATCTTCTTAGATGTTTCCATAACTTGAAAAGGACTACCGGATTCCAAACCAAATCATTATTTTCGTATCAGAAAAGTAGTAGTAGTCATATCGAAATAAAAAAGGCTGCAGTATCCTAATTCCCCACTCCCCTAACACTTATTGGCCACAGTAAATAATTACCGGTAACTGTGATTCATAAACATGTTAGTTAGTCAACATGAATACAGTGATCAGCACAGAAAGTACAGAAGGATATATGCATGCTGATCCTACATTTTTCATTTTGTGTCACCATTAGGAAACTACAGTACAGGTCGTAAATTTTATCGCAGTGTAAAATATTTCTAACAGAGATGTATTATTTAACGTGCATAACGGTATGGCAAAAGGAAAAGGCTCGAGGGCTAGACTTGCGAAATAATAGGATCCCTCCCGATTATGGTTTATTCATGAACTTACTAAATCAGGAAAACTAATTCTATAGCCAGTCCAAGATTAATGTCCAAAGTAAAGTTCCCAGATACTAATCATCAGTTCTCTAACAGTGTGAAAAACCATAGGTAATACTTGGCATTAACTAAAGATTAAAACGAGATCGCACATGTAAGCTCTCAAATGTAACTCTTAAAAAATTTTCCTTTTTTCGTGAAATCACACTTCACACACGGACTCACGTGTTTCTTCTTCGAAAACTGATAGGAGATTCCTTGCGAGCTAGCTTACATGTTCGGCACTGGCCCACTCAGGGTGCGATTGTGTTTGGTTGATTATGTCCATCAATGATAACAAAATTAATTAAAATTTACAATATTTTTCCGAGTATGAGTATAGATTTTTTGATATTATTATTACGCAGTTGTTGGTGCGGATAACGTCAGTAGCATAGCTGGAAACTAATATCAATGTTAAAACAGGAAATCTATATAATGAAAGATAGGGAAGACCAGGTATGGTAATCACACGAATTGGTTGTCCCATTTATTTATTAATTTATTTACTAGTGAAGTTACGTAGGACCAAATTGAGAAGAAAATCTCCAAGGACATGGAACGCGTCAGTAGATGAAATTACCACATAAAAGTAATAACAGATAAAGATAAAGTGTTTATGAAACCGAAAAAAGTCAGTCCATAAGTTTAAGTAAACGCAAACAACAACACAACAAGAAACTGCTTCAGTTTTCAAGTAACTCCTCGACAGAATGAAGGAGTGACACATGAGGAAACTCTTCAGCTTCGATTTGAATGTGCGTGGACTACTGCTAAGATTTTTGAGTTCTCGTATAAGTTTGTTGAAAATGGACGCAGAAGTACACTGCACACCCTCCTGCACAAGAGTTAAGGAAGTCTGATCCAAATACAAGTTAGATTTCTGCAGAGTGAAGCTGCTTATTCTGGGGAGTAAGGTAATATTGTTTACAAGAAATGACAGTAAGGAATATATATATTGAGCTACGGTAGCTTGATTGTGACTACTTAACTTTTGATATAATTCCCTCTTTGTTCTACATGACATCATTACCCACCAGTCAACCTTCCGGGCCGATCGGGGTGGCCGATCGGTTCTAGGGGCTACAGTCTGAAACCGCGTGACCGCTACGGTCGCAGGTTCGAATCCTGCCTCGGGCATGTCCTTAGGTTAGTTATGTTTAAGTATTTCTAAGTTCTAGGAACTGATAACCTCAGAAGTTAAGTCCTATAGTGCTCAGAGCCATTTGAGCCAACCTTCCGGACTGCGTATTACTGCTAATATTCCGTTTAGAGGTGCATCATGGTCTGAAAGGCCATTCACCATATATTATGTGCGGTCTTTCTATATAGTTGTGAAACAGCCAATGCTGAATACTAGCTAAAGTTTTCAAAATAGTGTTTTGAGTTTTCTTGTCACACAACCAAGAGGAATGGCTGTCACACGGGAGCCGGCCGCTGTGGCCGAGCGGATCTAGGCGCTTCAGTCTGGAACCGCGCGACCGCTACGGTCGTAGGTTCGAATCCTGCCTCGGGCATGGATGTGTGTGATGTCCTTAGGTTAGTTAGGTTTAAGTAGTTCTAAGTTCTAGGGGACTGATAACCTCAGAAGTAAAGTCCCATCGTGCTCAGAGCCATTTGAACCATTTGTCACACGGGACAATCATCCCCAAGAAAGTATTTGCGTTTCAAATTCTAATACCATCCTGTCTTTTTGTTGTTTTCTGTGTCAAGATGCATAGAAATTTCGATACGAAAACAGATAAATGTCTTACACCCTCAGATACAATGCTGAAAGAGGCTCGAATGGTGAAATTGGAAAACAAATTCACACGCGATGTTGCCAAAGATTACAATATAAATTATTGGACATTGGCTCCTTACCGTAAAAGATTGAGGATCTAAGAAGTGTTGTGACCTGCCCTTCATTGCATGTAGGGTACTATCCTACCAGGCTTAGTCTGCCAATTTCTCTTGAAAATGATTTGGCTGAATATATGAATGCTACGTATGACATATACTTCGGTCTCATTCCCAAATGAGTTCGAAGATTGTGTTACGAGTTAGCTATTTCTAATGGCTAGAAGTACCTGCAGAATGGACTGACACTCGACAAGCTGGGGGCTGACTAGTTTTCAGGGTTCATGAAGAGACACAAAGGTTTGTCAGTGGGGACTCCTGAAGCTAACAGCTCAGCTCGAGCTTCTAGCTTTAATAAAATAAGCTTTGGTGGCTTTTCCGATAACCTGGCTACTGTAAAAAATTATACAGCTTCGAGCCGAAAGATATTTTGAACATGGAGAAGACTGGCATCAGAACAGTGTAAAATCCAAATCGAACTGTGTCACAAAAAGGTTTCAAGTAAATAGGAACGAACACATTCGGAGAACGAGGTTGCCTAGTTACTTTATTTCCCGTTGTTCCTGCTACTGGGAACTCCATTCCACCATACTTCATTTTTGCCCGGGTACACTTCAAAGAACATTTCATTCGTGATGGGCCAGTGGGCTGCCGTGGAGTGACTAACCCTTCTGGATGGATAATAGAAAAACATTTCTACGAATACTTGAAACATTTCGTTGCTAACGCAAAGTGCTCTAAACATAATTCTTGTCTTCTTCTCCTTCATAATCATAGTTCTCATCTGTCGATTAATGGTCTCAACTATGCGAAAGGTAACGGCATTAGTTTATTGTCATTCGCTCCTCACTGTTCCCACTGATTGCAACCATTAGTTGGACAGTTTAAGGACTATTGAAGACGTATGTGAATACTGAAACTGATTCGTGAATTTTAAATCACCCAGTTTCCGCGACGACAATTTATGACATTCGAAAAATATTTACTTCTGCTTATCCTCTGGCGTTTAAGCAATTAGATATCGAACCAGGATTCAAGACTTGTGGCATTTGTCCCTTCAATACAGACGTTTCTGGGGACCATGAATTTTGTGCTGGTTTCGTAACACATCTACCAAATCCTGATAGGCCTATTGCTCTAAGTGCTGACGTAACAGAAGCCAATCAAATCCAGACACTGGAGGTCTCCACGAACCAACTGTCTGAATATCAGCCTTCCTGTGGTGGCTTGGAGAATGTCCAGTCTACGCCTACTATGGTTTCTACGTAATACGTCAGACCTTGTACTTGTCTGGAGAAAGAAAACAACGAAGGAGCAACAACCACCGGAAGAGATGCTGGGCTATCCTCAGGGACACTCCTCTAAAAGAGGAACGTGAAAGGAAAAACAAGCGTCTTTTGCCATCTGAAAAAAAATAAAGCTAAAAAGCAGAAACAACAAAAGGAAGATATAAGCAAAGGCAGTGAAGACGATGACTGTTTTTGTATTGTAGGTCTTGATTCATTTCCAAACAGCAGATCAAGGAAATTTTGGGTACAATGTACAAACTGCAAGGAATGGGCACATGAGAAATGTACGCCAGGAGGTGGCCATTTGGTTTATCAACAGTGCCAGATTGATTTTTCAGATTAATTATGTAGAGTCCTAAGAATTTTTATTTTCGGGCCGTTATCATTGGACTGTTTTCACTGTGGGCTATTGTTGTAGGCCTATGATATTAGCTTTTAAGTCATATCTTCCTCGTGTATATTGAACTGCTGAACTTTAAAAGTAGCCTTTTCCTCAGATGCAGGATCAGCAGTCTGGATGATTGACTGATGTGGCCTTGTAACGTCAACAAAAACGGCCTTGCTGTGCTGGTACTGATAACGGCTGAAAGCAAGGGGAAACTACAGCCGTAATTGTTTCCAAAGACATGCAGCTTTACTGCATGGTTAAATGATGGTGGCGTACTCTTGGGTAAAATATTCCGGAGGTAAAATAGTCCCTCATTCGGATGTCCGGGCGAGGAAAACTCAGGTGGACGCCGTTATCAGGAGAAACAAAACTGCCGTTCTATGGATCTGAGCGTGGAATGCCGGATCCATTAATCGGACGGGTAGGTTAAACATTGTAAAAAGGGAAAGGGATAGGTTAAAGTTAGATGTAGTGGGAATTAGTGATGTTCGGTTGCAGGAGGAACAAGACTTCTGGTCATGTGAATACAGGGTTATAAATACAAAATCAAATAACGGCTATGCAAGAGTAGGTTTAATAATGAATAAAAAATAGGATAAGCTACAATGAGCACCATATTGAACGCGTTATTTTAGCCAAGATGGACACGAAGCCCACACCTACCACAGTAGTACAACTTTATAAGCCAACTAGATCCGCACATGATGAGGAGATTGAAGAAAGGTATGATGCAATAAAATAAATTTTTCAGACATTTGAGGGAGACGATAATTTAGTAGTAATGGAGGACTGGAATTCGATTGAAGGAAAAAGAAGAGAAGGAAAAGTAGTAGGTGAATAAGGAATGGGGGTAAGGAATGAAGGGGAAGCTGTCTTATAGAATTTTGTGCAGAGCTTAACTCTGTCATAATTAACACTTCGCTAAAGAATCTTTAAAGAAGGTTGTATACATGGAAGAGGCCTGGAGACAATAGAAGGTTTCAGGTAGAATCTATAATGGTAAGACAGGGATTTAGGGACAAAGTTTTAAATTGTAAGACATTTGCTGGGGCAGATGTGGACTCTGAACACAATTTATTGTTTATGAATTGGTGATTAAAACTGAAGAAACTGCAAAGCGGTAGGAATTCACGGAGATGGGACCTGGATAAACTGAAAGAACAAGAGGTTGGAGAGAGTTTCAGAGAGAACATTAGGGACCAGTTGACAAGATCAGGTGAAAGAAATACAGTGGAAGAAGAACGGGTAGCTTTGAGAGATGAAATAGTAAAGGCTGCAGAGGATGAAGTGGGTAAAAAGACGAGGGCTAGTAGAAATCCTTCTGTTGGGTTGGGTTGTTTTGGGGGAGGAGACCAAACAGCGAGGTCATCGGTCTCATCGGATTAGGGAAGGACGGGAAGGAAGTCGGCCGTGCCCTTTCAAAGGAACCATCCCGGCATTTGCCTGGAGCGATTTAGGGAAATCACGGAAAACCTAAATCAGGATGGCCGGACGCGGGATTGAACCGTCGTCCTCCCGAATGCGAGTCCAGTGTGCTAACCACTGCGCCACCTCGCTCGGTAAATCCTTCTGACACAGAAGAGATACTGACATCAATTGATGAAATAAGAAAATATAAAAATGCGCTACATGAACCAGGCGAAAAGGAATACAAACGTCTCGACAATGAGATCGACAGGAAGTGCAAATTGGCTAAGCAGGAATGGCTAGAGGACAAATGTAAGGATGCAGCAGCATATATCACGGGGGGTGAGATAAAGACTGCCTACAGGAAAATTACAGAGACGTTTGAAGAAAAGAGAAATACCTGTATGAATATCAAGAGCTCAGATGAGAAACCAGTCTTAAGCAAAGAAGGGACAGCAAAATGGTGGAAGGAGTATTTAGAGTGTCTATAAAAGGGAGATGTACTTGAGGGCAACAGTATGGAAATGGAAGAGGACGTAGATGAAGATGGAATGGGAGAAATGTTACTGCGTGAAGATTTTGACAGTGCACTGAAAGACCTAAGTCGAAACAAGGTAACATTCCATTAGAACTACTGATAGCCTTGGGAGAGCCAGCCATGACAAAACTCATCCATTTGGTGAGACAAGCTAAAAACCTTCAGACTACAAGAAGAATATAATAATCCCAATCCCAAAGAAAGCAAGTCTTCATGGGTATGAAAATTACCTAACAATGAGTTTAATAAGTCATGGTGGCAAAATACTAACAATAATTCTTCACAAACGAATGGAGAAACTGGTAGAAGCCGACCTCGGGGAAGATCAGTTTGAATTCCGTAGAAATGCTGAAACACGCAAGGCAATACTGACTCAAGGACTTATCTTAGATGATAGGTTAAGGAAAGATAAACGTACGTTTCTATCATTTGTAGACTTAGAAAAAACAGATG
Organism: Schistocerca cancellata; assembly: GCF_023864275.1. Lineage (NCBI taxonomy): Eukaryota > Metazoa > Arthropoda > Insecta > Orthoptera > Acrididae > Schistocerca > Schistocerca cancellata. The sequence continues at coordinate 897,800,645 of NC_064629.1, forward strand.
ACAATGTTGACTGGAATACTCTCTTTCAAATTCTAGATGTGGCAGGGGTAAAATACAGGAAGCGAAAGGCTATTTACAACTTGTTCAGAAACCAGAATGAACTTATAAGTGTTGAGGGCATGAAAGGCAAGCAGTGCTTGGGAATTGCGTGAGACAGAGTTGTAGGCTATCGCCATTGTTATTCAATCTGTATATGGAGACACTATTAAAGGAAGCAAAAGAAAAATTCGGAGTAGGAATTAAAATCCATGGCAAAGAAATAAAAACTTCGAGGTTTGCTGACGACATTGTAATTCTGTCGAGACAGTAAAGGATCTGGAAGAGCAGCAGAATGGAATGGCCAGTGTCTTGAAAGGAGGATGTAAGATGAACGTCGACAAAAGCGAAACGAGGATAATGGAATTTAGTCGAATTAAATCAGGTGATGCTGAGGGAATTAGATTAGGAAATGAGACATTATCAGTAATAAATGAGTTTTGCTATTTGGGGAGCAAAATAACTGCTGGTAGTCAAAGTGGAGAGGATATAAAATGTGGACTGGCTGTGGTAAGGAAAGCGTTTCTGAGGAGGAGAAATTTGTTAACATCGAGTATAGATTTTAGTGTTCTGAAGCTATTAGTATGGTGTCTAGCCATACATGTAAGTGAAACATAGACGATAAACAGTGTGGACAAGAAGAAAATGGGAGCTTTCGAAATGTGGTGTTACATGAGATCAGATGGGTAGATCATGTAACTAATGAAGAGGTACTGAATAGAATTGGGGAGAAGAGTAATTTGTGTTATAAATTGACTAGATGAAGGGATCGGTTCGCAGGACACGTTCTGAGGCATCAAGGGATCACAAATTTAACACTGGTGGGCAGCGTGGAGAGTAAAAATCGTAGAGGGAGACCAAGACATGAATACAGCAAGCAGATATAGAAGGATGTAGGTTGCAATACTTATTCGGAGATGAAGATGCTTGCAGAGGATAGAGTGGCATGGAGAGCTGCTTCAAACCAGTCTCTGGACTGAAGACCACAACATCAACTCGTGTATAATAATCGGAATTATTCTGTTTGTCTTTATGATATTAGTGTTAAACAGGATAGGTATATTTTCATCTTGTATGATCCTTTAGCTTGACGTATGATTTTGGTCCCTCAGACACCAGCATTTTTCACGTTGTATTAACACGTGACAAGCAACCCCAATCTCTGTGACAACCATCCGCGGGGGCGGTAATCACAAACATAGCATAATAGAAAATGCAATGCTAATTTTATCACAATACTTATGAAACCATAAACTATTTTCATAAACTTTCTTAAAAATATAGACTACGCGTTAGATACAGTAAGTAAAAGATAGTATTTATGTTGGTGACCGCTTAAAAATTGAAATGGAGATATTTGACTACCATATCCTGTCTCCCTTGTGCATCTAGGCGCGAAGCCTCGTAGATGAACCAGCGCTGTCTCTATAGGTTCCAGCACGATACAGCTTCTACTCACTACATCGTTCTCACTCTGTGAGACCATTTGTCGCTTAGTGATCCTAACTTTCTCCCTAGCTTAGAGGGACATGAACAGTTCTGTACCGTAAAATCAATCGTAACAACAAAATGTAATAATTTAAGCACGGATGTGGCCAAACGCCACACCCTCCTTTCGTGAAGTTGTGGCATAAATCACTTTTCTCCGCTATTCGATTCAGTAACTGTTTATTAGTTATCCGATATAAACATCTAAATTTAGCGTTCATCTGTAGTACATCAAGTCAAAACTTCTGTTCTTATCTTGTTTGACTATTTATCAACCACGTATTACTTCTATACCAGGTGTCATTTATTATTTCAGAAACTACTCCTTCCAATTTCCATGTATTTTGATATTAACATATTTTCTTTCCAAAACGGTAATCTTCTTGCTATTGTCAAACCGCATTTTATATCCTCTTTAGATCTGCCACGGTCAGCTACTTATCTCCCCGAAGAGTTAAAAATTACCAACTACTTTCAATTTCTTATTTTATTCTCATATTCCCTCATTTAATCGGACTACATTTCATTGCCTTTGTTTTACTATTATTGATATTCATATTAGCACCTGTCATCAAAAGGCCACCTATACCGTTCAACCAATCTTCCAAGTCCTTTTTTTGTTCTTGGCCCAATTACAGTGTCATCAGCCAACCTCGATCTTTGTATTTATTCTCCCTGAACTTAAATTTTCGAAAAGTCTCCTTTGTTTCTTTACTGCTTGCTCTACACACTGATGGAGTGACTTGGGAATATGTTGTAAATATGTATGAGTTCTTTCTCGGTTACTGTTTTCTCTTTATATCTTCTGGCTGTTATAACTGTTGTCTGGTCTCTGTACAAGTTGTAGATAACCTTTCAGTCATTGTGTTTTATCCGTGTTACTTCTCCAATTTCAATGAGTGTATTCCAGTCAACACGGTCAACAGCTTTCACTAAGTCTTCATATTCTAGAAAAATAAATTTGTTTTTCTTCAAACTGTCCTCTGTGATAAGGATTGGGAGAGTACTGTATCCCGTGTTCTGATATTTTTCGTTAATTTAACATTGTCTTCAGGATTATTTGTATGACCCCTTCTTGCAAATATTCATTCTAGCTTCCAGCCGTTCCTCTTTGCTTAGTTCTGGCTGACCGTCTGAGTTCTTCATATTCATACAGTTGTTTCTCTTTCCTCCCAAGTTTTTTGTTTAATTTTACTGTAGGCAGTCTTTCCATAGTCAAGCATGTTCTGCCGATCTGCAGTTTTCCCGTAGTCCTCCTTGATATGCTATTTTGCACTCTCGGCCAAACACATTCTTACACGCCTGTGCTCCCTTTTGTTTGCTTCAATTTCTGTATTTTTATCTTTCCGACTTTTATGAATTACATTTAATATCTCGTGTGTTGTTGAGGGACTGATATTGGGCCACGAGCTTCTGTCACGTTGATCATCCACTGTCTTCATTATAACATCTATCAATGTCACTAATTCGTCCAGAAATGTATTCCTTTCCTCTGTTCCAGTCAATCCTTGCCTAATATTCCGCGTGGGACTCTCGACAATCTCTGGTTCTTTAAATTTATCCAGGCCTCGTCTGTCTAATTTCCTACCTTTCTGCGATTTATCAGTTTTAATTTACCGTTCACGACGATAAAATTATGGTTAAATCCCACATCTCTCCCTTGAAGAGTTTTCCAGTTTAAAATCCGGCATATAAAAGTCTGTCACATATTGGATGAAGAAAAAATGCCACACTTGGCTGTCGGCATGCGACTCCTCATCCCAGTTCAAGACAAAAGTGTATCTAGCAGAACCCAGCATCACCAATGGCTTTAATAGAAATACGATTTAAAAAAAAAAAAAGGAGGCTGTGGCAACCTACGTGAAACGACGTAAGCAATACATCTTCGCCGCACGGGTTCTAGAGCACGATTTCGTTCAGTGAGCTACGACGGCAGGTACGGTAGTGTGGGGTGATACACGATTCTCTCTACACTCCGATGCGCTGGACGATGGGGTAGTGTTGCCAGCTCCTTGTTTTCATACGCGTATTTTCAAAATACGCTCGATGTGATTTTGCTAAATACATTACCGGCCATTAAAATAGCTACACCACGAACATGACGTGCTACAGACGCGAAATTTAACCGACAGGAAGAAGATGCTGTGATATGCAGATGATTAGCTTTTCAGAGCATTCACACAAGGCTGGCACCGGTGGCGACACCTACTACGAGCTGACATGAGGAAAGTATCAAATCGATTTCTCATACACAAACAGCAGTTGACCGGCGTTGCCTGGTGAAACGTTGTTGTGATGGCTCGTGTAAGGAGGAGAAATGGTTATCATAACGTTTCCGACTTTGATAAAGGTCGGTTTGTAGCCTATCGCGATTGCGGTTTATCGTATCGCGACATTGCTGCTCGCGTTGTTCGAGATCCAATGACTGTTAGCAGAATACGAAATCGGTGGGTTCAGGAGGGTAATACGGAACGCCGTGCTGGATCCCAACGGCCTCGTATCACTAGCAGTCGAGATAACAGGCATTTCAACCACATGGCTGTAACGGATCGTGCAGACATGTCTCGATCCCTGAGTCAACAGATGGGGACGTTTGCTAGACAAAAATCATCTGCACGAACAGTTCGACGACGTTTTCAGTGGCATGGACTATCAGCTCGGAGACCATGGCTGCGGTTACCCTTGACGCTTCATCACAGACAGGATTGCCTGCGATGGTGTACTGAACGACGAACCTGGGTGCACGAATGGCAAAACGTATTTTTTTCAGATGAATCCAGGTTCTGTTTATAGCATCGTAATGGTCGCATCCGTGTTTGGAAACATCGCGGTGAACGCACATTGGAAGCGTGTATTCGTCATCGCCATACTGGCGTATCACCCGGCTTGATGGTACGGGGTGCCTTTGGTTACACGTCTGGGTCACCTCTTGTTCCCACTGACGGCACTTTGAACAGTGGACGTTACATTTCAGATGTGTTACGACCCGTGGCTCTACCCGTCATTCGAACCCTGCGAAACCCAACATTTCAGCAGGATAACGCACGACCGCATGTTGCAGGTTCTGTACGGGCCTTTCTGGATACAGAAAATGTTCGACTGCTACCCTGGCCAGCACATTCTCCAGATCACTCACCAATTGAAAACGTCTGGTCAATGGTGGCCGAGCAACTGGCTCGTCACAATACCCCTATCACGACTCTTGAAGAACTGTGGTATCGTGTTGAAGCTGCATGGGTAGCTGTATCTGTATACGCCATCCAAGCTCTGTTTGACTCAATGGCCAGGCGTCTCAAGGCCGTTATTAGGGCCAGAGGTGGTTGTTCTGGGTACTGATTTCTCAGTATCTATGCACCGAAACTGCGTGAAAATGTAATCACATGTCAGTTCTAGTATAATATATTTGTCCAATGAATACCGGTTTATCATACGCATTTCTTCTTGGTGTAGCAATTTTAATGGCCAGTGGTGTAAACCTCCATCTTTAATCTGGATGAGGAATGGAATGCCAGCTTCCAAGTGCCGCATTTTTTTCCTTAACCTGTATATACAGGGTGTTACAAAAAGGTACGGCCAAACTTTCAGGAAACATTCCTCACACACAAAGAATGAGAATACACTCCTGGAAATGGAAAACAGAACACATTGACACCGGTGTGTCAGACCCACCATACTAGCTCCGGACACTGCGAGAGGGCTGTGCAAGCAATGATCACACGCACGGCACAGCGGACACACCAGGAACCGCGGTGTTGGCCGTCGAATGGCGCTAGCTGCGCAGCATTTGTGCACCGCCGCCGTCAGTGTCAGCCAGTTTGCCGTGGCATACGGAGCTCCATCGCAGTCTTTAACACTGGTAGCATGCCGCGACAGCGTGGACGTGAACCGTATGTGCAGTTGACGGACTTTGAGCGAGGGCGTATAGTGGGCATGCGGGAGGCCGGGTGGACGTACCGCCGAATTGCTCAACACGTGGGGCGTGAGGTCTCCACAGTACATCGATGTTGTCGCCAGTGGTCGGCGGAAGGAGCACGTGCCCGTCGACCTGGGACCGGACCGCAGCGACGCACGGATGCACACCAAGACCGTAGGATCCTACGCAGTGCCGTAGGGGACCGCACCGCCACTTCCCAGCAAATTAGGGACACTGTTGCTCCTGGGGTATCGGCGAGGACCATTCGCAACCGTCTCCATGAGGCTGGGCTACGGTCCCGCACACCGTTAGGCCGTCTTCCGCTCACGCCCCAACATCGTGCAGCCCGCCTCCAGTGGTGTCGCGAGAGGCGTGAATGGAGGGACGAATGGAGACGTGTCGTCTTCAGCGATGAGAGTCGCTTCTGCCTTGGTGCCAATGATGGTCGTATGCGTGTCTGGCGCCGTGCAGGTGAGCGCCACAATCAGGACTGCATATTACCGAGGCACACAGGGCCAACACCCGGCATCATGGTGGGGGGAGCGATCTCCTACACTGGCCGTACACCACTGGTGATCGTCGAGGGGACACTGAATAGTGCACGGTACATCGAAACCGTCATCGAACCCATCGTTCTACCATTCCTAGACCGGCAAGGGAACTTGCTGTTCCAACAGGACAATGCACGTCCGCATGTATCCCGTGCCACCCAACGTGCTCTAGAAGGTGTAAGTCAACTACCCTGGCCAGCAAGATCTCCGGATCCGTCCCCCATTGAGCATGTTTGGGACTGGATGAAGCGTCGTCTCACGCGGTCTGCACGTCCAGCACGAACGCTGGTCCAACTGAGGCGCCAGGTGGAAATGGCATGGCAAGCCGTTCCACAGGACTACATCCTGCATCTCTACGATCGTCTCCATGGGAGAATAGCAGCCTGCATTGCTGCGAAAGGTGGATATACACTGTACTAGTGCCGACATTGTGCATGCTCTGTTGCCTGTGTCTATGTGCCTGTGGTTCTGTCAGTGTGATCATGTGATGTATCTGACCCCAGGAATGTGTCAATAAAGTTTCCCCTTCCTGGGACAATGAATTCACGGTGTTCTTATTTCAATTTCCAGGAGTGTATGTTAAGTGGATATGTGTCCGGAAACGCTTACATTCCCTGTTAGAGCTCATTATATTGCTTCTTTTCAAATCACATTAATCATGGAATGGAAACACACAGCAAGATAACGTACCAGCGTGACTTCACTTTGTTACAGGAAATGTTCAAAATGTCCTCCGTTAGCGAGGATACATGCATCCACCCCCCGTCGCATGGCATCCCTGATGCGCTGAAGCAGCTCTGGAGAATGGCGTATTGTATCACAGCCGTCCATAACACGAGCACGAAGAGTCTCTACATTCGGTTCCGGGTTTGCATAGACAAGAGCTTTCAAATGCCCCCATAAATGAAAGTCAAGAGGGTTGAGGTCAGGAGAGCGTGGAGGCCATGGAATTGGTCCGCCTCTACCAATCCATCGGTCACCGAATCTGTTGTTGAGAAGCGTACGAACACTTCGACTGAAGTGTGCAGGAGCTCCATCGTGCATGAACCACATGTTGTGTCGTACTTGTAAAGGCACATGTTCTAGCAGCACAGTTAGAGTATCCCGTATGAAATCATGATAACGTGCTCCATTGAGCGTAGGTGGAAGATCATGGGGCCCAGTCAAGACATCACCAACAATGCCTGCCCAAGCGTTGACAGAAAATCTGTGTTGATGACGTGATTGCACAACTGCATGCGGATTCTCGTCAGCCCACACATGTTGATTGTGAAAATTTACAATTTGATCACGTTGGAATGAAGCCTCATCCGTAAAGAGAACATTTGCATTGAAATGAGGATTGACACATTTTTGGATGAACAATCAGCTGCTGATAGCGCCTGCACACGCTGTACATGGTACGGAAACAACTGGTTCTCCCGTAGCACTCTCCATACAGTGACGTGGTCAACGTTACCTTGTACAGCTGCGACTTCTCTGACGCTGACATTAGGGTTATAGTCAACTGCACGAAGAATTGCCTCGTCCATTGCAGTTGTCCTCGTCGTTCTAGGTCTTCCCCAGTCGCGAGTCATAGGCTGGAATGTTCCGTGCTCCCCAAGACCACGATCAATTGCTTCGAACGTCTTCCTGTCGGGACACCTTCGTTCTGGAAATCTGATCGATACAAACGTATCCCGCCACGGATATTGCCCCGTGCTAATCCATACATCAAATGGGCATCTGCCAACTCCGCATTTGTAAACATTGTGCTGACTGCAAAACCTCGTTCGTGTTGAACACTAGCCGGCCGCGGTGGTCTAGCGGTTCTGGCACTGCAGTCCGGAACCGCGGGACTGCTACGGTCGCAGGTTCGAATCCTGCCTCGGGCATGGGTGTGTGTGATGTCCTTAGGTTCGTTAGGTTTAAGTAGTTCTAAGTTCTAGGGGACTTATGACCTAAGATGTTGCGTCCCATAGTGCTCAGAGCCATTTGAACCATTTTGTTGAACACTAACCTGTTGATGATACGTACAGATGTGCTTGATGCTAGTACTGTAGAGCAATGAGTCGCATGTCAACACAAGCACCGAAGTCAACATTACCTTCCTTCAGTTGGGCCAACTGGCGGTGAATCGAGGAAGTACAGTACATACTGACCAAACTAAAATGAGCTCTAACATGGAAATTAAGCGTTTCCGGACACATGTCCACATAACATCGTTTCTTTATCTGTGTGTGAGGAATGTTTCCTGAAAGTCTGGCCGTACCTTTTTGTAACACCCTGTATACAGGGTGATCCGCTTAAATGTTTCAGCGCAAATACCTCTGGAACGACATTTACTGAAAAACGACTCTCGCGGGTATGAATGGAAGACAGGGGCTCATGGAAGTAAATACTACGAGACATTGTAAAAGTCAGAAAGAATTATTTTCAACACAAAAACTTATGTTTTTTAAATGGCCCCCTATGTTATTTCTTACGTAATCAGTATCAGGAAAAATATAAAAAGAATGGCGTTGGTTTCATCGCAATCCATCAATTACATCTCGAGGAATCGCAAATTGAAGCTGAGGGTTCAAATAAACCAAACACGCCCGCTATTACACATCCAAAGATGCAAGAGCGCATTCCACGTTGCTCGTAATGGATATGTGATTGACGTACTACGATGCACCAAACGCTATACTTACTGATATGTACACTGTACAGTTCCTGGTTGAAAGGGATGCTGCGGGTGATTCTAAGAAATCGCATTCTCAACCTGAGGACACTCTGCTGGAGGTTTCCATAAAAATGTACCTCTGCTTACCCCAGCTTTTTGAGGGAAACATGTGGCGAGATTACGCGCTCCGGACACAGCGGGTAAGCACTGTGCTCGTCATGCAGTTCGGCCGGATAGCCCTGCTCTGCCTCCAGGACATTTACCCTGCCAGCATCAACAGCCACACCATGGATCCTGTCTTTCAGTCTAACGATTCCGTCTTTAGAAATGCACTGGAACCTTCCAACCGGCATAGTCTGTACATTTACAGTCAAATACAGCTACCTTTTTAACGCCAAGAAGTGGTTTATCCCAAATGTTCCATTACTGCTTCGAAGTGCCAATTTTAAAATTCACCTCCATGGTCGGTATGAAAGTTGTCAAGATAGTGACTCGTTCTAGTTTGCCTCAGCTTTTAAAAAACTTCTTAAATCTTTTTCTTAGTATTTACCTTCACAGTTGGAGCCCTATCTAATTTGGATTATGTATCTATGACAATTAGAATGTACCTGAAGCCGACATTCGATTATTAGCAGTCTCACATATCTACGAGATCAGACTGCTGCAAATCACACAATCCTTGCTTTATCACATGTCTGCACAGCAGTGCTGGCCTGTGAAGCCTAACAGGAACAGTCTGCGTACTTATTCAGTGATGCGCTTTTCTTGAAACTCTGATATGTGTTATATGAAATCATTCGTGTGGTCAGAATTCTATGTGGCAGCTGATGCTATAACGTGTCGTAATTGCTTTACGATTTTATTCAGGACATCGTAATAGATAATCTCTACACACAAATTGTCCAGTCTTTTTTTCTGTACCTCTACTTCTTTGCCTGTGCTAGGGGCTGCTTTTAATGCTAGTTTAGTTATATTCTTGTCTTCATCACTCTTTGAGGTTTCATTCATCCTCTCGAGGTGTCACCCTTCCTTTGCTCACTGTTCCACATACATAAAAAAAGTTTTGCATCACCCCGGTTCCCAGAATTCCTGAAGATAGACGTTGACTGTGCATATTGTGTCACATAAATAGTTCCTTTCACTGTTCAGAGATGTCACTAAATCCGCCCAAAGATGTATACAACCATCCATGAGCGGCGCCTATTACACGGAGGCCGGCCGGTGTGGCCGTGCGGTTAAAGGCGCTTCAGTCTGGAACCGCGTGACCGCTACGGTCGCAGGTTCGAATCCTGCCTCGGGCATGGGTGTGTGTGATGTCCTTAGGTTAGTTAGGTTTAAGTAGTCCTAAGTTCTAGGGGACTGATGACCACAGATGTTAAGTCCCATAGTGCTCAGAGCCATTTTATTACACAGAGGGCGTCCGACAGCCGATCAGTTCCAGTCATTCCAACAGAAAGGAGGTACACGGCTCGTGTTGTCTGTAGTTCAACCATGCCTAGACGGTCAATACCACGATTCGATCGCGTCCAAATTGTTACTTTGTGCCAGGAAGGGTTCTCAACAAAGAAGTGTCCAGGTGTCTCGGAATGAACCAAAGCGAAGTTGTTCGGACGTGGAGGAGGTACAGAAAGACAGGAACTGTCGATGACATGCCTCGATTTTTTTTAAGTTCGCTGTTGATCTTTTCACTCAGTTTTTTTATTGCAGAAGCCAGCCAGCTCTCTGGCCGAACACGCTGAGCTACCGTGCCGGCTACTCAGGCGCCCAACGGTTAGTACTGCATTGGATGACGGCTGTCTACAGATTATGGCTCGGAGGAAACCTGACAGCAACGCCACCATGGTGAATAAAGCTTTTCGTGCAGCCAGAGGACGTTGTGTTACGACTCAAACTGTGCGAAATAGGCTGCATGATGCGCAAATTCACTCCCGACGTCCATGGTGAGGTCCATGTTTGTAACAACATGACATGCCGAATGGGATGCTCAGAACTGGCATCACGTTCTCTTCACCTATGTGTGTCGCATATGCCTTCAACCAGACAAACGTCGGAGACGTGTTTTTAGGCAACCCGGTCAGGGTGAACGCCTTAGACACACTCTCCGGGGAGTGCAGCAAGGTGGAGGTTCCCTGCTGCTTTGGGGTGGCATTGCGTGGGGCCAACGTACGATGCTGGTTTTCATGGAAGGCGCCGTAACGACTGTACGATAAGTGAATGTTGTCCTCGGACCGATAGTGCAACCATATCGGCAGCATACGGGCGAGGCATTCGCCATCATGGCTGTCAATTCGCGCCTCTATCGCGCACATCTTGTGAGTGACTTCCTTCAGGATAACAACATCGCTCGACTAGACTGGTCAGCATGTTCTCCAGACATAAACCTATATCACTTACTGTTCAGTACCTAGTACTATAACGGGAAAAGCCAAATACAACACTATACTGCGCCGTTTGTTATACTGGCAAAACGTTTATTACCAAATATGGGATTACGTTGCAGTAAATGTTACCCTCTGGGAGAATTTAAGTAAATTGACTGTGAATTATCTAAAGGATTTCGATTATCGAATCTGAATTTAATATAACAGTAGAGACCAGAATGCTAAAGATTGAAATTTGGAAAATATCTTACGTAACCAAGTTTAGTTGAAAGAAATAAAATACGATCGCCAGCCTAATTAGGCACAATAATATGAAACACTACTTTTAAAGAACCTGTATTCAATTTTAATAAAGGAAAGCTACCATTACTTCTTTCCTAGACAAGTGCAATGAAACTCTACTATAATAAGGTAAGTGTTACAGTGCATACTAGCAGTCCTAAATAGTATGTCCAAGATCACACAGAAACAATTGACACTATATCTCCTCTCAACAGTAATACTTTGTCATATATAAATTATCGCCTCATCAAATGTTGTGAAAGACTATACTAAACCAAAATTGGACATTGACATACTCCTGTTTAAATAGTTACTATTCAGATAGTACAAACATAATTAAGAGTAACTGGCAATAGGGTTTTTACTCTCACTATGAAGCAATCATGTTTCTATTTTTATTAATAAAAGCAACTACTGTAACTTTACCTTTCATAGGCAAGGACATAGGTGGGCCCTCAAACTGTCTTTCTAATTTTTACTACACAAAGCATACAAAACCCTATAATTACTTCATAATGCATTTAGTAAATTCATTGTTCAAGAATGTTTCATCTTATCAAGCAACACTAAAGTGGAGATTCTCAAAGTGACCATTACACTAAAGCAAACTTAACACACTTTTCTAAGAAGACTTGGCAGATGCCAATTTAGGTAACACTTTCTCACAAATTTCACTCACCTTGCATGGCTTTTAAAACAGTAAATGCCAGTGATTTTTCATACAGGTTCTTAAGTACAACTTTAAATGCATTTACACTTTAACTAACGTCAAGACAACGTGCTGTCTTATTGCCATTTATACAACCAGTAATTTTCACTGACAGAATTTGATTCAGTTAGTCTTTGAAGCACAAATACTTTGAATTAAGAAACAAATCTAACATTATGAAGGTTTTCATGAATGCAATAGTAGCTACATACCTTGATTTCAATGAAACACACAGTATTTCTATATCTGGTTCGTTTACAGTTGTGCAACACCAACAGTCACTTATTTTCAATTTTTCACATACAGGATACTCGAATGTTAGTAATTAGGTGGAATAGATCCTGAGAGGTATGATCACAAGAATCAATTGAAGAGTCGGACACAGAGTTTAACATAATTTGCCTTATTATTGCAAATTAAACAACACTTAAATGTACTGGTTCATACTTTGACATAAATCTGACATCTTACATTTGCTGAAGTGATAGCGCAATATTGGTGGCGAGTACATGGTGGCTACTTGGTCTTTCCTCTGGATGGGAATTGCTCTATTATCCTCTTCTTGGCGACGATACTTCCAACATTAGAGCCTTTTTCATTAATATAGCACCATTTTATAGCCGTACACACATCCGAGGACTTCCCGTATTAATCCAGGTACTGAATGCTACCCTTGCAACTTGCGCTGCTCACTCACTTGCTGCTCAGACCAGACCAGACTGTCCAGTAGCTAGCTGCTGACTGACTGTGTACTCTCACTTGGCGCACAGACTGAGGGCCACATCCACGCTTTATGCAACGCCAACTACTTTCTGGCATGCGCCAACTCACTTTCGTTACAAATGTGGGGTACTGTTGCTTTTTATTTTATACAGTGCAAGTCCCTAGGCATGAACCAGCTTGTGCATAGTTGCAAACAAACATCTTTTAAAAAATTTTAATATTTAAATATATTAACATGTCAACACAAAAGGCCACATAATTATATAACATCATCCTTCAGTTAATACAAAGAATTGAAATAGTAAAGAGAAAATATCTTACACAAATTGCCACTTCATTACAGTAGGTCGAAGATATTACATAGTGAAAAATACATACTTGACGAATCAATCAGTACAAAATATTTACAGTATTAATTATGGTGTTACAGACCTTATCGAACATGCCTGTGATAGCCTGAAAGGGCGTTTATGGACGACGTGTCCCACCAAGCACTCTGAGATATCTACGCCGAATCGCGGTTGAGGAGTGGGACAATCGGGACCAACAGTGCCTTGATGAACTTATGAATAGTATACCCCGACGAATACAGGCATGCATCAATGCAAGAGGACGTGCCACTGGGTATTAGAGGTACCGGTGTGTACAACAATCTGGACCACCACCGCTGACGGTCTCGGTGTATTGTGGTACAACATGCAATGTGTCGTTTTCATGAGCAATAAAAAGGGCGGAAGTGATGTTTATGTTGATCTCTATTCCAATTTTGTGTAGAGGTTCCCGAACTCTCGGAACCGATGTGATGCATAACTTTTTTTGATGTGTGTAGATGAATACTTGACCATGCGGTGTGTACTGTTTGAAGTTTTTCTGAATCTTAGGGCATCCTTTGAAATTCCTTATTCCTGACTCATACTGCATTATCAGTTTAAGTGCTTACCTAACACACATTTTTTCATGCTGCTAACTCTTTTTGTTGTGTCTAACTCAGTGATACTCTAATGGTTAATGAAGTCAGTAATAGCATATACTCCTTCCTCCTCATCCCCATCTTACTCTTCTTCTTCCCCTTATTCTTTATTGCTGCATCCACCCATAGGGTGGGACAGCCCTTTCAGACTGTCGGTTGCTGGCTTAAGCATATCTGAGAGATACTGATCTCGTATAAGCTGCCCTAACTTTAACAATCGTAACTTCTGTCACATAGCCTTCTGTGCCTCAATAACATTGTGCTTTGTTGGTAACATGCTGCTGTATACCAATCTGTTTTCAAGATACCACTTATATATATACTGAAAGACTACTGGTGACGATGGGAGTGAGGTGCCTTAGCTATTGGCTTGATATATCCACGCATATATGTTAGATTTTTTGGATTCAAAAAAGGACACCACGTTTCGTAAGATCGAGAAATAGGGGTGAGAATGTCACGGACATGATACAGGATTTAGGGCGGACATCATTAGAACAAAGGCGTTTCTCGTTGCTGCGGGATCTTCTCACGAAGTTTCAGTAATCAATTTCCTCCTATGAATGCGAAAATACTTTGCTGACGCCGACCTACGTAGGGAGAATCGGTTATAATAATAAAATAAGGGAAATTAGAGATCGCACGGAAAGGAACAGGTGTTCGCTTTTTCCATTTGCTGTTTGAGAGTAGAATAATACAGATTTATTGTGAAGTTGGTTCGGTGACCCCTCAACAAGGCATTTAAGTGTGATCTGCATAGTATCCATATACATGTAGAAGTATATGATTGTGTGGATACCGTCAATCTTTTTCCTTGGCCTGCAGTTCACTTAGCTCTAATCTAGCATTTAGCACCTCGTAATTTATAGCCTCCACCTCAAAAATATTTTCCAGTTCGATTAATTTAGTGCTGACTGCCTCCACTTTTTTGTCAGTGTGTGGGCTCATGTGCCTCGCACCCTCAGAGTGTGCAACAAACTTGCAGATTTGTCTACCGACTAGAGTATAGTGATAAAGTTATGTTTTGATAAGCTGCCTTTTATGCAGGATCTCATCACAGTTTCGTCTATATCGGCCCTCATTAATTTTCCTACTTTATCTATGACCAGAAATCGATACTGTGGGCTACACTAGCAATCCCTACATATGGTAATGAATTCACTGAATGACACGTCGTATGCTTGATGTGCTTGGTAAGTAAGCTTTAAATTCATGTTATCCTGACTGAAACCTGTAATAAGGTTCTCATCATCTCGGACCAACTGCTTCAAGATCCTTGAGTTCGTCGGGACCAAATAAAATACACAGATTTGCTTATTGCAGCCAAAGAACAACTATCTCCTGATCTCATCCTGATTTTTCTCCGTGGCGTTGTCAAAGGCCTGATAATCAAAGCATGTACGTTATCATGAGTTAACGATTAGAGACCAGATTTTCATGTCAATACGTGATTTTTTCTATTATTCGAGAGATACGTTATTTGGATAATATCTTGGAATTACTTCTTTCCTTACATTTCAGCCATGCTTTTATAGTGCGTATAAATGCGTATTTTGCCTTTTTTGTGAATAAGCAAAACATTTTCGAAAGACTTTAGTTGTGCTGCATATTCAGAATGTTTTTTTTTAATTGAAATACTTATTCTTTAAAAAATACGGACGTTTTGAAATGTGTGTTCCCTTGTCCGGTTTTTGTGAAAGCTTATTTTTACATATTTATTTATGATTTTCGTTTCTTCTTGATTCGCTTCTAGGAGTTGCCTCCACGCTTTCTCATGGCTTAAGTCGCTTTGGTTGTTGCACTCCCCTGGTTTCCCAGAAGAGTTGCACCAACATGGATATCAAGGAATTAGTCGGAACTGTGTCGTTTGGAGATGCTTACAGTGTAACACCAAGAAATAGTTTTAGCGTCATTGCTTGATTTTTATACAGTTTTTTAATGTTTGATTCCATAAAATTGATGTCATTTACGGTAATATAGCACTAAAGTGACGATTGATTCAGTTTAGAAACCTCCACAAGTTTCCTATCTTCAGATGACTCCATGCTCTATCTACAGAAAATCTCTTCATGTTTGTGGTGAGCAGTAATGTAGGATAGTGTATTGGTGGTGTGTTTTAAGTTCTTCGCAAATAAGTGCGATGCCAAAAGTGAAAAAAAGTAAGCAGTGTAAACTGCAACAGTGTGAGCGGGAGTTCGAAGGGGAGGTGATAACGACACATGACAAAATATTTTATTACTGAGCATGTGAAAAAACAGTTAGTAATAAGAAACGTTTCCAAGTCGTTCAGTATGTGGACACCAATAAATACAAAGAAAATGTAACACGAAAATCGATGAAAAGTGCTGCCTTCCACATGTTGTTAGGTAAATGTTGTAACAGTACTTTCTCGCAGTTTTCGTCGGCAGATATTCCGTTGCAGAAATTAACTAATGCTGATATGAGAGATTTCATTTAGGAGTACACAGAACGTAAAATTATAGAAAAACTCCAGTATATGTGAGAATTATGTACTGTAGTGTTATGAACAAACCATTAACAAATTAAGAGATCAGATTCAAAACAGTTTTATATGGGTGTCAATTGATGAAACACAAGACTACGACGAATGGTTTATTTGAAATATTGTAATTTTCTCTCTTAACAAAAATGTGTGCTCCACGCCGTATCTACAAGCAATAGAGCACTTCCAAATGACAGATAGCTCCCCAAGTTCCTGATTTTTTTTATGGAATCCATGAATTAGCTATGGTCATATGGCATTCAGGTCGAGCTTGCATTGCTATTTGCGGCTGATGCAGTACGTTACATGATCGAAACTGGTAAGGTATTGCTCTGTAAGTTATACGAGTATTTCCCGAAGTGATACAGTTGACATGTCTTGCTCATGGGTTACATCACATTGCTGGAACTACTCTTGCAATGTTCATACTGCTGACAAGTTGGTGTCTGCTGTGAAGAAGGTGTCTATTAAAACGGCCTATAGAACACAAGATTTCAGATCAGTGCATCTGACGTTTTCCTGCCACCAGAACCAATCATACCGGACTGAGGGATATGATTTTCTGCAGTGATTTACTACACTGAACATTTAGAAACTGTTAAGACTGTCGCTCCTATACTTTGTTCTATAACTGCACCTCTATTGAAACTGCCGAATATGTTCGGAACACCTCAGACATAGGAGCTAATCCTGCATACATATCTGCTCATTTTTCTCATCTTCCAGCGGAAATAATTTCTATTTAGACCGCCAGTTCTACTCTTTGTGATTTATTAGGTGTGTTGAAAACCACAGTCTCTAAACTTTATGCTGCTTCTGGAACAGTTGGTGAAATTATGAAGGAAAATGATCAGAGCATACTTCCAAAAAATCCAGGATACAGATAAATTTGTGAACTTGAAGAAATTTTAGCTGGTAACTGCACTGAAATTCTGAGCAACACGTCGCTAACAACGGAGCAAGTAGCCGTTTTTCTATACGCACCGTACAGTTCCTGTGAGGTAGAACCTAGTTTCTCCCCCTACAAGGCCATTTTATTAGACAAGAGGAGACGGCTTACTTTCGAAAACCTGAAACACACGGTGACTCTGAAACTTAAATTAATATAAAATATCAGTTTTCTTGCTTGTTTTGTTAACGTTTCTTTCTGAATCAATCACAGGTATTTTATTTACTTAATTATTCGAATAAGCCCTTCGGAGGGTATTATAAATCAGCTTTGGTTTTTCTTCTCTGTATTTAACTTTCTTTGCTCCCAGATTTCCTTCATACTTTGAGAGCATCTTTCCTTTTCTTCCTGGGTCCACTTTGTTCCTTTCGTAGATCTCTTTCTTTCCTCAAATCATATTTCTGGTGTCTATTTTCTGAAAAGTATTCTGTTATCTATAATGCCCATTCTAATTCCTGTGTTTTTCATATCTTTGTCAATTTCGGTGAACCATTCGGTATATGTGGCCATAAAACTAGTGTTTTTCTTTGTACCACTACGTCAGTTAGCGTTTCTAACAGAGCTCTTTCTTTGATCTTAATTTGTATTCAACATTAGTATTACTTCTAGGTCCTAGTATTTCCCTTACAATTCTTCTTTGAATTTTGTCCAGTTTTTCAAGACCTCTGAATCTTGTTACTGTAAGCGTTCCTGCTGCATACGGAGTCTCAAGGCTTACCGCTGTTTCATAGTATCTAAGTTTTGTGTTCCAACACAAAGGTTTTTTGTTGTATAAGTTTTTTTTGTCATTAGGAATGCCCTTTCCATTGTATGTATACTACTTTTTGTGGCAACAGCTGGCTCTCAATTGTCCTAGGTATTTAAAACAATTTGTTTCACGTATTGTGTTGTTATGAATTTTAAGATTATGAGGTTCAGCACTGATATTTGCCTTGTAATTTGTTTTTCCAAATTATACTTTTAGCTCTACTTTGTCTGCCTGTTTTTTAGCTGTGTCATTTGTTCTTTTGCACTATCCGGTGAGTCGATAATTAATGCCATATCATCTGCCAAAGTTAGACAATCTATGATAATTTCATTTGGGTTTCTTCCTATTTTAACACCCTTAGTATTGATAGATTTTCTCTATTAACTCGCTATTTTCTCTAATGCCCAGGTGATAAGCTCCATTAATAATTTCTGTTGTTTTATTATTCAGTCTAAATTCCCTTAAAATGTTCATCAGCGCATTTCTTTGATTTAAGTAAAGCTTTTTGAGAATCAAAAAAAGTTATTATGTGTTTAGGTGCCTGATTTTCCTCATTTCCGTTATATTCTTTAGATTCAATATTTGCTCTGTACAAGACCCTCCTTTCCTAACTTCTGCTTTATACACTTCTAACTGTGTGCCGAGTATTTCATCAACTCTCTATAAAAGTGACATGGACAAGATCTTATATGTCACTGGTAAGAGGGAGATCCCTCTATAATTGTTGGGACCAGTTTTCTTTCTTTTTTATGTACAGTATGTATTAATGCTGATGTCCGTTTTGATGGTAAGGTGTCTGTTGTCCAAATTTCATTAATTATTTCTGTTAGACATATAATAATGTTGACACCATAGTGTTTCCATAATGTAACAACTACACAGTCTTCTCTTGGTGCTTTCTTATTTTTAAGTTTTTGTGATTTCTTTGATTTCCTGAATTGTTGGTAGCTTTGAGTATGTTTGTATTTAGATTACATTATCTAAATGAAATGCTTATTTTGGTGAATCGTTGTGAAATTCTTCGATTTAGTACGCAAGTATTCTGCAGCTCCCCTTTTATTATAAGCATTCTTTCCGGTTTTGGATCAATAAGCTGCAGACGTGATGGTGTATACTTCATTAAGCTATTTTAGAATGTCTTATAAAAGTTCCCTGAATTTTTCCATTTAAAGTGTGTTTCGATTGACGGTACGTGACGTTATATGTTGTACTAAGAGCTTTTGATGCATGTTTCCTTGCTTCTGTAAAATTTTTCCTGTGCTTATCATTTTTACTTGCTTTCCAGGTATTCCAACCTTGTTGTCTCTGTATAATTAATTCATCACAATTAGCATTCCACCAAGCATGTTTCTATCCCTTTCTTTTCAAGAAGGATAGCTTCCTCTGCTGCCTCAGTAATGTCTTTTTGAAACTGTTCTCAACATTTAGATGTTGTTTTTCCCAACTCCATTTTGTAATCGTTTTCTCTAGATAACTTCCGTATGTCACACTTTCTGGGTTGGAATTGGTTCTTTTTTCCAAACAAGGTTCTAACCTTTAATTTAATGATAGATAGACAGTGTATTGAATATAAACTGGCACTCTTGGCAACTTTTCCAGTGAGTACCTCCACTGCAGAACGTCTACTCATCAGGTTGTTTTCCACCACAAATCGGATTTTTTGATACACATGTAGTTTGTTTTCTGAGAAGTCTTTTGAAGAATGTAGATATTAGTACTATGTTCCGCTGCTCACATAGGCTTAAGAGTCTACTTCCACTTGCGTTTTTTCTTCTGGGTGCAGAAAAGTTTGCTACTAGTGTCCTGTGCTGACGTTTTTTGCCACTTTGTGAATTAAAATCTCCAAGTTGTTATACTCTGTTCTTCGATGGAATGTGATCTGCTGCGTTTGACATTACGCCAAAAACTTTCTGTGTATCCTTTCTATGTCAATTTTTCTCATTTGTTGGTGCAAGTGTATCAAAAATTACGTAAACTATGATCATTTAAATGTTAGTGTAGAAAGTCTGTCATTAATTGATTTAAATTTTGTTACTGAGGTTAATACGTTTTTGTTTGTAATGAAACTGTACCAAATTGGGGTACATTTTTCACTACTCTTTTTCCTGTCTTTTTTCCTTAAATATCCTGAATCCTTCTGAATGAAAATTATGTTCATCAAAAAATCATGTTCCTTACAGTGCTGTTATCGTTATATTTTTCCTTTAGAAAGTTTATTAAAGTTACAAATTTTCTTGCTTTAGGAGCGAATTTACATTAAAGGCAGCTACGTAATCCATATTTCTGTGTTTCATTCTATGGGCGTATTGTTTAATCATGTTTCAGAAGGCTCCGACCCATTCTTTGCATGATGTTATAGGCCCCAAGAGTCGAGACACATGCTTTCCTTTTTCTTGTAAATGGGAGACTGGGTGTGCCGTGGGGTAAAATCTCTTACAAAGTGCATCTCCACAGTTGATTGCTTGTTGAGTTAGGGAAACAAGTTCCCGACCACTTTGCCGATTGTTTAAAGTTAGACGCAGTGTGTATTTTTTTCTTGTGTCGTTCCTTCCACTAATTCCGGCATTCCGAGATACAACCTTTGCGCCATCCCTACCGTTGAAGTCTTCGCTGTAACCCTAGCATGGAGCCCTCAAAGTGTGCTGTCACCCGGCCCAACTGCTTTAAGTAAGTCTTTTTTGTACGAAAACGATGCCAATTCAGTTTTTATACCATTTTTTTGCGAAAAGTTTAAATCCACATTTTAGGTTCCTTTGGCGCACATGTGCATATATAAGGAATCATTACTGCATGATAATTCGGTCTCTACTAATCTGCATCTACTTAGATACTCGACAATGGCGGAGGGTGCCTCGAACCACTAATAGCCATTTTATTCCCTGTTCCACTCGCAAAGAGAGCGACGGAAAAAAGACTATCTATATTTCTCCGTATAAGCCCTAATATCTCGTATCTTATCTCCACAGTCCTTACCTGAAATGTGCGTTGCTAACAACAGAAGCTTTGTGCTGTCAGCTTCAAATGCTGCTTCTCTAAATTTTCTCACTATTGTACCTCGAAAAGAATGTCGCTTGCTCTCCAGGGATTCCCATATGAGTTCTCGTAGCATGTCGATAACACTTTCTTGCAGTTCTAACTTACCAGAAACAAATCCAGCAGCTTGTCTCTCAATTGCTTCGATGTATTCCTCTAATGCGATCTTGTATATATCCCATATACTTGAGAAGTACTGAAGAGTAACGTTCTATACCCGGTCTCCTTTAAAGATGAACCATACATTTCTAGAATTCTCCCAATAAACTTGTGTCCATCATTCGTCTTCCCTACCAGAATCTTCACGTGCACGTTCCATTTAATATCGCTTTGCAACATTACACCCACATATTTAAACGATGTGACAGTGTGTAACGCCGGAAATGCATATCCTCCTATTTCCATCTATTGTACTATACATTTTTTTCCTTATTTTGTTACCTGAGGATATGACATTTCTGTGTCTTTATATATTGTAATTGTTTTACTATATATATATATATATATATATATATATATATATATATATGCATTTATGTCGATGTATAATTGGTTTGTTTTGTAAATACTATTTGTATTTTACGCTGGGTCTGCCCTAGGGAAAACTATGCTATCGAACTATTACACCGATAGGTC
Organism: Schistocerca cancellata; assembly: GCF_023864275.1. Lineage (NCBI taxonomy): Eukaryota > Metazoa > Arthropoda > Insecta > Orthoptera > Acrididae > Schistocerca > Schistocerca cancellata. Next base: position 897,822,214 of record NC_064629.1, read on the forward strand.
GTGTGGAGAACGAAAGTGTTTACGATCTTTGGCAGTGTTAACTCTGCCGCATGGAGCGCGGGCAGAGAGAGTCTGGCTGGAGTAGGCTGGTGGAGCAGGTGTGTTGTGTGACGCTCCCGAGAGTTGACGCGCATTCGGGGTTTGGCACCATGTAATTGCACTTGACTTGCTATGATAGTTTCTGACACGGTGTCGCGGACGGGAAGCATTAGCTGGCGTACATCAAGAGCCCGTTTCACCTGGTGACCGGTGTCGAGAAGAAGGCGCGCCAACATCCAGCTTCTGCAACAGCGACGGCCGACAATGAGTGACTGTCGCCACCTCCTCGATCGACGACTTCAAACCTTCAATCAACCAACAAGGAAGACTGGAAGCACGTAAAGTCTTAGAACTTTATGGCAGACCTCAGCTTTTCAAACTGTTTCAAAATTACAGCAACGTAGCATTGCTAATTGTCCCAATTGCATTACCAAGCACGGTCCCTTCCTTTTCCGGAATGAACCCGAGTGTAGTTGAAATTCAAACGCCAGCATTAAAGTAATATTATTCCATTTCGCTGCTTTAATTTCAAAATTCAGTTTAAGTATTCATAGTTGGCTACAATATTTAGATTACACAAGCACAAGTTAAGAGTGCGAGTTTTGTTACCATATTTTAGCTTACCTGTGACTGCAACCCAGCTTGGTGCGTACTAAATTTTACTATTGTTAATTGTTCAGAATCATTTAATTCAAGTTCAAAGTTAAATCTCTTATTTCTAAATTGCGTAGATTCAGGTAGCTTTTGAAATGATTGTTGAGGTAGCCCAAGACTAACCTTATTTAACTGAATTTCGTAGTGCTTCAGAAACAAAGCTCACTATTTATTTCAGTCACTAAATTAACTTTCAATTTTCCGGTTTTATTAATTCTTTTGCTAAATTAAGTCAGAGTGTAGCGAAATTTATTACTTCTGACAAACATTCAGTTTTCACACAACACGTGTCAACCTTCAGTTGCCACGCTTTTAGTGCTAAAAATACGTGCATTAATCTTTCATTATCAGTTATTATAGTAGTTGTCCATTGGACTGGCGACCGTAATTTTCCCCAAATCTCAAATATCTAATTAACGCCAATTAATTCTTAACGTAACGACCGCACATTTACTTTCTTTATTAACTTTACCCCTTTTCATAATTAATTACCACCAGTTTCTTTTGCATTTTTCCTTTCATTTAGATGTAACCCTTTCCTCCCTCTTTACCGGCAGATTGACTTCGGTGACGATTGCTTTTCCCAAATTTCCATTAGGTACACGCGGTTTAATTTTTCACTGTTATTAAGGTCGATAAGTGAGGGGGAGGTTACAAGTGTTAAGCAGGACACTACCAATGCTGTATCCAAACGTTACAGGTGTGTATTTCCTACTCATCCACATTAACTTACATTTTTCTACCGTATAGCACAACATCATCAGCAAACACTTCCAGATTGCTACCCACCCTATCCTGCAAATCATTTCTGTATTTAAATGAGCCGTTGTTCTTGTTCTTCCAGTTTATGCAGTACCAGTCGCTTATTGAAAGACACTTGTGGTGAGGTTGTTCTATCCGATCAGTCATGGTGGAAACTATTTGTTTACATTAGTATGCAGAGAATTTCACAGGGAAATATATCTTTTAAACTTTATAGCCTCATATATATATATATATATATATATATATATAGCCAGGTATATAAGCAAACTTAAGTGGGATCGTAGTTATGTGCCTACATCGGGCCATTTTGAATCATTTGCTTCCACCTACATTGATGCGCAAAATTCTTCGTAGAGCTGAGCTATGTTTTTTTGTGGCGGGTGAAGGATTTGGCGAGCTAACTCCAATAGATTACTCGACAATGTCTCATAGAATCGGTATACATATCACTGCCACTTTTGTCTACACTCCGGCTCGTGATGCATTACATAGCTGGAATTCATTAAACTCTTAAAAGTGTGCTCGCTCTTGTTAAATATTTTACGGTTCCACAGAAGTGTCCTACAGAGATTTAATTTCGTCTGGCATCACCAACAGACAGTAAACGTTTTGGAAGAGTAAGGCTGAAATCTACATTCACTCACCACGTGGTCTACATGCTTCATCCTTGAATAACGCTACTCTGACGTCGTTAAATCGAGGGTTTTCAAGTACTACCACTGAGTGGATTTGATATCATACCGACACCGACATGCTTACAACAACAGTTTTTCAAAATGTAGATTTTATTGAACACCATTATTTCAGTCTCTGGTGGGTGTTGCTCGACTAACCTAATGTTGTCTGCAAAGAAACACTCAGTATTAGTTACTTTTTTTCTGGTCGTCACAACAAGTATTAATACTTTCACTGTCTCTTAGCAGGGAGTGATGATATGCATCCTACAGCCTTACCCTTTCATGTTTCTTTGACAAGCGGATCAAGTATTTATTGAACTCTATAATTATATATACTATTTGCGACCTCTAGTGGTATTATTATTTTCTTTGGTACATTTTGTGGGTAAAAGAATTAGGAAGCTATGGTAGGCAGCGTGTTGAAGTTGTGGCTGCTATGATGACGTGCTAAATATCACACAGCGTGGCTAATAAGCAGAGAGAGATGGCGCACCCTGATCTCCGCTGTATGTATAAAATTTGAACTACAAATGTGTGAGGCATATTTATTTACAGTATTCCTCCTGATGGCTGTAAACATGAGCATTTTCCTTGATATTATACACACTTGATACACACTTATTTAACCTATAATTATCTGTAGAATGACTGACAAAATTATCATCATGGCACTTTATACAGTACAGCACCAGAATGCTCCAATCGCATTCTCAGCACTGCAAAAAGAAATCGTCTATACATCATCATCTGCATGGCAATCACGTCGTCCTGAAGGAAAAATAATTAAATATAGAAAACTGAATGCTTCGGACCATCACGTAAGAAAGGCAGCCATTTTTAGCGATGCAATGATGCTGTTGTCATGATTCCTAGAATGGCCTAGGAGATGAAGGAGTGCCGATACTGCTGTCAGCGGAATATGACGTGCGTAATTGTCTCAGCCGTAATATGACACCGCCGATGAGAGAACGCTGGACCTACTGTAAGCCTTTGTGGGCTCGTTTTCCCGAAGCCCCATCACTTAGAGTTACTGGGAAAACCTCTCTCTTTGCTGTGTGCAGTGGCTCAGGTGTAAGCAACTGTAATGGCTTCACTACCGAAATCGTTACAGCTGGCACACAAGCGTGATCTGACAAACACACACACACACACACACACACACACACACACACACACACACACAAACACACGCGCCAGCCCACTGACACACGTCTGTGCACTGTTACATTGGAAAATGTTTTAACTAACTTTGTATTAATGGTACATTACAATCCATAATTATCTAATAGTGCCAAGGACGGTAGAAACAGGAATAAAGGGGCTACACCAGCACATCTGATACTTATTCCGTAGTGGCGAACAGCATTTTAGATAGTACTGTGGGCAAAAATTTAAACCTTAAAATATTGTCTACACTAGCATCATTGACAGATTATCTAGAAGAGAGATTTGTAGTAAATTCGGAAACTCTCTTCACTACAATATCAACAAATCTTTTTGCGTAGACAATATTCCACACTACATACGATACACTATTAGAATTTTCAACTGCAACTGCTTATAACAGCTTCCACAGCGACACTTTGTCTCGAAACCTGGCAGAAAATCCAAAGAGATTCTGGTAGTATGTGAAGCATGTAAGCGGCAAGAAACAATCAATGCCTTCTCTTCCCGATAGCAATGCAGATACTGCCGAAGAGAGTGCTGCCAAGGCAGAGTTACTGAATACAGCATTCCGAAATGCTTTCACAACAGAAGACGAAGTAAATATTCCAGAATTCGAATCGAGAACAGTAGCCAACGTGAGTAACGTAGAAGTAAATATCCTCGGAGTAGTGAAGCAACATAAATCGCCTAATAAAAGGAAGTCACCTGGTCCAGACTGTATACCAGTTAGGTTCCTTTCGGAGTATGCTGATGCATCAGCTCCATACTTAACAATCATATACAACCGTTCGCTAGACGAAAGATCCATACCCAAAGACTGGAAAGTTGCATATGTCACATCAATATTCAAGAAAGGTAGTAGGAGGAATCCACTAAATTACAGGCTCATATCGTTAACGTCGATATGCAGCAGATTTTGGAACATATATTGTGTTCGAACATTATGAATTATCTCGAAGAAAACGGTCTATTGACACAGTCAGCATGGGTTTAGAAACCATCATTCCTGTGAAACACAACTAGCTCTTTATTCACATGATGTGACGAGTGCTGACAGGGGATTTCATATCGATTCCGTATTTTTGGATTTCCGGAAGGCTTGTGACACTGTACCACACAAGCGGCTCGTAGTGAAATTGCGTGCTTATTGAATATCGTCTCAGTTATGTAACTGGATTTATGATTTCCTGTCATAGAGGTCACAGTTCTTAGTAACTGACGGAAAGTCATCGAGTAAAACAGAAGTCATTTCTGAGGTTCCCCAAGGTAGTCAACAGGCCCTTTGCTGTTCCTTATTTATATAAACGATTTTGGAGACAATCTGAGCAACCATCTTAGGTTGTTTGCAGATGACGCTGTCATTTATCGACTAATAAAGTCACCAGAAGATCAAAAAACTGCAGATCGATTTAGAAAAGATATCTGAAAGGTGCGAAAACTGGCAGTTGACCCCAAGTAACGGGAAGTGTAAGGTCATCCACATGAGTACTAAAAGGAATCCGTTAAACTTCGTTTACACGATAAATCAGTATAATCTAGAAGCCGTAAATTCAACTAAATACCTAGGTATTACAATTACGAACAACTTAAATTGGAAAGAACACATAGAAAATGTCGTGGGGAAGGCTAACCAAAGGCTGCGTTTTCTTTGCAGAACACTTAGAAAATGTAACAGACCTACTAAGGAGACTGCCTACACTACGCTTGTCTGTACTCTTTTAGAATACTGCTGCCAGGTGTGGGATCCTTACGAGATATGACTGACGGAGCACATCGAAAAAGTTCAAGGAAAGGCAGCACGTTTTGTATTATCGCGATATATGGGAGAGTGTGTCACAGAAATGATACAGGATTTGGGCTGGCCATCATTAAAAGACAAGTGTCTTTCGGTGCGACGGAATCTTCTCACGATATTCCAGTCAAAAACTTTCTTCTACGGATGCGAAAATATTTTATTGACACCGACCTACATAGGGAGGAACTATAACCACGATAAAATAAGGGAAATCAGAGGTTGTACGGAAAGATATGGGTGTTCATTCTTTCCGCGCTCTATACGAGATCGGAATAATAGAGAATTGTGAAGGTGGTTGGATGAACCCTCTGCCAGGCACTTAAATGTGATTTTCAGAGTATCCATGTAGATGTATACGTAAATGCAGAAGATGTCTTTTAAGTTTATGTCGTGCTCTGGTTAATTCCATTTCCTTCCATTTGGTGGAATACAGATTTCATTGCAAGAAGGATGTTGTAACCCTTCATTACATATTTTATCGGTTTGTTTAATACTGTAGCGTTAACATCATTTTCTACAGTCTTAGACTTCTGTCAGTCTCTGCTCTATTATTCTGAATGCCGACATACAATTTAGTTCCACCATGGATGCCTTTTTCCCGTCCTTATATCTGCAGTGGTAACTGGAGGTTAGTTTCAAACTTCTTCCTTTAGCGAGAGAGGGTCTTTTGCGTGCTCTTTTGTGTAGCATTGCCAACCAGCTTTTCTTTCCTTTTGTTGACCCTTTACAGGGGTTAGGTTGCTTGCTGAAACAGAACCAGCGATTCACATGTCGTGTTGGGCTAGCAGTTCTGTTAAAATTCGGTTTCTCACCCCAAGTATCGTGCGCCGTCACTGATTGTTTCTCAGCCTCGTCTCAGCGCAGTGTGTGACGAGGAACAACATCAAGCTTTTGTGAAACAGAGAAGTGGACAATTTAAGAAATGTTGTTTCAGTCGTCGGTGGATGAGTACTATGTGCTAAGAGCACAACAAGTTTAGACCATTCGTGATGTCGTTTGAGTTAGAAATCAGTCTATGTTGATGGTATCAGCACCATCAATTGCCCATTTTTTGTAATAAATCGTGTGATGTTAACTTTCCCCGAGAAACTCTGATGAGAATTCCAGTAGTGCAGTTTGGATGTCGATGGTGTGTTCGGTACTCTATTTTGCATCCTCAGTGCTAATTCACCTTCGGTTAAGTTTATTTCTTTTCCATTTCAAATCTCTTCGAGTGAATTACTATTGCCATTTATTGCTGTTGTGTGAACCGATTACCCCACGTGTGCAGGCTCTCCGTCAGACACTTAATGTCTTTCCGTCTTGCAGCTTATTCATAATTCATTCCATTTACCATAATGACAAAGAGTGGAATGATATTTGTTAACGCGTGTGCTTTACTTCGGTCAGAAGGCGCTGCTTTCCCTTTTCTCTTTGTCACGACCTTCTTCTTGACTCTCGCTTCTATAGATGGTGTGAGGTACGTTATTACACGTCCCCTGATCTACTTTTTTATCGGCAACGCCTGCACAGAGGACAAGGCTCCCTCATGTTACCATTTCCTCAGGTTCAATTTGTGCCTTTACGTCCGCCGTCATACCGAAATCGGTCGTCAAGTGCTCCGGTATTTCTTTCAAAATATTAATTTGTTAGCCTCTCTTCGTACAATTTTTCTTGTTCTATTATATTAATAATAAACTGTATAGTGCTGCAGATTTCTCTCCTCTTCGGTTCAGAGTATTTATCCACTAATCATCGAGTGGATCTATTCCACAAGTAAGAGCCCTAGATCATTTTCCGTTACTTGACTAAGCCCCTCACTGGGACAAATGGAGACACATTTTGCTCAAAAATTTTCAAACGTGTGTGAAATCTTATGATACTTAACTGCTAAGGTCATCAGTCACTAAGCTTACACACTACTTAACCTAAATTATCCTAAGGACAAACACACACACACCCATGCCCGAGGGAGGACTCGAACCTCTGCCGGGACCAGCCGCACAGACCATGACTGCAGCGCCCTAGACCGCTCGGCTAATCCCACGCGGCTCACATTTCGCTATCGCCAGTTTTGTGAATGAAAAATTAGTCCCAAGTAGGGCCTAATTCTCCGTTGTCCATTGCATACGCGAGAGAGTGAATTAAGTTTACCCTTTCTCCCCCGTTTGTGGAGTGCCGGGGTATCTGTCACAAGTCTTGCGTACCTAATTCCGTTACATTTGGTGTATGTTACGCGCACTCCCACATGATTGTGTTGGAGCTTTGTCCTAGATCAAATAGGCAGAGGACAGCGGCTATAACTAATTTTCATTCACGTACGGCTAATTAATTTTCATGGGCAAGTTCACCTCTCCAATAAAACTGCGATCCTTGCAGCAGGATTCTTCTCTACGTAATCTTCTGATGCCCCGTTGTCAGATTACCATTCATACCTCTCACACAAATGAGCAGATACTTTCAGGGTTACAGTGGCTTCTTCTGGCTCTAAGTGGACTGGTAGTCTAAGTAAACTTAGTATTTACTAATCTGTTTTTATTTTTGTATTCAACTAAACGTTGCCGGCCGAAGTGGCCGTGCGGTTAAAGGCGCTGCAGTCTGGAACCGCAAGACCGCTACGGTCGCAGGTTCGAATCCTGCCTCGGGCATGGATGTTTGTGATGTCCTTAGGTTAGTTAGGTTTAACTAGTTGTAAGTTCTAGGGGACTAATGACCTCAGCAGTTGAGTCCCATAGTGCTCAGAGCCATTTGAGCCACTAAACGTTGCTGAAATCCTCGTTGTGTCTTTGGCACTTGTGGGGTCTTGGACCGATTCCTTTCATTATTTATGTTTAGCTTGCTGTTTTTGTTTGGAACTGTGTTTTTGCGTGCCTTATAGTTATCTGGATTGAGAAGAGAAATTGTGGCTAGTAGCTTTCATGGACAGTCAGCGTTTAGCAACTAGAGCTACCTCTGGACGAGGGCAACTGATTAACAACTTAAGAAACACGAAGGAACGGGCACAAAACTGTGTAGACTCCAATGTACTGGGGATACAGGGAACAAAATAGCCGTCTCCAGCTTAACCATCGGTACTAGTAGATCAGCTGGTGGAAAGCGAGAGGCCAACCCAGGCCCCGCTGTCGACCGCACAACAGAGTGGGAATACAAACGCCACCTGCGACACCGGAGCCGGTCCGTCACGAATTCGTGGAAAAGGCCAACGGCGTGTTACCTCCTCCGTTCCCACAAACCACTGCCCGAGACTGGGACCTGTCATGTCTGGAAGTACTCATTCTGCAAGTAGCAGCAAGCCAACGGTTGGAACTATTACAAATGTTCGATGACCAGAGGACCGCTTCTGCTAAGCGTGAATGGAGATTCGAGGGGGCAGAAGATGACCAACGAACCGTTGGGTAATTTGTTAGATGTTTTAGAGACAAGGAGTGCCGTGACCGAAGTCAGCGCGATCTTGAGACAGTAAAAACCAATTTAGAGAGGGTACAGTCGTGGAAGGACAGTGTCTGTACATAGAGTAGATAACTAATGGAAGCACTAACTACAGTGAACCAAGACATTGAGGTAGCGGCTCAGCTGAAGCAGGAACGCCTGCAGCAAGTATTCAATCGGAGAAGATGAAGGAAGGGGTGTTGGAGCTCAATATGGAGTACGTAAAGATCGTACATAGGGTTTGTCTGTAGATTACACGGCATGAGACTGAATTTTGCATTACTGCTCGACAGACCAACCCACTGATCTCGACTGTCGAGTAACTGTCGGCGAAAGAATGCACGAGCTGCGATCGTACGCAGCCCGTTAACACAGAGGAGAAGAAAGAGTATCGGGCTCTACAAAGCTTTCGGGAGGACCAATCACAGATAAGACTGTCCTTAAGGCTTGTAAGCACCACCGTGCGATTGACACCCAATACAACTAGGGTGCTAATACACATAATGCTTCGGGAATTCTATCGCGTGCTAGTGAAACGGACATTTGCAAAGAACACGAGATTACAAGAGAATAAGTAGAGAAGCTGAGAGACCTCAGGAAGGACTCTGCTGGTGTAAGGAAGGCGACCAGGCGTATGATGTGAACAGTCAGAATGATCTGGGGCCCTGGGCGGTGTAAGAGACTACGAGAGTAGGAAATATGTCCTCTCTGTGAAAAGCGATGGCTTCTGTCCTGATCATTCGCTGCGGGTACTGTAATGCTTAAAAGTATCCGAACGACCAGAATTGCAATTCTCCTGATTAGCATGCAACCCACATAAATCAGCTCTCCTCGGTACAGTCGTTTGACTATTGAAAATGGATCCAACAAGTCACCACTAGAAAACACCGCTCTGTATCGCAATAACTCAAGGTGTAAAGTTATACCACGATACTAAAAATATCAGGGAACACCTTATCACAGATACGACTGTCCTTAAGGCTTGTAAGCTCACATTTATTACAATAAATGACATACCTGAAATGTTACCACTCTCATTATTAAGTCAGATAGGTAATGCACGTAGGAAGTTCGTCGTTGTCATGATTTCCTCTTCAAGGTAATATACCGTACTTATTATTTAACACAAAATGACATTAAAAATTTAAGTTATTCACGAGCAGCTACTTTAGCATATGTATGAACTTCAATGACACGACGAACCGTCTCGTTCTGCATATGGATTCAAACCCAGGTCATGCAGACTAAGCAAAGAATTCGTGACTGACGGAAACTAACAGTCATTCCTGACTAGGTATACAGAGAGAGATATACCCCGATTTTAGACAGAATCAGTTAGCAAATATGAACTTTAAATTACATAACGTAAACATTTTTAACGGACGGGAATTCCTACCCAGCATCGATTGTCCCTGTTAACGAACTACGAGAGATGTTAAATATTGCTTCTTCACAAGTAACTTACTTGAAATGGCTTGAGGTAAAACTTTGTGTTGGACAGGGATTCGAACCCAGAACCTAATCATATTGTTATAGAAACACAATCAACAGTAACATATCGGATTTTCTCGCCAGTAGCTAGACGCTTTAACTGAATTGACGAGACGAAACATTAATTTTTTCCTTCCCAGGACTCCAACCCGACACCAATCGCTGTTACATTTTAGAGAAAACGAACGTTGAATATGGGTTTGTTACACAAGCAGCGACATGTGAGCATGTTTGAACTAGAAAAGTATGACGAAGAGTTTAATACTGACTGGGAATCGAACCCCACACATATCGTTGTTGACTACACACAGAGAGACGTCAGCTACCGAATTTTTCTCCACCAGCATCCTTGAACTTATAGTGATCTCGCCAATATTTCTGTGTCTCACTGGGAGTCAAAAACGTCAGATATCGTTAGCGATGACAACGAATGAAAATAGATCAAAAATCAAAATTATTATCCACCAGCCGATAGGTGTTCACATGATAGAGCTTGATAATACATAATGAAAACTTCAGTGCTGGGCCAGAATTCGAACCCATTCAAGCGCAATATGTGGAGTTGTTGAAGAATCTGCAGTTTTGAACAAACAACAAATTGTAGTCTAGCTGTATTGTCGCTGGCCGATGTGGCCGTGCGGTTAAAGGCGCTTCAGTCTGGAACCGCGTGACCGCTACGGTCGCAGGTTCGAATCCTGCCTCGGGCATGGATGTGTGTGATGTCCTTAGGTTAGTTAGGTTTAATTAGTTCTAAGTTCTAGGCGACTGATGACCTCAGAAGTTAAGTCGCATAGTGCTCAGAGTCATTTGAACCCATTCTAGTTGTATTGTCACGAAGAGATCAAATTCCGCTTTAAAGGCGGTCTAAGTTGCATTTTCAGTTCAGAACCAATTTTATCGACATACAGAAGCTCAAATAAAAGATGGAATAAGCTTCGTGTACCCTACATAGCGTTTGTTTCGTCACTAGAAATAACTAACTAGTATAAGTTTCTACATATCGCCACTCCTGACTTTATTGTGGATCAACCTAAAGTCTAATAGGTAGAGAATCAATATCATGATTAATGTGAATTTCAGAACACAATGTCATTACACCTTCTTCACTTGGCGTAGCCAGAAGAGAATAGAATCTGTTTCTCCGTATCAAAAAACATAAGCGGAAGTTGGAATCGAACCCAAACCATAAGTATATGAATCTATTATCAATCCAACACACCACGGAATCCTCTGCTTAGAACGCTGTTGTGCTACACTGGATAAGCGTACTGACACACAGGCTCCCTGTAGTGGTTTGCAGCATGTCGAGTACATTCATTTACTTGGTTGACCGAATCGCCATGAACTAGCTGCCTCAGTTACCCAGTGCATACATTCGACTCTTTTTTGTAATCGCCGAAATAAAATCATGTAACTGCCACCTAAACAGAACTGCCAACAGTGTAGGATGCAGAAATTTAAAAACGGGTGCTCCTTTCCACCTGAGCAACTCTATTGCACTATCAGTTTTTTGTAAACATCGTGCAGTGCAAAAGAAAAGCTGTATCTGTCTGTATCTCAGAAGTCTAGAGCCGGTCATATGCATTATCTCACAGCACTGTGGAATGCGGAAGTTCTGGAGGAATTGTTATTGACTTCAGGAGGTGCTGTACCTACTTGTCTGCCGGCACGGTAGCTCAGCGTGTTCGGTCAGAGGGTTACGTACCCTCTGTAATAAAAAAAAACTGAGTGAATCGATCATCAAGAACTTAATTGGACGTTTCGCCGGCACGGTAGCTCAGCGTGATCGGTCAGAGGGTTTATAAACCCTCTGTAATAAAAAAAAAACTGAGTGAACAGTTCAACGAACAACCTGAACGGGTGTCATGAGACGTCCGCCCCGATCATATACAACGAACAAAATGAGATCAACAAAAATTTAAAAAAAAAATTTCAGCTAGTAGCATAATGGTGAGCGTCGTGTGCCGTCGATAACGTGTCACGAGTTCGAATACATTCACTGCTACATCTTTTAAAACGCAATTCTGCTGTCTGCTGAAGTTATCAATCTAATGGAACTTTGAACATAATTCCCTTTACTTCTCAACCCAAAACAGTCGCATTTCGAGAAAGGGCTAACTTCTGCATTATATTGTACTTTCCGGGTTTAATAGACGGCCAGGCAGCAGATGCATCTCGAAACTTTTGTATTATGTATGGGGAGAGCGCATTGTGCCACAAAATACGTCAGGAAAGTATTTTCTACATTAGCTGTCTTGTGGTAGTGGCATTTCATTCTTCTTCAAACCTTGTTTGACAGCTTTAACTCAGAACAAGTTTTCTACATGCATGTAATCAATGTACTGAATGTGCATTGTCAAACTGTTATAGATAATATCTGAGAATTCGCATATATCGTTGATGATTAATTTCTCTCTCATGTTTTCTATTGTTTTAACCACAGTAAAGGAAACCTTACGAAAATTGTGCACTGTACTATGAAAAATGAAATAAAACTACCCATGATAACCTTACGACGAAAGTCTGTTTTAATAAAACTGAGTATCTGTACACAAGTGTGCCACTATCGGCACGAATTAGTGAAATACTACTCACTTAGATCTCGTTTGGGACTGTGTTTAATTGGTATGCTGCGTCATACTCAAGAGGTATGCAAATGTGGCATTTCATAAATAAACTTATATATTCCTAGAAACCCTAAATTTGCTTGTCAGCAGCGGAATGAGGCGTTACCTGTAGTACAGCATTGTAAATTTTCACCATTGCACTATGAGCCGAAAGTATTTTCTTGCGATTCCCTCATCGATGTTTGATCTGACTGCTTGTAGCCCTTTCACAGAAGGCAAGCAAATTTAGGGTTTCTAGGAATACATAAGTTTATTTATGAAATGCCACATTTGCATACCTCTTGAGTATGACGCAGCATACTAATTAAACACAGTCACAAACGAGATCTAAGTGAGTAGTATTTCACTAATTCGTGCCGATAGTGGCACACTTGTGTGTAGATACTCAGTTTTATTAAAACAGACTTTCGTCGTAAGGTTATCATGAGTAGTTTTATTTCATTTTTCATAGTACAGTGCACAATTTTCGTAAGGTTTCCTTTACTGTGGTTAAAGCAATAGTAAACATGAGAGAGAAATTAATCATCAACGATACATGCGAATTCTCTGATATTATCTATAACAGTTTGACAATGCACATTCAGTTCATTGATTACATGCATGTAGAAAACTTCCTTTCTATCATCAGCTGACTCTAGGGTTGGTGCTTATGCACTAATTATAGTAGGTTTTTGCTTGTTCACCAAATTGAGACGTCGGGTCATAAGTCTTTCATTTATTCCAGAGGGTGGTTCTTCTAGATCATCGACAAGTTGATTCGTCATGGCAAACCCTACTCCATGGATGCAAGGTTCATTTTAACCTTTCCCTTTCCAGTTGAAAGTTTAGCCTCCACCCTGTTCTTTTAGTTGACCCTCGCCAGCAAGTCTTGTTTCACAGAGGGCAGCAATATAGGTGTTATATCTTTTTAGTTCATGTACCACAATAACTGTTCTTCTTTGTTGTATGTTGCATTTGTCTGAGTGAATGAGAGCTCGAACATTCCAGGGACCAATATTTAAAAAATGGCTCTGAGCCCTACGGGACTTAAAATCGGTGGTCATCAGTCCCCTAGAACTTAGAACTACTTAAACCTAACTAACCTAAGGACATCAAACACATTCATGCCCGAGGCAGGATTCGAACCTGCGACCGTAGCAGTCGCGCGGTTCCGGACTGAGTGCCTAGAACCGCTAGACCACCGCGGCCGGCACCAATATTTAAGTTTTGTTTCTTCTTTTTATTTCGACCGCATGTACTGTACCCTCTGAACCCGGCCATTTAGACACCTTTTCCAGCCCTCTCCCCATGTGGGGTGAGCAGAGTGGATCCTGAATAGGCCTACTCAGTCCGAGATGCCGCCCACGAGTTACCCTACAGCCTCCTCTAGTAAAAGGCCGATCACACACCTGCCGCCTACGTGCCAGTTCGTCACTATGAGCTTCCAGATTACACAGTCCAGCTCCCGTCGCAATTGGCCGATTGCTGCAGGGCATTCTTGTATTGGACTGATGGTATTGTCCTCCAGAAGACCCCTGTGCGTATATTTTTTAACGTTCAAATGTTCCAGCACAACAACAATCACACTGTCCCTGACAGTTTTGTTATCTTGGCCCGGTAGCATAGTGACTACGACGACTGAAGATACAAAAACTGCTGAGTGTTTTGGGTCCCTGGAACACGTTGTGGTGAAAGGAAGGAGGGATGGGTAAGGAAGGGAAAGAAGAATGTGTTGCTGTATGGCGCTCTTGGTCTGGCTCCTGGGCTGAGATCCGTACGGCTAGGCTGGACCTGCCAGTAGCTACACTACTGCCGCCATAGCTCCCAGCATCACTGGAGCACACAAACTCACCGCCCGCAAGGACAGCAGTATGGTGAGGCGGTTCACCTGGGAGAGATTCTGAATCCCTATACAACAACCACGGCACCCGTTAACTTACCACGAAAGGTCTTAAATATGGTTTCAGTCGAAAGTAACAGAAAGTGCGACTGATTAAACTTGAAACGATGTGACACAAAGTTTGTGTTGTATGGGTATTTGAACCCAGTACCTACTTGGATTGTTAAATAAACCTGAGAAAATCCTAAACACTGGTACGAAAACTTACTATCAGTAGTGAATTGACTGAAAACGAAACGACGAGAGCAAAAAAGGTTTGTCTTGCCGGGATTCGAAGTCAGCACCTATTGTTTTCTAGCCAACAATGTACCTTACATGTCTATTTCGCAGAGAGATATGCGCATGTCTGAACGGCAAATAACGTGTCTGAAAAAACATACGTCACTAGGAATGAAAACCGGTGGCACTCGGTCTTGTGGACAACGCTCTAAGAGAAGAGAAAAATCAAAACTATTTTTATATGTAGTTTGGAGAGCACATTCTACAGCTTGATATAACAAGGTGGAAATTTTTGTGCCGGACAGGGATTCACACCCAGAAAGATGTCTTCTGTTGAACGTTCAGGTGTTTGAAATCTTTGGGAACGAACGAATCGAGGAAACTGTATCGTCCCGCATGGGTCAGATACCCTAAAAGTGGAGATCTGAGTTAGCATACCAGTCCAGTATCAATGATTTCAACAAGTTCAAAAAAATGGTTCAAATGGCTCTGAGCACTATGGGACTCAACATCTGAGGTCATCAGTCCCCTAGAACTTAGAACTACTTAAACCTAACTAACCTAAGGACATCACACACATCTATGCCCGAGGCAGGATTCGAACCTGCGACCGTAGCAGTCACGCGGTTACGGACTGAAGTGCCTAGAACCACACGGCCACCGCGGCCGGCAACAAGTTCAAATATGATAAGAAATAACTCTCCTCGATCTTCGAATGACGACTGGTTCACTTTTAAAATGAAATTTCTTGGTTAAGAAAGGCTACTGGTGATATAATTTCAACTTGCCGCGAATTTCGTTTCTGTCACGGCCCAGCCAACAGATACTCTCCTCCAACCGGTTGCAAAACGACATAATATTTAATGATTACTACGAACCACTGTGTATCCCTACGTTGTTCAATAGGCTTCACCAGAGGTGGTGAGGGTTTATTTGGGCTTTATAGCCTGGAATGAGAATCGAAGAGAGCCAATAAACGTACAAAGTTAGACTCATTCCCACCGATCACCGAGCTACATACATAGTTGGTATATGATTTTTGTGTAGCGAAGGATACTAAACATTGAATGAGATTTGTTTCTCAATAGACATGAATTACATCCGGTTCTAAGCTTTCATTTCGTTGTATGTCCGAATGGCCTTCACTACTTGCTTCGGCTACTCAGTGCGCAGTTTCGACACGAATTTGTAATCACTGAAATAAAAACAAGTAACTACCATCTGTATAAGCAAGCAACATCCTAGTTCATTCTGCAGGAAATATTGATTTGCAGTTGAGCTGCTGCAGTGCTGCATGTTTTGTGGTCTCTATGGCAAAGATGGATGAGTATCTACAAGAGGCTGAAATGCTGACTGCATACGTCTGTTTACCTTATAAAGTCCATTTCGTCTGATATAACTGCAGAGGTAACAGTGCTAAGACCACTGTTCATACAGCCTACGACTGCAGGCAAAACTTTCCTCAAAAATCAGGAGTGGTGTATAACTTAGGGGAGATTTTGTTTATCGTATTGTCACGAAAACAGCTATAAGAATACTTATTAATTGATATTTTCTATTTGAAATTCTAGATTTTTTATTGTGAAGGCTTATTTAAGAATGGATATATGAAGGTTGTGAAGGTCATACCATAGCGTGAAACGAGGAAAAAGTTTAACACTGGTAACATTTTGCTCTCGTCTAATATAACACAGGGTTGCAGGCATCAGAGACAGCTTGAAATATTTTTGGTGTGTACGGGACAAGAGCGTCGAAGAAATCACCTCAGATATACGTTAGCTCGTTTCTGTAGGATTCTTTCGATGTGAACTATTCACCATATCGAAGGAGACCAAAGGGTTTTGATGAAAGATGTTTTTAACATTTACCACTATACACAAGTGTACCATATTACTGGCAAAGATGCTGCACTGAGATCATTTACCCTTCTTGAGGCACTTTATTCAGTGTTCAGCGTTAGAAGAAGAAGAATGATAGAAAGATGAAGGTAATACTTCCCGTTACCTACACGAGAGACGAAGCTGGGTATGATGGGGAAGAATATCGACTGTATCCGTTCATAGTAAAGATACAAACATTTACCTTCATCAACTAAAGGATATAATGGATAAATTAAATCAGGACTACCAGACGGAGATTTGAACCACCGCGTGTTCACTTCATGGAAAGAAAATAATGGTTGGCCCTAAGGAGACGTATCTGAAGCAAAGGCCAATGTGAGGCCTCGTAATGTAATGATCTGCTTCTAGTAGCTCAAAGGAGGTTATTTGTGTTCTGAACTTCGTCCCAGCGGTTTGTGCACAACGGTTGTCACATGTTGTCAACAGCTGAGACTGAATGGAAAGCCATCCTAACCGTATTCATTCCATTTTCGAACCCTTCTAATTTTATTGTGCTTCCACTTTTCGAACAACAATCTAGAAAAAGCTATTGAGGACGAAAGCGCACTTTAAACTCGAATTTACGACATCTTCGTCTCCGATCCTGTAGCTGTCTACAGGCGTTGAACCTGTCAGAGCATCATCGAGCTGTTTTAGATAATGTGATGGAATGAACTCTACATAATTAACGTATCTCAAGTATTTTTCTGTTATATTCAATAAAACAGCAATAATCAGTACATAAATATGAAGGGGACGGAAGGATATAGTCATCACCCTACTGTAGCTAGTTTCTAGAGAGGTAGAGCAACTCTATAATTCCATGAACATCTAAAATTGTTTAGTACAAAACAGGAAGCTTGTTTGTACCTTAAATGGTAGTTTAACACCTTGCAAAAAGTAGGGTAAGATACTGAACTTTTTTGATGCAATATAATATTAATTTTAGAGTCGTTATAATTAAGATATTGTCGACAGTAGCTAGAGAGTGTATCTTCCAGAAAATTATTTTGAGCACGAAATGTTAAATTCTGAGGATATATTTTGAACCATACCTAACCAATGATACGTAGTTATAATTTTTATGCATGTATATGTACATAACAGGTATCACTATGCCCAATAAATTACTTTGCAATTAGACAGATTCATAAAGGAAGGTCCTCTGTGGCATCATTGTTCATGTTATTCAAAGTACATTAACGAACCAACTATGTATCTGCTGAAAGGTATGTACGCCTGAGAGAGAGTTCAGCACCAATTTTTGTTGTAGATAATTGAAAGTGGCTTTCTGCATTTTACTGGCACCGGAAGTGGATCTAGGTCGGCATGCTTTCGTTTCCTCTTTTTGTGAATATCCACTGGCGTGAGATCCACCATGTCGGAAAATCAGTGCTCCACACTTAGACTGATTTGATGTTCAGACCCAAACTTAAATTGAGTATCTTAACAAAGACGAATAGGATCTCCGGAGACAAGTTGGAAAAGATACAGGATAAAGAGGTTGACGATATTAAGAATTACGTGCAGTTTGGTTTCGAGATTAATATATTACGACTAAGCAAACTTCCCAAGTCGTCTCTTTCTCTATTGGTCATAATGAAATATTTTGCACTCACATGTTTTACTACTTGATTCTACTGGTGATTCGTCTGGTGTGTATACTACTGGACGCATGTTTCTTACATACACATAGTGCGACAAATATAAAAAAAACGATGCTGGACAGACTCTAATTTTATGACAACAACAAGAGATTTTTCCAAATCAATAAAAGCACAGTCCTTTGCCAGCCCCATGCAGGTAGCTGTGATTATTCGAAAATGTTTTGCTTGAGGCTTAGTTACCTACAGATCCATTATCAAGTAGCTTTGAACTTCATCTGATTCTCCTTCTCCATCATTCTACCTCCATGAATCCTATATCCCTTACTTGATCCACATTTGTGAGTACCGTAGTTATATGTCCATAATTTCCTCATGTAAAATGCTGGACCATCTGTTATTTTGGATGTGGGGAACATTTGTTGCATGTCCTATGTTAATGCATGGTGCTCTTTCGGATTCTCTTCAGCCGTAGCACTTAAAGACACAATCATATTCCGCCCATTGTCAGCCTTTCTGAGGCGCAGCTCATATTGTTGTTTCTTTCCTGTACTGTTTACTCCATATAATTGCGGGTTATTCATCAACATTAGAAACACATCACATTTTAAACAGCTGTTATTTTTTTGGGAGTTTGAAGCTTATCTGGCATTCAGATAAATAATGTGTTTGAATTTTGTTGCAGGTTCAGTATGAAAATGCTTTCTTTGCAGTACTTCGAGTACTTATCCAGAAATAAGGATACAATTGTGAGTTCACGTTCCAAATACACTTTGTTGGGGCCCTGTTCTTTACTGTCCCGAGTGCTTCCTTTGTATGGCGTTGAGGAAACCTCTGAAGCATTGTACAACTCCATCTTGACTTTTGTGTGGATAATTTACATCTTTTCGTAAAAGGGAAAGACATTTAAGTTCATATTTTGCTTACGAAGACTAATATTTCAACAAGATTCTATTGGGAGGAAAAGAGAGACATACAGTACAGTGTCACATACAAAACTCCTCCATCTTGTTTTAGAACAGAGAAACCCAACATAATTTGGTGTTGTAAATTCCTCACACTTCTCGCATGCTTCTGTAAGTCATGAAGTCTTTTGAAACCTTTCTAGCAAATCATGATGTCCATTGCACGTGCCTTACCTGCCCGAGCAGTCTTGTTGGGTTTGGAAGACACACACTGCTGACCAGCGTTACGTCGACGTTTCGCTTTAATTTTTTTCAGCTGTGAATATTTTGATGTCTTTTCGTTGAGGTTTTGGTTTCTGTGGCGTTTAATCATTTATTCTACTTAATTTCAGCCCTAATATGAAGAGCAAAGTATTCTCAGAACTCGCGGGACATACAGTCGTAAGCCACACAAAAAATTATATACCTCAGAAGTGGCACCCACGAGAAAAATTATTTGTACAAGTCTGTTGTCATTGAAGGTATACTGCTGCATGTCATGAAAATACGCCTTCAGAATTTCTCCATTAACACAAAAGATAGCGATTGAATGTGTGAACAAGGTAAAGAGAGACGAAGTCAAGTCACAAGCCACTGCTGAATAGTGACCAGAAATGAACACTATTATATATTTACTTAAACGTCATCTGAGTTGGAACTGTGGATCAATGGATGCCAAGGTACATCACTGTGAGTATTAAGACGATCAGAGTCTCCATTATCACTACTGACCATTATGAATTTTCGTTGAATGTGCTAAGGAGCTTCACAGGCTCCTGAGCTATCTGCCATTTTACTGTGGATTGTGACAATATATCTTCTGAAAATATAACCAGACGGCAAAGTATAGAACGGCAGTCAGTCATATCCTGTCATTTGATACAGAAACTCCCACTTTTTCAACAGAATAAGGAGAGGACATCGTTAAGAATGTCGTAGCATGGAACACACAAATCCCAAACAATTTTGGCTTTTGGCTATATCTGTCCGTCCCGTTCATATTAATTGTTCTAAAAAATGTATTACAGCTTACCATGATAAACTTATAACGAAAGTCTAATTTAATAAAACTAATTCTGTCTGTAACATGATGTTTCACTAAACTTCGTGTGTTAGTGAGATACTACGCCTTTTTGTCCTCAGTACAGTGTCAAAGTAAATTCCTATATGCTACCCAAGAAACATTTTGGGACCACGTCAAAAGTATGTAAATCTGACAGTGATTGTAGGCCGAAAAAAATGAACCCACTTAAAACGTTGTTCACTGTCACACATAAATCAGTGTGTCCACAGAAAGCTGAACATTGCGTTGGTGTAAGCAGAAAAGTATAAGTCTGAAACACTTTTAGCAACATAACATACACGATTATATAACGGAGGGTCAAATAAGAATATAGGAAGAGAGAATTTTTTTACACCATAATAACTAAACTTGTTCATTTATGTTGACCTTCATCAGTTAAAACGGTTGTAACAGGTAACTGTTGTTATTATGGTGTAAGACTGGTTGTATGCATGTTGCCCAAAAGCCGTTTAAAAATTTTCAAAAAAAAATCAGGGTTGGAATGTCACAGTTAATTAGATTTTACAGCTTTATATCTAGTGGGTACTAAATCAAGGTTGTGAGAAGATTTAGGACGGAAAAGTTAAGATTTCCTTATTGGTTATCGATCCAGTAGCTTGTAGCTCGGTAGAGAGGAGGAAAGACTATGAAATATTCTCTAGATGTTCAGTCTCACTGGAGTGACTGGAACCAAGAGCTTCTGCAGCTTCTCACCACCCACCGCTCCAAAAAACAGCTGAGTTACTACTTACCTACCACACAGGGCAGCTTACAGAGCGCTCTCGTCTCCTTAGCAACTGAAAATGCAGACAATTTTCTCCGTGAAATATAAGATTCTTCATGGAGCGATCTTCCGCTTATCAAACCATAAATCTGATATTGCAGTATTACACCTTACGTAAGAATTATTCAGATTATTTATTGGAAATGACACTGAAATATAGAGTGAATTTAATAGGTTGAGTCTGAGCCACTGTAGGAAGTAAATCGAAGATCACATAGTTCTCAAGCTTATTCTACAACGTTGCCAACTCTGTATTTGACTAGTACCAAGAGTATATGTTTGAACATCTGACGTTTTTTTTTGAGCTGGTTAGTAGATGGGAAGCTTGTACTTCAAAGATGCAGTGGCGGCGGCTGCCATCTCTTCAGCTGGGACCCAGAATACCTACAGTATAGGCCAATGTGTTTAGTTTACATTTCTACACAATAATTTGAATCTAAGGAATTGTTACGAATAATATCCCGTTACACGAACTAGCACTCAGACATAATGAATAAAAACCAGGTGGTAATTATTGGTGTAGCCATCCTCCTCCGTAGCTATCACACATGTTTTTATTTTTCAGTCTTAAGCATACCACAAACTAAGGAGTTCATTAAACGGAAGCCTTTTTAAAATCACCAGACGCTGTTCACTTCATGTATAAATAACATTCTTTTTAATATTATAGACTTAAACACAGTTTTCCTTTAGGATTCTTTCATTGGCACCAACCCTAAAACATAAAAACTCACTCGGAAAGACAACATGTTGCTGATTACAAAATGTGAACAAAAGCAAAGAAATTTCATAATTTGCAAAACAAATGAATTTTCAAATCAGGAAAGCATACTGAGCAAGGAAACAGCAAAGTTACGTGTATGTAGGCAAGCAGTATGACAGCCTGGACTTTCTACGAGGGGAGGTGAATCTGCTTGTGTGGGGCTGAGGTCTAGCTGTGTTGCTCGCGGGCTGACGACACGTCGCGTCCGGTAGTGGAGCGGCACGTGCAGAGAGGGGCAGTGTGGCCGGACGTGGGCAAGCCCTAAGGCTGGAACTTTCGACGACGGTTGCCTTGCTACCACGATGAGGAATGTTCTGCAATGGCGGGCACTGAGACGAAATGAAAGATGTTTACCTACAGTTCTTTGAGAATCTGTAATAACTCACAGTCAATTATTAAACCAAATCTGAAAACATCTGTGATCTCAGAAAAATGATGTGCATCCAATCACACAGCAATACTTTCAACATCTTTAAAACTGTATAAGTTAATATTTCACAATGAATAAACATTTTCACAATAAACCTCTGAATTAAGAACATTTACACGCTCCATGCGATTTTAACAAATAATATGTCAGATGACACCACTGCGTGATAGCTATCATCCCAGAAAGCCACCCATCTATATCTATTTCATTTATTGAATTATGCCACGTTTTACATCTTTTATATTGCCTTCACCACGTGCCTCGGCTAGTAAGTGCATATTTCGACATGAATTTTTAATCACTGAAGTAAAAACGGGTAACATCCATCTGTACGCACTGACAACACAGCAAGGTGTGGGAGTTTATGCAGGAAATATTGCTTTCCACTTGCGCTGCTGAGGTGCCGTATGTTTTGTGGTCCATGCGTCAAATATCGAACAGTGCACGAAGGATGCTGAAATGTGGATCGCATACTTCCTTTTTACACTGGTAAAGGTATTTCGTGTGATATAACTGCATAGGTAACAGTGCAGAGACCACTGGTCATGCAGAGTATGTATGAATTAAGTAACCTTCCACTGCAGACGCCACGCGGGGTAGCCGCGTGGTCTTGGGAACCTTGTCACGGTTCGTGCGGTTTCCCCCGTCGTGTGTACGAGTCCTCCCTCGGGCATGGGTGTGCGTGTTGACCATAACGTAAGTTAGTTTAAGTTAGATTAAGGCTTAGCGCCCGATGACGTCATCAGTTTGGTCCCATAACATCTTAACACATATTTCCAAAATTACCACTACAGGCAAATTTTTCTTGAAAAACCAGGGGTAGTATATGATTTACGGGAGACTTTGTTTGGCATATTGCATGCAAGTTGCTACAACCATACTTGTCAATTATCATTTTCTATTTGAAACCTAGATTTGTTTTTGCAAAGACTTATTAAAAACTGGAAATAATATGGTTCTGAGGATCATGCTTTAAGCGTTAGAAACCAGAACATTAAAGGGTAAAAGGTAACATTTCATCTCTCTTGATTTAATTGAAGGTTGCAGTCATCAGACCTATAACTACATCAAGTTATTCTTTTTAAACAGAGTTGTGCCTAGCCCTAGTACCTAATTAACGAGTAAATGCAGGTAAAGAGGCAACTCGTTTGCTCGTATGAGATGCTGTTTAAGAAGAGCAAGCAAGCCATCAGTAACAGTTAGGTGCCGTCGCAAATGGGGTTTCACCATCCGAGATATGAATCTAATTCATTCAAAGTTGCAGTTCTAATTCTAACACACTTTATAGTAGTCTGTGATCCAGGTCTCAAACCTATTGCATGGTAGGCAGTTTCTGTGAGGTCTCAGAATGTAAGGTGGCTATAATTTCCCCCATTACGAGCACTCATCTACATATCTTACCTTGATTTACAACTGGGGCAACTGATCAATCATATTAGTTAGGAAATCAATTTGTATCTCTTTATGTCCATTGGTCATTGATATACAAATATTTGTAATATATAAAGGGGTTTTAATCCACAATAAATGTATAAACAGAAACAGCTTTTATCATTTGTGGTTACCAGTTCCCTTAAATATTCGTTTATGTTGATGTTGTAGTTTATATGTTAAAGAGCAAGAATGAGGAAATGATATCAGAACTAAGATATCCTAAAATCTGCTTCACTGAGTAGTCAGACAGGACCAAATCTTGATTTTCATGTTCTGTATTTTCTGTTTTTCACATCGATTTTTACACCCGGCTGGAGTAGCATCTTGGGAGAGTAGAAGAGTTAGGGGTGCGTCAGAATGGTAGTAAATGTTAGGTATGGGTTAGGCTGGTGCTGAACTTCAACAAAGAAAACTGCTACGCAGCCGCGGGCTGAGCTGCAGTCTGCAGCAGGCAGCAGCACTGGATACTGACGGCAACAGCGGGAACGCGTGCTGCCGGCGGTGACTTCGAGTTCGTCAGCATCGGCAACATCCACACATTCGGCAGCAGCAGCACAGCAGAAGCACCCTCCATGACTGATAAGTTAGGTATACGCACCGATGGCCTTGGTGTATGTGAACCTACAGAGTCGTCGTCAGTGACGAAAAAGTAATCATCCAGTTTGTGTGGCAGAGATAATACTATATGATCAGTTAGTCCTACGTGTTAAAGTGGGAATGCCAGGATATAACTTATTAATTGGGCAGTTATCCAAAATCAAGGACAGTAAGGGAGCATTCAGACGATTCACCGTCACAAAAATGCAAATATTGCTAGAAATGCAGCCTAGTATGGAAGCAACGCACCCTATTATAAGTGCTTTGAGTAAAGAGCTAAGTTCTGTGAAAACGAAGTTAGGTTCGAAAGCTAGAGACAAGTGTGGCAGAAAATGCAAGAGTTGAGGTAGAATAACTTAGTTCTGACGTAGAAGGGTTCATTGATTCGAATTTAGAAGGTAGCAGGGCAGAGTTAAGTAAAATTTCTGAGGAAGATGGCACTACTTAACGTAAGAGTCTATACAGCAGAACCAGATTTCGGAGACAAGTTGGAAAAGATACAGGATAAAGTGGCTGACGATATTAAGAATTACGTGCTGTGACAAAATACCGTTGAGGAAATGATCATAAAATATCTTAACAATTTGTGGGGTACAGTAGCAGAATTTGAGATAGACCTGCTTCATAATAGAGAACATTTTGAATCTGTATCAATTAAAGAAAGTGAGCAGCATGAACAGCGATCTAAAAACGTGGAGGGCAGAATTAAATTCTTTAGGAGCAAATCAAGCTACTGTTGTGATAGGTGTTACGTGGGTTAATTCAGGAACGATAAACTGTTTGGCAAATGATATAATGTACCATCCAGTCGGTTCACCTGCTACACGTACAGATGGTTTTGTGAGAGGAATGTCGGAAGAGGTAAAAGTTAAGTTCGCTAATAGACATCTTAAGGGTAATGAACAATCATTGGTAAATTTAAATAGTGCTTGATATACTACCGATAAGCTGTTTCAGGGTTTTTCCTGAAGAAATTATGGAGTGAAGGAAATCAAATGTTGATTCAGAATGGATTCCTAAAGGGACCAAATTTCAAACACGGAATTGCGTCGATGCGGGATTTATGTTTTTGTGAACTGGCTAAGCTGACGCATATAAATCGTCCGCTGTGAATGTTGATGGAGATTACGATGCTCAAGAGACAATGAGACCTTGCCAACACTAAGATAAATTCCATTGGCGTATTTTAGATTTTATTGAGGAACCTTGACACGAGTTGAAATTCAACCTACATAACTGGAACAGGAGACACGGGAATGGATATCTGAATGCGGACAGTAGTAATATACAACAATAATGATAATTATCACCATAATGGTAGTAATAATTTTCAAGGGGTCAATGGAAATAGGAATTCTCAGTAATTTCAATATAACGGACGGAGCCTCACGAAATGCAACACCAGAATACGAAGTTGGGAAATTAGAGATCAACGCACCTCCGGTCCGGAGGTGGTGAAATAAACCGGTGCTCAAAAGGACATTTCACTTTAAAACATTCTGTGGGTGTCGAGAATCCTGAAAATAAGACACAAATGTACCAGATGCAGATTATAAGAAATTAAAATAAAATATGGAAAAATGTTAAGCAGCGAAACCATAAAGAGGGTGCACAAATATGATGAAATGTGTTTAGAGATTCGATAGTGATGATGTGGGGCTGGAGAATTTACTTTGTAAAAGGGAAGTGAGTGATGGAATAAATGCAAGTTTGTTGAATAGTTCTGTGATCAAAAGAGAGGCAGTGGTGGGTGTGAATTTGGTGGAAGTGGTATGTATGACGAATTATAGTGAGACAGTAGCAACAGTTATAGTAATTTAGGTAAAAGTAGTGTAGATGATTTTGTTTCAGAAGAAGTAAATCGAGTTCTCTGTGAAGGCGGTGAAGCTGTAGTATCGTCAGCTGGAGACTAATTTTGTGGTGTATCGATGGAAGTATGTGAAGTTATTGTAGTAGACAGCGTATGAATAGTCTTGTCAGCTGATGATGCACTGTATTATTTATCTAAGGGTGTAAGTGGATTATTGCTAAAGTGAAGTTGAGGTGGTGTTTTAGGTGCTGAAGTTGCGAAGGTTGAAGCTACTGATTTAGATATCTCGGAGGAAGGAATTAGTGCATTTATTTCTATTGATGGACGTGAAGGGACGCCTTTTGATGAAATCATGAATTGTGAATGGATGTGAAAAGATGGATGTGGCAGTAATGTGTTAGGTAGTAGGTCGAATGCAATGTTTCCATGAGGTCTGAGAGTAGAGGAAATGTACCGGAGGCAAAGGTAGATCGGTATTAGGAGCAATTCGAGTGTACCGTGAATTCTGATGTATAACAAGGCACTAGCGGCCATCTGTATAGTGTATTGGCGGAGGTTAGCGGACTAATTAGTGGTAATTTCTGTACTGTATGGACGAATGTAACGAATGATTTAAGTAAAGAAGCTTATGAGTTGTCGGTGGATGTTAATGGAATTAAAATTGCAGTAAGGTTTGTAGTGTTAGAGTGGAAGTAAGTAAGGATTGGTTTAAGAGAGGCTATGTTTTATGTTGTGTAATTAACTGTGATAATGTTCCAGCTACTGATAGCGTTAGTTCAGACAAATAGAAAAGCATAATTTAATGCTTAGCAGGATGATGAGACGAAGGATTTGGAAGGGCGCTTTAATGCCTGCAGATAATTTAGAAGTAAAACCGGCTGGATATAGAAATGGACAATGAGGAAAGTAATTGTTTAGGAAAAATGGTTCAAATAGCTCTGAGCACTACGCGACTTAACATCTGAGGTCATCAGTCCCCTAGAACGTAGAACTAGTTAAACCTAACTAACCCAAGGACATCACACACATCCATGCCCGAGGCAGGATTCGGACCCGCGACCGTAGCGGTCGGGCGGTTCCAAACTGAAGCGCCTAGAACCGCTCGGCCACACCGGCCGGCAGTTGTTTAGGAGATGATGTTAGTATAGAATAGTACAGCAAAGAAGAAAGTGACTAATCTATTAATCGCGGAAAATGGTACAGATAAATAATGAAATCCTTACTACCTTCGTGGTGGCTACCAAGGAAATATAAAAAACCAAGAGGTCTGGAACGGAGGAGAGACAAAACTAGGGAGAAGGAAGTGTTTAATGAATTGGTTGATGGTGATGATGAAACTGAGGGTTTTTCTGATGTTATAATGTGTACCCTAAATGTGGAGAAGAAAGTAAGGGATGTTGAAAATCTTCATTTGAGGGTGCAGTGTTTAGAGAGGGGTGAAGCCTTGCTCCGGACACTGCGAGAGGGCTGTACAAGCAATGATCACACGCACGGCACAGCGGACACACCAGGAACCGCGGTGTTGGCCGTCGAATGGCGCTAGCTGCGCAGCATTTGTGCACCGCCGCCGTCAATGTCGAAGAAGAAAGAAAGTGCGACTCTTTCGAAACTAAAAACTTGTCCCGCAGCAGTTAACACCACATTTGCCGCAAAACGTAACGGTCCATTATTGAATGACGAAAGAGGCCTCGAGTTAGAGTATTCAAAAGCGCAAAAAGAAAAGATTTAGAAGGTACTCACATTGACGAGAAAAATGCTATGAGAGGCAGCGGTGGCCGAGTTGTGCCTTGCGAATGCAAAACAGGATGTATAAAATACAAGTCTATGTATAAGTGTAATTTCATGTGTAGTGTGAAAGAATTTAGGAGGCTTACACTGCTATTGTAGAGGCTAAAAATGGTGAATTTATGATGTATGTTAAACGTGTGGACGCACAACTTAGTGGAAGGAGTGTGCTAATAGTGGCCGCGCGACTTTTTGTGTGTGGAGGTCGGCAGAGCATAATTGATTTCGTTACTCGAGAAAGAGGGGTATAAACTGTACTATACATAAGAGTTGGTATAAATTTCAGGGGGTTATTTATATGTTATACTTATAGTATTTGAAGGACTTCTCATGTGATATATGTAGTCTATTTGTAATTATTGTTCAGTCAAAAATGTTGTATGGAGGTCACCAGACGACAGTGAATCTTCAAATTGCTTGTGGGAGTAGAACATGTGTTAAGGCGCAAAGTAAAGGCAAAGTTTTCGGGGTATATTTTATGGGTTAATTCTATAATACATACTATTTTGGAAGTTCAGGTAAGTAAAATAAATACACTCCTGGAAATGGAAAAAAGAACACATTGACACCGGTGTGTCAGACCCACCATACTTCCTCCGGACACTGCGAGAGGGCTGTACAAGCAATGATCACACGCACGGCACAGCGGACACACCAGGAACCGCGGTGTTGGCCGTCGAATGGCGCTAGCTGCGCAGCATATGTGCACCGCCGCCGTCAGTGTCAGCCAGTTTGCCGTGGCATACGGAGCTCCATCGCAGTCTTTAACACTGGTAGCATGCCGCGACAGCGTGGACGTGAACCGTATGTGCAGTTGACGGACTTTGAGAGAGGGCGTATAGTGGGCATGCGGGAGGCCGGGTGGACGTACCGCCGAATTGCTCAACATGTGGGGCGTGAGGTCTCCACAGTACATCGATGTTGTCGCCAGTGGTCGGCGGAAGGTGCACGTGCCCGTCGACCTGGGACCGGACCGCAGCGACGCACGGATGCACGCCAAGACCGTAGGATCCTACGCAGTGCCGTAGGGGACCGCACCGCCACTTCCCAGCAAATTAGGGACACTGTTGCTCCTGGGGTATCGGCGAGGACCATTCGCAGCCGTCTCCATGAAGCTGGGCTACGGTCCCGCACACCGTTACGCCGTCTTCCGCTCACGCCCCAACATCGTGCAGCCCGCCTCCAGTGGTGTCGCGACAGGCGTGAATGGAGGGACGAATGGAGACGTGTCGTCTTCAGCGATGAGAGTCGCTTCTGCCTTGGTGCCAATGATGGTCGTATGCGTGTTTGGCGCCGTGCAGGTGAGCGCCACAATCAGGACTGCATACGACCGAGGCACACAGGGCCAACACCCGGCATCATGGTGTGGGGAGCGATCTCTTACACTGGCCGTACACCACTGGAGATCGTCGAGAGGACACTGAATAGTGCACGGTACATCCAACCCGTCATTGAACCCATCGTTCTACCATTCCTAGACCGGCAAGGGAACTTGCTGTTCCAACAGGCCAATGCACGTCAGCATGTATCCCGTGCCACCCAACGTGCTCTAGAAGGTGTAAGTCAACTACCCTGGCCAGCAAGATCTCCGGATCTGTCCCCCATTGAGCATGTTTGGGACTGGATGAAGCGTCGTCTCACGCGGTCTGCACGTCCAGCACGAACGCTGGTCCAACTGAGGCGCCAGGTGGAAATGGCATGGCAAGCCGTTCCACAGGACTACATCCAGCATCTGTACGATCGTCTCCATGGAGAATACCAGCCTGCATTGCTGCGAAAGGTGGATATACACTGTACTAGTGCCGATATTGTGCATGCTCTGTTGCCTGTGTCTATGTGCCTGTGGTTCTGTCAGTGTGATCATGTGATGTATCTGACCCCAGGAATGTGTCAATAAAGTTTCCCCTTCCTGACCCCAGCAATCTACATCTACATCTACATCTATACTCCGCAAGCCACCTGACGGTGTGTGGCGGAGGGTACCTTCAGTACCTCTATCGGTTCTCCCTTCCATTCCAGTCTCGTATTGTTCGTGGAAAGAAGGATTGTCGGTATGCCTCTGTGTGGGCTCTAATCTCTCTGATTTTATCCTCATGGTCTCTTCGCGAGATATACGTAGGAGGGAGCAATATACTGCTTGACTCTTCGGTGAAGGTATGTTCTAGAAACTTTGACAAAAGCCCGTACCGAGCTACTGAGCGTCTCTCCTGCAGAGTCTTCCACTGGAGTTTATCTATCATCTCCGTAACGCTTTCGCATCTCCTGTAACGAAGCGAGCTGCTCTCCGTTGGATCTTCTCTATCTCTTCTATCAACCCTATCTGGTACGGATCCCACACTGCTGAGCAGTATTCAAGCAGTGGGCGAACAAGCGTACTGTAACCTACTTCCTTTGTTTTCGGATTGCATTTCCTTAGGATTCTTCCAATGAATCTCAGTCTGGCATCTGCTTTACCGACGATCAACATTATATGATCATTCCATTTTAAATCACTCCTAATGCGTACTCCCAGATAAGTTATGGTATTAAGTGGTTCCAGTTGCTGACCTGCTATTTTGTAGCTAAATGATAAAGGATCTATCTTTCTGTGTATTCGCAGCACATTACACTTGTCTACATTGAGATTCAGTTGCCATTCCCTGCACCATGCGTCAATTAGCTGCAGATCCTCCTGCATTTCAGTACAAATGTGTCAATAAAGTTTCCCCTTCCTGGGACAATGAATTCACGGTGTTCTTATTTCAATTTCCAGGAGTGTATGTACGTAAACGTATGTGGATACGTTAGTAACTATTATTATTATTATTATTATTGTCATTATTATCGTTAATTCCTCATTTAGGATAGCGTTAAATAAAAATCAAATTTCATAGCATTTATTCTTGTCCCTTTCTTGTCTCTTCCCAAAAATCTCTCATATATTCACTGTGTTTCTTCTTCCTCTCTTCTCTCCACTTATTTCCTGGCTTCTTCTCTTTTGGTGTTTCCTAAAATTTTTGTATCCTTAATTTTTCTCTGTATTTTCTCTGTTTGTTATTTCTTCTGTGGAGATATTTAATTTCTTAAGTTCTTTCATGGGTTCCTTTGCCCAGTTTGTTTTCATAGTATTACTCATCACTATTCAAAAATCTTCGTGATCGGCCTATTTTTTTTCCATAGAATTTAGCCCTTCTTTTTCTGGTGTTGTCTGCAGTAGTCTCTGTCTGTTTGTACAGTTCTTTTGTCGGTCATTTTATCGAGCTCTCCTCTCTCTGAACTGGCCCATAGATCTTTCTCAGAATATTCCTCTCTTGCTTTTCCATCTCCTTGATTTTCGTTCTTCTCCTGATTAGTGTCGTTTCTGAGGCATACAAGGCGTCTGGTAAGACTACTGTTTTGTAATGTGTATGTAATTTGGCATTAACGGAAATACTTCTGTTGTTCTAATGGTTCCATGTATGTCTGTGAGCTTTTTGTAGCTTTGCAACTCTTTCTTCGTTGGCTATCGAGTTTAGTCCTGTTTTTTGTAAAATCTCTCCCAGGTATTTCTACTTGTGCTATCTTTCCATACTTTGTTACTAGTGGATGGGTTTCTGTCTATGGAATTTGTGTCTGAGTACTGCGTTTTTTTCTTACGAAATTTGAAGCCCTGCTCTGGCTGCGATTCCATGTAGTGTCTCTAGGGCCTCTTTGGATTCTTTTCTGTTATTTATTATGATGGCTACATCATCGGCAAAGGCCAGACATTTTATGTTGATGGTTTTATTTTTGTGTCTCCCCATCTTTACCTAATTGACTCCTTTGTCCCATGTCCTGATTATTTTCTCTAAAACTGCGTTAAACAAAATGGGTGACAGGCCATCTCCTTGGTCTAACTCCTGCCTTGATTTCGAACGGTTCCGAGATCTCTCCCACAAACTTGACTTTGGATTTTGTATTGTTTTAATGTTTCCTGGATTAATTTTCTGGTCTTGTTGTCTACCTTCATTTCTTCCAGTGTACTGAAATGTGATTCTCTGTCTATGGAGTCGTAGGCCTTCTTGAAATCAACAAATGTTTTGTGGTGTTTCTGGACATTCTCGTTCTTAATATTGTTCTCACACACCAGATCTGTTCACTGCACGATCTTCCTTCCCTGAATCCTACTGAGTACTCTCCGATATGTGGATCTATCTGAGGTTCTACGCGATTTAACAGAGCTTTGGATAGAATTTCGTATGTCACGGGCAGTAACGAAATTCCTGTGTAGTTATTAGGGTCGGTTTGCTCTCCTTTCCTGTGGAGGGGGGGGGGGGGGGATATTGGGGCTGTCTTCCATTCTTCTGGCATCTTTTATGTCTCTCAGATGTTTTTGATTATTCTGTGCGTTTTGGGTGTAATGTTTTCATGGTCTAATTTCCATATTTCTGCAATCAGTCTATCTTCTCCTGGTGCTCTGTTATTTTCCAATGATTGTATTATTTTCACTATTTTTTCGTGTATTGCGAGTTCGGAGTCTTGGTTGGGTTCTGGTTTTGTAATATGAAATCTTTGTTTAGTTTCATCGCAGTTGAGTAATGCGTCTAAGTATCGAGCTAATATTTCACAGTTTCTCTTCGGATTTGTCTCCAGTGTTCAAACTTGTCTTTTGAAGCATAAGCTCGGAGGCTTATATCCTATCATATTTTCTCGAAATATTCTGCAAAAATTCCGTGTGTAGTTTCTGGTGAAGTCCTCTTCCATCTCCTTCAACCTGCTGTCTACGTAACCACTTATTTCTCTGCAGATTATTATTGAAGTGTTTTTCTGTATCCTGTTGAATTATCCCCATTTTTCTAGTGTTCTATGGCTGTTAAATTTTTTCCAGGCTTGTATTCTGTCTTCTATGGCTCTGTCGCATGTCAGGTTCCACCATCGATGTTCTTTTTTCTAGTTGGTTGCCCAGTTTTATCAATTCTCTCACTTTTTCTGACAGTTCTGTCCCGTTGTAGCTGTTGATTTTCGTAGGTTCTTCTATTATTTCTTTCTTGTTTGGTTGCAGGTATTCTGGATCTGTTCTGAAAGGTCTGTTAGTTTTCTTGATTTGACTGCTGAGTATAAATTTTGCATGGATTTGGAGAAGGTGATGATCAGACTCAGAAACTCCTTTCCTAGTTCTTACGTTCATTATTTCTCTAGTGAGTTTCACGGTTTATCTGAAATTCTCCTAGACCATTGTTGGATTTCCAAGTTATTAGTTTTCTGTGTGGTTTCAGGAATTGCGTTGACACGATTTTCGCCTCAAAGTTCCTGCAGAAATTTATTAAGTTGTCTCCATTTTTATTTGTTCTCTTGTGGCCCGTGTGCTTCCCTGTCATGTCTCGGAATTTTCTTTCCTTGCCTCACTGGCCATTTAAACGCTCTAGTAACACTTTTACGTGATTCTTGGGGATTTGGCTGGTTGTTTCTTCCGGATCTCCCCAGAATTCCTGTCATCTCTGGGTACCTCTTGTAATTATTTGTGGGGCATGTGCACTAATTAGAGTATAGGCTTTGTTTCCAGATCGTATCGTGAGTGTAGAAGTTTGTTTCTGATTTTGAGGTGAAATCTATTACATAGTCCAGTATCGATTTATGTATTACAAATCCTGTTCCGAAGAGTTTGAGATTATTTCCTGGAATGGTTATGGCTGGTTTCCTCTTATATATTCTGTAATTTTCCGAAACAAAGTGGTTCTCATCTGCGAATCGTGTTTCCTGTACTGCCATAATTTTGATGTTGAATTTATGCATGGTGTTCGTTAACTGTCTCAATTTACATGGTTTCTGAAGTGTGTTGGTGGTGAGTGTTTCCATGTAAAATATTATCTTTTTCTTGAGGGTTTTTCAGAAGCTCCGACTCTTCTCTTCATGACATGCCCGATGCCCTGGAATCCGATGATCAGGTCTATTACCGAGTTTTACTGACTGGGGCCCAGGGTGGTGGATCCTTTCCCAATGTTCTGTCTTGATTATTTTTTTTTGTGTGTTGGGGTTTTGGTTGTGAAATCACAAAGGATCTCACATAATTTTGATTGGAGTTTGGAGTTCTAGAGGATTCAATCACAGCTGAGCTTACAGAGCCAAGAGACGCTGACCAGAGTACCAGTTCCTACAACACAGACGTGCCTGGATTTTGGGACTTCACCTGTAACCCTAGGCAGGGGACCTCACAGAGTGCTACCATCCGGAGCCAGATGTACGCAGGTTTTTGTACGAGGTGTTGCTCATCCTCCTTCCTCATCACTTGGGATATGAGGCCCCAGGCTTGGGACCGGCAGTGGCGGAGTTGATAAGTTCGTAATATATTTAAGAGAATAACTCAAGGGATACGTGTTTTTTAATGCAAGTAGGCTATTGACGAATTTATAGTGCAGTTTAGCTGCTGATAAAAGGAGAGTTAAATGGGCGATTCCGGCACAGTGTAGTACTAGTTTTAAAGTTTCTAATTACATGCGCTAAACCTGTAGAGACATGATGAAATGTCTGCTTTTGGGGTATCTAACGAATTTTATACCATGAAGGACACTGTTTATGGTGCAAACATGGACACAGAGGTTGAAATGTCGAGCGGAATCAAATGTGTTTAGCCTACGCTATAAATCAGTTTTTACGTGCTATCCTGTTTGTGAATGCATCGAATCCACTGGGTTGGGCGTTCAGTGCCTCACCTATGGGGATTTGTGAAGTCATATGAGTATTAGTATCCACACCACCGTTGTAATTCGACAGCTATCTTCATTCAGCACTGACGGTGACTGCGGATAGACGCATGTTCGGTGCAGTACGTGGCCAAGAGAGTAATAATATCCTGTAGAGGCAGCTGGACTGCAAACCGACCTGAACCTCAAAACAAAAAAACCCATCATGAGCTTTGTTTCTGACAGAGAAGTGCCACGAATAAGTGCTCAGACCAAAATTTGTTTTAGCTGATACCACCTTTATAAAAGAGTGCCAATAGACGCTTCTGACAAGCAGGCCTAAACAACTGTTTAAACAGTGTTTAAAGACAGTCTGTTGTTATTTATCACGAGCACACTTGTGAAAAAATACGAGCTTATTTAATAGTAATGAACAGCTTATAGTCAAAATCATCATGTCGGCGAGTCGCATGTCGGTCATTGTTACGTCGTTTCCGTGGTTCCATCTCAAAATTCGGTGTACCTTGCCAATTTCTTTCATAATTTCCGAAGTGCCCTGTGTTATTATTTTGTGGCTGTTCCGTATTTCTATGTCCCTCTTCCCGTATTGGAGCGCGAGTGTCCTCTGAAATACGTAAATCTTGTATTACCTGTGTCAGCTGATCTTGTACTTCCCGGATTTCTCTTTGGTATTGCGTATTAATTTGATTCTGATTTTGTTTCAATTTCCTAAATTGTTCGCACTATTCTGTGTCATTAAAGACTACAGGTTTTGTGTCATTCAGATTATCATCTACCTTCGTAGATAAATTATTTAACTGATCCGAAAGTTCAACTACTTTCTCTGATAATGAACTAATATCCTCCATGTGTCTTTATGAACAAATTTTTAGAGTACCTACTGTGTCCTTTACGTTTTCTTGAGTTTTAGCAAGTTGCGTAACCGAATCGATAGATGCAACTGAGTCAATTTTAGCTTGCAGGGTCTCATGATTTTGATGAACAATAGTTTGCAGTTCTTTTATGGCTGCTTCGTGATTCTGTAATGCATTTTCATGCCGCGAAAAAATAGGTTGAAAATAAATGCTCACAAATTTGTGTTTTTACGTCATTACAGACTTTTTGACATTTCGATTCAATGTTATGTAACTCAGTAGTTAAACCTTCACGTGTTTGTTCAAGTGTGGTGTCTAACTTTTGAAGCATTTGCTGTGTTTGTCTCTGATTTTGTTCCATTGTGTCTAACTTTTGCTGTGTTTGTCTCTGATTTTGTTCCATTGTCCTCAGTGCTATTCGGCAATGCATTTGAACCGGCAATATTCGCTGTTTGAAAAGCAGAAAATGTGTCTTGACGTTTTTGAGAAAAGGGTGAGGACGCAAACCCTGAATCTACAGTATTTGCAAGATTGTGTCCTGTCATTTCGGATTCCTGAGGCAAGCTGTTGCCGACTGATCGATCGATAATGCTTCCCTGTTCACTAATTGTTTCACTGTCTACACCATTGTTTGCAACCCGCTCCATTTCCCTATGTACAATTACCAAATTACTACTTTGAACATTAGTTAATTCATTACTCGGTGGCGCTAACACACTGCTTTCGTCTTCACTGTCATTTCTCAGTTTACTTTGGAGCCTAGTATTACGTTTTTCACACGCCATTATTGTCACAATATTTTACACGACAACACAGTAAAACACAATTTGAAGAGCAAAAATAAGGGAACACATTAACATAGCACTGAAAATAGTATCTAGTTAATTGCAAGCGCAGCTGCAAAATACTTGGTGCAAATCTACATGCCTGCCACAACTGTTTTACTGTACAAGAATGAAATACTACAACTACAAAGGAAATTCTCTCTATAATTACGTGCCAGCAATAAACATAAGCTTCACTAATTGCACAAACTACAAGAAAAAAATCTGAAGATTCCAGGTTCGAATCC
The DNA here is from genome assembly GCF_023864275.1 of Schistocerca cancellata. Taxonomy (NCBI): domain Eukaryota; kingdom Metazoa; phylum Arthropoda; class Insecta; order Orthoptera; family Acrididae; genus Schistocerca; species Schistocerca cancellata. Next base: position 897,858,593 of record NC_064629.1, read on the forward strand.
TGGCAGGGTCGCCATATGAAACGTCCTCTTAGAACAATTATACATGACTATGCTTAAACTGACACACAATATTATTAGCGCAACACAATCTGACTTTCAAAAATCCCTACAAAAGAATGGCCCTGACTAACATTAACCTATACGTTTCACAAATCACTTACCTCACAAAACTCTTGGTTACTCGAACTATATAGCGAGGGACACTACTGCCAACTAAATAAAATTTTCAAACTACAGAAGGCACTAACTACTGATAGACATAGTTAGCAAATGAAAGATTTTGATAGAGAACAAACAATGTATTTACCTTAATAGTCATAATACAGTATATACAGCAGTTCATGCCATCCAGTCTTACAAATTTGAAAACTCCGCCATTTCTCTCCCCACATCCACAACTGCTGGCGGCTCACCTGCAACTGCGCAACGGTACGTGCTGTTCACATCCATCTGCCCAACACTACAAACGCAGACAACAATGCAAACTAGCCACAGACTGCACACAGCACAGCCAGTGATTTTCATACAGAGCTCTACGTAACGTTGCCAATAAGAAAACATAAACAGCCTACTTACAATTTATTTAAATGTTCTTGTAATATTTAGTTTAGATCTTGAAGTGGTCAAGATGAATCAAATCATGTCTTTAGATATTAAGAACAATGTATTTTTGGTAGCAACGGCCTTCAGTCAATGTGTTTTATAGACTGAACAACAGCTTCCCTTTGTTAAGGTGTCATGATTGGCGTGGAAGGGAAAACAGTATCCAACCGTTGAGGTGATAAAGTTAAAAATTTTGTAAGAGGCATGATGGTTGCATTCAGTAAAAAGTGGTTGAAGGCAGGCCTAGGGAAGCCGCCGAAACTGAATGGGCTGCTGCCCAAGAAAGCAGGAGAGGAGAGCATCTAATCGGATTGGAAGCTGCTGGCAGAAGAGAGCGGACGGCGTGTCCGCTCCCGGCGGCTGGCCGCAGCTCCACCCCCACGTCACCGCCTCCAAACCTCCATACTGGACAGCCAAATTGTAGATGCGTGGTTCGGTAGCGTTACCTCGACAGAAATACTTGAGTTTAACTGCCGATGGCTCAACACGTGAGTTTCGAAGAGGTTCTGTCCGGTATAATGCAACGTGACGTACGAACTGAAACTAGCCGCCAGGCAGATGGAACTGGCGAACATCAATTGACATATAAAAAACTAAATCTTAATAATATTACATCCATTCAGTAACGGTCCCCAATGTGCACCCTCCTCCCCTCCAAAGGAGTGAAGCACGGGGAGGCCAATTGTCAGTCACTATGGGGCTCCTGCGAAGGACAGCCTTACATAATTTTTGACACTACATTGTCGATTTTTTTAAATTGGATTTTTGCTTAGGAAAGGTATTGAAAAAATTACAATACTTTTTTCGTATTAATATTTTGCGTGACAAAATTTGGACAACGGAGGATGGTGCGGCGGTGTTGTGAGGCGCTACGTTGGCAGCGCAAGGTGTGGCGATCAGCTGTTAGCGGTGGTAGCTAGAGATGGGCAAAACTGTTCTTTTCAGAGATTGGATCAGAACTGTTCACTCCCTGAAATGAATTAGCTCTTTTTCATGATTCACCACTCATTTACAATAGAAAATAAATGGAAGGCACATTGCCCTTTAAACTTGGTTTATTCCAGTACTATACCTGTATTTTGATCTTATTTGATCCTATTTTGAAGTAACACAGATAATGAGTAAGAATTTTGTATTGTTTATTGAAATTTCCACAATATGACAAACTTTTGATTATTGATTTATTTTGCACTATCGTGGTTTTTTGGGTGATCGGAAAATGTTGTAACTTGAGATTTACATTAACAATATATTTGGCTATAATGTATTAAAATTTCATTAACCTCATATAAATACATCACAAGCCATATATTTTTAAAGTGAACGTTTCCTTCCGAAGATGCCTAAAATCGCAAAATCCGTACCAGAATAAGAGAAAAAAAATATAAATTTGACTGTAAAACGAAAGTGCTGCATATAGCCTTACGCAGAATAAAACAAGGAAAATATTGGTGTATCACATTTTGCGATACGTTTATCGGTTCGCTCGTAATTAAAGCGTAAATTCGAGTGTCCATAATAAAAATCCTATAGTAAGAGGAGTCATCAGGAACCTAATCTAATCAGTTTAAACAAATAAAAATAAAATAAAAACAATTGATGTATACATAACATAATAATGTAATATACATAGCGGTATTACTACGAAGAACAATATCCAGTGGGGACGAACTCCGATGCAGAGGTGCTGAGTCGAACAGGTCGAGTCGCGAGCTGTATTACTGCGTGAGCTGAGACCGCAGCGACCAGAGTGACACCTGAGTCGCTTTGCTCAATGCTCTGGCTAGAGTCGAGACGGTGGGGTGAGCGTTGAGCAGGCGAGTTCCGAGGGTGAGGGGAGCGGTGAACTCACCCACTCCGAGACAAATCGTCCATTCCCTTGCGAGCAGGTTTTTGCAGGTAGTTCCTATCTTATCCGCTAGGTGGCTCTCTGTCCTGTTGCTCGCATCAACTGCCCAGAGGACAGGACGTGCGACTGAAACGATCGCCGACAGAGTGCGATGCGAAGTTAAGCTGCGCCAGACACTGCACACGGCAGACGACGCACAGAGACGGCACGGCATATGTGAAACACAAAATCCAATGGGGCACTGCACAATGCAGGCAGCCAAGGTAAAAGCAGGGTAGAGGCCGGCGCTGGCTGTGTTGTGTGGCGTGCACTGTGCTCTGACCAGCAGAGGCGCTGCTGATATGCTCCGTCTCTCTCTCTCTCTCTCTCTCTCTCTCTGCCGTGGGAAACGTTTGGAGCTACCGTTCTTTTTTTCTGAATCACTGACTGTTCACTCCTTTGAAAGATTCAACTCTATGAATTAGTTCAAGAGCGGATCCCCCATCTCTAGTGGTAGCGGCGAAGGTCCATGGCAGCGGCGGGCAGAGGCAGGCTATGGAGCTCTGCAACTACCGCCGGAGTGTGTTTACGTTGGGGGTTCCCAAAGGACCAAAGCGCAGATCACGAGGGGGGAGGGAGATTAACATTGTTGCATTTCGTCACATGCATTCGGTGATTCACTTTGTTGCTTATACTCGTACCTAAAGGAGAGCAATGCCTTTTCTTCTTTTGTTTTGTACATAATGTCCACTTGCACGGAAGGAACTTCTGGAAACGGCCGCATTTCAGAAGCACCTTGCAGCGGAATGGCGTGGGTTTCTTCACCGAGACGGACAGTTTGTGTCCTGTAATCTACTACACTCTGATAGTGGTGGAGGAAATCGTTCCCCAGGGTAACGTCAAAATCTCGCCTTCAAAATGGTGCAAATGGTTCTAAGCACTATGGGACTTAACATCTGAGGTCATCAGTCCCCTACACTTAGAACTACTTAAATCTAACTAACCTAAGGACATCACACACATCCAAGCCCGAGGCAGGATTCGAACCTCCGACTGTAGTAGCAGTGCAGCAGTGCAGCCTAGAATCGCTACGCCACAGCGGCCGGCATCTCGCCTTTGTTTTTGAATTACATCCATGTCAAACGTGTAGTGGCTGGATACAATTTTAAATATAACTAGGCAATACCCTGCGGGTATGATTATTTCGTCGCTCAGAGCGCTAATGTGGTATCTGGGGTGGTTTCAACACCTGTCTATTCCCATATCCAACGAATAGTATGTTCGTTTGCTCTCCTGTGTCGATAAGCGCTCTTACATTATTTCCTGGAACTTTTCCGTTGAGGAGGATATTCGCCGCCTCATTTACGACATTGTGGCAGTCTGGGTGCGAGAATTTTACAGGGGACGCGGTCGGGCAACATGACTTGCCCACTCCCCCCCCTCCCCCCCCCCCCCCCCCGGCCGTTTCCCGGCTTAATTTTGGGGTCGGCTTGAATTGTCGGTGATAGTGCGAGGGGTCCCCGTTTCCAGGGTTCTGCGGGAAGCATCTACTCATATGCCCTATGGTTCCACACTGAGAACAATAAGGTGCACGGCACTGCACAGCAGCATGGCCTGCCTTTCGGCAGCGTTGGCATGCCTGCTCATGTTTAAAAATTGGACGCGATTGTTTGTTCGGGTGCACTGAACTGGCAATAAAATGCCCTACATCCTCTCGCATCATCGTGAGTCGTGTGACATCACGCAACGAGGCGGGTAATGCTATTTATACCTCTCCTCCAACATACGGGTCGATTCCACGTGTAAATACGTCATTCGAGCGGGCTTCCGCCTGCTCAATTAACATCTCGCAACAGGCGAAATCCGAAACCAGCGCGTATGTGCGGCAAGCCAGAGCGTGGATTCGGTCAGCAAATTTCTCTACATCCTCCTCTTACTTCTGGCCGAGGGTGGGCAATTTGTCCCCGTAATAGCAGGCGTCACGCATGTCCGAATACCTCTCTTTCAAGCCAGCCTCAAACGTGGCAAAAGAGGTGGTGACCTTAAGGATGTGAACTGATTCGATATATGTACGGGCGTAACCTGGCAATTTAAGATGGAGAATATTTAATAGGAAATCATTTGGCCAAGCGCAGGCGCGGCCAACATCTCTGACTGTGTTTAGAAATGAATTTATTTGTTCATTAGGTTTCCCAGAAAACGTCGGAATGAAACAGACTGCAGGGAAACTGTCAGCCAAAGTTACAATGGATGTTTGGGGTACTATGCTACTTAAGGTGCTTGCTGCCGTCATTTGCGGCGCAGCAGGATGTGTATCTGATGCACTTAGATTGGCAGACTGAGTTTCAGCGAATTTTTGGTATTCTTCTCTCAATTCTACGTTTCTCAACATTAACTTATCGCCGGCCGGTGTGGCCGAGCGGTTCTAGGCGCTACAGTCTGGAGCCGCGCGACCGCTACGGTCGCAGGTTCGAATCCTGCCTTGGGCATGGATGTGTGTGATGTCCTTAGGTTAGTTAGGTTTAAGTAGTTCTAAGTTCTAGGGGACTGATGACCTCAGCAGTTTAGTCCCATAGTGCTCAGAGCCATTTGAGCCATTAAATTATCGACTTTCACTTGAAGGGCAGCTACTGGGTCTGGTAGGTGGGAAGTACCCTTCGCCAGTGGCGGTACTACGTGTTTGAGACATGGTTACAAATTAGGACACCTAGTGCTCGCCGAAAACTTTAGAATTAGAGCACAAAGAAAGGGCCTACACTCGACGAGATGTTGGCGTAGCTGGCAGGAAGTAGGCGGCTGTGAAGGAAAATAGATCGAAGAACCTACAGGAGTTGTAGTTGCAGCGATGGTGGGTCGGTGACAACTGCATGTTGTTGGACGATGGCAGCGGAAAACAGCGGCGAAGTTTATGTCGCCGGTGTCGGCAGTGGTGTGACGTACCTCAGCCGAAACATGAGCGTTTCCAGGTTGGTGGCGCGTAACTGGAACATGCCACTGCGCTGCATCGGAGTGGCGTGGAAGACGGCTATACTCGTCGTCCCGTACCACCGGACTGCCTGGGAACGGCAGCGGCGGCGGCTGGCTGTGTGGCGCGGCGAGCCGCCTGGCCGCGCAAGCGGCCTGGCGTTTGTTGCCGCCGCTCTTAGGAGAGAACGCCGAAACGGCGGAAGGCTGCGTGGTGATCCACGAATGCGTGCACTTGTTATTGCGTATCGCATTTGGCGCGTCAACTGGCAGCTTCATTGGGTACGGCACTTGACTTCCATCATGTCAATAAGACCTAACGGTGAGCAGTCCCAGTTCTGACACCAGATGTTAATGTGTGAGAATTGGCGACGAAGGGAAAACAATAGGCACCCATTGAGGAGATGAAGTTAAACATTTTGTAAGAGGCATGATGGTTTAATCCAGTAAAAGGTGGTTGAAGGCAGGCCTAGAGAAGCCACCGAAACTGTATGGGCTGCTGCCCAATAGAGCATGAGAGGAGAGCGTCTAATCGGATTGGAAGCTGGCAGCAGAAGAGAGCGGACGGAGTGTCCGCTCTCGGGGGCTGTCCGCGGCTCCATACCTACGTGACGACCTGCAAACCTCGCTATTGGACAGCCAAATTGTAGATGCGCGTTTCGGTAGTGTTACCTCGTCAGCAACACGTGAGTTTAACTGCTGATGGTTCAACACGTAAGTTTCGAAGTGGATCTGCCCGATATAACGCAACATGACATACGAACTTAAACTCATGGGTTTCGAAAAAGACGGTCATGTGAAACCCAGCTCGCGCTATTCGTCCACGAGACTCAGCGGGCCATAGACACGGGTTCACAGGTTGATGCCGTGTTTCTTGACTTCCGCAAGGCGTTCGATACAGTTCCCCACAGTCGTTTAATGAACAAAGTAAGAGCATATGGACTATCAGACCAATTGTGTGATTGTATTGAGGAGTTCCTAGATAACAGGACGCAGCATGTCATTCTCAATGGAGAGAAGTCTTCCGAAGTAAGAGTATTTTCAGGTGTGCCGCAGGGGAGTGTCATAGGACCGTTGCTATTCACAATATACATAAATGGCCTTGTGGATGGCATCGGAAGTTCACTGAGGCTTTTTGCAGATGATGCTGTGGTGTATCGAGAGGTTGTAACAATGGAAAATTGTACTGAAATGCAAGAGGATCTGCAGCGAATTGACGCATGGTGCAGGGGATGGCAATTGAATCTCAATGTAGACAAGTGTAATGTGCTGCTACACAGAAAGATAGATCCTTTATCATTTAGCTACAAAATAGCAGGTCAGCAACTGGAAGCAGTTAATACCATAAATTATCTGGGAGTACGCATTAGGAGTGATTTAAAATGGAATGATCATATAATGTTGATCGTCGGTAAAGCAGATGCCAGACTGAGATTCATTGGAAGAATCCTAAGGAAATGCAATCCGAAAACAAAGGAAGTAGGTTACAAAAAAATGGCTCTGAGCACTATGGGACTCAACGGCTGTGGTCATAAGTCCCCTAGAACTTAGAACTACTTAAACCTAACTAACCTAAGGACATCACACACATCCATGCCCGAGGCAGGATTCGAACCTGCGACCGTAGCGGTCGTGCGGTTCCAGACTGTAGCGCCTTTAACCGCTCGGCCACTCTGGCCGGCTAAGTAGGTTACAGTACGCTTGTTCGCCCACTGCTTGAATACTGCTCAGCAGTGTGGGATCCGTACCAGATAGGGTTGATAGAAGAGATAGAGAAGATCCAACGGAGAGCAGCTCGCTTCGTTACAGGAGATGCGAAAGCGTTACGGAGATGATAGATAAACTCCAGTGGAAGACTCTGCAGGAGAGACGCTCAGTAGCTCGGTACGGGCTTTTGTCAAAGTTTCTAGAACATACCTTCACCGAAGAGTCAAGCAGTATATTGCTCCCTCCTACGTATATCTCGCGAAGAGACCATGAGGATAAAATCAGAGAGATTAGAGCCCACACAGAGGCATACCGACAATCCTTCTTTCCACGAACAATACGAGACTTGAATAGAAGGGAGAACCGATAGAGGTACTCAAGGTACCCTCCGCCACACACCGTCAGGTGGCTTGCGGAGTATGGATGTAGATGTAGATGTAGATGAAACTCGCCACTTCGCAGAAGGTACTGGCGAAAATCAACTGAAATGCAGAAAATTTTATAATAATACTTCCATTCAGTAACGGACCACACTGTACACCTTAAAGATGTCGAACTCGGGACATTACTACGCAGTTTTTGTGTTTCCTATCCCACAGTCTCAACACAACTGCCTCTCCTTTCATGATATGAAAATCTGCAATGGAACTTACTCTCCCCTCATTCACTTTATTCATTTTTTTCACAGCGTTTTCAGTCCTGTTTCTCACACATTGTGCAAACGTTTCTTGCACAGTTTGGTTTTCTGACTTGAAACTGAAAGTTTTTCAAGGCTTATGAAATTTTTTGTGAGTATTGTTACACTGTGTTTTCATTTCTGTTATTATGTGTTATGGGTGGTGCCAGTGAATGCATTCTTACAGTGAACTGTTTTATATTACAAAGAATGAATCTACTCATAATTTTAGTAATTCCTGGAAATACTAAGAAAGTGAATCGCTTCCAGTAAATGAGATTTTTAGCTTACAGGAATCTTAGTACCAAAAAAAAAGTAACTTCGACACCTACTGAAGAGAACAACTGCGCTAGTAATTCTCCCTGCGCTTTCTTTGTACAGACGAGTTACTGATGGTGCTTCCGGATATAATTCTTAACTTTATGTAATACCATAATCGTAATTACAGAAATATTAATTTCACTCATTAGCTTCAACTTTAGATGATTGGCTCTCAGGCAATGTGGTGGCAGCCATAGCTGCTACGAGGGCGCGACAAAGAATAACGCCTCTATATTTTTTATGTGAAAACTATTAAAGGTTTTTAAATAAAACAAACTTTATTAGTGTTATGTATCATTATTCTTCACGTACACAAATTTTTAGAGCTATGCCGCTACAGGGCTCCGAACAGCAGCGTGTAACATGACGGTGTGTAACGTAACTATGTCGGTGAAAGAGAAGTAGCATACTGTAATCGAGTTTCGAATTCGAAGTATTATTCACACTTGAATTGCCCTCTACTTCAGCATGACAATACCACGCGACACACGAGCGCTGTGACATATGCAACATTATGATGCTGTGGGTTCTACGTCATTGATCATTCTATACACCGTATCGACATGGCCCCATTTGATTTTCATGTGTTTACAGAAACTTTAATAACACTTTCGAGGACTTCATAGTGATGGTTATCAAACGGTGGAAGCAGAGGAGGTATGGCTCCGTTCACAAAATCAGACGTTCTACAGTGAGGGTATCGACAAAGTGGTCTCTCATTGGAAGAAATAAGTTAGTTGACAGGGTGACTGTGTTCAATAATAAAAATGTATACATGAAGAACAAATACGTAGAAAAAGCAATAATTTCTACATTTACATCTACATGGATAATGTGCGAATCATATTTAAGTGCCTGGCAGAGGGTTCATCGAACTACCTTCACAATCCTCTATTATTCCAATCTCGTATAGCGCGCGGAAGGAACGAATACCTGTATCTTTCCGTACGAGCTCCAGTTTCCCTTATTTTATCACGCTGATCGTTTCTCCCTATGTAGATCGGTGTCAACAAAATGTTTTCGCCTTTCATTTAATTATGTCCTCCACAAACTCTGTATCATTTCAGTGACACTCTCTCCTCTATTTCACTATAATACAGAACGTGCTGCCCTTCTCTGAACTTTTTCGATGTACTCCTTCAGTCCTATCTGGTCAGGATCCCACACCGCGCTACAGTATTCTAAAAGAGGACGGACAAGCGTAGTGTAGGCAGTCTCCTTTTTAGATATGTTACATTTTCTAAGTGTCCTACCAATAAAACGCAGTCTTTGGTTACCCTACTCCACAAGATTTACTATGTGTTCCTTTTAGTTCAAGTTGTTCGTAATTGTAATTCCTAGGTTTTTAGTTGAATTTACGTCCTTTAGATTTGACTGATTTATCGTGTAACCGAAGTTTAATAGATGCCTTTTAGCACTCATGTGGATGATCTCACACTTATCGTTATTTAGGGTCAACAGCCAATTATCGCACTATACTGATACCTTTTCTAAATCTTTTTGCTATTTATTTTGATCTTCTGGTGACTTTAATAGTCGACAAACGACAGCGTCATCTGCAAACAACCTAGGACAGCTACTTGGATTGTCTCCCAAATCGTTTAAAGAGATAAGGAACAGCAAAGGGCCTATAACACTACGTTGGGGTACGCCAGAAACCACTTCTGTTTCATTAAATTACAGTAAGCAGCTAAGAGTGTTCATTTCATTGTAATTTCATTCTAACGAGCTGCATGGTCACCAATGGTATCTGTTCTTTCGGCCATGTCCGAAAGGACAGATACCATCTTAGTATATACTTCTGTTTAACTCGATGACATTCCATCAGTTACTACGAACTGCTACTTCTTTGACAGGAAATCACGAAACCAGTCACATAACTGAGACGATATTCCATATGAACGCCATTACACTACAAGCCACTTGTGTGGTACAGTGTAAAAAACCTTCCGGAAAACCTGAAATACGGAATCAATCTGAAATCCCTCGTCCATAGCACTCAACATTTCATGCGAGTAAAGAGCTACTTGTGTTTCACAAGAACGATGTTTTCTAAATCCATGTTGAGTGTGTGTCAATAGACCGTTTTCTTCCAGGTAATTCATAATGTTCTAACACAATATATGTTCTAAAAGCCTGCTGCATATCCACGTTAATGTTATGGGCCTGTAATTTAGTGGATTACTCCTACAATCTTTCTTGAATATTGGTGTGACCTGTGCAATTTTCCAGACTTTGGTAAGGATCTTTCGTCAAGCGAACAGTTGTGTATGGTGGTTAAGTATGGAGCTATTGCATCAGCATACTCGGAAAGGAATCCATTGGTATACTGTTTGGACCATAACACTTGCTTTTATTAAGTGATTTAAGTTGATTCACTACTCCAAGGATATTTATTTGTACGTTACTCATGTTGGCAGCTGTTCTTGATTATAATTGTGGAATATTTTCTTAATTTTCTTTTGTGAAGGCATTTCGGAAAGTTGTTTGTAGGAACTCTGCTTTGGCGGCATTGTCTTCGATACTATCTCCATTGATATCACGTAGAGAGGGTATTGATTGTGTCTTGCTACTAGCATACTTCACATACCACCAGAATCTCTTTCGATTTTCTGCCAGGTTTCTAGAGAAAATTTCATTGCCGAAACTATTATAAGCACCCCTCATTGAAGTCCGCGCCAAATTCTGAGCTTCTGTAAAAGATCGCCAACCTTGAGGACCTTGCGTCTGTTAAGCTCAAAGACTTTTCACATAAAAAATTTGAAGACATTATTTTTTAGCACGCCCTAGTAACTGTGAGCTTCCCAAGAGCTAGAGAACTCAAAAACACATTGGCTGTGCAGAAATATCTTCCTGTCACTAGTCAAATGGAGAATTAAGAACGTTGTAGAAAACATTTGGCAACTATGTGACTATCGATTTTCCTTGTAGAGTGGTTTACAACTATCCACCTGATTTTACCTGGTATTTTCTTGTCATATTCAATAAATAACTACAATATTTCTCACTTGGGGTATAACACTAGTTTATCAAATGGCTCTGAGCACCATAGGACTCAACTTCTGAGGTTATCAGTCCCCTTAGTACTCAGAACTACTTAAACCTAACTAACCTAAAGACATCACACACATCCATACCCCAGGCAGGATTCTGACCTGCGACCGTAGCGGTCGCGCTGTTCCGGACTGTAGCGCCTAGAACCTTACGGTCACAGAGGCCGGCTGCTGGTTTATCAGTTGAGTGATTTGATTCCATGAAAGCTGTTCCATGCAGAGGCTACAACTAATGTCATACTTTACGTAGCAGATAATCTGCTCCATCAGTTATTATGGTGATGAGAGCGTCCTACAAGATCCACTGTTTCATTAGCTAAATGGTAACACACCCACATCTACATCTACATCTACATATACATCAACACTCCGCAAGGCACCTGGCGGTGTGTGGCGGAGGGCACTTTACGTGCCACGGTCATTACCTCCCTTTTCTGTTCCATTCGCGTATGGTCCGCGGGAAGAACGACTGTCTGAAAGCCTCGGTACGCGCTCTAATCTCTCTAATTTTACATTCGTGATCTCCTCGGGAGGCATAAGTAGGGGGAAGCAATATATTCGATACCTCATCCAGAAGCGCACCCTCTCGAAACCTGGCGAGCAAGCTACACCGCGATGCAGAGCGCCCCTCTTGCAGAGTCTGCCCCTTGAGTTTGCTAAACATCTCCGTAACGCTATCACGGTTACCAAATAACCCTGTGACGAAACGCGCCGCTCTTCTTTGGATCTTCTCTATCTCCTCCGTCAACCCGACCTGGTACGGATCCCACACTGATGAGGAATACTCAAGTATAGGTCGAACGAGTGTTTTGTAAGCCACCTCCTTTCTTGATGGACTACATTTTCTAAGGACTCTCCCAATGAATCTCAACCTGATACCCGCCTTACCAACAATTGATTTTATATGATCATTCCACTTCAAATCGTTCCGCACGCATACTCCCAGATATTTTACAGAAGTAACTGCTACCAGTATTTGTTCCGCTATCATATAATCATACAATAAAGGATTCTTCTTTCTATGTACTCGCAATGCATTACATTTGTCTATGTTAAGGGTTAGTTGCCACTCCCAAATGCCTATCCGCTGCAGATCTTCCTGCATTTCGCTACAATTCTCTAATGCTGCAACATCTCTGTATACTACAGCATCATCCGCGGAAAGCCGCATGGAACTTCCGACACTATCTACTAGGACATTTATATATATTGTGAAAAGCAATGGTCCCATAACACTCCCCTGTGGCACGCCAGAGGTTACTTTAACGTCTGTAGACGTCTCTCCGTTGATAACAACATGCTGTGTTCTGTTTGCTAAAAACTCTTCAATCCAGCCACACAGCTGGTCTGATTTTTCGTAGGCTCTTACTTTGTTTATCAGGCGACAGTGCGGAACTGTATCGAACGCCTTCCGGAAGTCAAGGAAAATAGCATCTACCTGAGAACCTGTATCTAATATTTTCTGGGTCTCATGAACAAATAAAAGGAGTTGGGTCTCACACGATCGCTGTTTCCGGAATCCATGTTGATTCTTACAGAGTAGATTCTGGGTTTCAAGAAACGGCATGATACGCCCGCAAAAAACATGTTCCAAAATTCTACAACAGATCGACGTCAGAGATATAGGTCTATAGTTTTGCGCATCTGCTCGACGACCCTTCTTGAAGACTGGGACTACCTGTGCTCTTTTCCAATCATTTGGAACCTTCCGTTCCTCTAGAGACTTGCGGTACACGGCTGTTAGAAGGGGGGCAAGTTCTTTGGCGTACTCTGTGTAGAATCGAATTGGTATCCCGTCAGGTCCAGTGGACTTTCCTCTGTTGAGTGATTCCAGTTACTTTTCTATTCCTTGGACACTTATTTCGATGTCAGCTATTTTTTCGTCCCTCAGTTTTACCCGGCACGTACCTGTCTAAACGGCATTTTACGATTGCCTTGAACTTTTTCTATAAAAACTCAACATTGTCAGTGTCGGAACAGAAATTTTCGTTTTGATCTGTTAGGTGGTCTGAAATCTGCCTTCTATTACACTTGCTAAACAGATAAACCTTCCTCCCTTTTTTTATATTCCTATTAACTTCCATGTTCAGGGATGCTGCAACGACCATGTGATCACTGATTCCCTGTTCTGCGCTTACAGAGTCGAAAAGTTCGGGTCTGTTTGTTATCAGTAGGTCCAAGATGTTATCTCCGCGAGTCGGTTCTCTGTTTAATTGCTCGAGGTAATTTTCGGATAGTGCACTTAGTATAATGTCACTCGATGCTCTGTCCCTACCACCCGTCCTAAACATTTGAGTGTCCCAGTCTATATCTGGTAAATTGAAATCTCCACCTAAGGCTATAACATGCTGAGAAAATTTATGGGAAATGTATTTCAAATTTTCTCTCGGTTGTTTTGCCACTAATGCTGCTGAGTCGGGAGGTCGGTAAAAGTGGCCAACTATTAACCTAGCTCAGTTGTTGAGTGTAACCTCCACCCATAATAATTCACATAAACTATCTGTAACACTCTTGTCTGCTACTACTATACCATAACCTCAAAATTGGAGGCAATTTGCAAAACAGAATTATTTTGTTGGATTAATAATGGTTTAAAGCAACAGGACAGTGTTACCCTCTGAGAGAAATTTTGCTAGTTTGACCGTGTTGTTCCTAACGGAGGTGGCTTATCGGCAATGAAAGTCAGAATTACGTAAATATTTGAATAGTAACAATCAAAATTTTGCCTAGCTATACTGTTTATAGAATAAGGAAAACGGTCGCCAGCCTAATTTGGCAAGAGAAAGATTAACATTGTCGTTTAAGAAAGTAGGTATAAGTAACTGTAATGGACAAACACAACATAGACTTAACCACACGCGAGTGCAATGAACTCTGACACACACATACGTTTTAAGACTGAAGCTAACAGAGCAGCAGAAACAATTTGCAAAATTATAACAGATACCGAAACACACTATCACTTTCAGGGCTTACACAAAGTGAATAGTCTTTATAACATTACTATTAATATGCGCTTCTAATACACAAGAGAGACAAACACCTAGCAGATATGTGAATGTAACATTTCACAACTGCAGCTTTCTCACTTTTACTACAGCGAAACACAATGTTGACAAAATTGCAAGAAACTGACTCACCTTTTAGAATTTACTACAGACAACAATGTGATCATTTACTTTATAAGCCTAAGTCTTAAGAACGTTTAATTTTGAAGTTGGCAACAGTTCTTTGATAAGCAGATTTTATAAGAATATTTTCAGAAAACAACATTTACTTAAACTCACTCTCTTGCCACATTAACTTTAATTTTCTTTTGACTATGTTGAAGAGGCATTAATGAGCAAAATACTGGGCTTTAATTTCTTTTAGTAAGGACACTCGGATATCACTTTAGCTCAAAAGGAGAGGAACCTGAGAGGTGTTATGATGAGGAGAAAAATCAAGGTAGGTACATAAATTCAGATACAAATTACCTTACATTTCAGCACAGTAGCACGTCCATTAAGCTGATCCTTCACTTTACATCATTATAGTATTACGTTGCAATGATTGTGCAATGTGGTGGCAACTGCATGTTGGTAGGTGGAATTGTAGGCAGAATTGCTGGACTCTGTCATTTCTTGGTGGCGATGATAGATACGAACTCCAGAATAGTTCCAGCTATTTATCCATCCATCCGAGGCCTTGGAAAGAAGCAGGTAAAGCCTCTCTCTGAATCAGCACAATATACACCTTTTTAATGGCAGTGCACGGACTCGTAGCACGTCTCCGATTGCTGGCTCGTCCCTGACTGACTATCAGTTCCACCTTTTCCACCTAGGCCAACCACAATTTGCGCGCGCTACACAGTTCCGTTCCCGAGGGGAACCACTACACCTTTTACATACAGAATAACTAAGAGCCCTAAGTGAGAATCAGCAATTTACATAACAGCAACCAAATACATTAAATAAAACAAAACATTTACACATATTGACACCTCTACAAAAAATTATTCACACAAAATTACAATCATATACAGTAAGTTTTGTTCCCTCCAAGTGGGACAAAGAATATAAATTGCAGATACACTACTTTGCAATTAAACAAACCACGACATCAAAGTTTTAGCAAAGAAAAGAGTATACAATTTTGTGTTATCTGTTCAATCAAAAACATTTACAGGTTCTTAACGATGTAAAATGTATCTAAAGAAAAGCAAAATAAATGAGTACAACATTAGAGCTATGGTGTTACATATCCACTTCTATTTCACTACAGGATAAACTATTACTAACAGCGACAAACACGCCACCACCGGTTGCATGCAATCTATCCTTTCTAAACACCGTCTGTGCCTTTGTAAAAATTTCGGCAGAATTTATCTCTGGCTTCAGCCAGCCTTCTGTACCTATAACGATTTCAGCTTCGGTGCTTTCTATCAGCGCTTGAAGTTCCGGTACTTTACCAACGCAGCTTCGACAGTTTACAATTACAATACCGATTGCTGCTTGGTCCCCGCATGTCCTCACTTTGCCCCGCACCCTGAGGCTGCTGCGCTTTCTGTACTTGCCCGAGGCCATCTAACCTAAAAAACCGCCCAGTCCACGCCACACAACCCCTGCTACCCTGTAGCCGCTTGCTGCGTGTAGTGGACCCCTGACCTATTCAGCGGTACCTGAAACCCCACCACCCTATGGCGCAAGTCGAGGAATCTGCAGCCCACACGGTTGCAGAACCGCCTCAGCCTCTGATTCAGGCCCTTCACTGGGCTCTGTACCAAACGTCCGCAGTCAGTCCTATCGACGATGCTGCAGATGGTGAGCTCTGCTTTCATCCCGCTAGCGAGACTGGCAGTCTTCACCAAATCAGATAGCCGCCGGAAGCCTGAGAGGATTTCCTCCGATCCATAGCGACACACATCATTGGTGCCGACATGAGCGACCACCTGCAGATGGGTGCACCCTGTACCCTTCATGGCATCCGGAAGGACCGTTTCCACATCTGGAATGACTCCCCCCGGTATGCACACGGAGTGCACGTTGGTTTTCTTCCCCTCTCTTGCTGCCATATCCCTAAGGGGCCCCATTACTCGCCTGACTTTGGAGCTCCCAACTACCAGTAAGCCCACCCTCTGTGACCGCGCTGATTGGCTGACTGGGCGCTTATCAGCAGCCACATCTGCTTACAGCTCAGTAGCGTGGCAGCAGCAGCTCATTCTACTCGAGGCAGCTGCACGTTACACGGAGCCATGCCTTAAGCCGTCGGCACACGGACCGTGCTGTCGAACGTTAACGTTGAGCGTGCCGAGTTCAACGTGCTGCTGAACGCTCAGGAACGATCCGACTTGTGCTTACGGTACGTGGGCTCCAACGTGGTATACGCGATCGCAACGCACTCCAGCGACAGTTGAGGGATGTTTCTAGTCCGTAAATCACACTGTTTACTCAACGGGTGCGCGTAATTCCCACGTTAGCTCTATTAAAACGCACATTTCTTCCATCGTCCACGAAAAGGAAAGTACCATGTCCAATCAGTAAGGACACTGGCTTATAAAAGTTCCGTTACAGACAGTGCGTTACAAATTTGGAATACTTCTTCGCATAAGATAAACGTTATTTCATGATTCCCACATTTTAGTAAAACTCCAAGGTCAGTCTTACTTGATCACTGTTCCTACCCAGTAGCAGAATCTTTGCAACATGTGAATTACGAAGCGTAAAAGAAGAAGGAGTAAAATATCTTTAAACAAGTAGCGCAAGCTGTCCTTTAGATTAAACCAATCGAAGTCACCCCCCAAAAAAAGGTGAACTTGTATTTACATAACATCAAATATTAAAGTCTACACTTGTATTAAACTAATAATAAAGTATCGGAACCTAAAAAAAAACGTGAATATTAAGAAAAAAAATTGGTTGTGTCAGGACGCGAACCACCGCCCCAACAAAATAAGAACTTTTGACAGAACACTGACGCTCTTCACTACGCTAAACCAACATCTCCCATAGGGGCAGTATAGTACCTTAGCGGATGCTAAAAACATTAATCGTAGATATGTTACTAACTGAAATTTAATTATAACAAATTGTACCAAGAACAATGCGTTTTGGGTGGATCTTCAGTTTGTCGCTGCCTTCAAATAGACTGCTCTCATTATAGGCAAGTTACAATAATTCTTTCGCCGCGAATATGATGTTTCTCATTATTTTATTGGAACGAATCACACAGTTAGAAACTTGTTTTGCAGTGATTCTCAATTTGCTGGTGCTCGGAACGGCATATACACGTATATACTTGAAATGAATGCCAATAT
Organism: Schistocerca cancellata; assembly: GCF_023864275.1. Taxonomy (NCBI): domain Eukaryota; kingdom Metazoa; phylum Arthropoda; class Insecta; order Orthoptera; family Acrididae; genus Schistocerca; species Schistocerca cancellata. The sequence continues at coordinate 897,876,040 of NC_064629.1, forward strand.
GGCGCCTCACAACTCTGTACTGAAGGGAGACGGCGTGCTTGTGACGTAGGTGGCGTTGGGCCATCTCATTGGTCAACGCTTAGACGCACGCTCAGAATATCTGACATGCCAGATATTCCTCTGCACGTTCGGAAAGAATTCCGAGCGTGCTATTCCATGCTGTGACGTCAGAAACTCGGCACGCTCAACGCTCAACGTTCGGATGCACGGTCCGTGTGCCGACAGCTTTACTGTCGAAGGAGAAACATCAAGAAGAGCAGGATGCCTGTCTACAAGAATGTCTAAGCGGAGTGCGGTGGGAGCGGTGAGGGGGATGGAGGGGAGGCAAGAGTATAAAAGGCCAGCGATACTGGCTCCGTCAGTATTGGTCGCGCTGCTGCACAGGCAACTGCATTGAATGGAGCCGGGTACATGCTGCGCTACAGAATGAGAAGAAGACGTCCTGCATCTACCATCTACAAATCTGTGGAAAACATTAATGTTTCTGCCAAGCCATGAGGTGCATAAAATGTTCTATTTCGCCTTTTATACGTAATAAGGTTTATTTACGACAATGCCATGTAAGATGACCATTAACATTAAATTTTCCACTACATCCAGCTCCTTTACACGAAACAAGTACGGTTTCATTATCATTAATTTTCCTTTTGTTACGTGTTCTCAAAATAGTTGACTTACTGAATGTATAATATGATTTACCGATGTCCCTGTTAAACACCTCACCGACGTGAAAGGTACGATAGGTTATAACGTCTCTAGTATTTGCACTCTCGAGACCTTGAATTCACTTAATGTTTGTACCACGAATTAAGGGGACCAGTAAAACAATTGCCTTGGGTCCTATTATCATTATTCTCTATATTAAAATTTAAAACAGCACCAACAAATACAGATGAACCAGATAGAACATTTTGTACACCACATGGCTTGGCAGAAATATTAATGTTATCCACAAATTTGTAGATGGTAAATGCGGGACGCTTCCTTTCATTTAGCAACGTAGTGAGTTACTGTTAAAGGTGATCTTACATTGTATTATCATAAATAAACCTTATTATGTATAAAGGAATCACCCTTATTTCTTGGCTCTGTGCAGAGCTATTAGGTAACCTGTGTTTACTAGCTCTGATTGTCACAAGACCGCCTCGTATCGCTTCGGCCCCCGGGGCAGCGTGCTGCTAAAGCGACTACAGCACGCTGCCAGGATAAGCCGCTTTCCGACGTAGAAAATTTTTCTAAGTCCAAAGTCGGTAATAACTAGGTAATAACTCTTACCGATAATAACTCTTGGTTCCAGTCTCGCTGAAGTCTTAGATAATTTTTCATATTCTTTTCCTTTTATCTGACGAACTAAAAGCTTTCAGGACGAAAATACACAAGGCAATTTTCAAGAAACGCATGTTTGCCACATAGCTTTGTAATTTCTTATTTCCTAAAAGTTTCGTTATTAGCAACTGTCTTCACTGTAAGACTGTATCAACATCACCTGTGAAGATGGTAGCCACGACTGACAGCGGTACAAAAGAAAGAAACAATTGTATTGATTATGACAAAAATACAATTCTTCAAATTCCTGACAACTGTTTCGAGTCACCTCATTAAACTCACATTAACGAAATCTTAATTTTATCATATTAAGTCTTCTCACACTTGAATGGCTCTGAGCACTATGGGACTCAACATCTGAGTTCATAAGTCCCCTAGAACTTAGAACTACTTAAACCTAACTAACCTAAGGACATCACACGCACCCATGCCCGAGGCAGGATTCGAACCTGCGACCGTAGCAGTCCCGCGGTTCCGGACTGCAGCGCCAGAACCGCACGGCCACCGCGGCCGGCCAAGTCTTCTCACAATCCCGTTTAGTATCCACTAGGTCTAAAGGAGAAAAATGTAATATAGTGTACCCTTTTTAAAAATTACGCTTTTCTGTGAATGCAGACTCATTCTTAGGTTTTTGTGACTATAGAATTTGAGTGATAAATGTGTTGCATTAAATATTATATAAACGGCGTTTCTCTTTGGATCTGCTATTACTGCCATATTTAGATGTTTTCTTGGGATTCCTGATGTACTTCTTGGGTAGGACTAAGGATCTCACGTAGACGCAGACCATATCAGGGTCAAAAGAGCGAAATATCTTGCCAACAGATGATGGTATGAGCAGGTTCATACTACGGATAAAGTTTCTACAATTAAATTGAGACTTTTGTCGTAAGGTTATCATGGTAAGTCTTACTTCAATTTCGTGTTAAAAGATGCATGACATTATATTATGAGGACTCATACTGGTCATTACATCAGATATTTTTGATATTTTTCGTTAGGACCAAGCATCACTCTCTCTCCGTGAAATTAAAACGTGGTGGTTCAAATCACCGTCAGGTCATCCTACCGTTATTTCCTCTAAAAGCCGTTTCAGATAATAGCTTCTGTTTCGTCTCTAAAGACCTCACAGTCGACAAAACGTTTCATCTTCCTTTCTCTCACAACAAAAAAACCGACGTACTTCGAAGTAGTTATTCAAATTGAATACAAACTGACATTCCTACAGGTATCAAAGCAGAACGCAAAATAGGAAACTTTGGCGGCCGATGGATGGACGTGTGACGCTGCAGCGCAATTTCGCAATTCCAACGCTCAGTTGGGAAGGATGATGTACAGGACACATGTCGATACCATGGCATAAAGACGGGTCCGTGTACTCAGTTGGACAGTACCTATGCCTCACAGATCACAACGTGAACAACATACCGCATGTCAGCTTCGTGGCGAGGACATGTAATTGGGCTCAAAGCTGCCGGTTGGTGTAATCGGCGAATCGCTCGACATCTGAATTGGAGCGATGCCGTTATATGACGATGTTGACAGGAATGGCTGGACCGTGACCAAAAAAGGCATCATGAAGGAAGCAGTCGATCTAGAGAGACGATAGAACGTGAAGACCGAGTAATTGTCAGACAGGCACTAAAAACCCTAGATTCTTCATTATCATCGATGGGAGACGGCAGCCAGCTAACATTTACCTCTCCATACCAACAGGCGCGTTTGTCGTTGTTTCGTTTACATTCGACCTGGAACCTCACTGGCTGGAGTTGAATTGTCTTCAGTGATGAGTTCCCTGCAAACTGAGCTCTGATAACCAACGAAGACGTGGCTGGTGACGCCCTGGACTGCCGCAGCATGCGAATGACTGTCGCCCGCCCTACGGCCCGACAGCCCTATTTCAGCAGGATAATTCTCTGCTGCTTGTCTTCGTACTTGCCAAAATCTACCATGGCCATAAGGTCGGCGTATCTCTCTTCAGTTGAGAATGTTTGGAGGATCATGGGCATGGCCCTCTTACCAGTTGAAGACTTTGACAAGCTGTGGCGCCAAGTGGACAGAACTGGCACTTAATAGGGCATCCAACAACTCAGTCGATCACTGCCAAATTCTATAACTGCTTGTATAATGGCCAGATGTTGGCCAACGCGTCATTGGTTGTAGAATATCTTTCTCTCGAATAAATCATCCAACTTTTCTGAAATTTTATTCATTTGTTTGTCTGTACGTGTACATCACATACACCGATATCCGTCTCATTCAGATAGTTCTTTCGTGGTGCGTCTTTTTTTTTCTTTTCTTCGATTGTATGAAAACGTCCTTCATCAGAACCCTGTGGTCTTGTAAGATGTGGCGAATAATTCACATTGAAACGATCCTGACTGACAAGAGAAAAGCATAATAGCGTCGGAAAAATGGTTACTTTTCGAAAATTGAAAAAATACCAACAGGCGAACATTCAACCTACAGATAGCGAGTGCCGAAATTTGCGGTAAGGCCACAATTTGTTCTGTCCGCGTCGCTATGTGTTAGTTGCCAATTAATTGTACTGACATAAAAAGAGACAAAAACCGCAATGTCGCATTGTTCTGTTACACTGACAAAGAAGTGCCCATAACAGTTAAACTGAGAGATTGCATACAACCCATTCACGTTTGGTTGGTCACGAACCTTCTTCCAATAGTTGAAATGATTTTAATTTCCCCCTCTTTGTATACCGTGTGTGATCACTGTATCAATCAACCATTCACAAAAAGTCGCTTCAAGCCAAAGACAGGCTTCCTATGAAAGTCATTACCTTCTATATGCTTTCAATTCCTGTAGAGAATTCTAAAATACATTCGAGAAGTATTTAACTTCTGTCCACAATGAGGACTTTAGCGAATGAGTTATTTTTTAGTCCAATCAAGGATGTGCTTGTCTCATTTAGTCAAACCTGCTCAACTTTTACATTACACCACCTAGACAAATGGTATTTTGTCGCTAACGGAAATGATGACGCTGTTGTTGAACAAAACTAAACATTACTTCTTACAAAAAATTAACCTGGGAACCCGCTTTGAAGAAACCACAGGAGATCTGATTGTTCATGAGCGGACGGGAATCTAAATTACGCTCCCACTGAATCAGAGGGGACTGCCTTTATCACTGTGCCACCTAGACCATTTAGATAAACAAAACATTTAACTCCATTCACTAGCGTCGCATATTATAGATTTTGCGTGCGACAGGGCTTCTGTTTCAGTCTCTTTCGTAGAAAACATAGAACATGATATATGTAGCTCTCGGTATTCTCTGTGGACTGCATGGGAAACTCGTCCGCACGATGACTATCAATTTTTCCCTCTTACAGAAACACACCGAGCAGAGTTAACATTCGCATATTTGTGAAACACCATAACGCAGTGTTACTAAGCACTTGTACTGCGTCTGTCCGTTACGGACGAACAGACCCATATATTGCTAAGATTGTTTGCCATTACACTGCAGCTGTTCCGTTGGAAAGTCGAAACACATCATCAATACATTCCCGATATATCTCCAAGCAAATTTCATATATTTAGAGACGTGCAGAGAGACATTTGTGGCTGTCGAGTAGCCTCGGAGCAAGAGGTGCACGCCTGGGTAGAGTCGTAGTTTATTCCACTACCACATGTAACCTATTCCATCTTCCCTCTCGTATTTTATGTGAATTTGATTTGCAAACTTTTTCACTTGAAAGTAAATAAAAGACATCGGTTTGCTAAGAGCCAATAGCACGACGGTCCAAACTCTGAATTACAACGTACAGCCTGTAAAATGCCTGTATGAGGACGCTGTAGTCTTACAGGGCTACGTGGATCAAGGACTTCGCAGACTTACCTTCGTGATTCTGCAAGTATAAAGTCCGGACCCACTATCCACAACTGTCAAACTTACCTGACTTACCCGTAAGACAGATAACAGCACGTTGCACACCAATCTCTTCATTCTGAGTACGGAAGTACTATAAAAATAATACTCTTGAGAAGTGGTTACCATCATAAATAAACCACAGACATATATGGTTTAATCATGATGCATTGTCGAGGCCCAGTGTCTTCTAACTTCGTAGGTGTACGTTCGATATAGCAATGGAACAAAGCTCCAGCGCCTTCGACCAGATTTCACAGTACACTGGCGAACCTAACTTTTGCTTCTCGGTTCGAAACTACCGATACTTAAGACATGTTACTAGCACCAGAAGGCACAATAATTATCTCCCACGATTCTACTCTGTTCCAAACTATATCTACCACGGAGGTCTTGCTACTGTACACTGCCAGGATAGTTTTGGAAGTGCTGGCACTCTCACAATAAACACAATGTGAATTTTATCCATAATGGATGCCTAATTTGACTAAAATGAAACTGAATTACTTGAGAAGGGTCTCAAATATAATATGCCACCTTTACTCACTGATGAGAATATCAAAGAATTAATTGTCTGCTCTAAAATGGCATGTGACTCAGCTAAAATAAATAATAATGAAAAGATTAGTATTGGGCTGCAAGTTAAAAATATCATACACAAAAACTTACAAAATCAAAAATCAACTAACTGTGTCTCCAAACTACTGAGAAATATTAATAGAAAACTATCTGAAAACAAAGCTCTGGTAGTCAAATCTGATAAAGGGAACACAGCTGTTGTTATGTATGAATATGAATATATCAACAAAACTCTAGAATTTTTCCAGAATAACATCATACGTGAAATACACAATGATCCCACACCCAAATATCAGGCCCAGCTTAAGAAACTACTGAAATCTTCTGAATCCTTTTATCTGACTCTGGTGTTCGAAAATGCCTTGTCATGAAACCATCTGCACCAAAACTACGTTCGCAACCCATGATTCATAACGAAAGTTGCCCTATACGCCCCATAGTCAACTCAAGAAATAGTCCAGCGTATTTTATCAGCAAGAAACTTAAAGACATTCTTAGTAACTTTTAATCCTATTTTTCAGTTAAGAATAGCTATGAACTTATTGAGCACATCAAAGACCTACCAATACCGGAGGGCGCCAAATTCGCTTCAAAGGACATACTCAACCTTTACACCAACATTCCTGTACATGACACTATTAAGATAATTAGAAACAACTTACTAAAACACAAAAAGCTATCCAAGGCTGAGATATGTGAACTCAATGACTTGCTATAACTAGTCCTATCACACAATTATTTTACTTTTAATAACAAAATTTATAAACAGGAAGATGGTCTTGAAATGGGCAGTAGTTTGGCAGGACTACTTGCAGGTATCTACATTAACCACACAGAAAATAAATTCTTTATATCAGATAGTTCACTTAAAAGTAAAATAATGTGGATGATACTATTATCTTGTACAATGGTACAACTGAGGAGATTGAGAAACTTGCTAAAGGTCTCAGCAGCATGCACAACAACATCAAATTCACTGTAGAACATCAAGTAGATAAAGGCATCAATTTTCTTGACTTTATAATATCTAATGAAAACAACAAACATGCCTTCAAGATATACAGAAAACCTACCACTAGTGACGTTGTCATTAACAACTCCTCATGTCATCCAGCACAAAATAGAATGGCATTCTTCAGATCCACACTTAATCGTATACATAAAATCCCACTCAGCCTCCATGATGAACAAAAAGAAATTAACATTAAAAAAGAAATTGCACGGCGAAATGGATACAACCCAGCTGTAATTGATAAACGTAACAACCAAATCAAAAGGAAACAATCCACATCTACTAAATCAGATTCACAAGAAGGAAAAAACACATTCGCCTGCATTCCAATGATAGGTAAAATTTCATACCAAATTGCCAACCTCTTCCGGAAAACTGGTATTCAAATTTCTTTCAGCACTAACAACAAGCTACAACATCACATAATCCACAACAGTAAGACAAACAACGAATGCCACCACAAATCAGGTATTTAGAAACTAATGTGACAATTGCCCACAGTTCTACATAGGCCAAACTGGAATGAGTTTCATTATAAGATACCGTGAGCATATGGATACCTTCCGGCTACATAATTTTGATAAATCCCCTTTGCAATGCACCTAAAAGACCATGGTCACTCAGCCACAGCCATTACAGAAAAACCTAAAAATACTACACACTGTCAACAAAGGGAAGAAAATGAACCGGCTTGAAGAGCTAGAAATTTATATCCACAGCTCTAACTCACCAGACCTTGTTCTGAACGAACAAGTGGACCTTGCAAACAAATCGAATCTTCACATATTTCATGAAATATTCAAAAACCGAAAATAGTTATCCTCTGATATAATAACAAAGTAATATTCTATGGAAATTCGATGTAGCAGTCATACAACAGTCCAAGGGTCATTATCATAATTTGTAATAATCAAATTGTAAACACAAGCGGTATCTGGCATTTTATAATGTGTAATAGCTTTCAAAAATTTCATATGTGTAACATTATTGTACCTCCTAGAAGTAAGTTCTCTGACAACAGTGTGGCTCAAAACAGTTCTAGCTGTCAATTTTTAAAATTTCTAATAGCTTTGAGTAATTTCATATATGTAACAACATTGTACTTCCTAGATATAAGATTCTGTCAAAAATGTGAACCAAAAAATTTCATAATGTGTGTCAAGAAACGTCGCAGTCTATAATAGCTTTTTAAATTTCTATATTTGCAACCCCTTTGCACTTCCTGTGGCTAAGTTATTTGACCAGAACCCACAAGTTTCTGTGTGAGCAACATCTTTACATCTTCTACATCTAAGTTCTTTGACCACAGCCCACATGTTTGTATGTAAACATAGTGTATTTCACGAGTGCACATCACAATAGTGTAATATGGAGCTATACTTGGTAAAACTGATATATGGACGTGAAAATGACTATAAGTGTGTAACTAAGTGGCAAAACTATCAGCACAGCACAACTGTAATAATGGTGCTTCATCTTTTTGGAAGTACAGATATATTTTCCTCAAATGCTGCCTTACCACTTACGATTGTCCCACTTGAATTTGTGTAGTCACCAGCAAATAATTTTTTGTATTTATACAGTGATCTCCAACAGTACAAACATTTACATGAATGTATAAACACCTGAAGATGGGCGCAAGCCCGAAACCGATCGTGTGAGGAATAAACAACCTTTTATTGTGACTGGTAGCGGATATTTTTCTACAAACACAAAGAGACTAAAACATCTCCCTGTCGGAACCAATGGTCACCAGTGACGATAGTTTCACAACAATGAAACATTACACAGCGTAACAGTAAAACAACACACTTACTTGCATTGTACAAATGGCGTCGCGACTGCCAAAAGCTTTACATATTCTCTGGAAAATCCTAAGCCTGCGATAACACCACAAAGCTAAAAACATTCATCATTACAAAACAACTGCACTTCCTGTGTGGACTGACAATTGACAACATTATTTATGTAATATGCACAAAGACATATCTTATTTAGCCATAACTGCGGAGCCACCTCTCGATACTTCCGCTCGGTCCAGACTGCAGCTTCGTTCTCCTGAACAATGGGGCGTCCTCCTATTTGCTGCCCACCAAATTATGTCACGTTACACCTTCAATAACTGTACGTTTCTTATATTACAATACCTTCTATAGATACATCCAAGAGAGAGCCTTGCAGAATGATATCTGAAAAAATTTTATCTCTGTCCTAGGTATTACAATTTACTAATATTATCAAGCCCCTCTTTCTCTCTGAATTTTTTATGTTACTCTGGACTCTTCCAACATTTCGGATAGAGGGTGCGTCCGCCGGGGCAAACTAGGTGGTATTTTCATTTAAGACACGTTTACTTCCCATCCGCCGGACGGAGTGGCCGTGCGGTTCTGGGCGCTACAGTCTGGAGCCGAGCGACCGCTACGGTCGCAGGTTCGAATCCTGCCTCGGGCATGGATGTGTGTGATGTCCTTAGGTTAGTTAGGTTTAATTAGTTCTATGTTCTAGGCGACTAATGACCTCAGAAGTTGAGTCGCATAGTGCTCAGAGCCATTTGAACCATTTGAACTTCCCATCCGCCAAATTTCTAACCTTCCACAAGCCGTGGGTTTACCCGCGTCCAAATCCTTTGCGTTTCTCGGCGAACATCGCCCCACGCCGCGTCCTTGGAGGAATCCGCACCCATCGGACACTCGTGAATTAATTTCGACCATCATAATTCAAATGTAAAAATTTCGCGAGCCATTACTCGAATCACGTGTTGGTTTTCACCACCGTTATTCCAATAAAATTTTCCTTCCGCCTAAAATGTTGAGGTTTTGCTCAGTTCTTCTTTAATTGTGTTAATTTACCCAATCGTAGACCTGGAGTACAATGTGCGTTGACAGTGGATACCCATACCACTGTCACATCTCACGTAAACATTGTTTCATGACGGCACTGACCGTCTTGTCTCATAGGTGGATAAATGTATCAACAATTATGTCGATTACATTTGAAATAACATATTGTTTATTTACTTTTATGCCTCTGTCTCGTTTTCATTTGGCTGTTCCTTATACCGTTGCTGGGGTATATTTGTAGCTGCTGTGGCTGAAATGTCCCAGATTGGCCGTCACCTGTAAAATCTGCAACTAAAAGAATGTATAAACCAGAGCCAGTGATCGATTCTGATAATTAGCATTGTGCATGATTACTGTACACCGCACGTTACTGCGCACACTGTTTACCAAAATGAAGATTAGGGTTGAAAGTCCGGTCGAGGACGAGGTCGTTGGTGACCGAGGACATGTTCAGATAAAGATACGATAGGATAATAAATAGATGTGTCTTTTGTAAAGGAACAATTCTTGTGTCTGTCGAAAGCGTTTTAAGGAAACCACGGGAAGTGTAAATCTGTGTGCTCCGAAGAAGATCTGATCCATCATCTAAAATAGCACAAGTCCAAAGTTTTAACAGTCTAAACTGGTCCTTCGCAGTTACCTTCTAGTTTATCTCCTAACCAAAAGGATGCTAAATTAATCTGCAGGATTCATTGTGAGTCGATTGATGAGAGTACAAGGTGCCACTGATCTAGATCCAGTGAGTACATTTCACATTAAGCAGAACTACCGTTTTGCATAGGTGAGAGAAAAAGACTTTCGGTTTGGTATCCATATCTCCGCAGCTGCCAGTAGACTGATTTTGTGATGTCGTTGCAAGAGAGGTTGCAGCATGCCTGAGCGACACAGTCGTCTTAGACCTTGAGTTTAATGATATTTAAAGGAAGTGATGGTGGATCGTGTTCTTTGTCAGACCCACTTTTGGTCTACTTTTAACGTCCTCAGTTGGTTGTATTATGCCTGACTGATCTCTGTCTCAGTGCTACCAGGTTCCGTTAGTCCTGCGGGCCTACATTTCAATACAGTGGAAAAACTACGATCTCTTGCATTCTCCAGCAACGGTGCCCATTCTCATGTGATACCTCTGCGCTCATTGTGAGCACAATGTGTGATCTGGGTGCCTGAGCTTTTATTTTGTATTTTATAGTTCTAATTTTCAGGGAGAAGTAAGTGACAGTTACAATGCTGCAGTTAACGTATCTTTTTGGACTATTTCACCGTATTTACTGCACTTTTCAATACTGCTGAACTCATTTCACGAGAAGATGTTAATGTTAACTATTAAAAAAGTATAATAACAGCTGGAAGCTAAGATGTGGTACCATTAACATGTTGTTGTTGTTATGATCTTCAGTCCTGAGACTGGTTTGATGCAGCTCTCCATGCTACACTATCCTGTGCAAGCTTCTTCATCTCCCAGTACCTACTGCAACCTACATCCTTCTGTATCTGTTTAGTGTATTCATCTCTTGGTCTCCCTCTACGATTTTTACCCTCCACGCTACCCTCCAGTACTAAACTGGTGATCCCATGATGCCTCAGAATATGTACTACCAACCAATCCCTTCTTCTAGTCAAGTTGTGTCACAAACTCCTCTTCTCCCCAATTCTATTCAATACCTCCTCATTAGTTACATGATCCACCCATCTAATCTTCAGCATTCTTCTGTAGCACCAAATTTCGAAAGCTTCTATTCTCTTCGTGTCCAAACTAGTTATCGTCCATGTTTCACTTCCATACAAGGCTTCACTCCATTCAAATACTTTCAGAAACGACTTCCTGACACTTAAATCTATACTCGATGTTAACATATTTCTCTTCTTCAGAAACGCTTTCCTTGCCATTGCCAGTCTGCATTTTATATCCTCTCTAGTTCGACCATCATCAGTTATTTTGCTCCCCAAATAGCAAAACTCCTTTACTACTTTAAGTGTCTCATTTCCTAATCTAATTCCCTCGGCATCACCAGACTTAATTCGACTACATTCCATTATCCTCGTTTTGCTTTTTTTTATGTTCATCTTATATCCTCCTTTCAAGACACCATCCATTCCGTTCAACTGCTCATCTAAGTCACTTGCAGTCTCTGACAGAATTATAATGTCATCAGTGAACCTCAAAGTTTTTATTTCTTCTCCATGGATTTTAATACCTACTCCGAATTTTTCCTTTGTTTCCTTTACTGCTTGTTCTATATACAGATTGAATAACATCGGGGAAAGGCTACAACCCTGTCTCACTCCCTTCCCAACTACTGCTTCCCTTCCATGCCCCACGACTCTTATAACTGCCATCTGGTTTCTGTAGAAATTGTAAACAGCCTTTCGCTCCCTGTATTTTACCCCTGCCACCTTCAGAATTTGAATGAGAATATTTCAGTCAACATTGTAAGAAGCTTTCTCTAAGTCTACAAATGCTAGAAACGTAGGTTTGCCTTTCCTTAATCTAGCTTCCAAGATAAGTCGTAGGGTTAGTATTGCCCCACGTGTTCCAATATTTCTACGGAATCCAAACTGATCTTCCCCGAGGTCGGCTTCTACCAGTTTTTCCATTCGTCTGTAAAGAATTCGTGTTAGTACTTTGCATCCGTGACTTATTAAACTGATTGTTCGGTAATTTTCACATCTGTCAGCACCTGCTTTTATTGGGATAGGAATTATTATATTCTTCTTGAAGTCTGAGGGTGTTTCGCCTGTCTCATACATATTGCTCACCATATGGTAGAGTTTTGTCAGGACTGGCTCTCCCAAGGCCGTCAGTAGTTCTAATGGAATGTTGTCTATTCCCGGGGCCTTGTTTCGACTCAGGTCTTTCAGTGCTCTGTCAAACTCTTCACGCAGTATCGTATCTCCCATTTCATGTTCATCTACATCCTCTTCCATTTCCATAATATTGTCCTCAAGTATCTCGCCCTTGTATAGACCCTCTATATACTCCTTTCCCTTCTTTGCTTAGAACTGGGTTTCCATCTGAGCTCTTGATATTCATACAAGTGGTTCTCTTTTCTCCAAAGGTCTCCTTAATTTTCCTGTAGGCAGTATCTATCTTACCCCTCGTGGGATAAGCCTCTACATTCTTACATTTGTCCTCTAGGCATCCCTGCTTAGCCATTTTGCACTTCCTGTCGATCTCATTTTTGAGACGTTTGTATTCCTTTTTGTCTGCTTCATTTTTACTGCATTTTTATATTTTCTCCTTTTCAATTAAATTCAAGATTTCTTCTTTTACCCAAGGGTTTCTACTAGTCCTCGTCTTTTTATCCACTTCATCCTCAGCTGCCTTCACTACTTCATCTCTCAAAGCAACCCATTCTTCTTCTACTGAATTTCTTTCCCACTTTTGTGACAATTGTTCCCTTATGCTCTCCCTGAAACTCTGTACGACCTCTGGTTTAATCAGTTTGTCCAGATCCCATCTCCTTAAATTCCCAGCTCTTTGCAGTTTCTTCAGTTTTAATCTACAGCTCATAACTAATAGATTGTGGTCAGAGTCCACATCTGCCCCTGGAAATGTCTTACAATTTAAAACCTGGATCCTAAATCTCTGTCTTACCATAATATATTCTATCTGAAACCTGTCAGTATCTCCAGGATTCCACCATTAACATAATACCGCTATACTAAATAAGGAAAAGATGAAAAATGCAACAGTAACTACAGTGTAATGCTAGAAAGGAAGTATAATTTCAGTCTGGTGGCAACGTGATATGCTTCTAAGGCGGTAGAACCCTTGTTGAGATACAAGTTTTCAACAGGATTTCGGCTAGTAAACATCATAATCACATTTATATTAATAATTATTATTGTTCCAATTTTTTTTACTGGATGAACACCTGCTGACAGCTTGTATCTCAACAAGAGTCATAGAGGCTTCGAAGCATTTTATTTTGCCCCCAGGCATAAACATTGTGGCAGGTTGGTCAAAGCATCACTTAACAGTGCTCCACAGCCTCGTGACCCGTAAACTGCTATTACCAGAGATATCTTTGTGGTCGAATAATACAAAGTAGATATTGGGGAACGTGAGCTCGTAAGTCACTGGACGACTGACACGCTATGAGAAATGTTGATATTGTTACAAAAGAGTGAAATCTTATAGCTCCCAAGCACAGGTCTCTTTAGTGGCGCGAAATTAAGTAATTCTGATGATGTGTGGCTTTAGGTTATTTACATGTGATCACATGCTGCGATGTTTTATTGTCATTCTGTATCAAGCATTGATGATCTTTGAGTCAAGTTTTGAAAACGGATTACCCAAAAAAATATGTCCTAAATATGCTCTAGACTCAAATGCTCTGTGATATATCTAGTTTAGGCTCGTGAGTTAATAAAGTAATGCGATTTGACTAAAATCTCAGGACAGACCTAATTTTTGCAATGTATTTGCAATGGCCATAGGAAATAGTTAACTGATTTACATGAACTTGATTAGTCGTAACACACATCTGTACCCGCATGAGAAACTTGTAAACAACGTTTCTTATAACCCCATTGTGTGCAGTGAGAATCCTGTCAAAACTCTGTTATCGTAACTCACCAATGCAAGACGTAATGTGGTCACTCTTTCTAGGAAATAAGGAACTGCAACTCCATCAGCCTGGGCAGCACCTCGCTTGCCTTCTGTTACGGCGTAAGTCAAACGTCGGCACCCCTGTCAGTAATGAGAGAACAGAAAGGGCTGTGAAGAGGACGTCAGCCAATCGCACAATGACCGACCCCTTCCCCAGGAATTTATCTTATTGTAACAAACATTCATTAATATGATTTGTCTGAATATTGTCTAGCGATCCGAGAAGCAGGTTTCCCAGACACCCCATATTTGACGACTAGGCAGGATTCAACACATTCTGTTCCGAAAAGCATGAATACGAAGGCTGCATCGTTTATCGTACCTGCTTAACAATGTGATACTGAAACAGGTCCGCAAGCAGCTCGCATCGAGCACCTTCATTGGAGAGCCTCAACGATAACATCTCAGCGTGGTAAATACGCTCTGAAGTCCAAAGAGATTCTGTGAAAATCTCCACTTCAAGCTTTGGACTACGAACCTAGAAAATAGCTACGCGTTAAGTACATTATATCTGTGAATGACTAACGGACTCGGATAGCAAATATGCTCAGCTTCTAAACAGTCATATAGCGTCTTACTAAAGCACAGAGCCCCATTCACCGACGAACACGTAACGACTGACCAGACTAGAACAGATCATGCCTTATTGTCTGTCAAACAATCATTCCACCGCTCAACACGAGACGGGCCCAAATCCTATTGGTCTGCAGAAGCAGAAACTCAGAGTACCTTCCTAGAACCTTATCACACGTGCCAAGGACAGTATAGCTAGTCTTAATCAATAGCTCGATAAATAATACATCTTTGCAGTGCATCTGCTGTAAAAAATACGCGAAATAATTCAGTAGTGTAAGTTGCATATGTGACAGACAATTTTCAGTCTTTATGAAGTGGTTTTCAAACCCTAAAATAAAAGTATGTCCACAACACAAAGACGTTCAATAGCCAAAGAAATATAATTCGTCACTCATACCAATATGTACTGGAGGTCTATAGCATTTGGTAGCTTCTCATGAAGTTCGTAATTTTTATCTTCCAGTAAATACGAAATATTACGTACAAATAAGGTGAGGTAGGATTTGTGGACTATGTGGCAACCTAGCAGACGATCACTTGGAAGATTCATTCTGGAAAATACAAGGTGGCTATTCCCATTTACAGAACCTTGTCTTTGTAACTATGGGTACAGGCTGATATCTCCAGAGGCCACTGACTGGTTTTCAGGTAAAATAGTAGATATAAAAGACGCCGTGATATCTGCTGATCAGACCTGTTACAGGAATATACCCCTTTCTTTGGTCACTTAGACATCCCCAGAAACATTAGTTTTGATATCTAGACCATTGTCTGCTTACTAGAAAAAGGACAACATTTCTTCTCACGGCACTGGAAAATTGTGGTTTGTGGATAAAATGCACTTGATGTTCGACATATTGCTCTTATATCACTAAGGCCTTGGTGAATGGTATCTCCAGTGATCAGATTCCATATCTGAATACCCCTCTAAATACTCACCAACTGTTGCCACAATATCTGTATTGGTTTAAATGTTTACTGGCTACAAGTGTCTTCAGTCGGCGAAATAGGCAGAAGTTAGGAGTTACAAAGTTTTTGGGAATAAAGGTGGTACTTCCACTATTTGTACTCCAAAGCCTTCAATTTTTCAGTTACAAAAGCATGTTTGCCGACTGGTGCATTAATATCAAGAATGTTAAATTGCTTTAGGTTAATCGAAATTCATGACGTTTTATTTTTGGTGTGACGTGGTGGATTCACACCTTGTGCTGCTGACTTTCTCAGAAATTTGCTTCCACTTATGAGATTCGCAAGTCTTATCAGTTCGTTTCTGCAACTATTTTTCGTCATCGTTCAGTAAATTCCACAGCCTTCTTGCAAAAAGCAGTACTTTAGCAATTTCTTCAGTAGAGTATTTCTTCATATATGCCAGCAGTCACTGACGGTGCGATGCCACATTGTGCCATTTTACTATTGTACGAAGTATGGGATATCCTTCAAGCGGACTGTTTGGACATACCAAGAGAAACATCTTCTTGCTTTCTGTGCCAATATTTGTTTGCAGTAGTATACTTCAGGTTTTTATTAACATACCCGCGTGTGTTCTATCAGTGTCATATATGGACTCACACTTTTCGTCCTACTGTGTGCTCACAGATTTGGTGACATGTTGTTTTTTTGCCAGAAACGCAAATATAAGTGTGTAAATTGCATGTAAATATGGAAAAGTATAAAAACCTATAATTGTGTTAATATTCTGTACGACAGGCATTAATACTGTATCGAGGGGTAACAGTGTGAATCTATGAAAGAACTTGCAGGAGCACTGCAATACAGTAGATAAAAATTTGAGTTTGGAAATAGTGAGACGTCATTTTCGGCTTGTAAGCTGAGGAATATTGTGTGCAGCAGCAGCTGTATACAGGGCGTAAACCAACAGAGTACAGCGTAATACAGTGGTATAGGGGAATTTAAAAAGAGCAATTTCATAAGGGAAACTGGTTGTCTACCAAGCCAGGAAATAATCTCATACTATCCTAGAAAAGCTAAGTTATAGCACATGCATGGCGAGCAAGATCCTGAATGTCATCACACTCTTACACTATAGGCTTAGTCAGCCTTAACCATACTTTTGCATCTAAGATCATCCTTAATTATTAAAAACACCTTGTTCTGGTACTTACGAGATGTAAAGTTAATGTCTGTGTAAATTTCATATCAAAATAAAGGATCTAACAAATCTGACCGTCTAAGCCTTTGATTTAAGTAGGTGTGAGGATATTCAGAACATCTCGTGTGACACGAATACGCTCTAGCTTCGGTGGCTGTTTTGACTCATTTTAGATAATTTCGCGACCTGATAGGTCACAAGTATCTCACAAAAAACTGTTAGTCTCGACTTTCTCTACATAACTATACCATAATGTAGATAGTTTTTATTTACATATTGTAGAGTGTATTCGATCACAGCACAAAGTCGTGAACTAAAACTGAAAGTCTATTACAGTCATACACTAATGTCTCAGAAAATAGTATAAAAATCTACTATGTTCGAATAGTGAAGAAAAAGGTTTATTAAGTATACTGAGGGCCGCTTTCTTATCTAAGTAGATAGCGAGTTTCGCTGCTATGTGGAGGGTCCGTAGTCGATTCCTGGTACTGCTAGAGACTTTCCTTGGAGAGAGATCTGCAACGGCTTACACTCAACCTCTTAACACCAGCTGAGGAGTTACTTTGAGTGAAGGGTGGCGACTACAAGGTGCAATGATCTCATAACGGCCGACCGAGCGTGTGCTGACATCATCCGCGTCTCTACTGCGTTCAAATGCCGCCATTGTCAGAGGATGACACGACAGCTAACAGTCCAGCGCAGGTATGTGGAGTTGGAAAAGAAGTGTACTGACGTTAACGAACATTTTGTTCTCTGGTTCGAATATGTTCAACCAACTCGAAGACTGTAAATAATGTTATATAATTTTCCATCGTGGTAAAAGTGACGACTCCAAGAGGAAAAATTCTGTTGCCGTTTCTAATACGATCAACGCTATTAGAGTCTATTTTATGGGCTGTCAACGTGTAATGACGGCAAGCATTTTGTGAGTGATTTTCATCGGAAATTTTGACGGTTTTGGAACTATTCTCTTGTAATCTGTTTAAAAAATATATTAAAATGATAAATGTGTAAATTGTTTGCCGAAATTGCATGTAGAAATCCTCACTGTCCCTATTTCTATCATGAATTTCATGTCCGCAGGGTTTTTACACTGTGTTTTGTAATTTAAATACCTCCGCAGATATTGAAACTAATTTTTCCGTTTAATGCATTTGCATAATGTGTATCAAGTGCAAAACATTGTTCAGTTGCAGATAGCAATAGAAGCACGTTTGTCGAATCTTCAGGTCATACGCTTTACTGAATTACAAGAAATTAAAGACCCATTGTTGGCCTAGCATAGTAATATAAATTAGATGCTCAGAAAGTATAGATTATAAGACCTTCAGTCACAAGTTTATCGTGTTTTTTGAAGCCACATGATGCATTTCGGACTCTATGGCTCCATAATTAGGTGCAAATTGTCTTAATATGATATTTACTAGGGGACTGACGACCACAGCCGTTAAGTCTCATAGTGGTCAGAGCCATTTGAACCATTTGATATTTACTTCTGCTCTTGAGCGAGGTAATACAACATGTCTGTTCACGTGATGAGAAGGTTAGATGCTATGTTTTGTATTTCGCGAATGAAACGACAGTAAATATCTTGAGAAACTGAAAAACTTGCCGAAAATTCATGGAAGGTCATTTTTAAGGTTTTAGTGCCACCCTTCGTTGGTTTATCTAGTCTGTTATCACACACCATGTCACACAAGGACCATATTTGTTCATAATTCACAGATGCAGATGAACATTAACTGACCAAAGATGAAGTTCTATCACATTGCGACAGTCATGAATTTCTAAATAATTGACAATTGCAAGGAAATAAGGTCAAATTAAGTGTTTAAAATTATTACACTAATTGTGGACAGCGAAATGTGTCTGATCATTTAACATGGGTTTAGGCTTTTTTGGTTTTTAGAAGTATATTTCCAGTACTTTCAACAGTTTAAGTATCTTACCACTGGCATCATTCTGCAGTGCAACCTGGTTGTTTTCTATCCTGTTCACATGATATTTTGTTGTACCATATGTAGTGCAAGTACTCTTCTTTTACAGTGGTTGAACCTGAAATAATTCAAGTGTCCTAGGATGTGGGTTAATAAATTTCTGAAGGTTTTCCCGACACAGTAGTCAGTATAACTGGGACATGAAACTTCATACACTCCATTGTTGTTGAGTTTCTCTGTCTGTTTATATGTTGTATATAAATTATATATATATATATATATATATATATATATATATATATATATATATATATATATACGCTACTTTGTTAGACGATGGTGATTCTAAACTCCAGGAAAGTATGGTTTTGTTGTACTCATACTCTACTGTGAATTTTAGGTTTAGTGGAAATAATTAAATGATGCAAGAAATTCTTCATTCTCATGTTTTGTGCCTTCATGCAGCTGCTGTTTATCAACAACTTACCTGCTGTGATATACGATTTTAATTTTAAGCCTATTGCTTTGTTAACAAAATATTTTCCATCTGATTGAGAAAATATCGGCCACAAATTCAGATACACTTACACCATGGCTACACCAACTTCCGCTGCTAAGCCTTCTTATTTAAGGCTAGGTAACTATGTGACAACATTAGCTACACATGTAAATGACCTGCGATGTACAGAAGTTCCCATTTATTTTGACCACCCTAAATAACTGTTTGTCCAGATGCAAATTACAAAATGTTTCAAGCAAATGTTCTTTATCCGTCAGGGAAACATCAATCAGCACGATTGCCTTCGTTGTAGCTTCCAGTTTATACAAAGATATGAACAGCAGTATGACTTTATTAAATGCCACCCTGTACTTTGTATTCGGTACACTGACGTTGACGCTCCCAGCGCTTAGTGCCGGTACTCGGGGTAATGGAACATATCCACGTGCTGACGTTGACAGAGGACAAATGTAAACATAAGCAGAATGCACACCCGTCATTCCGTCAAACATCGTGAGTTGAAGAGCTGTGTTAGTAGAATGTACACCAACGAAGACAAGGTAGAAATGCTACTCATCAATGAGGAATGTAAGTTAGCAAAACAGTAACTGCAATACCGTTTCCTTATGTACAGGTACATTTAGTACAGTATTTTAATGCTTTTAAATGCTGTTGTGTAGATTAGGCACACAGAAAAGGCTGCCCTTCCTTCAAACTGCATCGACATAATATTTCCTTTATTGTTGTTGTTGTTGAAGGTAGACGAAATGCTACGCAGGCAGCAGGACTGTATAGAGAGCGATATTCTAACAAGAACCACGCTCCCGACGGATGTTTTCTCGTCTTGTTGCGACGCTTCAGGAAACAGGAAGCACAACCCACGACAACACAATCGTCGTAACACTTGCACAGACGAAGCTGCCGACGTTACTGTTCTCGCTTCCGTTTCTATGAATCTACATGTGAGCACACGACAGCTTGAACACGAGATCGGCATTCCTAAAACCAGTGTACATCTTATTCTTGCAAGTCACCGGTTCCATCCTTATCATGCACACCTACATCAAGAATTGCATGGGAATAATTTCCAGGTCTGTCAGTAAGCACAGCAGCAAATCCTCGCCAACCCGAACTTCTTCTCCAATGTTCTACACTACGGGCCATTAAAATTGCTTCACCACGAAGATGACGTGGTACAGACGCGAAATTTGACCGACAGGAAGAAGATGCTGTGATATACAAATGATTAGCTTTTCAGAGCCTTCACACAATGTTGGCGCCGGTGGCGACACCTACAACGTGCTGAAATGAGGAAAGTTCTCAACCGATTTCTCATACACAAACAGCAGTTGACCGGCGTTGCCTGGTGAAACGTTGTTGTGATGCCTCGTGTAAGGAGGAGAAATGCTTACAATCACGTTTCCGACTTCCATAAAGGTCGGATTGTAGCCTGTTGCTATTGTGGTTTATCGTATCACGACATTGCTGCTCGCGTTGGTCGAGATCCAGTGACTGTTAGCAGAATATAAAATCGGTTGGTTCAGGAGTGTAATACGGAACGCCGTTCTGGATTCCAACGGCCTCGTCTCACTAGCAGTCGAGATGACAGGCATCTTATCCGAGTGGCTGTAACGGATCGTGCAGCAACGTCTCGATCCCTGAGTCAACAGATGGGGTCGTTTGCAAGACAAAAACCATCTGCACGAACAGTTCGACGACGTTTGCAGCACCATTGACTATCAGCTCGGAGACCATGGCTGCGGCTACCCTTGACGCTGCATCACAGACAGGAGCGCCTGCGATTGTGTATTCAACGACGAACGTGGGTGCACGAATAGCGAAACGTCACTTTTTCGGATGAATCCAGGTTATGTTTACAGCATCATGATAGTGACATCCGTGTTTGACGACATCGAGGTGAACGCACATTGGAAGCGTGTATTCGTCATCACCTGGCGTGATGGTATGTGGTGCCATTGGTTACACGTCTCGGTCACCTCTTGTTCGCATTGACGGTACTTTGAACAACAGACTTTACATTTCAGATGTGTTACGACCCGTGGCTCTACTCTTCATACAGTCCCTGCGAAACCCTACATTTCAGCAGGATAGTGCACGACCGCATTTTGCAGGTCCTGTACAGTCCTTTCTGGGTACAGAAAATGTTCGACTGCTGCCCTGGCCAGCACATTCTCCAGATGTCTGACCAACTGACAACGTCTGGTCAATTGTGGGCGAGCAACTGGCTCGTCACAATACGCCAGTCACTACTCTTGAAGAACTGTGGTATGTGTTGAAGCTGTATGGGCAGCTGTACCTGTACACGCCATCCAAGCTCTGTTTGACTCAACGCCCAGGTGTATGAAGGCCGTTATTACGGCAATAGGTGGTTGTTCTTGGTACTGATTTCTGAGCTTCAGGCAGTGTTGGCTTTGGGCACACAGCTTGAGGCTGTTGCCAATGGGCATCACAGTGGGGTCTGGATGGGGGTTTGTTGGAGACAGCCAGCTCGTCCCACGCATCCCCCGATCGGACTATGGCTGTGGCTGCCTGGGATACTGCCCACATTTTGGCTGATCCCTCACCCATGGGACGTCGTCTCGAGGTGTGGTAGAGGTCGAAAGACAATCTGGAGGGCTGAACGCAAGGCCTCTCCATTTTGTCTGACGAACCGGTTTCAGGCTCTGTCTCTGGAAGGACATGGCCGCTTGTCCTGTTCCAGAGGTTGCCCCTCAGTCTGCAAGATCCGGGCGGTCGCAGAGAGTGGGCTTATTGGTAGTTGGGAGCTCCAATATCAGGAGCGTAATGGGGCCCCTGAGAGATATGGCAGCAAGAGAGGAGAAGGAAACCAATGTCCACTCCGTGTGCATACCGGGGGGAGTCATTCCAGATGTGGAAAGGGTCCTTCCGGATGCCATGAAGGGTACAGGGTGCCCCCATCTGCAGGTAGTCGCTCATTTCAGCACCAATGATGATGTGTCGCCTTGGATCGGAGGAAATCCTCTCTGGCTTCCGGCGGCTATCTGATTTGGTGAAGAATGCCAGTCTTGCTAGCGGGCTTAATGCAGAGCTCACCATCTGCAGCATCGTCGACAGGACTGACTGCAGACCTTTGGTACAGAGCGAAGTGGAGGGTGTAAATCAGATGCTGAGACGGTTCTGCGACCTTGTGGGCTGCAGATTCCTCGACTTGAGCCATAGGGTGGTGGGGTTTCGGGTTCCGCTGGATAGGTCAGGAGTCTACTACACGCAATAGGCAGCTACACGGATAGCAGGGGTTGTGTGGCGTGGACTGGGTGTTTTTTTTAGGTTAGATGGCCTCGGGCAAGTACAGAAAGGGCAGCAGCCTCAAAGGGTGCGGGGCAGTCAGGACATACGGGGACCAAGCAGCAATCGGTAATGTGATTGTAAACTATCGAAGCTGCATTGGTAAAGTACCGGAACTTCAAGTGCTGATAGAAAGCACCGAAGCTGAAATCGCCATAGGTACGGAAAGCTGGCTGAAGCCAGAAATAAATTCTGCCGAAATTTTTACAACGGCACAGACGGAGTTTAGAAAGGATAGATTTCATGCAACCGGTGGTGGCGTGTTTGTCGCTGTTAGTAGTAGTTTATCCTGTAGTGAAATAGAAGTGTATAGTTTCTGTGAATTATTACGTGTGGAGGTTACACTCAACAACCAGGCTAGGTTAATAACTGACTCCTTTTACTGCCCTCCCGACTCAGCAGCATTAGTGGCAGAACAACTGAGAGAAAATCTGGAACACATTTCACATAAATTTTCTCAGCATGTTTTAGTCTTAGGTGGAGATATCAATTTACCAGATATAGACTGGGACACTCAGATGTTTAGGACGGGTGGTAGGGACAGAACATGGAGTGACATTGTACTGAGTGCACTATCCGAAAATTACTTCGAGCAATTAAACAGAGAACCGAGTCGTGGAGATAACATCTTGGACCTATTGATAACAAACAGACCCGAACTTTTCGACTCTGTAAGCGCAGAACAGGGAATCAGTGATCATACGGCCGTGGCAGCGTCCCTGAATAGGAAATAGGAAAAAAAAGTAAGGAAGGTTTATCTGTTTAGCAAGAGTAATAGAAGGCAGATTTCAGACTACCTATCAGATGAAAACGAAAATTTCTGTTCAGACACTGACAATGTTGAGTGTTTACGGAAAAAGTTCAAGGCAATCGTAAAATGCGTTTTAGACAGATACGTGCCGAGTAAAACTGCCAGGGACGGGAAAAACCCACCGTGGTTCAACAACAAAGATAGGAAACTACTGCGAAAGCAAAGAGAGCTTCACTGGAAGTTTAAACGCAGCCAAAACCTCTCAGTCGAACGATGTCAAAGTATGCGTGAAGCGTTCGGTGAATTCGAAAGTAAAATGCTATGTATTGACTTGACACAAAATCCTAGCAAGTTTTGGTGTTACGTTAAGTCAGTAAGAGGCTCAAAACAGCACATCTAGACACTCAGGGATGATGATGGCACTGAAACAGAGGATGACACGCGTAAAGCTGAAATACTAAACACCTTTTTCCAAAGCTGTTTCACAGAGGAAGACCGCACTGCAGTTCCTTCTCTAAATCCTCGCACAAACGAAAAAATTGCTGACATCACAATCACTCAGCAGAGGAAAGTATACTGGACCTGACGGGATACCAAATCGATTCTACACAGAGTACGTGAAAGAACTTGCCCCCCTTCTAACAGCCGTCAACCGCCAGTCTCTAGAGGAACGGAAGGTTCCTAATGATTGGGAAAGAGCACAGGTAATCCCAGTCTTGAAGAAGGGTCGTCGAGCAGATGCGCAAAACTATAGACCTATATCTCTGACGTCGATCTGTTGTAGAATTTTAGAACAAGTTTTTTGCACGCGTATCATGTCGTTTCTGGAAACCCAGAATCTACTCTGTAGGAATCAACAAAATGGTTCAAATGGCTCTGAGCACTATGGGACTCAACATCTTAGGTCACAAGTCCCCTAGAACTTAGAACTACTTAAACCTAACTAACCTAAGGACATCACACACACCCATGCCCGAGGCAGGATTCGAACCTGCGACCGTAGCAGACCCGCGGTTCCGGAATGCAGCGCCAGAACCGCTAGACCACCGCGGCCGGCAGGAATCAACATGGACTCCGGAAACAGCGATCGTGTGAGACTCAACTCCCTTTATTTGTTTATGAGACCAGAAAATATTAGATACAGGCTCCCAGGTAGATGCTATTTTCCTTGACTTCTGGAAGGCTTTCGATACAATTCCGCACTGTCGCCTGATAAACAAAGTAAGAGCATACGGAATATCAGACCGACTGTGTGGCTGGATTGAAGAGTTTTTAGCAAACAGAACACAGCATGTTGTTCTCAATGGAGAGACGTCTGCAGACATTAAAGTAACCTCTGGCGTGCCACAAGGGAGTGTTATGGGACCATTGCTTTTCACAATATATATAAATGACCTAGTAGATAGTGTCGGAAGGTCCATTGATGCTGTAGTATACAGAGAAGTTACAGCATTAGAAAATTGTAGCGAAATGCAGGAAGATCTGCAGCGGATAGGCACTTGGTGCAGGGAGTGGCAACTGACCCTTATTATCGACAAATGTAATGTATATCGAATAAATAGGAAGAAGGATCCTTTATTGTATGGTTATATGATACAGTTACTTCTGTAAAATATCTGGGAGTATGCGTGCAGAACGAGTTGAAGTGGAATGATCATATAAAATTAATTGTTGGTAAGGCGGATACTAGGCTGAGATTCATTGGGAGAGTCCTTAGAAAATGTAGTCCATCAACAAAGAAGGTTGCTTACAAAACACTCGTTCGACCTATACTTGAGTATCGCTCATCAGTGCGGGATCCATACCAGGTCGGGTTGACAGAGGAGATAGAGAAGATCCAAAGAAGATCGGCGCGTTTTGTCACGGGGTTATTTGGTAACCGTGATAGCGTTACGGAGATGTTCATCAAACCTAATTGGCAGACTCTGCAAGAGAGGCGCTCTGCATCGCGGTGTAGCTTGCTGTCCGGGTTTCGAGAGGGTGCTTTTCTGGATGAGGAATCGAATATATTGCATCCCCCTACTTATACCTCCCGAGGAGATCACGAATGTCAAATTAGATAGATTCGAGCACACACGGAGGCTTTCCGGCAGTCGTTCTTCCCGTGAAACATACGCGACTGGAACAGGAAAGGGAGCTAATGACAGTGTGCACGTTAAGTGCCCTCCAACACACACCGTTGGGTGGCTTGCGGAGTATAAATGTAGATTTAGATGTAGATGTAGATCTATGTACCCAAACTGCGTGAAAATGTAATCACATATTAGTACTAGTATAATATATTTGTCCAATGAATACCAGTTTATCAATTGCATTTCTTCTTGGTGTAGCAAATTTAATGGCCAGTAGTGTAAAAAGCTGTCAGTTTCTAAATTAACTGAAAGTATTTTAAAGCTAATATTGTCACATAACTGCTTTACCTTCATTGGATAATTTTGCTAAAAGAAGGGGGAGAGGGAGGGTCTTGCCATGGACAGTAGTATTTCAAGTTTTGTGGCAGATATATTTGTCAGTCGCTTGGAACATTTTTTTTAAACTAACACGATATGCTCAAAAGTAAAAAAGTGTATAGAAGAAGATGCATTGGTGCTGTATGATGGCACAAAAAATATGGTTTAAACAACTACTTACATAATTTATTTATTTCCATAAAACACACAATTCAAAGAAATCAGTGACAACATTCAGCATAAAGAGTAAACATACATCCATAAACTTAACTGTAGACAAATAGTCATGCCATATTCCCACACAGAAACATGGAGCATTGAAGGCCAAGGTACAGGCAGAACACTGACCTAAGTTAAATAGGAGCAGCCTTAAGACAGAATTGGAAATAATGAAAAGTGTATACGATGGCTACACATCTAAACCAACAGATAATTTATGTACATAAATAAATAAAAACGAGAGAACAAATTATCACACTAAGAAAGAAGGGAAAATACTGGCCAGCATCCCATCCCTACGCCCAATGCATTAATGTAACAATACTATTCCTAACTAACAATAGGTTAGGAGACATACTAATCCACAACGGAAAAACAGGACCCCTAAAATTAGACAAAAGTCCTTGTGAGTTTAGTTGATTAAAGGATACTGTAACTTTAAATTATCATTATGTTCAGTTAAGCATCAGATCTTTATTTCCTCCACACAAAACACATTGAACGATGACAGCATGACTACCTTATTGAATTATTAGGTACTAGAATATTTGTTGTAAAGTTTAGTGGATAATAGTTACTTTTGTTCTTTATTTATTTATCTGAAAGCACATTGATGTAAGGCTACTGGTCGTGGCATTCAGAGCTAAGAATGATATCGTATTCATTTTTGTAAAAGAATTTAACGTTTATTATGTAATTTATAAATCTGTTACTTTATTTCGAACGTGAAATTGGTCAAGCTTTGATTATTTGAATATGTTAAAATGTAAGGTAACGTAGAATAAGCTGTAGGCAATCAGATGGACGGCTTCAGGAAAGGAAACTGCCCTAGTCAGTTGAGCGAGGATATTCGGCGCGCGGGCAACGAGGCCTGGGACGGGCAGAGGGTGTGCTGGGGCAGACCGAGGCCAACGAGAAAGACAGGCCGCATCGCGTACGTCACACAAAGGATGTCACTTTACCGGCAGCGTTCTCGCGTTTTGTCCCTTCAGAACCTATAGCGCCTCTGTCTAAAATGTGCCTCTATCTAAAGTGAGTGCGTGAAAGAGTTACATTAATTAAAGTTGTGCAGGGCACATATACATTGGATTTCTGACTACTGGTAAACTTCGATGCAAGATGTACTTAGAAACTTAGCAATCAAGAACACTGTTGTAGGCATACGTAGTTAATAGCTGAAAAACAGTAGGTCTGGAATGACAAATATAACGTATGTATCCCAATTAAAAGAGTTTATTCAATTTGTTAGATTACCAACCAAGCACAGTTTACGTCTACATGTATTTGGTTTTACAAATTTTTCGTTTGTGGTTCATTTTTGTCTCCCAGTAACCGGTAAAGTAATTACACCACACAATAATTGCATGAACGAAAGGAAAGAATGTGATCAGAATTTTTTCTAAATTGCAGTTACAAATAACTAATTTTCGACAGGCTCCTACATAGAATTCCATTCACAACATTTGTGAGTATATGAACATTCCTAACAGGCAGCGAAATATTCAAATCACTGTGATCGAAACAAATTAAAAGACACGTGTCGTAGGTATTTCCGTACTAGTTTATATTCACGCATGGTGCAGAGAAATATATCTAAACCGCCTTTGCTTTCAGTAGGTGTGTTTTCCTCACACTCAGAAAACGTCAGTAGCCGATATTTGTCCTCATATATGTCGCCGATTTTTCTCTAAGGTGTTTCATTATTAATGAGTGAAAATTGAATTACAGAAGATGCTCATCTCTACAGAATGATTTCGAGAAAGTTGTGCATTATGCCATAGTCTTGACAAGACTTGTAGGGTAATCATCTGAACATAATAGATGTACATTATTTTCTGTTTTGCACAAACGCCACATGGTTTCTATGAGGCATAATAAAATTGCTTCTATTAAATACTTTAAGACAGGAATTATTATGTTATTGGATCTGAACAAACCTGATGTGTCGAATTGTCAGAATCTAATTCTCACCTGAATTTTTTTTGCATATTTTTTCGTTGTAATAAGAAAAAGCACCTGATAAGAGGAAGAGGTTTTCTCGAAACAGGTTGTACAAAATAAAGTAACTTTTAACATATTTATGCATTTATTTGGCGGTCAGTTCTACCAAAAATATAAATTTCACCTGTAGTTTAACAAGAATTTGTCACTTACCTGTCTCTTGAGGAAGTGAGCATTGATGCAGATATTATGTCTATGGAATAAAGGTCTTAGCTTTTTTGGAAGGACTGCTACATCATTTCAGTGTTTACAGCAATGAAAAAATTTCTATTTGGAGTACTGACTGAGTAGTAATTTTTAATAGACATTCACAATGGTATGAAGTCAAAAAAGTACACTTTGTCAAGATATATACTGGTTTGTGTCAGAAAATGTCACTACAAAATGCATAATCTGAGTACTGTATTTTTTCCATTGTAATCTCGTTGTATATTATAAGTTGCCCCAATACAAATTTCAACATTTACTGTTTTGGATTACCATTTTACTTCTCATCTAGCCCCCTACGATCAAAGCAGCACCTACATTTACAAACAGAAGGAACTGATGGAGAATTGACTCAATAAAAGGAAATGAATTTCCAAATTGAAAAGACATTTTCAATTTATAAGGGGCACTGTATCCAGGACAGTAATATTAAAAACTTTTTTCAATGTAGCCACATGTGTTTGTTGGCTTACATCTACAACACCTGAGATAAACTATCATCAGACATCGTACTACAAGTAGTTTCCACAAATCAGCAACAAGCACTCTTTGATAAACATCAAAATTTCTTAACTTTATGCTTTCTGTACAACACGAATTTATACCACAGTCTCTTTGTCCTAATAATCCCCCCCTCCCACACACACACACACACAGACTTGAATATACCAAGAATAAATATCAGTAGATGTTTTTCACTTTTCACTTCATTCCTAATTGAAGTGTAGTAGAGCAAGAACCAGGTATCAAGACAATAATGAACAAGAACAAACATTTAATAAACATAATTTATTTTAACAAATTTGTAATGCTTTCAAAAATAGACATAATCATTACTCATAACAGTTGACACTAATTGAGTTAAGATAATAGGATGGTAGGTTAGTTCATAAACATTAGGCAGGTAAATTTATGGCATGTTTTAAACTCACTAGAGTAGTGTGATAAATTTGTAAAAATTATTTTCCATCTTACTGTGAGCTTTCAAGTTTCCAATAAAAGTGACCCTGTTTGCCACTTTGAAGGCATTAATGAAACAAAATGTTCCTACGTATTGGTGCTATACATTCCATGGCAATATGATACTGCCTAATGTCAAATTATTATTCATTTAATGATACCATTCTCAAAAATTTAGAGGCAGTTTACACTTTTAATAAATTCTTTACAGGCATTGTAGAAAATATGACATAATTAGCCAAATGATCACAAAATATGTTGCTGCCATGGATGAGACACCAAGAAAAACACAAATATATGCCTAAATCAGAACAAACGCTTGAATATATAAAAGAAATTAGACACAAAGTTCTGTGAAAATGTTTTACAATCCTATTTGCAGTATCACTACTTTATCAAACAATATTTGCAGTAGAATTAGCTTTCTCAAGATATATATATATATATATATATATATATATATATATATATATATATATATATATATATATATATATACGGACATGCAATATGCAATCTGAAGTATAGGTGCCAAGTGTGGAGACACGGGAAAGTTTGTACCAGAATTTACTTTTAGCCCCACTATGTTTATCTGTGTATGCTAAATCGTCATGACACCTCTGTGCTCAATGCAATTTTAATGTAAACAAACCAGCCAGATATACTAAGTATGTATAAGCATTAATGCATTTAGGTATTTGTAGATTATCTGTGTAATGTATGCAGTGTGAACAAAAGTAAAGAAATGAAAACTCAAGCAATTAAGTGGGCAACAAGTGGGTCCTATTACACTTTTCATTATCAGTAAAGCATGAACAGACACAAGAAATCTAACAGCAGGAATTGAATCAGTTACATTCTATTTCCTACTATGTGAAATGAAAAGAATGGGAGGGTGGGGAAGCAAGTATAACCAAAGAAGCAAAATAAACATTTTCACAGAGGAAAGAAACAAATTCCTGAAATTCCATGGTGTTGCCATGGCAGTATGTGTAAATTACTGAAAACATCACCCTCAACAACATCAGAAGCTGCAGCATCACCATCAGCAGCACTCGTTTGTATTACGAAACATTGGTGTAGATCCCTTAAAATAAGTCATAATGGTTTAAACTCTTACGATCTAGTATGTCAGTATAGCAGAACCTTTATGTGGGATGGTGGGCCATGCATGTATGTTAAGGAAGGGATTATGTATGAAGTCAGAAATGATATTATTTCATTTAGTGAAGAAAAACATACATAAATATCAGCCATAAAAATATGGGACACAAACATGTTCCAAAGCCTAACCGTATTACGTATACACCATTCTACTAGCAATTGTAGGGAAGCAGGCTACTCACACCTTATGAAATTCACATCAGTCTTTCCATTGTGTGCCAGCTAGTCCGCTGTAACTAGCTGTGACATAAATGTTGCGCAATACTTTAAAAATGAAGTAAATAGCCTGAAACGTTTCTAGCATGTCAGGAGTAATACTGAATCAATATGTGTTGAATATCAGTTCAATAACTTTAACCATTTTCGAAATTTGGACGTTTTTCTGTAAAAATCATTGGCGCAACAGAAAAGAGCTAGAAACTTAAAAATTTATATTTCCATTCCTTTTGCATAATAGTTTAGTTGTAACAGTATCCTGGATCTCACAAATTAAAATTTTTGCTGAAATCCCTGATTGTCTGGTTTTTGTCTTAGAAATGAAGCTAGCAAGATAGATTAAGTAGGCAAATAAACAAAGCTAGGATGTTTACATTTAAGTAAAAGGGAGATCCGCTATAATCATAAAGATGTGAGAAATTTCAACTGAATAACTATAAAACTATCACGATAGCGTATCTCCAAAGGGCATGTTCAGAGCTCGTCTACTACGTGTAGTGTAATTAAATTAATTATCTCGCCCAAAATGTTTTACTTAGCCACGCCAGACTTTTATTATGATTACTTACCTGTGTGCTTATTGCACATTTAAACTGAGAGCTTCATCAGCCATCAGAAAAGGAAGCAATGATTTATTCGATAACTGAAAGTGGTGCATTACTAGCCCAGCGGCTAGTCGGGAGAGCGGATTTGATCAGGCGTTCCCTTAGCTATCCACACCGCGTCTTTATATGTAAGAACGCTGCACAAGAAGAAGGCCCCAGTTCTCTCCAGATGCTGATTAGCGCACCACCTGTGCCGGGAGTCACGGCGCGTCGGTATCGTGGATATAAACAGCCTCGGATGCAGTAATAACTTACTCGGGATACGCATAACCATGAAATCGTTTTCGAGTGAAGTATTAATTTTGGGATGACGTTAATGATCTATTTTTGTTTCCGTATGTCGTATTTTCACGTGCCACCGCAGGACAGACATTCTACCATTATTAGCATGGCGTTTGATGAACATTATCATCAAATTAAGGCGAGCATTCACTTAAACATTTAATTTGAACAGTTATAGTTTCATCAGCGCATTAGACTCTGAACTGCTCTGGTAGTTGGATAGTATGGATTCTTTTTGGTCTGTGACTTTCAGAATATAGTGAACATTTTAGAGAGAATGGTTTTTGATTATGAATCCCAGACAATCTCCTAATTCCTCAGAGCTATAAGCTGTAGCTATAAATGTATATCTCAGATGAAGTGGGCACTAGGAATTCTAATTACAGGCTTCACGTTTTGCCAGTCACTTTCTGGTTGCCAATATTGTAGTTAGAGAGCCAGTGTTGAGAACGGCAAACAACAGCATTAAATAAATAATAGGAACATTTAACAATTATTCCACCCGCCACCCCACATATGGTGCATCGGCTGGGAAAGAAACAGAGTAAGAGTGAAAGTGATTTTTAAATAATCGGATTCTGGAGTGAAATGCGGCACGCAACTGAGTAATAAAACAGTGATAGTGTTACGTGTGCATGTGGACGACGCAATTGGATTAACAACGCATCTGGATTGACGGAGCTGGCACTGAGTACAGCGGCCCTGCCGGCATCGCGGGAAGCCAGTTTCGCTTCACCGTAGTCGTCCGCCGGAGCAACCGGAGCCGCGCCTGCAGTTGCGGGCAATGCAAATACACAGCAGCCGTCAAAGTGCCGTCTGCAGTTCAACGCGTCGCGTCGCATCAGTAATCCTGGTACGCCGCGCCGGAAACGCCATACGTCGTGCAGAAGGAACCAAGTTAAGTGAAAAGCTGTTAAAATTTTTACTAACCTGCACTAAATGACTGTCGGCAATGGAACCGCCAGCAGAAACTGAGGTTAAACTTAAATCAGAACCTATGTCTGTTGAGGGAACTGTAAATCCAGACAACGGTCCAAGTGTAAATATGCATGAAAACAGTAATGTTAAAATGAAATATGAAGTATTGTCTCCTGACAGTAGTGTGAAAAGGGTCAATGATTCAATAATAGAGACCCCTGTAGTAAAGCAGAAATCAGAAATTGTTAATTTATTGGATGATAGTTTATCTGATGAGTTAAAAACGAAACAGTCATCAGAGGTGGGTTAGTTTAAAAAAGATAAACTTGCACAGGATAGAGTAGCATGGAGAGCTGCATCAAACCAGTCTGAGGACTGAAGACCACAACAACAACAACAAGTTAGATATGACTGGTCAATCAGATACTTCATTTCGGTTTGATGATTCTGGTATTTGAGCTAGTTTTTCGTCACCTGAGTGTGATAAAAACCAGCAAGTGAGCAACCCAAAGATACTGGGGCTATTGATTTAAATGTTATATTACAAGCAACAGCTACCAGTAATGCTAAAATGACAGCTGAATTAAAGTATGAGATTGTGGCCAGCCAAATTAATTTTAATAAACGATTGGAGGTAATGGACAATACCTTCAAGGCTGCTTACAATAAGTTGAAAGAGGATCTGGACAGTTTGAATTATAAAATTGATTACAATCATGAGGATATTAAGAAAAAGGTTGCTCAACAATTTTCTGAAATGTATAAAACAGTAAAATCCGAAGTTGCTGAGGTTCGCAAAGATTTCCAAATGGAAGATGCGAAGCTGGAGCACAAATTAACAGAAAAGATCGAGGTGGAATCTGAAGTGTGCTCAGATAGGTTTAAAGATGTTAATATAAAAGTAAACATATGTCAAGCAGAAGTAGATGCAATCAAAACTGATACTACTCATGTTGTGCAAAGAGTAGATAATGTTGAAATGAGAGTAGAAAATATTAGTACTAACATTGCTAACATTGAGGGTAAAGTAGCTTCAGTAACTTCTGGTAATGGTAGTGTACAACAAGTTTTAGCTGCAAACGCCGCATTTATCGGATGTCGGCAGTTCTTGCGGTTCGATCCAGATAAAAATATCCACCCGCTAGATTTCTGGAACGATTTTGAAGATGTGATTCCACCAACTTGGTCTGAACGAGAGAAAATCTCATTTATTAAAAGCCATTAAGCAGGTGACGCCATGAGTTGGTCAGCTGATGTTATGTTGAAGTGTAAAACATTAGCGGAATTTAAAACAGCTTTCATTAATGAGTATTGGTCTAGAAATAAGCAAAATGAAGTGTTGAGAGAATTTTGAAGTGGAAAACGCTTCAATGCAGGCAAGGAATCTATTAAAGAGTTTGCTAGGTCATGGATTTCACGTTTGTCACATTTGGCGGAAAAGCAGAAACCTGAAATTATAATGCTAGGTATTGGAGCCAAACTGCCATGGTATCGGCAAACTAGAATTATATCTGCCCCTATAGACAGTCTTCATTGTTTCATTGAGTATTTGGAACATGTAGAGGGTGTTGCTGCCATTGAGGAGCAAGCACGTAATAAGAGAAATGGTAATAACACTAGTAGTAATTTTAAGAACGAGCAGAATGGCAATGTAAACATCAGAACGGTAGGTGTTCGCCTAAGAGAGGTAGTAATTGTAGAAATAATTATCAGAACCAACAATGGCATCCAAATCATAGTAAGTTTGTTCCGAACAAAATTATGCAGGCAAACAACAGTGCGAAAAGCAATGCTGTGCCAGTTAACTATAATGCAAATAAAGGTAACAGTAGTAGGCCGAGGCTGGAAAACTAGTTCCCGTCTATGAGGATACTGGCGCTCACCAGGCGGTTGCTAGTCCTAAGCCAATAATTACAGTAATTAGTATAACAGATCAGAATACTCAAAATGAGGATTCGGATGATGGGTCGGTAGCATCAAATGATACTGCAGAAATATTAAACCACTCACAGTATTTAATAGATACCATGTTAGAGACGGTTTCTAAGTTGGAAGAGAAAGAGAAGGCGCAGCAGTGTAACGGTAGGGAAGAGTTACAAAATATTGAATTTTCAGGTGAAGAAGCAGAAGAAATTCATGCTTATATTTACGATACGGATGATGTGCTCTTATCTCAAGTGCCTGTACAGGATGTTGATACTGTACTTATAGATTTAGGACAGGAGGTAAGTGAGAATGTAGAGGATCGCCTGTTGTGGGTCGATGAACACAGTAGCTGTGACCAGTTGTCACTTGAGAAGGAACACAACGATAATAGTGAAAGTGGTTTAGCTGTAACTAGTGTTATGCCCGGTCTGGAGGCGCAGAATCGCTCTGACTACAGTAATTTGGGTCATGTTCAGCAAACTAAATGTAATGACGTCGTGCGGTGTTTCGATTTAAAATTAATAGACCGACTGGAAAAGGCAGCTGAAAATGTAATTCAGGAAACCCCTACACATTTTGACCTAAATGTAATGAAGACAGATGTCGGTCACTTTAGTTGGAGACAAATCCAAAAGGAACTATTGTATGAGTTTGAGGAACCACCTGTACAACCTAGATTAAGCCATCCTATAATAATAGTGAATATGTTGGGTATCAATGTACGTTGTCTCTTAGACAGTGGAAGTGAGGTGAGTGCGATATCTCAGTCCTTCTTTGATGCGTTACCTGGTAAAGACAAGCTTACCGTAATGAGGGTATCAGGACTAAGAATAATTGATGCTACTGGCAAGGTGTCAAAATCGGTAAAACAAGAAGTTTTGCTGCCTTTTATCATTAATGGTAATTTAATTGATCATCCATGCTTCATTGTAAATTATCTCAGTATTGAGGTTTTAATTGGCATAGATTTCATGTCAAAATATCAGAGTGTTGTTGACTTTGAAAGAAGCCAGTTAAAAATGGCCTTGCCGATAACCGGACTAATTACGGTACCTTTTATTGATAAACATGTAATAACTAATGATGAAACTTGGGAGCTGCCTATACGAGTTCTGAAAAATAGGAGGTATTGGGACGAAGGTGTTAATCTTAGTAAAAGTAAGCTAAACACAGAAGAAGAAGCAATTATTTTGGACAAGATAGAAGCTAAATTGCAGGAAATCGATAAAATTTCAGATAATCAGAAGTAAGAACTGAGATAGGTTTTAAAAAGGCATCATAAGGTATTTTCAAATCGACCTGG
Organism: Schistocerca cancellata; assembly: GCF_023864275.1. Classification (NCBI taxonomy): domain Eukaryota; kingdom Metazoa; phylum Arthropoda; class Insecta; order Orthoptera; family Acrididae; genus Schistocerca; species Schistocerca cancellata. The sequence goes on from NC_064629.1 coordinate 897,911,748, forward strand.
CGTGGTCAAAGGTTATGAAGGTAGTGAATGAATTCTGTAGGGAGGAGGTTGTTCTGTAACCTCTGCACAGTGTGGCAGCTGTGCAGTCCCAGCTGGGTGAGATCTTCTTTCCCATATCAGGTCTCACTTTATCTTCATCTCTCCTATCCACCAAAGTTTCGACTCCTTCTTTGCAATACAAAAATTTTCCGTCATGGCTTCAAGCCATGAGTTCTGTAACCATTCTATCTACCGATTAGTGAAGAAAGTACCTAATGTGACAAACCTAACAGTGACATAAACAACAGAGAAGTATGATGTAATTAAAATACAAAGGTATTTGAGTAACAAGTATGTATAGAACCCTGGTAATATTATAAGTACAAAGTTGTTGTTTTATTGGAAATGGTGCACCAACAGTAATTTAAAAAGATATATAAATTCGTGTACAAGCAGGATCCGAAGTGGCAGTGAAACCTATTGTATGCTGTACAGCTAACTAATTAATAGTAAAAGAGATTTCTTAGTGCTATGAAAAATATGCGGATAAGTTGTAAGAATGAACTCACCTTGTGTAGCAAGGAATGGCAGTGTAATAGAATTGAACAGTGTTTGTGGTTGAGACGTGAAGGACACGTCCTTGAAATATTTATAAGGTTGGAGCTGGCCGTTATTTGGTGTAGTGTGTGACAGGACACTTCTACACGTATTGAGGTTATGAGTTGGAGGCGTGAATGCGACCATAGGTACCCTTATATTAGATGAGACAAAGCAGACGTCGAAGTGTACATTAGAACGGAGGGCACACTGGGGCACAGAGTATAACGTAAGCCTACACATACTGACAGGTATCTGCACGCCCAATCCTACCACCACTCAGCGCAGAAGAACTCTGTCATCCGCTCTTTGGCTATCCGTGCTCAGCGCCTAAGTGATGCCCAAAACATCACACCTGAGCTCAAAAGGTTACGCACAACGTTTTTAGCCAATGGCTACAGCCATACGTCGATAAACACAGCCTTGTCGACCAACACAAGCAAGAAAGATAAGCAGGAAATAGACAAACTGCTGCCAACAGTACGCTTACGGTATGTGAAAAACGTCACTGACCGAATAGGCAAACCCCTTCGCCGCGTTGGAGTGCAGCCTGTCTTCTATTGTGGTCGTAGGATCCAGGACGTGCTAGGCTCCACCAAGGACAAGGTGGATGCATTACACACTGCAGGCGTTTACCAGGTGGAATGCGAAATGTGGAGAGGCATACATCGGCGAGACTGGTAGGCCAATAGCAACGCGCGTTCGGGAGCACGAGCGTTACATCCGTCTAGGGCAACACAATAAATCCGCAGTGGCAGAACATCACCATGACGGCGGAAAAGAAATAAAATTCAGCGAAGCATGTATGTTGGCCAAGCAGCCAATTATGACGAAACGCAAAATCAGAGAGGCCATCGAAATACTCAAACACCCTAACTACATGAACTGGGAGGATGGACTCAGGCTTGCCCCATCTTGGCTGCCAGCAATCAGAGCCCAACAGACCGCACTGTCAAGACGTGGCACGAGCACTACCGGAGAGTAACTGACGCCGCGCGGCCGACGTCCAACAGTTAGTAAACAACAGCAAACTTCTCATTCGACGGTGGCCACCAATCATGGCACATAACACAAGAGCCAATGGACAACAGAGGTCACGTTCTCCCTCCACCGCAATAACCTATTAAAATAAACTTCCCTCACCTTCTTCCGTAAGTGACCAATAAACCAACTACCTTTTTAAAATTATGACGTAATGGCATGTGCAGTGAACATTAACAACAAAATATAAAGGACACTGCATAGCTAGAACGCACCATTAGACCCAGAAGAAGGCCGCTGCAATCGTGGCCGAAACGTTGGCTTTTCTATAGTAGCAGTAGTTTTTACATTATGACGCGGTACCAAACCCAGAAAACTTTTATGTCGACTGACTCTGGTTGCGGAAGCCTACGCAATTATATAAACGTAGTGTGTTTTGAATACTCAGAACTGTACTATTACAACAAGTTACTCACATGTACAAAGAGGCTGAGAAGACAACTGCTAATCAAATATACTCATACTTTCTCTAAGAATAAGGTAATCGAAGATGAGTCAGTTAAGTGAATAAAATACAGATTTGTCAGGAATGTACCGAGCATTGGTTCAGTGTTCCGGCCCAGAAATAATAAATTGGGATAAAATAGGTTTTATGATTGTATGCCTTGAGCATAAATTTTCTCTAGTACGTGACTAACGGCGATTTGAGCCATTTGTTTACCGATTTTATGACAGTTAAGTACCCACGAGAGTAAAATCGAAGAAGTTCTGTTAACTTTGTTCCAGTAACATATTGAAAGATAAAATTTATATACCCCCATTTTATTGTGAGCCACCCTTAGTTATTAGGTGAACAGAGTCTGAGGCACTCTTTTTGGTTGTTCTACAGGACCAACCAGATAATGGCAGCCTGGTAGCTGCGTGAAAGCGTGGAGTGACTTGGACACAACTCACAGTGACCCCTCCCCTTTCCCCATGTAATTTAGAGTGAACGTGAAGGACGTACACCATAGCAACTTCCCCTCGTCTACCCTTGTGAATGGAAGTGTAGAACGGCAGCCAAAGTGGCTACAACCACGTGTGTAAAATGAAATTGTCATGATTTGTGAAATTTTCTTTCAGGTTTAGAAAAGACTGTTAAGATATAATTATCTGTTTATGTATCATGAATAACTGTGGTTTTTCTTTGAATTTGTGTATGTAAAAATATGTACAGACAATTTAATGGATTTAAGATTTTCATAACTTTACATATTTTTATGTGTTTGTCTGTCTAAGGCAATATATATGCCAAAGTGTTTCATTGATTTTGCTTAAATTTTGAGTGATAATGTTGCTTAAGAGGCAGAGAACATGCCAGCAATTTAAATAATTGAAGTAGGTAATAAAAATGGCTCTGAGCACTATGGGACTCAACATCTTAGGTCATAAGTCCCCTAGAACTAAGAACTACTTAAACCTAACTAACCTAAGGACATCACACACACCCATGCCCGAGGCAGGATTCGAACCTGCGACCGTAGCAGTCCCGCGGTTCCGGACTGCAGCGCCAGAACCGCTAGACCACCGCGGCCGGCTAGGTAATAAGTTTTCTTTTAATATTTCTATATGTTTAAATTTCAATTTTAATTTTTCATAGGGAATTAAGTTGTACTCTTGCTTCCATTTTTGTAATTAATTTTTTTTCATTTACATCCAAAAAAATTAAGTAGAAGGTGATGTAGGGAAGCAGCCTACTCATGCTTTATAAAATTCACATCAGTCTTTCCATTGTGTGCCAGCCAGTCCGCTGTAACTAGCTATGACGTCATAAATGTTGCGCAATACTTTAAAATGAAGTAAATAACCTGAAACGTTTCTAGCATGTCAGGAGTAATACTAAATCAATATGTGTTAAATATCAGTTGAATAACTTTAACCATTTTCGAAATTTGGACGTTTTTCTGTAAAAATCATCGGCGCAACAGAAAAGAGCTAGAAACTTAAAAATTTATATTTACATTCCTTTTGCATAATAGTTTAGTAGAAACAGTATTCTGGATCTCACAAATTAAAATTTTAGTTGAAATTTATGATTTTCTGGTTTTTGTCTTAGAAATGAAGGAAGCAAGATAGATTAAGTAGGCGAATTAATAAAGCTAGGATGTTTAAATTTAAGTATAAGGGAGATCCGCTACAATCATAAAGATGTGAGAAGTTTCAACTGAATAACTATAAAACTATCGCGATAGTGTATCTCCAAAAGGCAAGTTCAGAGCTCGTCTACTGCGTGTAGTGTAATTAAATTGATTATCTCTCCCAAAATATTTTACTTTGCCCCGCCAGACTTTTATTATGATTACTTACCTGTGTGCTGATTGCACATTTAAATTGAGAGCTTCATCAGCCATCAGCAAAGGAAGCAATGATTTATTCGATAACTGAAAGTGGTGTATTACTAGCCCAGCGGCTAGTCGGGAGAGCAGATTTGATCAGGCGTTCCCTTAGCTATCCACACCGCGTCTTTATATGTAAGAACGCTGCACAAGAAGAAGGCCCCAGTTCTCTCCAGATGCTGATTATCGCACCACCTGTGCCGGGAGTCGTGGCGCGTCGGTATCGTTGATATAAACAGCCTCGGATACAGCAATGACTTACTCGGGATACGCGTAACCATGAAATCGTTTTCGAGTGAAGTATTAATTTTGGGATGACGTTAATGATCTATCTGTAGTTTGCATATGACGTATTTTCACGTGCCGCTGCAGGACAGACATTCTACCATTATTAGCATGGCGTTTGATGAACATTATCATCAAACCATGGCGAGCATTCACTTAAACATTTAATTTGAACAGTTATACTTGCATCAGTGCATTAGACTCTGAACTGCTCTGGTAGCTGGATTGTGTGGATTTTTTTTGGTCTGTGACTTTCAGAATGTAGTGAACATTTTAGAGAGAATGGTTTTTGATTATGAATCCCAGACAATCTCCTAATTCCTCAGTGCTATGAGCTGAAACTATAAATGTATTTCTCAGATGAAGTGGGCGCTAGGAATTCTAATTACAGGCTTCACGTTTTGCCAGTCACTTTCTGGTTGCCAATATTGTAGTTAGAGAGCCAGTGTTGAGAACGGCAAACAACAGCATTAAATAAATAATAGGAACATTTAACAATTATTCCAACCGCCACCCCACACAGTGATACGGAAATTTTCAGCGCAAAATTGATTCATTTCTTAAATACAATTTGTCACCCAAGCAAAGTAAATTGCAACATCACGTTGCACACCCTTATTAAATGCAGCAGTGTGTAGCAGTTCATGCATAAAAACTGAATAATTTGCAAATGTATATTCTATAATTAGTTATGGTATGACCTTCTGGGAGGTAAATGGGCAGAATATAGAAACACAAGTACAACAAAGGGCTATACATATTATATTGAATAGTAGTAAGATAGCCCATCCAGAGCACTGTTTTAAAACTTGAGTATCCTGACAGTTCCCTGTGAATACAATTTTCAAACAGTGAGATACATAAAGAAAAATATCTACCAGTACCCGACCAACAGTTGCTTTCATGAACATGTAACCAGATCCAGCCACTACTTACACCTCCACAGGAAAAACAAAGTAAAAATCAAAAATAGTGTGCTACATAATGAATGAAATTGTACGATAAGAACAGTGAGATATATGTGAAACTTGATAACATGAGAAAGAACAAAAAAAGAAATGGTACCTTTGTAGAAGGCTTCAAACTTATCTGTCAGTCCTAAGCTTCTTCACTTCCCTTTAATCTACTTTGGACTTACTTGCCTTATCATTATTCATTTCCTCAAAATTTTCACAGAGTATTCTGTTGGCAATGAGGGATATATATTCTAGTTTGCTTAACAATGTGTTCTGTAGCAAACACGTACATTCACCATTATCCACTCCACGTGACCCAAATTACTGAATAAAGTCATTCTCAAGCAGAGAGACTGTATGCCACACTATTCCAGCTGTGAGCACTACTGTCTCTGTAGGCAAAATCAGTTTATCCCTGTCCAGTTCCTTCACAAAGTCGTAGGTAGTATCTACCTCAACTTCTTTGTTCAGCTGCAACCGTTCAGTACATCTGTCACACTTAGATTTCGGAAGGGCTTTCCTAACTGCATAACCTCCTATGTACGTCAAAATAGGCAACTGTTAGGCGGAACATCATCCATACCGAAGGTGATGTCCATAATATCAGGAAAAATGCTAATCTCAATATCACAATCTTGCTACTGTTGGGCAGGAATCATGCGTTTCATGTGAACATTATCATTTTGAGCTGCAAACAGTACATCATTTTTTAATCTTATTTTTCTTTCATTTTCTAAAACTTGGATGTAGCTAACGTAGTAAATGGCTCCACTCAGCTGTCGGTAGTACCCACAGCGGCCCTCTAAATCATCACTTTGAAACTTTGTTAGCAATATGTAATCAATGTCATATTTCTCAAATAAGTATGGAATTATCTGCAGGAAAGATTCAGTTGTTAATATTAAAGACTGGAATGTCTGTGATGTTAAAGCGTCACTTATTGGAACAGATATTCTCGAAACTTTTAGCCAATGGCACAGATTAATTAGAAATGTCGCCTCATTGTCTGTTATCTTCCTGATGGCTTCTCTGTAAGGATAATTGAATCTCTATCCTTCAAATACACTTATAACATTCACAATCTTCCACCAGTTCACAATCCCCTGAAGAAAAGTCACTGTCTAATTTATCTGCTCAGTAACATTAGGCAAGTCCTTTGTCCCATGTTTATAAGCCAATATGTTATTATCATTGTAAATTTTCAAAGCTAATTTCACATTTTGTTTCTGAATAGACGATGGATACAGCACGCTAGTTAATAGTGAGTGGCCATATTTGACTAAAGTGTCTCGTTCTCTTTTATACACCAACTCGAAATGCTTATAGTGTGCTGTCAATATTACTGAATAATCAGTCATGTCAGTAAACTCTAACACTTTATTAACACTTCTTATTTTCTGCCAATTGCTCCTCATACATTTCAGAGTGTGTACAGTATCTTACAAAAAAAAAGTTCCCTGGAAGAATGTATAGGGTGTTCAATACTAGGTTGATGAATTCTACTGGGGGTGAACAGTTCATATGCCTTCCTGTTTACACTGTTGTTATCTGCTGTCAGACTAACATCTCTGAAACCTACTCTTTCCACCATGCACAGAACATTACTGATCAAAGATTTCAGCTCTTCACTTCTCATATCAGCTACTGGTATAATTACAACAACATCAACATATTTCGACAAAAGAGAAGAGACCATAAAAACCCGTGCTGTTTTGGGACACGTCTCAGGATGAAAAAAGCTACTCCCATGTATTGAGCCAGATTTGAATGAAAGCTGTGGTTGCTTATAACTCTCATCTAACAACAGAGACACTAATACCTCAAGTTTTTTTTAATATTTTACCCTGTTTCCCAAATAAGGACTCGTTTGAATTGATGAAGTGTGTAACTGGTAATTACAAATTAGTTTCTGCAGGGTTCGTGGGTGGGCTAAAAACATTAAATCACATTTCGTCAAGGCGTTGTATTTACTGACGGCGTGTACATAGAAGCAGCATGCCACTATCATGGTGTTGTTGCCATCGTGTCTGTTGTTTTTTGAGATTTGTGATACATGGAGTTGTTCTACAATAAATTTCAGTTGTGCATTTTGATAATAATTTTGGGATAGTCAGCAGGCAACAGACAGCACAGTTTAATTTATCTGTAACACTAGGTAAAATTTCCCCTTTCTCAACCATGGACATTAAATTTTCTAAAATGTTTATCGAAGTTATTTTCTTCACATCATTGATGGATGCATTAATTGCAAAATGAATTCCCTTACTAACATTTACTCTGAAGCTCAAATCACTGTTAACAGTGAGGAATGCAGTACTACAAGGTATTCCCCTGTCTTCTCCCAAAAGACAGATATGCGATTTTCCTTCATCTCTAATCACAGACCACTTGTTGCTGCAAATATTCTGGCTTGCTAGGAACACAGAAATATCATTGAGACACGAAAGTGAATTTTGTTGGACGTGTAAGTTGTTTGATTCAATACTGCGCTTAACAGGTTTTTGAAGGTTATCGTCTTCCACATCAGCAAGATGCCTCACTTTTGTAATTGATTTAGAACAGTATGAGGGAGTGTTGGGAAAAATATTTGGCACAGCATTTTAGGTGAGTTTTGGGATTGTTCTTGGAAATTCTTTCAGTTGTCCTCTGTCCATAATTATGCCCACTCGAGTTTCACATGATTCATCGAAGTGTTTTACACAAATATTTGGCCATTTTAGTTTGGTTAAGTCTGTTGGGATATCTCGAAGCCACAGTGCACGTGACTCTCGTCAGATGGCAAAGAAAATGTAGCAGTTCTCTCGGTTACGGAATCATAATTCGACCGACAGCTGAACACACTACATTGACGTGGCATTTCAAAAGTTCCAGACTATAAAAAAATAAAACAGTATACATTACCTCGCAGTTACAGTGAGGTTGAAGATCTCGATATCACGTCTGGATAAACACACACATACGGTTAGAATTTTCTAAAGTAGTAAACGAAGATGCATTTGAGGTTAACTTACCTTGCTTCCAATTATCAATGTTTCGTACACAACACCGTAAATATAACAAATTGTGGATGTATCATCACCACAAATACACATATACACACGTATTCTGTTGATGCACTTAATTAGAATTCAATTTTGTAGTATCAAAAACAAACGCAGCAAATGAGCAATGCAATACACACGTTGCTTCCACTTGCAAAAAAAAAATAAAAATAAAAAAAAACAAAAAAAACGCTGAGTGTGACGTCACGTTCACGCGACGTGGCCCGTATGTCTCGTTGGCCTTGGGCAGACACCAAAGGGGACAGTACGGATTGAGACGCGAAAGTGGACACTCGTTCATTAGGCAGATAGCAAGTGAAACGACTTAGAAAATTTTGCGTTATGTGTGATCGCGGGACTTAGTCCTGAACGGTGGGCAGCCGCGCACCTGGTGTGAACTCTAAGTTTTCGCGTAGATAACTTGTATTTCACGATGAGATTGTAAATAATCGAACCGTCTCAAATGGATATGGGCATGAGTGGACCAGTAACTCTAAATACGACCACTTTCGCTATTACTCTCGTTTCTGAGTAAACATTATGTGGCCCTTATCATTTATGGGTCGTTAATTTAGTTCCCGATATTATTATTATTGTTACTAAATGTTATGTTAACTTTGTAATTCGCAAACATGCCACAATTTAACCAAAGGGCCACAAGAGTCTAATTTAGGGCATGTAATGCGACACTTGCGGTTAATCCCCTAGACGAGTTTCAGCCAAGACATTTCGACGAATAGGAACCGCATGTGAGCCCGAACATCTTTGGGATGTTAGCTTGCATCCTGCCTATGTAGAAGAAAATAGGCAGAAATTTCAAAACCCAAACACTCTGAGAGATCAGTCACTAAACAGGATATGCTGAAGTTCAAACACATTGTCAACCGGACAGAAAACAATTTGGTGGTACTACGCAAAGAATGCAATGGTAATACCCTAATTCTGTTGGAACCATTGGAAATACACCTTTATAAAATCATACTCCTGAATAAACATTACATGCACTGTCATACTCCACTAATTACAGATATTTTAGTAATTTTGAAGATCTATTTGAAATTTTTAATCTTGCATCTGTCAGTTTATTTACAACAGTCAGGTATCTAATAATATATGATAAACATACCCTTTGGTCAACACATGTTGAACTGCATCTATGAAGTGTTCTGAAAAGTGTAAATAAATTTCAAATGTGCTTCTAGCATGACGTGATGTGTAATTACAGAGGGGATAAACTAATGTCAGCTTATATTAAAACGTTAAAAATGATCTTCCATGATTTTTATGTACGTTTTCACACTTTTTCACTGTTTTTCACCACATTTCCGTCATTTTGTTGGCGAAATACAAAACCTAACATCTAATCTTCTCATAACAGAAACAATCATTTTGCATCACTCTAAATGAATGTATTAAGATAATTTGCACCTGACAATGAAACTGCGGAACCGAAATGCAATGTGTGATTTCATAAAACACCAAGTACGAGGGTTGCCCAGAAAGTAATCCACTGCATGTTTTTCGACATTTGTTTATTGAACATAATGGGAATTGCACACACGAAAGAACGGTGCTTTATCTACACACCTTACATTTCCACGTGATCTCCATCCCGTTCTACAGCCTTCCTCCAACGCGAAACAAGGGCATGTATAGCCTGTCGGTACCAGTCCTCGTCCTGGTAGCGGAGTTAGTGGTTCACTGTGCGAATCACTTCCTCATCGTCCTCAAAATGTCTTCCACGAATGCGTCTGCCCTCAAGAATGAAAATCTCACATCGCTGCTACACCGAGCGAGGTGGCGCAGTGGTAGCACACTGGACTCGCATTCGGGAGGACGACGGTTCAATCCCGTCTCCAGTCATCCTGATTTAGGTTTTCCGTGATTTCCCTAAATCGCTTCAGGCAAATGCCGGGATGGTTCCTATGAAAGGGCACGGCCGATTTCCTTCCCAATCCTTCCCTAACCCGAGCTTGCGCTCCGTCTCTAATGACCTCGTTGTCGACGGGACGTTAAACACTCACCTAACCACCTAACATCGCTGCTACATGTTAGGTGTGGCAGCCGTGGATGGTCTCCCCGATCGCAGCAAATCGTGGAGCTCCGCCGAACCGCCTTCTCATGGCTTCACCGTCCGTGAGCAGCGACTAACTATACCTCTGTGGACAGATGACGCTCCATAGTCTTTGCACAAGCGTTTGTGAATGTAAATCACCAACAGTTGTCATTTTGAAACTGTCCTGCAGCTACGGTATCTGTCGTAAGCGGCGGAAACTCAGGAGACTTCAAATAACACATACGTAACGTAACTGCAGCTACTGTCACGTCATCGTATGAAGCAATCGTACAACGATAGGAATTCACGATATCTAGTGATTTATGATTCTATACGATAAGTTCCTTCTTTTGATAGAAGCACATGGGGCCTGAATATGGCCGAAACAGTCTGTTTTCAGAATAAAATAAAATGATACCTTAAAGTACACAGCTTTCGGTGAATTTTATTGACACTGACAAACACTCATAGCTGTGGTTGCCCTACTTACAAGGGTGTCTACACGCTTTCCTAAGTTTCCCACCCGTACAGCCTTAAGTATATAGCTGTCTCACTCACACTCCTGCTCAGAATAGCGCAGTGGTAGGGGAAATTCTGAGAGGGGAAAAGCTCTGAGAGGACTGGGCTGTTCTCGAGGAGAACGAGCGCGATCTGGTAGCGCAGATCTGGGCCGCGCCTGCTGTAGAACGTGCTTTTCCTGGGCAGGCATACGAGCAATATCTAGTCTCCTCCTTGGTCAATAGTCTGTAGCGCTATGGATACTGTCACGACAATCTGAAGATACACAGCACTAAATGTTGGATTAACCGGATGTCTTCGGTTTGGAAACCCCGTCCGATACAGCTGTTCAGCCGCGCGTCCATTACCATTCCAACGACCGGACCTAAAAGTCACGTCTGCCTGCTCACGAAATGAACATTCTACCATATTCGAATGTAACACTACTTGTTGACTCACAACAGACACGTTGAAGATGGTTGCCCGTTAACTGTACCCACTCAGATTTGTTCCCAGTGAAATTTGCACCAGAACAAATGGTTCAAATGGCTCTGAGCAATATGGGACTTAACATCTATGGTCATCAGTCCCTTAGAACTTAGAACTACTTAAACCTAACTAACCTAAGGACATCACACAACACTCAGTCATCACGAGGCAGAGAAAGCACCCGGGAAAGGTCGAGGAAAGATCTCCCCGTCCGATCTCTGAAACTTACCCTCCGGGAGGTATATGTTTAAACAATAGTGTTTTCGGAAACATAACGCCAATACCCGGGCCATTTCTGTACTTAACAAGTTTGTTTGAGTGGCGATCCTTCTCAGCAAGCACAGATATACTTGTTATGTAAATAAAGCCGCCTTTTCTTGTTGTAATTAATTTGCAGCAAGAAAAGGCTGTTTCATTTACAAAACAAGTATATCCGTACTTTTCTGTGCATGCTTCCGACTCATTCTTCCTTGCTTCACGTGTCAAGTCACGTGAAACATTATTATTTCCCTCTTGGACATTAGGTTCGTCTAATACATTACACGCATCCAAGAACGTAGAAGCAACCAAGGAACGATGGAAAACTTAAAAAATGTCAATATCTCGCTTCGGTTCAAAGTTAGTGCACGTACGATTGGCTTGTTGTCTTCAGAAATGTAAGACTCGGTAAATGAGAGAATAATGAAGTTGGTGAACGTCATACATACATCTACGACTAGAGCTATGGAAACAGAAAATAAAATATGCGAAATTCGTAATTAGGAAAGCAGTGCCACCGTCTTAGTAGAAGATATGTAATAGTGAGCCTTAAGTTCATTACGTACAAGTTATTAAGACGTAAAAATTTTTTTCAAGCTTCATCGTCCATGTGAAATGGGCAGCAATTTCCATACAATTTTTCTTTATTGCGGTGAAGACGTACATTACTTTCAACGCCTCATAATGCTAGTTATAGATGTACTGCAGTTACGAAATTAACAGTCACTCTGCTGGTCTACCTCAGTAAACAGTTAATGTGAGCTTTTAATTGCCATTTCAAACTACACTACTGGCCATAAAAAATGCTACACCAAGAAGAATTGCAAATGATAAACGGGTATTCATCGGACAAATATATTATACTAGAACTGAAATGTGATTACATTTTCACGCAATTTGGGTGCATAGATCCTGAGAAATCAGTGCCCAGAACAACCTCCTCTGGCCGTAATAACGGCCTTGATACGCCTAGGCATTGAGTCAAACACAGCTTGGATGGCGTGTACAGGTACAGCTGCCCACGCAGCTTCAACACGATACCACAGTTCATCACGGACGAGCCAGTTGCTCGGTCGCCATTGACCAGACGTTTTCAGTTGGTGAGAGATCTGGAGAATGTGCTGGCCAGGGCAGCAGTCGAACATTTTATGTATCCAGAAAGGATCGTGGCAATACCTGCAACATGCGGTCGTGTATTATCCTGCTGAAATGTAGGGTTTCGCAGGGAGCAGATGCAGGGTAGAGCCATGGGTCGTAACACATCTGAAATGTAACGTCCACTGTTCAGAGTGCCGTCAATGCGAACAAGAGGTGACCGAGACGTGTAACCAATGGCACCCCATACCATCACGCCGGGTCATACGCCAGTATGGCGATGACGAATACACGCTTCCAATATGCGTTCACCGCGATGTCGCCAAGAACGGATGCGACTATCATGATGCTGTAAACAGAACCCGGATTCATCCGAAAAAATTACGTTTTGCCATTCGTGCACCCAGGTTCGTCACTGAGTACACCATCGCAGGCGCTCCTGTCTGTGATGCAGCGTCAAGGGTAACCGCAGCCATGGACACCAAGCTGATAGTCCATGCTGCTGCAAACGTCGTCGAACGGTTCGTGCAGATGGTTGTTGTCTTGCAAACGTCCCCATCCGTTGACTCAGGGATCGAGACGTGGCTGCACGATCCATTACACCCATGCGGATAAGATGCCTGTCATCTCAACTGCTAGCGATACGAGGCCATTGGGATCCAGCACAACGTTCCATATTACCCTCCTGAACCCACCGATTCCATATTCTGCTAACAGTCATTGGATCTCGACCAACGCGAGCAGCAATGTCGCGATACGATAAACCACAATCGCGATAGGCTACAAACCGACCTTTATCAAAGTCGGAAACGTGATGGTACGCATTTATCCTCCTTACACGAGGCATCACAACAACGTTTCACCTGGCAACGCCGGTCAACTGCGGTTTGGGTATGAGAAATCGGTTGGAAACTTTCCTCATGTCAGCACGTTGTAGGTGTCGCCACCGGCGCCAACCTTGTGTGAAAGCTCTGAAAAGCTAATCATATGTATATCACAGCGTTTTCTTCCTGTCGGTTAAATTTCGCGTGTATAGCACGTCACCTTCTTGGCGTAAGAATTTTAATGGCCAATAGTGTACATTAACAAATTCCTCGAAACCTTTCAGCAAAACATTTCAAATGCCATATTGCAAAAGGGATATCGATGGTAAGTGCAGTTTAAATAGGTAAATCAAACATCAGTATGAAGGGGAAAACTGGCTGAAAAAGGAATCAGCCTTTTCTCGGCTGCTAGAGAGTGGAAGGAGTATACTTTATTTTTGGGACAATTTATTTAGCGACGGATTTCACGTAGTTTATTTATTACGTTGATACAAAACAATTGCACTGACGTGCTTGGGGTCACAACATACCGTTTACAGACCTAGATGATGGTGTTAGACAGAGAGGATTTTAGAAAAATTGTATTACCTTTAAGCATATAGCATTTATTACTGTTTGATGTCAGAGTTCACTACACACGCCAACTAAAAGTCACCCTACAGACCAGAAACTCAAAGTCGATACACACTATCACAGCTGATGGAAAAAATGCGCCACAGTTGTAATTACACTTCCAAATTGTCGCGAAAAAACCAGCACTCATATTGAATGCCCCCCTTCTTGCAGCCGTGTACCGTAGGTCCCTAGAAGAGCGTAGCGTTCCAAAGAATTGGAAAAGGGCACAGGTCGCCCCATTTTCAAGAAGGGACGTCGAACAGATGTGCTGATCTATAGACCTATATATCTAACGTCTATCAGTCACAGAATTTTGGAACAAGAATTATGTTCGAGTATAATGACTATTCTGGAGACTAGAAATCTACTCTGTAGGAATCAGCATGAGTTTCGAAAAAGACGATCGTGTGAAACCCAGCTCGCGTTATTAGTCCATGAGACTCAGAGGGCCATAGACACGGGTTCCCAGATAGATGCCGTGTTTCTTGACTTCCGCAAGGCGTTCGATACAGTTCCCCACAGTCGTTTAATGAACAAAGTAAGAGAATATGGACTATCAGACCAATTGTGTGATTGGATTGAAGACTTCCTAGATGACAGAACGCCGCATGTCATTCTAAATGGAGAGAAGTCTTCCGAAGTAAGAGTGATTTCAGGTGTGCCGCAGGGGAGTGTCTTAGGACCGTTGCTATTCACAATATACATAAATGACCTTGTGGATGACATCGGAAGTGCACTGAGGCTTTTTTCGGATGATGCTGTGATATATCGAAAGGTCTTAACAATGCAAAATTGTACTGAAATGCAGGAGGATCTGCCGCGAATTGACGCATGGTGCAGGGAATTGCAATTCAGTCTCAATGTAGACAAGTGTAATGTGCTGCGAATGCATAGAAAGAAAGATCCCTTATCATTTAGCTACAATATAGCAGGTCAGAAACTGGAAGCAGTTAATTCCACAAATTATTTGGGAGTACGCATTAGGAGTGATTTAAAATGGAATGATCATATAAAGATGATCGTCGGTAAAGCAGATGCCAGACTGAGATTCATTGGAAGAATCCTAAGGAAATGCAATCCGAAAACAACGGAATTAGGTTACAGTACGCTTGTTCGCCCACTGCTTGAATACTGCTCAGCAGTGTGGGATCTGCACCAGATAGGGTTGATAGAAGAGATAGAGAAGATCCAACGGAGAGCAGCGCGCTTCGTTACAGGATCATTTAATAATTGCGAAAGCGTTACGGAGATGATAGATAAACTCCAGTGGAAGACTCTGCAGGAGAGAAGCTTAGTAGCTCCGTAAGGGCTTTTGTTGAAGTTTCGAGAACATACCTTCACCGAGGAGTCAAGCAGTATATTGCTCCCTCCTACGTATATCTCGCGAAGAGACCATGAGGATTAAATCAGAGTGATTAGAGCCCACACAAAGGCATATCAACAATCCTTCTTTCCACGAACAATACGAGACTGGAATAGAAGGGAGAACCGGTAGAGGTACTCAAGGTACCCTCCGCCACACACCGTCAGGTGGCTTGCGGAGTATGGATGTAGATGTAGATATAGATAATGCATCACATGTACTGGGGAAAATTGTCGTCATAAAAGACTGCGGGTGAACGTGCATTCTCCTCCATGTACACTCACTGCTTTCTGAAAATCAGCCTTTGGGATGGAGCTCCACTGCAGACAGCCTCGTGACTCGTCGTTGTCGCCGCCAGCCATGATACGATCTCCCTTCGCCAACACAAAAGCAGGAACACATAACTAAACAATTTGAGATAAAAGGGCGGCTTTCCCAAATGCATCTTGGTCGTCTAAAGTACAGGGTTATTACAAATGATTGAAGCGATTTCACAGCTCTACAATAATTTTATTATTTGAGATATTTTCACAATGCTTTGCACACACATACAAAAACTCAAAAAAGTTTTTTTAGGCATTCACAAATGTTCGATATGTGCCCCTTAGTGATTCGGCAGACATCAAGCCGATAATCAAGTTCCTCCCACACTCGGCGCAGCATGTCCCCATCAATGAGTTCGAAAGCATCGTTGATGCGAGGTCGCAGTTCTGGCACGTTTCTTGGTAGAGGAGGTTTAAACACTGAATCTTTCACATAACCCCACAGAAAGAAATCGCATGGGGTTAAGTCGGGAGAATGTGGAGGCCATGACATGAATTGCTGATCAAGATCTCCACCACGTCAGATCCATCGGTTTTCCAATCTCCTGTTTAAGAAATGCCGAACATCATGATGGAAGTGCGGTGGAGCACCATCCAGTTGAAAGATGAAGTCGGCGCTGTCGGTCTCCAGTTGTGGCATGAGCCAATTTTCCGCGGGCTACGCGGAAACTTGCCCGCACGCGTTCAACCGTTTCTTCGCTCACTGCAGGCCGACCCGTTGATTTCCCCTTACAGAGGCATCCAGGAGCTTTAAACTGCGCATACCATCGCCGAATGGAGTTAGCAGTTGGTGGATCTTTGTTGAACTTCGTCCTGAAGTGTCGTTGCACTGTTATGACTGACTGATGTGAGTGCATTTCAAGCACGACATACGCTTTCTCGGCTCCTGTCGTCATTTTGTCTCACTGCGCTCTCGAGCGCTCTGGCGGCAGAAACCTGAAGTGCGGCTTCAGCCGAACAAAACTTTATGAGTTTTTCTACGTATCTGTAGTGTGTCGTGACCATATGTCAATGAATGGAGCTACAGTGAATTTATGAAATCGCTTCAATTATTTGTAATAGCCCTGTATAGTGGTGCAAGCACCCATAGTGGCTAGAAGGCGCCGCTGTCACAGACTAGACAGGTCCACAATGCCTCTCGTTCTTCGATGGAAAACACTTTTGTTTAACATCACATAGCCCGCTCCAGCAGGTCCGAGGCAGAAACGCGCTCCCCTATGGAACTCGCACGCCGTTCTGCGCTCAATTATTTAAAATCAATTAGACTTCTATGATAAAACAACAACTATTAAAGAAGAAACATTCGCTGAGATAACAAATGTCCTCTTTCCACGAAAATAGACAAAGTCCATTTTCATTTAGTTTTATGAGCAAAATCCGTATAGTCTTTTCGTTTGACTACACTCCCTTCTCATTATATTGTGATGTCCAGCGAAGTGTACCACCACTGACCACAAATGATCAGCAGAGAGAAACATATCCTATCTGCAAAGACCATTACGTAAAAACTCCAAAAACGAAATAGAGGAAACTCACATTTCCACTCGCGAATACCAATGTCGGTGATGTAACAGTTTCCAAATCATCTGTATAATTTACAAACTCAAATAAGGTGTTTCTGATGTCTAGAGAACCAGCAAACGTGTGCTCCAGCTGCTAGATGCAATCACCACAATCGATGTTCAGTCAACTAAATAACGACGCAAAAAGTGAAGAAGCAGACAACCGATGAATTTGCATGAGAGAGAGTAATGGCTTAGTGCAAACACACGCCCATATTGAACCTTCTCAAATTTCTTCTTCATTAAAAAAACTGTCCAACAAATTCTAAGTATTAGTTAGCTCTTTGGCCAATGGCCTCCGCCACTCCAAGCATGTATAGACATAGCTCCCTTTGCTATTACAGTCTATCGTGTCAGATCCATACCTTCCTTATGACTGAACATAGTCATTCACTTTGCACATGTTGGAGTACGATAACATACTTTATAAGCCTGAAGTTCAAGGCGAACGTATCACACATTCGCTACTACTAAGTATAATACATCGACAATAACTGATTGCTGGTGATACAAAATAATACTGACCGAAAATCAACGATGTGTGGACATATCTCATACGTTTTCCTGCGAGTGGCGCCACTATGTCCTAGAATGAAAAGCGCAGTCGTCTTACAAACAACGATCACTTTAAAAAAAATATATTACCATTAGTAGCAATCTTGGATCTACAGGTGCATATATGTATCCATCTCAAAAGCTATACACGCTTTATAAATCGAGGTTTATCATTACCTCTGAATGAAGCGGTTTTCGTCCAGACAACTACCTTGACATTGAATATAGACATTGATTGCCAGACTGTATAGTATCAGTTCAGCAGCGCGGTTACATGTCGCCGACGGTGCAACTTCGTAATAAAAATACCAAATTTTGAATGTATGGTATGAAACCGATATTTGCAACTCCCTCACGCAGCCGTTGCTAGATATTTCACCTGTATTTGTAACATATTCTGTCTCGATGCCATGTCAGAGGTTCGGTGATAAGTTGATTGCATTATAGGTAATGGTAGATTGAGAAGGATCACAAACAGTGGTAGATGATGTGCTGATTGAGGTCGTAAGAGTTGTAAACTACCGTTTCAGATCTCTAGTGCTCATATCCCGTAACGAGTCACCTTGCTCGAACCTATCTGCTACAGTAAAATTCCTGCCTCGTTTTAGGTAGTCCCTATGCATCCTACCACTGCCCCCTCAGACTCTGCATTACCATCCCTGCAGCTTTGCGCCTGAGATCGTTCCAATATGTCGGAACTAAGTAGAAGTTGGAGATGACTACATATACCACTTTCTGCGTCTATCAGCCTCTGCATCACCCCAACATAATATCGTTGTTATTCTGTACCATCCAACAGAGATAAATGACGGACTGTTAAGGCTCCAATAACTTCACCTAATAGAGAACTCGATAAGATTTACACCTCATCTCTCTCCTCCCATACATCGAAAACAAATACTGCAGGTGTGCTGGCATTGGACACATGCACGTAACGATAATATTAATTATACAGTTATTGATCAACTGAACAGATCAGCTTCAAATTTCATCACCTGAATGGTAGGAGTATGATCGTATCCCGTGGAGTACACTAAGTCGCAAGAGACGCTCCCTGTGATCCTATTTCATTTTTTGAAATATTGTTTTTTCTACACTAAAACGCTTTGTATACTGCCATACATTTTGTTTTTCTGCCCCTACTTCGAGGTATATGTTAGGTTCTAAACTGACATTAACAAATTTTCATCCCTGGCCTCCTGCAGAAAACTGGATGTCGCATGGTGTGTATTATGCTGTTACTGCAGCTACCATAACACATCACACACACACACACACACACACACACACACACACACACACTCTGGATGATTTTAAATAAAAGTCTGTTACAACGTAAGGAAAGTGGAAGAGTTTTGCGGCATTGTGGAGAGTCTACAAACAACATTCCATAGGTGATTCACGACCTCTACATTGAACTCATCTGTCACACTGACCGAATAGCTGATGGCTCTTCGTTCCATTTCAACTGATTCATCATATTGCAGCCATGTACGCGATCACTGTTTCGGTGCTGCCCCTCCACAAAACTCTTTTTCCAACTCAAATAAGCGTTAACAGTCAATCATTAGGTGGTAACCAACAGTGTGCCATTGGACGGATTGGATGGAAAAGACACTGCCGATGTACTGAAATAATAAGCATCACAGCTGATAGTGCAAACAATTTCACCAATTTAACAGTAATTTCAACACCAACCAATGATGTGACAGCATGTTTCCGCCAATTTCAGTATCATAGATGAAGCACCCCTTCTCCACTTAGCAAGTATCACTGTGAATCTATATAGATCACTGTGCAGAAGGACCATTCATTGTTAATTCTGGAACACATACATCGTCAAAGTATACCAGACAGTCCTCTACATATTTCTAACACCTCGAGCATAGCGCTTAATATACAATCTATATCTATGGTAATGGCAGTCATAGAGCATTGTCGCAGTCTTAGGGTAAAATTAGAGATTGTAACACCCCCTCACACCGTCATTGACCAACCCGTCCTGCAGCACCGTTGCCGATTTAATCTGCAACCGACTAAAGGTAGACCGCCACATTCCACGTCTTGTGAATGAATGGAGATTGCCGACCCCTCGCCCATTCAAGTGCACAAGATTTCTCGAGATGCGCCCATGTCGAGGACGTTAGCACTCCTTATCGATGTATAGTAACTGATTTTAAAGTGTTGTGATGTAATAGCAGACTGTTAAGAAGAACAAGAAACGAGTGATTTTTATGTGTGACGGAGCTCCAGACGGATGAAGTCTGAAGGATTTTTACATCAATCAACCAAGCTATAAATTTTAAAGTATTATTCTAGACTGTAGGATGAGTTCCTGGAAGGTATTGGTAAGACAGAACATAAGCAAACACGCTCCTGAAGCTACAACTTTCCGCACTTAATACAGGCTATAATGTTAGACTGCTTGAGTTTCCGACGTATCAGTCGTATGGAAGGCAGCGCTGTTAATATTCCAATGTTAGAATTATATTTCAAGCCCATGACATACATCCTCCTTTCCGGTTTCTCAAAGATAAACTATGTTATTCTTCCGTAAAACCAAAGAAGCATTTCATTAAAACATTGGCCCCATGTGACATGAGCACAATACAGCCTTCCACAGATGTATAGCGTCCACTGTTCACATCCGATCCCGATGCAGAATTTTTACTATGCTCGCATCAGTCCTATATAAAATGGTCATTAGTAACGGGGAATACCTCTTAAAAGGAAACAGATAACGGCGTAGCAGCAGCGTCCGACATATGAAATTACAAGTCATTCCACCACTAATTCTGTTAACAGCACATCTGTCAGGCAAATGTATAGGCAATCATTACAGTGCAGCACAAACACCTATCGCTTACTTGGAATCATCTTTGTTATGAAGCTGAAGTCTAGATTTTACACCCAAGATGCGACAGGGGATGCAGTACATCGCATAAATCATAGTTCGTTTAAGTGAATGTGTGTTATTTCATCACACATGAGATGGGAGTCCTCTGATGACCGACAGG
The DNA here is from genome assembly GCF_023864275.1 of Schistocerca cancellata. Taxonomy (NCBI): domain Eukaryota; kingdom Metazoa; phylum Arthropoda; class Insecta; order Orthoptera; family Acrididae; genus Schistocerca; species Schistocerca cancellata. The sequence goes on from NC_064629.1 coordinate 897,932,617, forward strand.
TCTGGCGTTAACGATCGCAAGTAGGCAGTGCTCTAAATCACATACAGAACACATGGTTATATACGAGTCGCGCCAGATGCATCCTGACTAGACTGCGGAAAAATTGACCTGCTGCAACTTCTCCTGTCTAGAATGCATAATCAGTCCACCATTAAATTGTACCGTGTTACAGATCCATCTTAATCGAACGCCCTGTCCACTCTCTGTTATCCTTTAACGAAGATGCAAGTAAGGAGAGGTGGATGGTTCTCTGTCTTTCTGAAAAGCGTCAAATACAGTAGTCAATACACGTTTAGAACTGTTACCTCAATAGACATACAGTATAATGCTGCCCCGAGAGAAAAGGAGCTGACTACTTCCCAGGTTCCCTTCACTTCGTTGTCGACGTTTTCACGGATTCTTTTGCTGTTGCGTACTTGTTCCCATATACAAACTGCTCTGGGCCAACCAGAAGATACGCGAGTACTTCATCAATTTCTCCGAATTTCGGTATATATTCGCTAAATTTATATATATTCTTCCGTCATTTTTCGCTATTCTTTCGAATTTTATGTCAGTTCTACCCATGCGATCATGACATAACCTCATGTTCTGTGTTCTATAATTGCTTGTAAATGTAGTACAACTGCCAACTACTAGCCCAATTGCACTGATCGGGAGGCGTAGTATACCATTGTACTCCATACTATCCAGTCGCCTCCACATTTGGAGAGCGTTTGTTTTGTTTTCTGTATGTCTGTGTATATGCAAATGTCGCGGACGGCTCTCAAGACCTAGTCCCCAAATTGATGGACCAAACTTCGAATACACAACACGCGTTCTGACGTAAAGCGTGATTGGTCGTCCTGCGAGCCCTATTCCAGATGTCCCACATAGTAGATCCGCCCACGAACATTGGTCCAGATATACAGGGTGTCCCAGCTATCTTGTCCACCCAAAATATCTATGGAACAATAACAGCTATTGGAAAACGACTTTCACCGGTATCAATGTACGGCTGGGGCCCATGAATGTACATATTTGGAAACATTCTAAAACGAAAAAATATGTGTTTTTTAATACAAACTTATGTTTTTTTAAATGGACCTTCTATATTTTTTCTTCAGCAGTCCATAGCATGACAAAGCACATACACAATGGCGTTGATTGCATCGCAATATTCCCATTACATCCCGAGATATTGAGACGCGAAGTTGACGCTTGAAACACCTGACATGCTCTGCTAGCGCACGTCCTGAGGCTCAGGCGTGAACCCCATGCTGCCCGTAATCGCGATGTGATTGACATGCGTAATCACACTTCCATACCTATCAAGAGGTCCGAAACGAATAATACGGTCTGCTGCCATCCTGCTGCGATTACGGGCAGCATGGGGATCACGCCTGAGCCTCAGGACGTGCGCTAGCAGCGCATGTCGGGTGTTTCGGGCGTCAACTTCACGTCTTAATATCTCGGGATACACATATGCTTTCGTTGTAGAATGTTTACAAATATGTACATTCATGGGCCCCGGCCGTACATTGATACCGGTGAAAGTCGTTTTCCAATAGCTGTTATTGTTCCAGAGATATTTTGGGTGGATAAGATAGCTGGGACACCCTGTATGTAGTGCGTGGCAGATCCATAATTGAACGCTAATTCGGGTGCAGTATATTGTGGATCTGCATCCCAACATCACTCCGTACATTGTGCGTGGCGGATCCACCTCCAAACCCTATCCCGTGCACAGCATAATCTGAATTCGCATCCCAACATTGCTGCAGATATAACGGGCGGCGGATCCACATTCGAACGCTAACTAGGGTTTACTGCGGGTTCTGGGAGCCATCTGCGGCACCCTCATATACACAGGTATACAGTAAACAAAGCAAACGCTCTCCAAATGTGGAGGTGACTGGATACAGTCGAGTACAGTGCTATACTACACCATCAGAATCGTAGTGCAAATAATAGTAATGTAAATGTTTCTTTTTGAGGTATCACGATTCATCTGGCTACTATTAATTTCTATACAAACTGCGAAATGTCTGCCAATAAAGTTTCACTAAGTCCGCCATCTTTGGCCCCCCGAGGTCACAGCATCACCAAGGAATTCCCAGTCACATGCTAAATGGACCACGTGCTGGGGCTCCCCTCATGCTCAGGTAACGTTCGGCACCACGTGGCTGCTGCCGGGCCATAGCTTAGCCGAGCATCCTCTGCGACCACCACACATATAATATTTCCAGGGCGCCACAACACGTCTGTTATCTCATAGGATGCATCAGGCACGATTCGTATACGACCACGTGTTCTGTATGGGATTTAGAGTACTGTCTACTTGCGATCGTTAACGGCAAACCTGTTGGTCATCAGAGGACTCCCATCTCATGTGTGATGAAACGTGACACATGCCTCTAAACGAACTATGATTTATGCGATGTACTCCATCCCACTGTTGCATCTTGGGTGTAAAATCGAGACTTCAGCTTCATAACTATGATGATTCTAAGTTAGCGATAGGTGTTTGTGCTGCACTGCAACCCCCGTCTACATATTTGCCTGACAGTTGGTGGCGGAATGACTTGTAATTTCACATGTCGGACGCTGCTGCTATGCTTTTATCTGTTTCGTTTTACGAAGTATTCCCCATTACTTACGATCATTTTATATAGGACTGATGCGGGCATAATATAATTTCTGAATCGTGATCGGATATGAACAGTGGACGCCATAAATATCTGGAAAGCTATATTGTGCTCATATCACATGCAGCCAATGTTTTAATGAAGTGCGTCTTTGGTTTTGCGGAAGAATAACATAGTTTAACTTTGAGAAACCGGAAAGGAGGATGTATGTCATGAGCTTGAAATATATTTCTTATATTGGAATATTAACAGTGCTGCCTTCCATACGACTGATACGTCGGAAACTCAAGCAATCTAACATTATAGCCTGTATTAAGTGCAGAACGTTGTAGATTTAGGAGTACGTGAGGTAAAATTCTCTCTTATCAATACCTTCCAGGTACTGTCCTAGACTCTAGAATAACACTTCAAAATTGATGGCTTGGTTGGTTTATGAAAAAATGCATCGAACTTCATCCATCTGGAGCTCCATCACACATAAAAATTACTCTTTTCTTGTTCTTCTGAACCGTCTGCTATTGCCGACCGCGGTGGTCTAGCGGTTCAAGGCGCTCTGTCCGGAACCGCGCGACTGCTACGGTCGCAGGTTCGAATCCTGCCCCGGGCATGGACGTGTGTTGTCCTTAGGTTAGTTAGGTTTAAGTAGTTCTAAGTTCTAGGGGACTGATGACCACAGGTGTTAAGTCCCATAGTGCTCAGAGCCATTTGAACCATTTCGTCTGCTATTACATCACCACACTTCAAATCAGTTACTATACATCGATAAGGGATCCTAACGTCCGCGACATGGGCGCATCTCGAGATATCTTGTGCACTTGGATGGGCGAAGGGTCAGCAAGCACCATTCATTCACAAGACGTGGAATGTGGTGGGCTACCTTTGGTCGGTTGCAGATTAAATCGGCAACGGTGCTGCAGGGCGCGTTGGTCAATGACAGTATGAGGGGGTCTTACAATCTATAATTTTACCCTAAGACTGCGAGAATGCTCTACGACTGCCATCACCATGGATATAGATTGTATATTAAGCACTATGCTCGAGGTGTTAGAAATACGTAGAGGGCTGTCTGGTATACTCTGACGATGTATGTGTTCCAGAATTAACAATGAAAGGACGTACTGCGCAGTCCTCTATCTATATTCTCAGTGATACTTGCGAAGTGGAGAAGGGGTAGTTTATCTATGATACTGAAATGTGGAGCAACATGCTGTCACATCATTGTTTGTTGTTGAAATTACTGTTAAATTGGTGAAATTGTTTGCAATGTCAGATGTGATGCATATTATTTCGGTACATCGGTAGTGTCTTTTCCATTCCATCCGTCCACTGGCACACTGTTGGTTACCACATAATGAATAATGATTGACTAACAACGCTTGTTTGGGTTGGAAAAAGGGTTTTGTGGAGGGGCCGCACCTTCTGGGGATGGCTACCACCGAAACAGTGATCACGTACATGACTGCAATATGCTGAATCAGTTGAAATGAAACGCAGAGCCATCAGCTATTCTGTCACTGTGACAGATGAGTTCAATGTTGAGGTCGTGAATCATCTGTGGACTGTTGTTTGGAGACTTTCCACAATGCCGCAAAACTCCTCCAATTTCCTTATGTTGTAAATTACTTTTTTTTAAAAATCATCCAGTGTGTGTGTCTGATGTGTTATGGTAGCAGCTGTAACAGCAATATTTACATCATGCGACGTCTAGTTTTCTGCAGGAGGCCTGGGATCAGAACGTGTTAATGTCAGTTTAGAACCTGACACAGATCTGGAATTCAAGGCGGAGAAAAGACATGTGTGGCAGTGTACAAAGCGTGTTAGAGCAGAAAAAAATAAGTTTGAAACAACGAAGCAGGGTTACAGGGAGCGACTCTTGCGACTTACAGTATACTCCACGGAATAGGATCTTCCTCCCACAGTACAGCTGATGAAACTTTAAGCTTGTGGGTGCAGTTGGTCAGTACCTGAATATTTAACAGGATCGTTACGTGTGCTCGATGCCAGCATGCATTCAGTATTTGTTTTCGATATATGGGAGAGTACAGATGCAGTAAAAATCTTATCGTGTTCTCTTTTGGATGGTGAGTGGAGCTTTTATAGTTCATCATTTTCTCTTTTGGATGGAACAGAATAACGAAGATAGCATGTTGTGGTGATAGATGTGAATGGGCGTGGATCTGTAGTGGTTGTATGTAGTCTGGGGACGCACCACAGTGCAGTAACAAAAATCCTTAACCTTCTCCCAGTTCCTGTTTCCATCGAATGTTCAAAACACAGTCATGTCGGAGTAACTCAGCTCAATGTGTTTCTACACGGGATGCAGAATTGGTGGATAAAGTTTTCTCCAATTTCTACTCAGTTCCGACTTACAATGAAACGATCACAGGCGGAAAGCTGCAGGGATGGTAGCGCAGAGTCTGAGGGGGCAGTTACAGAATACATAGGGTCTACCTAAAATGTGGCTGGAAGTTTACTGTTGCAGATAGGTGCGAGAAGGGGTAACTCCTTTCGAGACGTGAGATAGTGGCTGTAATCATTAAAGGACTTCTTCATAGGATCCAACGCAGGTGTGTGATTGAACGTAAAGACTTGATTCCAAATCCAAGGCAGCATTTCTACCGAAAGCGTAGCACTAGAGATCTGAAACGCTAGTGTACAATTCTTACGGCTTCAATCAGCACATCATCTGCTACTGTTTGTGATCCTTCTCAATCTACTATGGCCTATAACCCCGTCAATATATTACCAAACCTCTCACATGGCATCGAGACAGAATGCGTTATAAATACTAGCGAAATGTCTAGCGGCGGCGGCGTGAGGGAGTTGCAAATACCGGTTTCATACCAAGCTCCTTAGCCGAGTCACATTCAAAAATTCAATAATTTTATTACGAAGTTGCACCTTCGGCGACGTGTAACCCCCCTTCTGTACTGAAACTATACACTCCGGCGATCAACATCTTTATCCAGTGTCACACTATTTGTCTGGAAAAGAAACACTTCATGGCTAATGCCATACCTCGATTTATAAAGCGTGTATAGGTTTTAACATGGATACATGTATGCACCTGTAGAACCAAGATCGATACTGATGGTAATATGGATGAATTTTTTAACAGCTCGCTGTTTGTAAGACGATTGCGTCTTTATTTCTAGGACGTAGTGGTACCACTCGCAGGAAAACGTATGAGAGATATCCACCCATCGTTGACTTTTGGTCAATATCATTTGGTATCACCAGAATTCACATATTGTCGATGTTTTATACTTAGTAGTAGTTGATGTGTGATAGGTTCGCCTTGAGCATCAGGCTTATAAAATATGTGTTTGTATTCCGACATGTGCAAAGGAAATGACTATGTCCAGTCATAAGTAGTGTATGGATTTGACTTGGAATACTGTAATAGCAAAATGAAGAGTAATTCAGGTCACAAGAATGGGGCACATATTTCTATTGCCAGAGCCACAGCCGTCAACAGTGTGTATTTCCGATACTTAGCTCATTGTCGAATGTCGTTCAATTAAAATAGCAATCCAAATATTTAATTGTAAATAATGAGATCAGATATATGTATGTATACGAACGATTTAGTACCATGATTCTGTCTATGCGTGCTTGGCACGGCCATTGGCCGAATAGCTATCTAATACTTAGTATGTGTTGGACAGTTTGCGTGATCAAGTGGATATTTGAGAAGATTCAATGGGGGCATGTGTTTGTGATAGGCCTTTATTGCCTCCCATATAAACTGTTCAGTTGACTACTTCTTCACATGTCGCGTCTCTATTTAGTTGACTGAACATTGATTGTGGTATGTGCATCTAGCAGGTGGAGGACACATTTGTTTCTTATCTAGACATCAGAAACACCTTAATTGACTTTGTAAATTATACAGATGATTTGGAAGCTGTTACACCAATGACATTGGTGTTCGCGAGTGGAAATATCAGTTCCCTCTATTTGCTTTATCGATCTTCCACGTAAAGGTCTTTGCAGACAGAATAAGTTTCTCTATGCTGATCGTTTGTGATCAGTGGCGATACTCTTCGCTGGACGTCACAAAATAATGACATGCGAGTGCAGTGGAACATAAAAATGCCGATTTGACTCATAAAAGTAAATGAAAGTGGACTGTGTCTAATTTCGAGGAAAATGACATGTATTATCGAAGCGAATGTTTTCTTTTAGTAGTTGCTTTGTTATAGGAATCGAGTTGATTTTATATAATTGTGCACAGAATGGCTGGCGATCTACCTACGAGAGAAGAGTTCTGCATTGGCAATGCTGGAGCATCCTATGTGACGTTAAACAAAAGTGTTTTTCATCGAAGAACGAGAGGTTTTGTGGAACTGTGTAGTCTGTGACAGCGGAGTCTCGTAACCATTTTGGGCGTCTGCGCCACTGTACTTCTGACCACCAAGATGCATTTGGGAAAGGCGCCCTTTTATCTCGTATTGTTTAGTTACCTATACCTGCTTTTTTGTTGGCTAAGGGCGATCGTATCAAGGGGGGCGGCAGCCAGCATGAGCCGTGAGGCTGTCGGCAGAGTAGCTCCATCCTCTAGGCTGATTTTCAGCTGTTTCTGATTGTACATGGAGAAAACGCACGTTCTATTGCTGTCTTTTAGGACGACGATTTTCGCCAGTACATGTGATGCATTATGGCCCATTCAATACGGGTACTGGTTTTTTCGCGACAATTTCGAAGTGTAATTATAACTGTCACGCATTTTTTCCATCAGCTGTGATAGCGTGTATTGGCTTTGGTTCGCTAGGCTGTAAGGTGATTTTTAGTAGGCGTGTATAGTGAACTCTGACATCAAACAGTGGTAGATGCTATACGCTTGAAGATAATACACTTTTTTAAACTTCTCTCTGTCCAACACCATCATCTAGTCCTTTGAACGTATTTGTCAGCGGAAAGATTAAAGATTTTACTTTACACCCCAGCCCTTCCCCCCCCCCCCCCCCCCCACCCACCACCCCCCCCCCCCCCGCCCCTAGCTTGTAGGTGTAAGGTACAGTTTGAGCGTTTCTGTCTCTGGTTTCGATTGGTATTGCGAAATTTTTCCAAGCAGGATAACACCAGTTGTATGGTATCGTCAGTTTTTGCACTGTATTGCGTTTTTAGGCCGTCCTTGTGCAGCGCCATGCATATAGTTTTGTAATTATACCCGATATTTGTGATTAATTGATTCGAATCGATATTAGCGTCATTTTCGAGTGGTATTGCTAATTTTTTTCCCCAGCGGGATAGCATCTGTTATATGGTATCGTTAGTTTTTGCGATTTTAAGATGTTCTTGTGCAACGCTCAACATATAGATGTGTAATTAGGAACGATCTTTGTTATTAATTACGTAGTAAGGATCGATATTTGCGTCAGTTTCTTGACCCCAATAAATAAAGTACACTAAAGTAATCCTCCTCTGCCGCATCTGTACTGTTCCCATGTGTTAGGGGTTGTCCTCACTCTTTCCATCCAGTAGAATCAGGGTTCGAGTCGCTGATAACTTTCGTTTCTCACATGCATTAAAAGTTGGTGCACTCCATTATTTTCCAGTTTTTAAGCATTGTGATCGTGTGTGAAGGCATTACTTCGGTGATCTACGAGTAGTTTGCACGTCTGTATGCTGTGTACTGGATTATTTCGTTAATTTACGAGTTGTTTGCACCTCTGCAAATCAGTATAATGCTATATTTCTGATTGGCTTCCTGGTCTGTATTGTGTATATTGTGAGGCCAAGCATGTTTGAGTGAGTATTTTGTGTCAGCGTAACGAATAAACTACGTGATATCTGAAGCTAAATAAATTGTTCAGAAAATAAATAAAGTACACTCCTTCCTCTCTCCAGCAGCCCAGAACAGTCTGATTCCTTCTTCCGCCAGTTTTCCCCTCCAAACCGCCTGGGGGATGAAGAAGCTGTAGCAGACGTGTAGCTGAGAAAAGCACATGGCGTCATCATGATGCTGCGCTCCTATGGACTGAACTGCACGATCAAGTGACCTAGCGGTGAACTCGATAACTAGGTCAGCTCTTTGGTCTCTTGGATCGTAAGCAAGTTGTCTCTTGTGTGGTGGGAGCTTATACGTATGTTTTAGAAGTGACGGACACTTCCAGCAGAGACAGATGTTTCCATGCATTGCGTCATTCATCTTTAATGCAAAGTATTTATTTGCAGGACCGTATTCCCCTCTTCATATGTTCAAGCATTAATGCTGACTTACATTCTTCATGCAGTGAGATGTGGATGCATTCCTCAGCTGAATGAGTGCATGTAATACAGTTATTAAACAGCCCCTGTCTGGCACCAACATTTCTATAATTGAACGCTGACAGCTAAACAAGCACTGATATCTCTGACTCTTGTAGTGGTAACACCAAACTAGGCCACTACTGCTGTAGGTAGAAAATAAATCTAGACTAATTTAAACAAACTTATACAAATTCAACCAAATTTAAACAAATTATATTAGAACTAATTGACATCATGTGCAGCCTCTTCTGGAGGCAACACCATACGAACTTCCTTCAGATGCAGGTGTAAGCTTTTAGGACGAAATTCCCTCCAAAATTCGAAATTTCCGCCCATTTTCCAGGAGGAAAGGGTGACCCGTAGAAGAACATAATTAAATATCCCGCCGAAATTCCAACGTCCCGCCAGCGGAGCGTGGCAGGGGGGCACGGCCCTTTCCCATCAAAATTCAAACTTCCCCCGAGGGGGCGTGGTACTTTCCCGCCAAAAGCCGCCATCTTGGATAACGGTATCGTGTCATCAGCTGACGTCACGGCAGCCATCTGGTTCCACTACTTTAGTGTTATCGTTTCTTGGACGATTTACTTAAACACGATGAATTTAAAATCGTGTTTCAACATCCTGGAAAATTTATGTATCCAGTATCATTTCACAAGTTAATTTTCAGAAATCAGTTCACTTTCTATAAAAAAGAACACATCAAAGAAGTCCAATTTCTGTTTCCCTTGCTAACTGCAAATGCAGGAGAACCTCCCTCAATTCCACTATTTCACCTTAGCTAATTTCGCGGCAATAGTGTGGCCCGTGTAAACACACCAGACACTCAGACGTTTTGCGGCAAATATTGCCAAGGAAAAATGGACGAGAATGTTGCCGTACAACATGTAGCTGCATTTCGTGTGTCTTCGATGTAGACGGACAACAGTGCTGCACTATACTTCGGTAACATGCAATTTTTGTGGCCAATGTAAATGTAACTACACTCGGTGTACTGATGAAGAAGACTTTAGATGCCGAAATGGGAAGTGTAACATCAAAATTGTTGTAATCCGCAGGGACTATATTTTTTTCTGTTTCAGGATTATACTTACGTCCTTTACCCAAGAACTGAGATGGAAAACTAAAAACCAAATTACAAACACATGATTTGAAAATCGTATCACTTCTACTTGAGAAAGCAAATTTTAAAATAAACATAAAATAAAATATTGTCCATGCCTGTAGAACTGCGTATAGTTCAGAAATGTACCAAAGATGCGTTGTTATATTATCTTAAGGTTCTTAGCATACACGAATATAGTGAAATAAACTGTACATATTTTTTCCTACCACCCCTAGCGCCACATGCGCGCGCGACTAGATATGACTTCAAAACTGGAAAACTATATCATTCGCAAATATTATTCTTCATTTCATAGTAATTATTTCCAAATGGAAGATTTATGGACATTATTTTATATTATGTAACACGTGCATTAAGAAAAATATACATTACGGTACAGAGTATGCATCATAAAATACACTCCTGGAAATGGAAAAAAGAACACATTGACACCGGTGTGTCAGACCCACCATACTTGCTCCGGACACTGCGAGACGGCTGTACAAGCAACGATCACACGCACGGCACAGCGGACACACCAGGAACCGCGGTGTTGGCCGTCGAATGGCGCTAGCTGCGCAGCATTTGTGCACCGCCGCCGTCAGTGTCAGCCAGTTTGCCGTGGCATACGGAGCTCCATCGCAGTCTTTAACACTGGTAGCATGCCGCGACAGCGTGGACGTGAACCGTATGTGCAGTTGACGGACTTTGAGCGAGGGCGTATAGTGGGCATGCGGGAGGCCGGGTGGACGTACCGCCGAATTGCTCAACACGTGGGGCGTGAGGTCTCCACAGTACATCGATGTTGTCGCCAGTGGTCGGCGGAAGGTGCACGTGCCCGTCGACCTGGGACCGGACCGCAGCGACGCACGGATGCACGCCAAGACCGTAGGATCCTAAGCAGTGCCGTAGGGGACCGCACCGCCACTTCCCAGCAAATTAGGGACACTGTTGCTCCTGGGGTATCGGCGAGGACCATTCGCAACCGTCTCCATGAAGCTGGGCTACGGTCCCGCACACCGTTAGGCCGTCTTCCGCTCACGCCCCAACATCGTGCAGCCCGCCTCCAGTAGTGTCGCGACAGGCGTGAATGGAGGGACGAATGGAGACGTGTCGTCTTCAGCGATGAGAGTCGCTTCTGCCTTGGTGCCAATGATGGTCGTATGCGTGTTTGGCGCCGTGCAGGTGAGTGCCACAATCAGGACTGCATACGACCGAGGCACACAGGGCCAACACCCGGCATCATGGTGTGGGGAGCGATCTCCTACACTGGCCGTACACCACTGGTGATCGTCGAGGGGACACTGAATAGTGCACGGTACATCCAAACCGTCATCGAACCCATCGTTCTACCATTCCTAGACCGGCAAGGGAACTTGCTGTTCCAACAGGACAATGCACGTCCGCATGTATCCCGTGCCACCCAACGTGCTCTAGAAGGTGTAAGTCAACTACCCTGGCCAGCAAGATCTCCGGATTTGTCCTCCATTGAGCATGTTTGGGACTGGATGAAGCGTCGTCTCACGCGGTCTGCACGTCCAGCACGAACGCTGGTCCAACTGAGGCGCCAGGTGGAAATGGCATGGCAAGCCGTTCCACAGGACTACATCCAGCATCTCTACGATCGTCTCCATGGGAGAATAGCAGCCTGCATTGCTGCGAAAGGTGGATATACACTGTACTAGTGCCGACATTGTGCATGCTCTGTTGCCTGTGTCTATGTGCCTGTGGTTCTCTCAGTGTGATCATGTGATGTATCTGACCCCAGGAATGTGTCAATAAAGTTTCCCCTTCCTGGGACAATGAATTCACGGTGTTCTTATTTCAATTTCCAGGAGTGTAGCTTGTGTGGTTACAACGAAAAAGATTTTTAAGTTGGCAAGTGACAACATTAATTTCCTTATTAGGGTAGAATAAAAGAAGAAGACGGATTTAAACGCTTAAACATCTAGAACCAGTGTAATATTGCGTGAAAGACGGTATACCGTCAGTAGCGCTAGTAGGGTTACGGATTTAGTCAGTTAAACCAGAAATCTTACCGGCCCAGACCGTGCAGATAACAACATGCGTTGATGGTACGATATCTACTTAACTGTTGGATTATGAATTTGTTTCTTTATTGAAATATTTTACTTGGCAATGTTTGTACACAATGTGCCGACGGAAACATCTTCGTCACTTCCACCAGATATTAGCCTTCCACTGCCACACAGTAATCGATGGCCAGTGGGGAAAAGAAGATCGTGTCGACGACAGATGCCGATCTCTGCCCTGAACTGAATTACTTACAAAAATAATTGCAGTTGAGAGAGAAATAAATATCTTTGTGCTAACCGAGTGACATGTAATGAGATTACGTAACAGTATGCTGATTGAAGTCGTGCTGTAAAGGTCTGTTACGTTACTACTACTTTGTAATAACGTCAGCAGCAAGTAATAATCATTTTGTTCGATTTCTAATTTAGAAAGCATGCCGTGCTTCTTTATACTGTCAAGATTTATTGAAATTATAGTCCTGTTTTGAGGGCTGTTTATTGCAGAAATGGAAAAAAGTTTGAGATAAATGATTGATGAAAATCTTAAACACCAGCTACAGATAATTTACGCCCTTGTGCATTCCCGATACAGAATTAATCGTTGACAAATTTTCATGGCGTTAACATTTTTACTTTGGCTACTGAAAGTGGTTTCACTCAATATACAGGCTCTCTATGCACGAACTTGCTTATTGCTTATCAGAAAACTTCAAAAAATTTGTTGTGGCTTACACCTTGTGGAGCAGAAAGCCGAAGAGGACTAAGAACGATTAAATCAAATATTTAGTTCAGTGTAAATCTGAGCTTCTACTATAGTCATATATCGGAACCAAGGGCTGTAGCGCTGCACGCGCTTCTTACGGCAGCAGGATATCTACGTTGCTGATTATTTGCTTGACGGAGTCAACGCGCCTCGGATATGGCGGCCAGCATCTCACTGTGGGGACCAATTAATTCCAGCACCCATAAACCGAAACACCTGGCTCACTCGACAAGGACATCGTAAATCTTGAAGCAAGCGTTAGTAACAAATTAAATTTGCTTCCTTGTTTTTTGCAACGTAAATCTCCAACGTGAAGTCGTCTGTCTTTGTCCGTTTGGTGCATAGTTTCCATTTGGTCTTCACTGTATTACTCATCATACGATTCCCCCTGTAAAAATTCACACCTAAAGCATCTCTCTTGTTACCATAACTACTTTCTTTAAATCTTCCTGTGTGGCCAATGCGGATATTTTCACAATCACCGCTAGATATTTTATAAATCCCGTATTCTGCTATTTGTCTTCCTTTTGCCTTTACGAGGGCTTTTCAATAAAAACTGATCATATTTATTTTCTGACTGCGTACCTCTACTCATCCTCTTAATTTAGAAGGCCCTTCTGAAAACAGTCTTCTTTGGACACGATGCAATTGTTCCAGCGTTCATGCCAGTCTGAAAAGACATTCTGGAAACTATTTATTGAAATTAACTTCACAATCGCCTCCATAACTTTCACTATTATTTCTGATGATGGAAAATGCATCCCGGAGGGTGTTGCTTCACGTTAGGGAATAGAAAATGTTACACATGGATAAATCTGGATTATAGGAAGGTTGAAGGAAGCATCTCACATTGATTTGTGCAATATATTCGGTGACAACATCAACAATATGCGGCCGTGCAATGTATTGGTGCAGCATCCAGCAAGTTTCACAGATTGTAGTCTTACAGCCTGATATGGACCTGCGAAGTTTTCAGGGCATCCCTGAAGTATTGTCCAGTTATTAATATGCTTGCAAGTACAGGGTGGAGCAAATGTAAGTGGATCAGAAGAGAAGATATGAATGGACGTTAATGTTTGCATATACCCATACCACGTGACGCATACACCACGTGTACGTTCGACTCGTCTCGTCATCCACACCGATTCTGAGCGTAGTGTGGGCTGTGTCTTTGTGAGTGGAGCAGTGCAAAGGGGACAATGGCACTCACAGTGGAGCAGCGAGTGTTCGCTGTGGAAGGTTACGTCACAACAAAGTCTGCAAATGGTGTGGTCAGTTGTTTGCTGAGAAGCTTAGCGGTGTCAAAGTCCCACCAAAGTGTGCTATGTAACGCTTAGTGCGAAAATGGCATCAGATGGGATCTGTTTTGGACAAGTCAGAAAACATTTCGAAAAATACCAACACATGAGAAAATGTGGCTGCAGTTCATCAAAAAATGCTTGAGAGTCCTACCAAATCAACTAGACGCCTGTTCCAAGAGAGCGGTATATCACGTCGATTATGCGGACGAATACTCCCCCTGGACGTGCACATACATCCCCACCGAGAGTTTGTTTTTCATGCATTAAAACCAGTAGATGCTCCTCAGTGCCTCCAGTTTTTTGGTTGGTTGTTCATTGAGATAACAATGAATGGATTGGACATGGATTTGCTCCTTATGTCTGATGAAGCATGGTTTCGCCTGAGTGGTTATGTCAACTCACAGAATCACAGGTTCTGGGCAGCAGAGAATCCGCATTAACTTCCACGAAACACCATTCCATTATCAGAAGTTTGTGATTTAGTGTGCAGTGTCTGCACCCCGCATTATTGGTCCCATCGTCTTTCATCAGACGCTGACCTCGGCGCATTACGTTGCCAACATTTGGATACCATTTTTGGCAGCATTAACACAGGGAGAAAAGACCTACATTTACTTCCAACAGAACGGAGCAACTTCCCATGCACCCAGCCGAACTTCGGAGTACATTTACACAATCTGAAGACGGAGTTGTCAGCAGAGGTCAGTCTAGTCGCTGTCCTAGCTGGCTATCCCAGTAACCCGATTTGTCAGAGTGTGATTACTTTGATGTGGGGACCCCTCAAGTCTAAGGTGTATCGTTGCAATCCTCGTAGGTTTCAAGAAATGCAGCAGAACATTTTGAATGAGACTGCAGCGATTGCAGCATTCCTGCTTCGTTACGCCTTCAGCAACTTGCTGACCAGGGCCCGAAAGTGCCCAGAGGTGAATGGTGGTCACTCTCAACATCTGCTACAGTCAGGTTAGTATCACATTTCCTGGAATTCCGGGCCCCCTTTTATTTGCCCCACCCTGTACAAAATGCTGATAAACCACTCCATGAATCTCAAGAAATGAGAATACCACCAAATTCGTAGTAGAAATAACCAGTTTAGCGTGTTTTTTCTTTGGGCGGGAGGGGAGAAGGGAGGTGAGGTGTTAAGGAGGTTTATTTTCTTGGGGAAAGGTGATGGCAATTTTCACACTGAGCTTTGCTATTAGTTCCGAAGATCATATTTATATACTAAGTTCCATCGGCTGTGATTACTTCTGAAAGAAACTTCGAGCGTCACCTCCACAGTTGCGGTAGGCGATATTAAACAGGTCTCAACTTTCCTGGCTCTTAGTGGCGGGAACTAGGAGCGCCAGCAATGAAACTGGTATGTCGTATTACTTACGCATTGAGCTAACGTAATATAATGAGATTAAATTCTCGTGCGGGAATTCATGTCCGTTAAAAGCATTATTATCATCTTTTACTGAATAGTCCTCGTAGACTGAGGTGCATTCGCACTTTATGATTAAATGTTGTTCTAAATGCATTTCTGTCTCCGTTCAAAATATATGTTATAATTTTTGTGCTGGCTTGCCAGTTCTTAGCCCGTTCTGAAGTCAGATATAGAGGACGTACACATGTAAGGTTAGGAGTGGCGGGAGAACCTATGTACAGCTTTCGTCACCTATTTAGCTGATGATCCAGAACTTTTGGTTAGTATGACACCGCATACTATGTACTTTCCGTTACACATACCACCCACTTGTATGAGTTATATTTTATGTTATGTTTATAGTAAAGTAAACTTTGTCAGGTAGAAGAGATACGATTTTCAAAGTACACGTTTTCACGGTTTCAGAACTGAATCCTACATATCACCGTCAATTTCAAATCTGCAGCGACTTCTACGGTAAATGATGTGCTGCCGTTGGCTGAAGTGCATTAGTGCTATTTCCACTTAAAGAATTCTCTCTGGAGTAATGTGTAGCATCTAGGATTCAAAAATGGTTCAAATGGCTCTGAGCACTATGCGACTTAACTTCTGAGGTCATCAGTCGCCTAGAACTTTGAACTAATTAAACCTAACTAACCTAAGGACTTCACACACATCCATGCCCGAGGCAGGATTCGAACCTGCGACCGTAGCGGTCGCTCGACTCCTGACTGTAGCGCCCAGAACCGCACGGCTACTTCGGCCGGCATCTAGGATTCATTGTGAATACAGAGGAAGTGAAGAAGTCGGGCCACAAACTCTCATATGTGCTGCTCTGGCGTTCCTTGCATGTGATGATTTACCAATGGCTCGCTCAGCATACATTCATATGCACCGGATATCGTAAAGCTTTCGCACAAAGAATGCCTCGATCGCGAGGTCGTAAAACGTCAACGATATTGATGAGTTTCGACGATGCATGTATTGTCTATCACGCAATCTAAATATTGCTTGCTAATCGCAACATGGGTCGAGACTGAAGGTATCCAGTGATGAGCACAGGATGAGTCTACGAAACGTAATTGAACTGCTTAGTTGACGAGTAACTCACAACAGTTCTACAGCGCAAGAGGTGTTGATACGAAGCACGAGAACCAAAGAAACGTTGTATTATGTCTACAACAACAGTTACCGAAGCTGAAATTTCGTCAGAAAGGAACCCAAGGAATTTTGCAGAGTAAGAAACAAGTGGCAGATGAGATATTAATACATCTGCAAGACGAGTCAGTGGAATGTGTGACGTCGTATACACTCGACTGTGCGGACAATGTGCATGAGGAGTACAGATTACGATATGTGTTTAACATGTGAAATCGGCACTGAAACCGGTGTCGAGCCATGTAGTTCATCATACTTGTCGGACAGGGGACCACAAATCTCGTCTACAGTGAGACGTAGTATAAGACAATCGTTGTTCAAGGAGGGGATACGAAACATCATTACGTACATGGAAGCTCATCTGAAGCACAAGAAAACAACCACATAGATGTTCGTTTCATACTCTGAGCTTTTTAAGATTGCATGAGTGGAGTATATTTGAGAAAACTGCTCGCTACAGTATTTGAAGTCCCATTCATGAAAAAAAATCTTGTTTCCTCTTAAGATGATCTGCTCTCGCTTTTCCACTGAAATTTATGATCCTACCTCCGAAGTTGTCGTTACTTCACAGAAAATTTCTACCGTGATTCTTAATTGGTATCCCTGTTGGAAGATCAATTTTTTGTCGTGTTTCTGGTTCTTTCTGTTTTCCGTATGATTTGGCCTGATGGTTACATAATGTGGTCTTCGTTCCTTGCTATTCTGGCATTTCAGTAACAAAATCATACATCTGATTGTGCAGATCAGCTAACTCTTCGACATATATACTCACAGACTTTTGTACTTTTAAGCGAGCGTCATCCGGTATTCAATATTGATCCTCGTTTGAACTAAGCATCTTAGAGTCATTGGTCTTAAGTATTTCTCGGCAATACGCTGGTCTATGATTTGAACAGCATCAAATTATTGCTGCTTTGGTTCACTTTAGGATATACAATCAACCTTCGCAATGGCCACATGCCTCATCTTGGATGGCCGTTTGGCATTTGACATTTACATATCGAACATGTAAGCACAAGAACATACAAGGCGCACGAACGAACACAGTGAAAGCTAGTGTCGTAATGGCAGTGACTGTCAAAGCATTCACGCACAGCGCCGGAAGAGGACTTTCAGAGAGCAGGTAGGCCGTGTCCCACAGACTCTGCGGTTCCACATTGGACGCGACCGTGAGCAGGTAACTTCCAGGAATACTGGGTGCAGATTTCACAGATTTCTGTCTGGCTGCCAATTTCACTGTGTGCGGTTTTGATACATCATTTGCAGACAGACGAATGACGAAGCAAGTCTTCCTGGCAACACAACACCGTCTAAGATGCTAAAAGAGTCAAACAGGCGTGTAGATGGGTGAAGTTGTTCGATTATACCAGGAAAGCTGATGAACGTCAACCTTCATTAACAAATCGAAAATGATGGATTTCGGACATGTGTTCATAAGGAATTGTTTTCTTCTTTTGACATAAGGAATCTGTTCCAAATTTTTTTAAAAGTTTTTTGAAAAACTTGTATATAAATGTATATTTATAATGTATCTGAGCACTATTGTTTAATTTATGCCTCTAAACAGTGTTGATTTCAATATTTGTGGTAGTTTGTGAAATGAGTTGTTCAGATGAGTGTGTCATGTGAGATACGACATTGGGCCAACTCGCTTCGACCAATCAGGAAATAATGGATAGAGTTTTATAGTTTAAGTATTTAAACCACGAGGGAATTTCGAGCTTTAAAGATACGTGTAGACTATAAAACTTGTTAAAATCCCAGATCTCGTCGTACTGCTGCATTTCAAAGCCAATGTGGGATCTTGCTTACCCTTTTGGCTGATACCAGAAACACTTCAGTCCTCGTGGGTGAGTTCGGGGAACAGTTACTTTTCTACGATAATTTTTTTTATTTATTACGGCATTGCGACCAGAGACTGTAACATAACGTAAATGCTAGTCAGCTATCAGCCACCTAAAATTTTAGAATCTTCTAGTTGTAAGCTTTTGGTTCATCTGTGAGTCTCGGGATAGAACAGGGGCCTAGGATAGCTTCGGTAGATACAAGTCCACCAGCGACCAAAATACCAGTGGGACTTTCGTTTTTCCCGGCATGAGCTGAGTATTGGCTTTAATAAAAGCACGTGGTGGAAGGTGTGGCAGCAAACATGGCGTCTTTCGTAATATGGCACACGGTGTCTATAGAGAAATACTTCAAAATTAAACAATTATTCAGACATTCGACGTGTAGCAAACACATTCCGTCGGAGTAATGAAGGCATGTATTGAAAAACTAATATTGTGTACATCACCATGTTGTATGGGAACTCTTGCGTTGCAGGTAAGATTTGACAGTTAGCAGATAGCTTCCAGGAATACTGTATACAAATTTCGCTGATATCTGTTGGCTACAAATTTCTCTGGACGCAGTTTTCACACGGCTCCTGAAGACAGATAAATGAATATAAGTTAGTTCGTAACAGTAAGTGAATAATTATATGAAATTCATTAAAAATAGCTATTTATATCTTCATCTGATCTGGACGAACAAAATATAAAATGATAACTGAGGCCACTAGCTATCACCACTGAAATCCACACATCTGTATATATTTCATTTACTGAATAATTATGCAATTTAGTTCTCTTTGGTATGTAAATGTGCTAGATCGTCATACACAGAACATGCTTTCCTTACACCTAAACCTTCCCAACTATGTACCGTATAATACGCATAACTTACACTGAGAAGCCAAAATATTATGACTGTTGCACACTGCCACGTTGGATGCCGCCTGGTTGAGTTGCAGGTGCATGACGCAGTAACAAAAGTATGTAAGCGGAGCAGACAAGGACAGAGGATCACCCTAGCGAAGATATGGCTACAAATTGGGAAGTACATTGAAATAAGCGACTCTGACGAAGGGCGGATAAGTACACTCCTGGAAATTGAAATAAGAACACCGTGAATTCATTGTCCCAGGAAGGGGAAACTTTATTGACACATTCCTGGGGTCAGATACATCACATGATCACACTGAGAGAACCACAGGCACATAGACACAGGCAACAGAGCATGCACAATGTCGGCACTAGTACAGTGTATATCCACCTTTCGCAGCAATGCAGGCTGCTATTCTCCCATGGAGACGATCGTAGAGATGCTGGATGTAGTCCTGTGGAACGGCTTGCCATGCCATTTCCACCTGGCGCCTCAGTTGGACCAGCGTTCGTGCTGGACGTGCAGACCGCGTGAGACGACGCTTCATCCAGTCCGAAACATGCTCATTGGGGGACAGATCCGGAGATCTTGCTGGCCAGGGTAGTTGACTTACACCTTCTAGAGCACGTTGGGTGGCACGGGATACATGCGGACGTGCATTGTCCTGTTGGAACAGCAAGTTCCCTTGCCGGTCTAGGAATGGTAGAACGATGGGTTCGATGACGGTTTGGATGTACCGTGCACTATTCAGTGTCCCCTCGACGATCACCAGTGGTGTACGGCCAGTGTAGGAGATCGCTCCCCACACCATGATGCCGGGTGTTGGCCCTGTGTGCCTCGGTCGTATGCAGTCCTGATTGTGGCGCTCACCTGCACGGCGCCAAACACGCATACGACCATCATTGGCACCAAGGCAGAAGCGACTCTCATCGCTGAAGACGACACGTCTCCATTCGTCCCTCCATTCACGCCTGTCGCGACACCACTGGAGGCGGGCTGCACGATACTGGGGCGTGAGCGGAAGACGGCCTAACGGTGCGCGGGACCGTAGCCCAGCTTCATGGAGACGGTTGCGAATGGTCCTCGCCGATACCCCAGGAGCAACAGTGTCCCTAATTTGCTGGGAAGTGGCGGTGCGGTCCCCTACGGCACTGCGTAGGATCCTACGGTCTTGGCGTGCATCCGTGCGTCGCTGCGGTCCGGTCCCAGGTCGACGGACACGTGCACCTTCCGCCGACCACTGGCGACAACATCGATGTACTGTGGAGACCTCACGCCCCACGTGTTGAGCAATTCGGCGGTACGTCCACCCGGCCTCCCGCATGCCCACTATACGCCCTCGCTCAAAGTCCGTCAACTGCACATACGGTTCACGTCCACGCTGTCGCGGCATGCTACCAGTGTTAAAGACTGCGATGGAGCTCCGTATGCCACGGCAAACTGGCTGACACTGACGGCGGCGGTGCACAAATGCTGCGCAGCTAGCGCCATTCGACGGCCAACACCGCGGTTCCTGGTGTGTCCGCTGTGCCGTGCGTGTGATCATTGCTTGTACAGCCCTCTCGCAGTGTCCGGAGCAAGTATGGTGGGTCTGACACACCGGTGTCAATGTGTTCTTTTTGCCATTTCCAGGAGTGTATTACGCAGAGCTTGTGAACGAGTATCTCGAAAACGGCGAAGCTGTTCAAATGTAAACGAGCTACTGTCGTGAGCATCTACGGAAAGAGGTAGAAGGACAGTGAAACCATGACCAGACGCTGAATGGTTGGCCGCCCACGATTCTTCACAGAGCATAGGAATCGGAGTCTTGTCTGCTACCGTGCATCGTACATTGTTGAACCTTGATTTCAGCAGCAGACCACCGCTATGTGCTCACATGTTAAGTCAGCGGTATCGTCAGTTACGATTACAGTGTGCACGGTATCATCGGGAGTCGACCGTCGATCAATACAAACGTGGCGGCTCTTAGGATTAGTCACGTTATTTCTACACTAGTTCGACAGTCGTCTCCACAAAAGTCATAAAGGGGAACGGCAGTCTGAGACGTGCATTGCGCCACGGACTCAGGCTGGTGGGTGCAGTATTATGCTACTGGAGACATTCTCCTGCGCTTGCATGGGACCTGTGTTAGTAATCGAAGATAGCTGCAAAGCATCTGTATCCCTTCATGCTAAATATGTTCCCCAATGTCGATGTCATCTTTCAGCAGTATAATTGCCCCTGTGTCGGTGCCAGAAATGTGCTACAGTGGTTTGAAGAGCATTATAGTGAACTTACGGTGATGCTTCGCCGACCAAATTCGTCTGACGCAGATCTTGCAGAGTCCATCTGGGTCATTATCGGGTGCCATCACCGCGTATGCAAATCAGGGGCCTGTTATATATGCCAATTACATGACCTGTGCGTAGACATCTAATGTCACATACCTGCAAAAACCTACAAAAACTGCCGGACGTCTGATAAGCAAAATGCCGGCCGCTGTGGCCGAGCGGTTCTAGGCGCTTCAGTCCGGAACCGCGCGACTGCTACGGTCGCAGGTTCGAATCCTGCCTCGGGCATGGATGTATGTGATGTCCTTAGGTTAGTTAGGTTTAAGTAGTTCTAAGTTCTAGGGGACTGATGACCACAGATGTTAAGTCCCATAGTGCTCAGAGCCATTTGATAAGCAGAATCAGTGACGTATTTCGTTCCAAAGACGCGAAAACAAGTTAGTAAGCATGTAGACATAATATATGGGCTCACCAGTGTATTACCGAATAGTATTTCCAGTTTCGTTGATAAAGTATTAAATTTGCCAAATACGAAAGACACTCGTCATTTGAAGGTGGTAATTTAAATGTATTATTAGACTCCATCATTGAGTAAAGCGTAAGGATATGCTTCATTTGCTCATACCGCTTTAATTTTGTGGTGTGTTGTAGCTACAATTCGCGTTTGAGCAAATTTCATGTTTCATGTAATTGTGCATAAACTGTTAGGCGTAGGGTAATGTGTACAGTCCGAGAGGGACCAGGAGATTTGGTTCAAATGGCTCTTAGCACTATGGAACTTAACATCTGAGGTCATCAGTCGCCTAGAATTATTTGAACCTAATTAATCTAAGGACATCACACGCATCCATGTCCGAGGCAGGATTGGAACCTGCGATCGTAGCGGTCGCGCGGTTCCAGACTATAGCGCCTAGAATTGCTCGGCCACTCCGGCCGGCAGGGACTACGAGAGAAAAATCTTCTAATGACACACATCTTGTGATTAAATGTTGTACATATTTTAAATGATGATTGTTTTCTTGTATTTTGTATTCTTTGGAATGTTTGGAGTTAAAGCGGGGACTCATGAGTGCGAACGAGCTGCATCTCAGGTTCATTCCACTTCGAATGGGCATTTTGTGTTGGACGGTCACGCCGTGGAGATCGGTTTTTGAGGTAACGTGTATGCGGGGACCTGATATAGTGGTTATGGGACTTGTGATCGATTGATTTTGGGCGGTGAGCGGCAGCTCGTTAACTTTAACATTTGTTATAACTTAAAACAATTGCGATTCAAATAAGGGACTAGTAAGCAAGCTGGAACATTAGACCAAGGTAAGGCGTCAAGCAGTGTTGAACTTCGATTACTTTCGGCAGCAAACCTGGGTTTACTATTGAATAGACTGCAGGAATCTACTCGTAACTATGCGATCTCTGATATGTTGACAGTTACAGCGAAATTTATTTACTTATGATCTGGCGACTACTTCGTGTCTAGTTTAACGAAATGGTAGTCTGTTTTACGTCGATCAGTATTGTTTAAATAGTAACTGAGTGAGCTGTTACTTTCAACAGAACTACAAAAATTATCAGCTGCTGTTATGATTGCGAGTCTGTGTATTTAATGATTGAACAATATTTGTGTGACCACCATTTTAGTTCTTGTGTGTGTGAACTAATTGTATAAATCATCGGTTCGTTGCAATATAAACATTTTGACGATGGCTACATAAATTACTCAGGAGAATTTAACATTTTTACTACTTTATTAATATTTATTTTAATGAAACTTGTGTACTTACAGTTAATTCGCATTACTTGTTGATGCTTGAATAAATCTGATCTATGTTTGCAGTGATTTTATCTAGTTGGAATGAAAGGAGACATGTATCGATCCAATACTCTAAATTGAGCACTGTATTGTCCAACTATCTCTAGTACTTAATCTCATCACAAGGACTTATTTAGTAAATAGCGTTAGGGCATATCGGTTGCAGACTATTAGGCTCATTACAGTACTAATGCATCTGTTTCCTATCCCTTTTAAAATATCTTTGTGAGATGTTTCATAAATTTGAGACATCATTCATTAATCTATATTTTATGTAGAAACATTCATTTCTCATAGAAGTAATATTAGAAGGAAGCCCGTTTTCTTAAATTGATCTTCAAGAGATGTATGACCTCCGTTATTATCTCCTACTAATTCTTTAGCAGCTGAATATCAGCGTACATTGTTCTACTAAAACTTTAACAATTTTCGGTAAGATTACGTTTGTGGTGAACACTCCCAGTCAAAGAAATTTATGACGGCTCGATATTCCAGTCTATTCAGTAGAACGAAACATAACGAAAGCGACTGCTTTGAAAAAAATAATAGAAGGTATGAACAAATACTATTCTGCTGATTATCGCATGACATACGTTACTTCAGACAT
Source organism: Schistocerca cancellata (assembly GCF_023864275.1). Classification (NCBI taxonomy): domain Eukaryota; kingdom Metazoa; phylum Arthropoda; class Insecta; order Orthoptera; family Acrididae; genus Schistocerca; species Schistocerca cancellata. The sequence goes on from NC_064629.1 coordinate 897,956,654, forward strand.
AGACCACCATTATTAGGAAAATTCATTGAGATAATCACCATCTCTGTGGCGGGCAGAAAATCCTCTCCAATGTCTAATATGTTTTGCGCCGTCAAGACGAGGGAGCTTGACGTGGGTGGATTCCGTGTAGAGAAGGCGAATTCCAGTAAGCTGGTAACAGGGGCGAAGGCCAAATAGGGCTACTACATGCGCCTATGGGTGGAAGACTCTTAACACTCGCAGATGCTAGGAATGACGTCAGAGAAAAAATTGTGGGCACTAGTATGCTGGAGGCTGGAAATGGCTTCCGTTATGGACAGAGTGTGGCTGATGATAGAGAAAATTCGTATTAAAGTATTATATGACAACTGGTGACATAAATAATAGGCAAATGTATCAACATAGGTAGAGTAAGAAACTAGAATTACTGATGACCACACCATTACTCAGGAACTATTATTATTGAAGTAATGGTGTGGTCATCAGTAATTCTAGTTTCTTACTCTACCTATGTTGATACATTTGCCTATTATTTATGTCACCAGTTGTCATATAATACTTTAATACGAATTTTCTCTATCATCAGCCACACTCTGTCCATAACGGAAGCCATTTCCAGCCTCCAGCATACTAGTGCCCACAATTTTTTCTCTGACGTCATTCCTAGCATCTGCGAGTGTTACGAGTCTTCCACCCATAGGCGCATGTAGTAGCCCTATTTGGCCTTCGCCCCTGTTACCAGCTTACTGGAATTCGCCTTCTCTACACGGAATCCACCCACGTCAAGCTCCCTCGTCTTGACGGCGCAAAACATATTAGACATTGGAGAGGATTTTCTGCCCGCCACAGAGATGGTGATTATCTCAATGAATTTTCCTAATAATGGTGGTCTATGTCTGAAGTAACGTATGTCATGCGATAATCAGCAGAATAGTATTTGTTCATACCTTTTATTATTTTTTTCAAAGCAGTCGCTTTGGTGACAGATAAATTAAATAATAGGCAAATGTATCAACATAGGTAGAGTAAGAAACTAGAATTACTGATGACCACACCATTACTCAGGAACTATTATTATTGAAGTTACGCCATCTGAAGTGTTCTGTAGCTTCTAAAATCATGTCGTTAATAAACTGTTTGTGATAAATCGGATGTCGTTTATTGGCTCTCATTGAGGAAAATTAATTTAGCTGCAGAAAATGTATATGCGATGCCTGACACAGGGGAGGTAGCGTGAGGTAGTAAAACACAATAATTAATTGTTGGGGACCAAAGTACAGAGCTCTAAACAGCTTATTTTCACGGTAGAATTCATCAGACATTAACAATTATGGAAAAAATAAGAAGTAGTCGTTTGTCGACAATATGTACAAAAGCGAAATTTAAAAGTCACTTTATATATTTCTTTATCAGCAGTATTAAAACAAATTCCCAAGAAACACTAGAAATATATGCTGTAGAGAAACTACACAGAGCTGGATCCAGGATTTGGTGTGTTATTTCGGGCACCTAGAGTGTAAAGAAAATGGCTCTGAGCACTATGGGACTTAACTTCTGAGGTAATCAGTCCCTTAGAACTTAGAACTACTTAAACCTAACTAATCTAAGGACATTACACACATCCATGCCCGAGGCATGATTCGAACCTGCGACCGTAGCCGTCGCGCGGTTCCAGACTGTAGCGCCTAGAACCGATCGGCCACTACGGCCGGCTAGAGTGTAAATGTGACTAATATTTATTCATTATCTCTACTATTTTGTTTTCCTACAGCTCAGGGTGTGGAAAATTATTAATTCTGTTGTGACATGTCCCGTATGATAAAACAGGTTACATTAGCAGAAATTTTACAGAGCCTCTGAGTGGCCTTGTTAAGTGGTTCTTCCGTGAGGGAGCGGACAGGTCTCTATTTAACAAAGCGAAGGTCAAATGAAACCCAAATCCCGCAATTATTATATGACCTCATGTAAACCATGGAACTAATCAGTCAGGTGGATGGATTGTTGCTTAATATCCGGAATCATATCTCTGTACTACATCAATGTTCATTACCGAAAGTAAGATCATATTGAGTATGAACTGAATTTGTGATCGAATTCAGGATATCTTGATGGGTGTGTCCGAGGGCAGATATTATAAATAGCAATGCTTTCCCGTTTTTCGACGATTTCATTTGCATAACTTCTCAGAATTCACTCGTCAGTGCCTGACAGAGGCTCGTTCGAATAAACGTCAGACTATTTCTCTACCATTCCACTCCCTAACAGTGCTTGGGAAAAATGACCACTTAAATGTACCTGCATGAGTTGATATTTCTCTTCTTTTATTGTGATGATCATTACTCGCTATGTAGGTTGACGACAATAAATATTTCGTGCGACAGAACTGGGTCAGTTATTAAAGCGATTTAAGTGTTACCCCCCTGTTTATTAGCTATTGTAAGTAGGCTGTTTATGTTTTCTTATCGGCAACGTTACGTAGCACTCGGTATGAAAATCACTGGCTGTGCTGTGTGCAGTCTGTGGCTAGTTTGCATTGTTGTCTGCCATTGTAGTGTTGGGCAGCGGCAGCTGGATGTGAACAGCGCGTAGCGTTGCGCACTCTACAAGGACTACAGTGGGTCTACACCTTTGATGATCCAACAATACCATTATTTCTACAAGGACTGCAGTGGGTCTGCACCTCTGGTGGCCCACCAATACCGTAATCTCTACCAGGACTGCAGTGGGTGTACTCTGTGATGACCTACCTACCAATATTCTTCAAAACGTCGAATGACTCTGCTGTGGGTTTGCTCTGTTGTGGCCCATTACCTGTCAGCATGTCAAGAGTCAGCACTGTCTTTCCGTTAGAAGGACAACACTACTTCTTCAAGACTTCATGGAAATCCACTACTTCCGTGTGCATTATCTTTTACTGCTCAGACTTTGAAAAAAAAAAAAAAAACACTGAAATTTTACTGTGATGAACAATCTGGACTGTCTTTATGGACTGTGAGAAAATTTTAGCTTTTGACCAACATTGTATAAATAAGTGTGTGCATTTGATATCTTTGTTATTGTAATTATGAAATTTTTTTTCAAATCATTATTGGGCACTGCGCAAAACAATTTGTAAAATTTTTTGTGGGGAGCATGGGGGCTATGTAAGTAGGCTGTTTATGTTTTCTTATCGGTAACGTTACGTAGCGCTCGGTATGAAAATCACTGGCTGTGCTGTGTGCAGTTTGTGGCTAGTTTGCATTGTTGTCTGCCATTGTAGTGTTGGGCAGCGGCAGCTGGATGTGAACAGCGCGTAGCGTTGCGCAGTTGGAGGTGAGCCGCCAGCAGTGGTGGATGTGGGAAATGAGATGGCGGATTTTTGAGTACAGAATGGATATTATGAACTGCTATGTATATCATGCTTTTTCAACACTATTAAGGTAAATACATCGTTTGTTCTATATTAAAATCTTTCATTAGCTAACTATGCCTACTAGTAGTTAGTGCCTTACGTAGTTTGAATCTTTTATTTAGCTGGCAGTAGTGGCGCTCGCTGTATTGCAGTAGTTCGAGTAATGAAGATTTTGGTGAGGTAAGTGATTTGTGAAAGGTATAGATTAATGTTAGTCAGGGCCATTCTTTTGTAGGGATTTTTGAAAGTCAGATTGCGTTGCGCTAAAAATATTGTGTTTCAGTTTAAGCACAGTCATGTATAATTTTTGAAAGGGGACATTTCACTGTGAACACTAGTGCGTCCTCAGCAAGCAGCCTCGCCACTGATGCTTGTTTGCGGAAGACTTTTAGTTTTCGACTGTTTCTGCGCCCCCCCCCCCCCCCCAAGTATCCACACACAGCCGCAACCCACATTTAAACTATGAGAGTATTAGGCGGAGAACATTATTTGCAATTTGCTCTTTAAACATTAGAGTACTTTTATAATCCTTATTTCGCGCGTTTAATCAAAGGAACTATAGTATATTTTCAATTTCAATGATTCGGTGATGTTTTAGCGCATTGTTTTCCAGAATAATATATTACACCAATTATATTGTAGGAAATGAGGTGCTAGTGGAAGTAAAGCTGTGGGGGCGGGTCGTGAGTAGTGCGTGGGTAGCTCAAGATTGCACTGGACTCGGTCTCCTGCCCGACTGGATCCGACCCGACCCCTCTTGACTCAAACAGCAAATCGACACACATTGGTGCCCCGTTAGTACCACCATCGCCTCCCGGCCATACATGAGCCGACGCTTTTGAGCGGCCCTGTGTTTTAAAAAATGGCTCTGAGCACTATGGGACTTAACATCTGAGGTCATCAGTCTCCTAGAACTTGGAACTACTTAAACCTAACTATCCTAAGGACATCACACACATCCATGCACGAGGCAGGATTCAAACCTGCGACCGTAGTGGTCGCGTGGTTCCAGACTGTAGCGCCTAGAAACGCTCGGGCACTCCGGTCGGCCCCTGTGTTTCACACCTGTGCTGTCGCAGCTGTCAGAGAATCGCTCAAGATCAGTGACTCGGATGGAATGACCGATATTTTGCTGTGTTAGAAATGTTGCTTCAAGAAACGAATGTGGGTATGCGACTTTAACGAAAGCAGAAGTGATGGAGAGTTTCTTAAAACACATTTATGAATTAGGCAATGTCCGTTAAAATTTCGGGAGAAGCACAGGCTTCAAATTGAGGCGTTCAACTACATTTTGGATAAGGTGAACCTATTCTGACCTGGAGCAGTGATTTTAGAGTTTGCAGTTCAGTGGAACAGAGGTTGAGTGTGACATTAAAGGAGAATTATTTCTGTTCAGTAAAGGCAAAATGTGGATGTTACAAGTATGCGTTATATAGAGAGTATGCATCACATGAGGCAGATTTTTTATGTGAGAACTATTAAAGGATTTTAAATAAAACAAACTTTATCTACATTCTACATCGTTACTCTTTATGTCTACATATTTATTTTTCAAATTAGTCACCCTGGCTACGATCGCATTTCTCCCAACGAGAGACCAGTTTTTTGATACAGTCACTATAGGGTACCTAATTTTGTGGATGTAGCTCCAACTCTCCTCTCCTTGCACCGCTTCATCACAATGAAACTGAAGTCCTCGAAAGTATCCTTAAAGTTTTGGAAACAGATGAAAATCTTATGGGGCCAAATCGGAGCTGTACGGAGGATGATCGATGATGGTGATCCCAAGACGTCGGATTGTGGCAGATATCGCAGCTCTCGTATGTGGTCTGCCTTTGTCACGGTAAAGGGAAAGGTGCTCCATGTATGGACGAACGTATCGAATTCGACGTTTCATTACAGCACGCTGTCTCTCACGCAACGAGTTAGTTCTGTTACACACCGCATGTTACGCGCTACAATTCGGACTCCTCTAGCGGCAGTTGGCTGCTAATCTGTAGACATGAAGAATAAACTTGTTGAATGTTAACAGAGTTCGTTTTCCTAAAAAAGCTTTGAGAGTTCCAATACAAAAAAAGTCGGAGGAGTTACTTTCCAGCACACCGTCGAACTTTATAATAAAAATTGTGAGACACTAACGTTCCACATAAGTCTCACATCAACGTCATTCTTGGAAATACAATAAGGCATATTGCCATAGTACACTCGCTTCCAGTGAACAATTTAAACATGATGTGCAAATTTTAATTTCCCATACCTTCCTTGCTTCTTTTTCTGACTTACCTGCATTTAAAATCCCTTATCAGAATTTTAACATATCATATGTGGGGCTGCTAAGGTTTCAGGTTTTATTTATTTCCCTACTATTATAACAACGTGACAGCACCAAATAGGTATTTGCGACATGTGTAACGGCACAAATATTTGTGTGACCATGATAGTCTATCCTGTGCAAGCCTTTTCATTTCTGTGTAACTACTGCAACCTTCATCCATTAGAGCCTACTTTCTGTAGTTTAGTTTAGTTACGTCATATTCCGTAGATCATTTTGACGATTATTTTATGGATATGATATGAAATAAGTCAGATTACCAGATATGTATACATACATTAATAGTGCTAATATTAACATCACTGAAATTTTTAGTTCTCCACATGCCACTACATTTAGAGGTACAAATTGTTTTACTAGTTCTGAAATAGAGACTCGTCCATGGAATAAAAGGAGTTGTCCAAAAGGAATGATTTTAAGTTAAATTTAAAACTTGATCTGCTACCCTTTATGTTGTTGGGCAGACGATGAAAGAATTTTGTTGCTGAATAATGTACTCCGTTTTGAACAATTGACCAATAACGGCTGGGAAAGGTCATTATTACTCTAGCGTTGTACGTATGAACATCACTGTTCTTCGCGAATTGAGATGGATTGTTTATAACGAATTTCATTGGCGAATATATGTACTTCGATGGTGCAGTTAAAATACGTAACTCCTTGAATTGGTACCCACATGACGTCCTTGGCTGAACACCACTAATTATTTTCGTTTCTCTCTTTTGTGCAATCAATACTTTATGTCTAAGTGATGAGTTACCCCAGAAAACTATTCCATAAGATAGTATTGGGTGGAAATATGCAAAATGAGTTATGAGGTTGATCTGTTTATTACAAAGACTAGTGACTATACGAAGAGTGAAAGAAGCTGAACTTAATTGTTTGAGAAGCTTAGTAATATATTTGTTCCAGTTCAAGTTGTCGTCAATGTGATCACCCCTAAAATTTGCAGAAATCTACACTGTTAACTGAACATTGTTCATATGCTACATCAGTTACCGGTATGACTCTAATCAGTGTACAGAACTGGATATAGTGCGTTTTTTCTAAATTAGGGGAGAGTTAATTTTTTGAGAACCACTTAATAATTCTTTGAAAGACATCCTTAACAATATCTTCAGCTGCATTTTCTGGAATGGGATTTATTATAATACTCGTGTCATCTGCTATAAGTACTAGTTCTGCTTGCTGAACGTTAAGTGAGAGCTCATTCACATGAATAATGAACAGCAGAGGATCCAAAAATTGAACCCTGTGGGACTCCCTATGTGATAACTCCCCATTCACCGGAATATACCACCCTCCGAACATCATTTGTGTTATTCAGCGCTACTTTTGGTTTTCTGTTCGTTAAGTATGATTCAAACCAGCTGTGTGTACAGCCATCAATTCCATAAAACCTGAGTTTATCTAAGAGTGTGACATGATCCACACAGTCAAATGCCTTGGAAACATCACAAAAAATACCAACTGGCGATAATTTTTTATTTTGGGCTTGTACCAGCTGATGGGTAAATGTGTAGATAGCATTCTCAGTCGAGTAACCCTTGACAAAAGCGTATTTCAATCTCTTGGGAAAAATTTCCTGTGCCAGCGAATCATCACATATATCACTAAGGACTCCACTTATTAAGTTAGCACAACACTTCAAAAATCTGTTAGAGACTCCATCAACACCACATGAGCTCTTGTTTTTCAGTATATTTAGAATTACCTTAATTTCAATGGAGCATGCTGTTGCTATTTCTAACGGCCAAAAGTCCTGGAAATGAGATTTTTAACATATCTTTTTGCTTCTTCAACTGAACCCCTTAACGCTAGTTCTGCTGCTACATTCAGAAAGTGATTGTTAAAAATACTTGCAACTTGTGAATTATCACTCACAACGTCATCATTTAGCTTTATTGCTATGGTATGCTGTGAACTGTCAGGGTGCCACGTCTCCCGTTTGACAACATTCCATATAGTTTTAATCTTATTATCCACATTATTAATTTCTGTCAGAACACATAAGCTTCCAGACTTCTTAATGACTTTCCTTAAAATATTACAGTATCTTTTGTAGTAAGCCAGTAACGTCGGATCCTGACTTACTTTTGCCTCACCATGTATTTCCCTCATCCTCTTACACCATATCTTAATTCCCTTAGTAATCCATGGCTTACTTGACTTTGTAATGGCTTTTTTGGATAACATTTCAGGAAAGTAACTCTCAAATATTGAGACAAATTTGCGGTGGAATAAATTGAACTTGGAATCAGCGTCATTTTCTGTGCATACTTCATCCCATTCTACCTCTCCTAGGTTGCTCTTAAAACTCTGTACCCTGTTCGCATCAATAAGCCTCCCTGCCTTGTATGAACCTTCCTGAAGCCTGTAAGGTGCTATATGTGGTATTTCCATTAACTGTGTACCATGGTCAGATAGCCCATTAACACATTAATTGTTTCTGCCTGAGCAATGTCCATGAAAATGTTATCGATAAGTGACCTGCTATCCTGCTGCACACGAGTTGGAAAATTTACAACAGATACTAGATTGAAACAACCAAACCAAGATTCTAGCTGATTTTTCTTACCCGTATCTTTTAAGAAATCTACATTAAAATCACCACACACCATTAACTGCTTCATTTTTCCCGACAGGTAGCTCAATAATGCCCCTAGATGTTTCACGAATAGCTGAAAGTTACCTTTAGGGGATCTGTACATACATTTCATGTACTTTAAGTTCAATACAGATATATTATACAGTGAAAAATTATTTATTCCATAGCACCGAAAATTCATCTTCATTTACTACAGACAACGCAGTCTCTTTCTTCCGTATTTGCAATTACGAGGATTAAATATCGGGATGGAGCCACTGAGTAAGTAACTAGGTAGTTGTAGGCTGGTGAATTTTAGTTTTGAAAATCAAGCATCTCATTGACGCAACAAGATGTCTCTTTCACTTTTTTCTCCATCTTTAATTCAATTTTCAGCATGTCAGTTACTTTTCATATGGAGGGCAAAAACTCATTAAAAATGATAATCTCCACAATCACTTCAACGTTTAGCTTGGTTTCGTAGCACTTTTCTGGATTTTCTAGTTGTATCTCTTCAAATTCCAATATTTTCTGTTAACTGATTGTTTTTCGCTTTTCATTGTTTCGTTTGAAATTCATAGTATTCTTATTTTTCGGTCACTGGGACTTTCTTCTTGGTTATGAGTATTGTTATGGTCGTTTATATGTTCGTCTTTTCTACTCAGAATGGCTGATCTTCAGAGGCATTATCAGGAATGCACGAGGTACATGTCGAAGAGAGAAGAGCAGATGTATTCTTGGAATCTAACTTTTCGTAATTCTAGGCTGTGGACCGCCGAATGCGGATTTGGTCTTATTACTTCTAAGTGGAGAATATTGACAAAAGCAATAGAAACTACTGCTGAAAAAGCTCAGAAGATCGTGAAACGTATCTGTTTACTGCACAACATATACTCTGACCGATAAGGAGATTTATCAGTATCAGTAATTCAGACTGCCTTTAAATAACGCAATGCGGAAAACCATGTCTCGAAAGATAACAGACTGTTAAGCGACTCAACACGTCCATCGGAGGACGAGAGAGAAACTTTCGAGCGTTATTTCAATGGTCTAAGAGTTTCAGTTCCCTGAAAAAGACAGTGTTTGTATATTAAGATCCAATTTCTATCTTTATAATTAATTTTCAAATTATCCAAGAAGATTCTATTAAGCAAGGACTTCAAAAGGTAGCTTGGCTATTTTTAAATTTACTATCATATGCAATAAAGGATGAAAACATACTTTGTATGTTAAATTGCTTTCCTACATTTTCTCAGATGATAGGTTTGAGATCAGGATTGTGATGTAACTAGTCAGGTTGGTCCCAAAAGACTCGCTGAATTTGTTACTAACTCTATTACAGCACTTTTATCCATGTTGACATGCAAATTCTCCTGTAACGCTGCTACGACAGTTTCCGAATTCGGGCCAACTACTAATGCCAAAGCAGACACATTTGATTGGCTTACACCCTTCTCACGTCCGAATTCGGGACTACTTCTAATGCCAAAGCAGACACATTTGATCGGCTTACACCCTTCTCAGGGAGTTGGTGCGACGGACCTGTCCCGTTAAAGTGCCCATTGAACGCCCAACTGGTCCGCCAACCTGACCGTAAACCAGCTCGCTGATACTGTCCTGGCGTACTCTGGCGCCAGCACACCATGCAGCATAGAGGTTACGTGAGTATCGATGGAGGCCAACGACAAGACTCGCTGGAAACACACCGCCAACGCCCTCTCATCCGCTAGTACGAGTATTTAGGATAGCCGCCACAGACCAGAACGCCAGTTTGGCCAGTTAGTTCGAGCCTGTACGCCGTGCGGGATCCAGCGTGTCACAGAGACAGAGCCGCAGACTTAGCCTTTAGTGCAGACACAGGCAGCACTTAGCAGCATTATAGTGAACATCGCGGAGTTCCATTTCACCCGCATTCATCTACATCTACATCTACATTTATACTCCGCAAACCACCTAACGTTGTGTGGGGAAGGGTACTTTACATGCCACTGTCATTACCTCTCTTTCCTGTTCCAGTCGCGTATGGTTCGCGTTAAGAACGACTGCCGGAAAGCCTCCTTGCGCGCTCGAATCTCTCTAATTTTACATTCGTGATCTCCTCGGGAGGTATAAGTAGGGGGAAGCAATATATTCAATACCTCATCCAGAAACGCACCCTCTTCAAACCTGGACAGCAAGCTACACCGCGTTGCAGAGCGCCTCTCTTGCAGAGTCTGATACTTGAGTTTGCTAAATATATCCGTAACGCTATCACGCTTACCAAATAACCCTGTGACGAAACGCGCCGCTCTTCTTTGGATCTCTATGTCCTCTGTCAACCCGACCTGGTACGGATCCCACAATGATAAGCAATACTCAATTATAGGTCGAACGAGTGTTTTGTAAGCCACCTTCTTTGTTGACGGACTACATTTTCTAAGAACTCTCCCAATGGATCTCAACCTCGCACCCGCCTTACCAACAATAAATTTTATATGATCATTCCACTTCAAATCGTTCTGTACGCATACTCCCCGATATTTTACAGAAGTAACTGCTACCAGTGCATTGAGGCTGCGTGGACTATACAGAAGAGAGCCTGTACCACAGCCCACGGAAACTTAAGTAGCACTTGAATGAAGAACCCAATTATTCTTTGCGTGCAGTTCATGTGCAGGATACCGGCCACCAATCAACATCCTCTCCTTGCTTCCCTTGGTATAGCTCTATAGAGACAACGAGATAACATAAAAGCGGCTAAAGAGAATACAATAGTGGCGACGAGAAAACTTCGTGAAGAAAAATTTGCTTGCTTCTCTTGTGGTTAGGATTGCAGAGGTTACTAACTGCTACTTTTTTGTTGTGTTAGTTCATGTATTCCTGGAGGAGACCCGCAAAACTAATCAAATTTCTGGTTTCAGAGGCTTTGTTGTCCGCTCCCGGTAGCTGAGTAGTCAACACAACAGAATATCCATCCTAAGGGCTCGGGTTTCGATTCCCGGTTGGGTCGGAGATTTTCGCTGCTCAGGGAATGGGTGTTGTGTTGTCCTTATCACCATCATTTCATCCCCATCGACGCGCAAGTCCCCGAAGTGGCGTCAAATCGAAAGACTAGCACCCGACGAACGGTCTACCCGACGGAAGGCCCTATTAACAAGACATTTACATTTTAGAGGCTTTGCTTGCTTGTTTTTTGCTATAACGTATTTGCGTGAACCAAGTCTACCCGTCCCCCTGCACCCCCTGCCACAGCACCTCAGACGCAGACGGTTAATGTAATCGATGTAGCACAAACTTTTCAGTATTAGAACCAACAAACTGCTGCTTTGCTGACGACGGTACAACAACTTCTGGCTGCACAACAGACCGATCGACACGCCCAACAAGTGTCGCAGCCCAGCATACCTACGTTCCAGCAATTGAACACACGGAAGAGGAATAGCACGAATACCTGACACAGTTCCAAGCTCAATGTGTAGTTCATAACGTTGATGGTTCTGTGAAGCTACAATACTCTCTTTCGATTGCGGGGTCCCCAGTGTTGAGGTTAATACAAAATCTTTTCCCAACTGCGTCTCCCTCAGTTATGACGAAGTAACCGCTGCATTAACCAAGTACTTTGAGCAGCAAGTTCAAGTAGCGGAATCCAGACATCAGTTCTTTCGTTTGCAGACAAAGTCGGAACAGACGTGTGTGGTATACAGAATTAACGGACATGACTAAGAAGTGTAAATTTAAGTGTAGTTTTGCTAACTTTTACAGTGACCTCATGATTCGAGACGCTATAAAACTCAGTGTCCGCGATAGTAGAATACGGGAACAGATCCTCAAGTACTCTGATCCATCACTTCCTCAAGTGTTGCAAATCGGGTGCAATAGCGGCCGATAAGTATGACCACGCCCCGATTTGTCGGGTCGAGTCGCCCCTTGCTCGCGACTGTCCCAAGCAGCCACAACAGCGAGCGCTTATAGAGCGGCGCTGACAGCCACGTGAACACGTAAACAGACCTGTGAAGTCTTGCCCTAGATGTTTTTCTCCCTATGAAAGACTGGAATACCCATCATATAACGCAGTGTGTTAGACATGTGGAAAATAGGCCATGTCCAAGCAATCTGTTTTCAACAGCACAAAGAAGCTAATTTTGCCCGCTCCCAGATCACAGGCCGGCCGCGGTGGTCTCGCGGTTAAGGCGCTCAGTCCGGAACCGCGCGACTGCTACGGTCGCAGGTTCGAATCCTGCCCCGGGCATGAATGTGTGTGATGTCCTTAGGTTAGTTAGGTTTAAGTAGTTCTAAGTTCTAGGGCACTGATGACCATAGATGTTAAGTCCCATAGTGCTCAGAGCCATTTGAACCATTTTGAACCAGAAAACAGCCTCGTGCACATGCTGTGAACGTTGTGTTATCCAAAGCTGCAATAGGTTCTGACAATCGTAAGATTAAGGGTGTGGCTCACTTTCGCCCTAGTGCTGTGCAACGACGCTATTAGAAACTATTTTTCTCATTACGCATTGCTGGCCGTCGAGTGAACTTTCAGTTAGACACAGGTGCATACGTCACTTTGTTAATCGTGCCACGTACGAAGAGTTAGGCTCACCACACCTTTCTAAAACTCGCTAGCACCACACTGCTTAAAACAGACAGGAAATTCCAGAGATTATACAGTGTGGCTTTCCTGACACACACAAATCTCACTCCAGGACAGTGAATTTTACGGTATTGAAATCAAGAGACAGTGACATCATTTTTGGTTTAGATGCCTTTGCTTTGTTTGGCCTTAGTATACAAGACAATGTACTTTCGATATCGGCTTTGGATCCGAAATCCAATGTAGCTAGCTTGCTTAAAGAATCTCCTGAACTATTTTCCGAAGGAATGAGAAAAGCTAATAGCTTTGTACCGCGTATTACTCTGAAAAACAATGAAAAGCCCAAGTTTTCTCGGACCCACTCTGTTGAAATTGCTTTGGGAGGCAAAGTAGCCAGTGAATCGAAATAATTGCCAAATACACTCCTGGAAATGGAAAAAAGAACACATTGACACCGGTGTGTCAGACCCACCATACTTGCTCCGGACACTGCGAGACGGCTGTACAAGCAATGATCACACGCACGGCACAGCGGACACACCAGGAACCGCGGTGTTGGCCGTCGAATGGCGCTAGCTGCGCAGCATTTGTGCACCGCCGCCGTCAGTGTCAGCCAGTTTGCCGTGGCATACGGAGCTCCATCGCAGTCTTTAACACTGGTAGCATGCCGCGACAGTGTAGACGTGAACCGTATGTGCAGTTGACGGACTTTGAGCGAGGGCGTATAGTGGGCGTGCGGGAGGCCGGGTGGACGTACCGCCGAATTGCTCAACACGTGGGGCGTGAGGTCTCCACAGTACATCGACGTTGTCACCAGTGGTCGGCGGAAGGTGCACGTGCCCGTCGACCTGGGACCGGACCGCAGCGACGCACGGATGCACGCCAAGACCGTAGGATCCTACGCAGTGCCGTAGGGGACCGCACCGCCACTTCCCAGCAAATTAGGGACACTGTTGCTCCTGGGGTATCGGCGAGGACCATTCGCAACCGTCTCCATGAAGCTGGGCTACGGTCCCGCGCACCGTTAGGCCGTCTTCCGCTCACGCCCCAGTATCGTGCAGCCCGCCTCCAGTGGTGTCGCGACAGGCGTGAATGGAGGGACAAATGGAGACGTGTCGTCTTCAGCGATGAGAGTCGCTTCTGCCTTGGTGCCAATGATGGTCGTATGCGTGTTTGGCGCCGTGCAGGTGAGCGCCACAATCAGGACTGCATACGACCGAGGCACACAGGGCCAACACCCGGCATCATGGTGTGGGGAGCGATCTCCTACACTGGCCGTACACCACTGGTGATCGTCGAGGGGACACTGAATAGTGCACGGTACATCCAAACCGTCATCGAACCCATCGTTCTACCATTCCTAGACCGGCAAGGGAACTTGCTGTTCCAACAGGACAATGCACGTCCGCATGTATCCCGTGCCACCCAACGTGCTCTAGAAGGTGTAAGTCAACTACCCTGGCCAGCAAGATCTCCGGATCTGTCCCCCATTGAGCATGTTTGGGACTGGATGAAGCGTCGTCTCACGCGGTCTGCACGCCCAGCACGAACGCTGGTCCAACTGAGGCGCCAGGTGGAAATGGCATGACAAGCCGTTCCACAGGACTACATCCAGCCTCTCTACGATCGTCTCCATGGGAGAATAGCAGCCTGCATTGCTGCGAAAGGTGGATATACACTGTACCAGTGCCGACATTGTGCATGCTCTGTTGCCTGTGTCTATGTGCCTGTGGTTCTGTCAGTGTGATCATGTGATGTATCTGACCCCAGGAATGTGTCAATAAAGTTTCCCCTTCCTGGGACAATGAATTCACGGTGTTCTTATTTCAATTTCCAGGAGTGTAATTGTGTAATTACTCCCATTCGAGTTATTCAATGGGCAGGTCCACTAGTTTCGTTGCCTAAGCCTTCTCGTCGCTTTTGCATTTACGTTTACTTCAAGTCTACAGTCAAGCCACAGATAATAGTTGACACTTATCCGTTACCTCACCCTGAGGAACTCATAAACAGGTGCGGTGACGGACGTTACTTTTCCGAGACAGATTTGCGTGGTTCCTGCTCGCAAATTCCATTGGATGAAGAATCTCAGGAAGTGTTTTTGTAAATACACACTTAAGACTGTTAAAGAATTTGCGTTTTCCCTTCGGCAGTGCTTCCGCACTCGCCATTTTTCAACGTTACTTGGAACAACTGGCTGCAAAAGTACCCTCTTGTTCAAATATCCTTGACGATATTGTGGTATCAGGTCGTCCACCGGAGGAACACACAGCCAATTTGCGTACTCTTCTTCGAGTGTTGTAAGAAGGAGGACTCAAGTGTCGTCTCGAGAAGTGTGAAATTCTTCTAACTGAACTAAAGTACTTAGGTCATGTGATAAACAGTTAGGGTCTGCATCCCCTTCAATCTCATTTCCTTGCAATCCGTGATCTGCCTGTTCCTCGCCATGTATCTGAACTGCAGTCAGTACTAGGCAAGATGACGTACTACATTCGGTTCATGCCGAATGCCCCTCAGATAGCGGCTCCATTGCATCGCTTGCGTCGCAAAAATATACACTTTGTGTGGACTAAAGACTGTCAAGACTGAAAGGTGCTTTGCTTAGTGAGAGATGGTTAGTACATTTTGACTCCGCCAAGCCGGTAGTTCTGCAAGTCGACGCTTCTTCCCACGGAATCGGCGCTGTGCTTCCGCACAGAATTGGTGCACAAGACAGTCCTACTGCTTTTGCCACAGAGTTGCTCACTCCAACTCATTGTAGTTATTCCCAAATTGAAAAAGGAGCTCTTGCTGATGTGTATGGTGTGACAAAATTCCATCACTATTTGTATGGTCGCAAGTTCTGTTTAGTGACAGATCACAAACCTTTGCAGTCCTTGTTTCATCCGTCAAAGCCGGTTCCTAGACGCACTGCTCAAAAATTGCAACGATGGTCTTTGTTGCTGTCGCAGTATCAGAATGAATATGTGTACAGACCTACAGCAAAGTATGAGAATGCAGATCCCTATCTCGCCTTCCGATTGGCCCTGACACTGATTTTGATGCATCTGCCACATCTGGTTGCCAAATCGATGCGTATGACACTGAACTGCTGGAATCTTTTCCCTTGTACTACAGATAAGTAGCTCAGGCCACGGAAGCAGATCCCGACCTCGTCGGTCGGCGTGGCCGAGTGGTTCTAGGTACTTCAGTCCGGAACCGCGCGACTCCTACAGTCGCAGGTTCGAATCCTGCCTCGGGCATGGATGTGTGTGATTTCCTCAGGTTAGGTTTAAGTAGTTATAAGTTCTAGGGGACTGATGACCTGAGATGTTAAGTCCCATAGTACTCAGAGCCATTTTGATCCCAACCTCAAGGTTTTCTTGCATTATATTCGCACGTCTTGGGCTGGTCCATTGAACAGTATCCAGAACTCAATTGTACGCCGATACTTTGCACGTCGGCATAGCCTTTCCGTTAATCAAGGTGTGATGCTAGTTCCAAATTCAGGTGCTTATTCCCAGATTCTTACAAAAGGATATGTTGCGATTAATACATCAGAAACATTGGGGAATTGTTCGTACTAAACAGTTAGCGCGCCGCCGGCACTGTACGTGACAGGGCATGGACGCCTATATTGCACAGATGGCGGCACAGAGTCACGCATGAGCGGGGAACCAATCCGCTCCAACACAGACATTTGCAGTTTGGCCTAAGACTCAATCACCATTTCAACGAGTGCACATAGACTTTGCAGGACCATTTTGGAACACTCATTGGCTTATAGTGGTAGACAGTTTTAGCAAGTTCCCATTTGCGGTGCCTGTGGCTTCTACCACATCACGTACCACCATTCAAGCGTTGTCGTCCATATTTTTCGCAGAAGGTTTACCAGGAGTACTTGTGTCAGACAACGGACCACAGTTCACTTGACGTGACTTTGAACCATTTTGTGAACACAATGGCATTCGTCATCTAACAATTGCTCCGTTTCAACCGCAGTCGAACCGAGAAGCAGAATGCTTCGTACACACTTTCAAGCAACTGATGGCCAAACTTCGCACCACCCACACATGGGAACAGGCGCTGCAACTCCGTTTTCCTCTCTTATCGCTCCCACCCACGAGACGGACCATCACCGACGGAACTTCTGCATGGCCACCGCCATCGGACGCTGCTACACTTGCTACAACCGCACCATACGGCGGTGCCAATGGTCCGTAAGTATCGCTTTGCGCCGTGCGATCTTGTTCTTTTCAGGGTTTACGGAACCGTCGGCGCTGGGAAAGAGACGTGATCCAGGAACGCATTGGCTGTTATATGTACTTAATTGCAGGTACCGATGGTTTGCCCCGAGATTCTGCTGCTTTTGTTCCTTCAGATTCACGGCTTCAGGGACCGCGCGGCCTTCACAGCCGCCCGCTGGTGCCGCCAGGAGGAGCGGATGGATGATGCGCCATCACCAGCACCGTCGCCTTCGGCGTCATCGCCCCAGTACACGTCCTCAGGCCTAGACGTTTGCCCTGGCAGCATGATCATATAAAGTTGATTGTCAGTAAAGCAGGTGCCAGACTGAGATTCATTGGAAGAATCCTAAGGAAATGCAATCCGAAAACAAAGGAAGTAGGTTACAGTACACTTGTTCGCCCACTGCTTGAATACTGCTCACTGGTGTGGGATCCGTACCAGATAGGGTTGATAGAAGAGATAGAGAAGATCCAACGAACAGCAGCATGCTTCGTTACAGGATCATTTAGTATTCGCGAAAGCATTACGGAGATGATAGATAAACTCCAGTGAGAGACTCTGCAGGAGAGACGCTCAGTAGCTCGGTACGGGCTTTTGTTGAAATTTCGAGAACATACTTTCACCGAGGAGTCAAGCAGTATATTGCTCCCTCCTACGTATATCTCGCGAAGAGACCATAAGGATAAAATCAGAGACATTAGAGCCCACACAGAGGCATACCGACAATCTTTCTTTCCACGAACAATACGCGACTGCAATAGAAGGGAGAACCGATAGAGGTACTCAAAGTACCCTCCACCACACACCGTCAGGTGGCTTGCGGAGTATGGAGTAGATGTAGAGGTTACGTGAGTATCGATAAAGGCCAAAGACAAGACTCGCTGGAGACACGCCGTCAACGCCCTCTGAGCCGCCAGTATTTAGGATCTCCGCTGCGGACCGGAGGGCCAGTTTAACCAGTTAGTTCGAGCCTGTTACGTTAGTTAGAGTCTGTACACTGTGTGGACCCAGCGTGTCACCGAAACGGAGCCACTGACTTAGCCTCTAGCACAGAGACAGGCAACACGTAGTGACCTTACAGTGAACATAGCGGACTTCTACTTCAACAACAATGAGGCTATGTGGACTTTACGGAAGAGAGCCTGTATCACAGCATACGGAAACTTAAGTTAAATAGCACTTTGTTTATGAATAAGGAACCCAGTTATTAATTGCGTGCATTTTGTGTTATAGAACGAGGATACCGGCGACAAACCAACATCGTAATATTGCTTTCCGTAGCATAGCTCTACAGAGACCTCGAGTCGACATAAAAGCGGCTGAAGAGCATGCAACACAAACAACGGACTTGACCGTGGGCCCATTGCCCACACATAGGCGAACGGATAGAGGCAGACGCACTCGGAGAAGGTGTCGGCGAACTTGTCCGTCTGTGTATATTAACCTTTAGCTGACATCTGTTGTACTGTAAAGACCAACATATATAGGTAGACCCGTCCGCCGACCCGTCCACTGAGGGGACCGGCTCAGACCAGTTCACCTACATACTTTCCCCAGCTGCTGCATGCCAGCCCACACTCGGTCAGTGTAGGTAGGTAAGATCCACCAACAGTCCCTGGTGTCCACAACACTCAGACGTGTTGACGAGCGAATCGGTGAGTGGGTCGGAAAGCCAGGCAGGCAGTGAATAGGTGCTTTAATAGCCCACGTTATGAGTCTGTGTCCTGAAAGTCGGCCCTTATGTGAGTTGCGAAGTCGGATCCTGTTTCCAGTGTAAGCATAAACAGCCAGCACGGTAGCTCAGTGTGTTGGTTCTGTAATAAAACAACAGCAAATCTCTCATCGATGGCATGTTTAAGGCGTCTTGAGGCATCTGCACGAGACCACAAACGATAAACGATGAAGAAAGAGATAGAAATAAAGACGAGAGAAAAACTGGGCAGAGTACATGGCCATGAAAAGCAAAGGTCCGATGCTCGAGTCCTGGTCGTGTACGCAGTTTTAATCTACTAGATAATTTCAATAATATTACCAGGCTGCCATATGGGGTGTGCCGGCCGCGTAGGCCGAGCGGTTCTAGGCCCTTCAGTCCAGAACCGAGCGACTGCTACGGTCGCAGGTTCGAATCCTGCCTCGGGAATGGATGTGTGTGATGTCCTTAGGTTAATTAGGTTTAAGTAGTTCTAAGTTCTAGGGGACTGATGACCTCAGAAGTTAAGTCCCATAGTACTCAGAGCCATTCGAACCATTTTACGATCATTACGCTGCATGGTATATTGGTGTCTCAGACCTTGTCACTTGAAGACACGCGATGCAATCCACTTAGAACCAAGATTCTCCACACAGGCTCTTAGCATTAACCTCATTACCAGCATTGACGCAGAGGCTGGTGAGTTGCTACTGTCGATAAACCAGCAACTCCTCACGGTACGACGGGCGTAAAATGTCCACAGTGTCCTGTCAGCATTGCTCTCCCCTAGCCCCGATATTGAACACAGATGTCGCTGCACGATTCGTACGAAAATTGCCTTTTAGGAATGAATGTAACAATTAGGGATGTTTTAACGCCAATGTTGAAACGAAAGGTGGGTTTGGCTTTTCGAATAGTTCTACACGTGTCTTATTTTAATAAGAAAAGCACTCAGTGGGTGGAGTTTAAATATTACTTTTATAAGAGTTGTGACAAGAACGATACTTACAGAATGCATAACAGAGTAAAAGTATGGTACCCTATTGGCTGATGTGTAATTTTTCCTGCCTATGTCTTCAGAACTGTTTTTACCTGAAACATTCTAGGTATCCAGTACAGATGGTTATGCAAGCCTGTGTGCACACTGGGCGAGTGTAGGCATGACAACCGAGACCTTTTCGTGAACTACCTGCGCACGCTTCAAGCAGTTGATCATATGCATCCAACGGAGAAGACTATCAAAATGATACATGGTTCCCTTTTCCGTTTTTAAATACAGGGTTAGATCGTAGCATTTTACAGGGTACCAGGCTAGGTTGGGGTCCAGGGAAACGACTAAGTAATCACTATAATCGAGGAAGCTTGACGTGGACATACTATAGCGCAATGCGAACTCACGCTTTGAGATATTATGCCGCTTGACTAAAAATGTCATGTCCCATAGAGAGTAAGGGTGGCTGCAAGCTACTGATAGTCAGCAAGCGATATGAGAAGCGAGATGAGGTGACGAGATGTTTCTCTTTCTTGTTTCAGAGAGAGGAAGAAATAGTACTGTCTTCACTGCATATAGGCGGTTGACTTGTTTATGGTACACTTCATGAGTGCATTTTATCGCACCATATTTAAATAGGGTACATGTCATATTTTGACAGGAGGACCGAAGTTAATTTTAAAGGTGACTTGTCTTCTATTTGAATGATGAAGCGATTGTAGTACTCGTTTTAAATTTTTTTTTCTCCCACGCTCCGACCGAAATGCATGTTTGGAAATTTGTTATTGTATTGACCATGGATGTCGTCTTTGGACACCTGATGAATTTGTGTGTTTGCTGAATCTGGTAGTTAATTCTAAAAACTTTCAGATATGAAGGGAATCTCTTCTGCAACAGTTTAAGTTTTTAGGTTCTTATGGAGTGTTGAGTTTCTAAATAAGCATGAAGTACTTAAAATTATTGATTGTGTCAACTGTTTCTTTCTTTATTAATCGATGCAAAGCTAACTCACTAGTGATATTACGTGTTTTTTAATGGCAAGACGATTAGCTAAGTAAAGATATTATGTGAACTCAGTGCGTAGAATGTTTTCATTGAATAGCACCAGAGGTGTGTCTGGCGTTACAGTTTATACACATTAATTAATGTAGGTTCCAAAAGGAAAGGCAGTGAGTGAGAATCACTGTGAAGCACAAAAATCATTCCCACAGCTTCAGCGTCTTCAACTGTTATTCATTGACTCTCTCATAATCATTACACGAACCAGTGACAATACATGGAACTCTTCTTGGGATCTTTCTCCCTCTCTCTCTCTCTTTTCTCTTAATCTAATCTGGTAAGGGTCTTAGGCTGTTGACACACCAATTAGTCTAACGAGGATATTATAAGAGACCTCCTTTCGAGCGTCATTTACACTTCCTTCCAAGGCTCCGAGTAAACATGGGTCAGGTATCTACTATCTCCAAGGCTAGATTTCTGCTGTTGTGGCAACTTAAATCACGTTAGGCAAATACTGCTAACTACTTGACAGCTGTAAGTATCTTCAGTGACTGGGCACCGACTGTGTAGTCAAACGATGTCGGTTCACTTCACCTACACACGAGTTATATTACAAATATTTATGTTCACAGTCAGCAGCTAATCTCTGCAAAAGATTCTGATCATCGGCATGTCTCTTTGCATTACCTTTTTTATTCTCTAAAGCTGTTACATCTATGTACACAAACGCCTTGTCTGCATTCTATGAGATATAAAGACGTTATACGCTAGGTATAAACTGATCAACCAGAACGTTATCACCACCTGCCTAGTAGCCTGTATGTCCACCTTTGTCAGGGATAACAACAGCGACGAGTCATCGCATGGAAGCAATGAGGCCTTGGTTGGTCGCTGGAGAGAGCTGTCACATCTGCACGCAGGAGTCACCTACTTGCCGTAAATTATGGGGACCGGGGCGATGAGCTTTAACGCCATGTGCAATTGTGCTCGATCAGTTTCAGATCTGGCGAGATGGGAAGCCAAAATATCAACTGGAACTCGTTCTTGTGTTTCTCGAACCACTTCGTCACACTTCTGGGCTTGTGAGATGGTTTATTATTTTGTGGAAAAATGCCACTGCCGTCTGGAAACATGATCGCCGTGAAGGGGTATACTTGGTCTGCAGGCAGTGTACCATACACCTTGGCCATCATGGTGCTTTGCACAAGCTGCACCGGACCCATGTATGCTCATCTGAATGTTCCTCAGAGCATAATAGAGCCACCACGAGCTTGTCTCCGTACCTCATACAGGTGTGAAGGAGCTGTTCCCCTGGAATACGCCGGATTCACGCACTCCCATTGGCATGCTGAAGAAGATATCAGGATTCATCAGACCATGAAACGCTCTGCCATTGCGTCAACGTCCAGTACCGATCATCACATGCCACCTTCAGCCGTAGTTGCCGATGTCATGGTAATAACATTGACACATGCATGGGTCGCCGGCTGCGGAGGCCCATCGTTACGAGTTCAAATGGTTCAAAAATGATTCAAATGGCTCTGAGCACTATGGGACAACATCTGAGGCCATCAGTCCCCTAGAACTTAGAACTACTTAAACCTAACTAACCTAAGGACATCACACACATCCATACCCGAGGCAGGATTCGAACCTACGAGCGCAGCAGCAGCGCGGTTCCGGACTGAACCGTCTAGGACCGCTCGGTTACAGTGGCCGGCTCCATCTTTATGAGTGTTCGAAGCACTGTGTGTTCAGACGCACTTGTATTCTACCAGCATCTGAAGTTAGTTCCGCCACAGTTCGACGACGGTCCTGATTTACCAGTCTGTGCAGCCTACTCCGTCCGACATCGTTCCCGCCCAACAGCACGACGTCTAGATGTCGGTTTCGCCAAGCGTGAAATTGATACTGCGTGTCCCGTGCATGTATCTGACTAGCAGTTTTTCCGCACCCATCGACACTGCTACCGTCTGGACGGGTTCATATCTATAGTGGTCCGATGGTCATAATGTTTTGTCTGATCAGTGTATATCACCCACAGCATTGGCGATGCCACACTGCTTCGTAGTACGTCGTATCTGATGCTATCTTCGGTTGTGATAATGCCTTCGGTTTAACTTCAACATACTGAGATCTCTATGCTACGAACTCAGTCACGTATCTATTTGTATTTTACATATGTATATTATACATCGAGCAGAACTAAGCCGAAGGCTGCCACGAGGTCAACAGACACGGCATGTATCTTATCTACCGTCAATTGAAGGTAAGGAAACTACTATATTACTACTTAAACTACAGATTATTGAAAATTAAATAACTAAAGATATTTATATCTTAAAACAGACAGTAATAAGCAGCGAATGCGGAATCACCCCTGTAACGCCACTGCACTTGATAAGATAACAGTAATTACTGCATACGGCAAACAACACTAATGGGGAACAGACTAAATTCTATAATTGTGATGGAAAAACGACGTACGTTCCTATGGCGTATTAATGTCAGGTTTACAATGAGATCGAAAAATATTTTCTTAGCAGCAATATCAACATACGTTTCCGGACAAAAAGAAAATAGTGAAAATCCAATTATTCAACAATATTGATATTAAGAACCATTTGCGAGTTCGTGTGTATACCCAATGAAGTGTAATAATAGCGGAAAAATATACATGGGACAAAAAGGAAACGATGTGGAAACTTATACACTTATAAGAGCTTATATAAAGAACACCGATATGTCCGTAATAGTAAGCTTTCGGTGCAATTTTTGTTGCCCCCAAAGGCTATGTTACGTACCTGCAAAGAAATCTTAGCATCTTCAAAAGAGAACATAAGGGGCACACACTAGTATATTACAAGAACTTGAAATTCACATTCAAATACTCACCATCCACGATTACGTAAATGTACTACACGAACAGAATGTTAACCCTTGGAATTCTTTGTCATTGTTTCCTACAGCAAAATATACACACTTCAAAAAAAAGTTTTGCATCACCTAGGTTCCGAGAGTTTCGGAACCTGTACAGAAAATTGGAATAGAGATCAACATAAACATCATTTCCGCCCTTTTTATTGCTCAAGGAAACCACAAATTGCATGTGGTATCACCATACAGTGAGAACTTCAGACGTGGTGGTCCAGATTGCTGTACACACCGTTACCTCTAATACCCAGTAGCACGTCCTCTTGCATTGATGCATGCCTGTATTCGTCGTGGCATACTATCCTCAAGTTCATCAAGGCACCATGGGTCTTGATTGTCCCACTCCTCAACGGCGATTGGGCGTAGATGCCTCAGAGTCGTTGGTAGGTCACGTGGTCCATAAACAGCTCTTTTCAACATATCCCAGGCATGTTAGGCAGGGTTCATGTCTGGAGAACATGCTGACCACTCTAGCCGAGCGATGTCGTTATCCTGAAGGAAGTCATTCACAAGATGTGCAAGACTGGGGCGCGAATTGTCTCCTATGAAGACGAACACCTCGCCAATATGCTGCCGATACGGTTGCACTATAGGTCGGAGATTAACATTCACGCATAGTACAGCCGTTATGGCGCCTTCCATGAAAACCAGCGACATACGTCGGCCCCACATAATGCCACCCAAAACAGCAGGGAACATCCACCTTGCTGCATTCG
The DNA here is from genome assembly GCF_023864275.1 of Schistocerca cancellata. Lineage (NCBI taxonomy): Eukaryota > Metazoa > Arthropoda > Insecta > Orthoptera > Acrididae > Schistocerca > Schistocerca cancellata. Next base: position 897,981,064 of record NC_064629.1, read on the forward strand.
CTAGACAGTGTGTCTAAGACGTTTAGCCTGACCGGGTTACCTCCAAACACATCTCCGACTATTGTCTGGTTGAAGGCATATGCGACAGTCATCGGTGAAGAGAACGTGATGCCAGTACTGAGTGGTCCATTCGGCATGTTGTTGGGCCCATCTGTACCGCGCTGCATGGTCTCCTGGTTGCAAAGATGGAACTTGCCATGGACGTCGGGAGTGAAGTTGCGCATCATGCAGTCTATTGCACACAGTTTAAGTCGTAACACGACGTCGTGTGGCTGCACGAAAAGCATTATTCAATATGGTGGAGTTGCTGCCAGAGTTCCTCCGAGCCATAATCCGTAGGTAGCCGCCATCGAATGCAGTAGTAGCCCTCGGGCGGCCTGAGCAAGGTACGTCATCGACAGTTCTTGCCTCTGTATCTCCTCCACGTGCGAACAACATCTCTTTGGTGCACTCCGAGACGCCTGGACACTTCCCTTGTTGAGAGCCCTTCCTGATACAAGGTAACAATGCGTACGCGATCGAAACGCGGTACTGACCATCTAGACATGGTTGAACTGCAGACAACACGAGCCGTGTAGTTCCTTCTTGGTGGAATGACTGGAATTGATCGAATGTCGGTCCCCATCCGTCTAAATGGCGCTGCCCATGCATGGTTGTTTACATCTTTGGGCGGGTGTAGTGACATCTCTGAAGAGTCAAAGGGACTGTGTCTGTGATACAGCATGCACAGTCAACGTCTATCTTCAGCAGTTCTGGGAACCGGGGTGATGCAACACTTCAGAGAAGTGTCATCAGACGAACGTCTGCGACTATTGTAAAAAACGAGGCAGGCGTCAATATGGACATAGGCACAGGTTCATCAGTTGCAAGTAATCAGTCCTCGCTGCGTGCATTCCCAGCGGTCGTGGCCTTCCTTCCCGCATCCCGAGCATGATTTGGGTTGTCCATCATCGGTGACTATTGCTCTTCATCCTCCAGTGAAAAACTAGGATAGTGCATGCTGTGTCAGTTCTGTCCCACCACGTTGTACGTAGAGCAGCTCCAGAAGTTCCACCATTTATCCTCCAAGTGGCTAAGCTCTCATCCTTAAAAACGTATTGTATCAACCACCGATTTAGACGGAACCTCTAAGGGAAGTTAAGAGAGGTGTATGGTTTGTAATACCAGTCGTACATGATCAATAGTTACCTGTCTTACGTGTCCGTCAGAGGGACGAAATTTGAGACCATGTTTGGCATCTCGTATGATTTTGTCACGCACTACGTCATTAATTAGTTTTACATAGACGACACTACTCTTATGGAATGGTGATTTCCAGTTAGTTTGTTGTAATCAAGTTCAGCTCACCTCGTAGTCATCGTTTAGTTTCATAGGCTTTACTTCGCGCATATTCGTTCGAATAGCAAATTTTGCACGTCAAATTTCGGTACGTATGTGCCAGTCTGTAACACTTGCCTCAAGACTTGCGAGAATTCCGGATAGGCAAACAACCACAGACACTCGAACGCCGGCAGCATGGACTTAAAGTGACATCCATGCCACGGCACCAGTGAAGGCAGGCTGGGATAAGAATCCGGGTCTGCTGCTTACTAGGCAGATGTGCAATCCATTACACCACTCTAGCATTATCACTAACACAGCTACACGGTTGGCCTTAGTTTAATGCTCTCTATAACACAAACTTTAATTCATGCCTCATCTATTGATCTGATTGAATTACATTTACCTGGAGACATAATGAGTTTCAACTCTATCTTTGATATACGCTACTGAGAACACGAAAGTGAACACTGCACCAGGAGAGGGCACTGCAACGCTAATATCAATCTGCTTTATTGAAATTTTATTTTAACAATTTCAATAGCAACTTAGGGCGTTCTTTGTATCATCGTGATAACGTTTACAGTTGTTTTCCATAATGACTCTTTGTGGCTGTATTTCTACTAACGACACGTTTTACAAAATGTGCTTCATTATGGTTCCAATGATCATTAGTTATTTATGTACACATAAATATTTAATATCAGCATTTATATTTTATTGCAACACATTTTTATAAATTGATATTATGGAATTACTATCTCCTAGAAACGTACTGCGTCTCAACTTGGAATGTTGATCTGAAATTCATGCTAACACCAGGACTTAACCTCTTGTGTTCTGCTTTCTCCGCAGGTGTGCTCGTCATTACACCACGGTGGCACTGCACGGATTCGCCTACTGTAGGTCCCTCCATAGCAATATGCATGAGATGCAGATTCAAGTCCCAGCCGTAGCACAAATTTTAATTCATTACTACAGCCTCTATCCTTATCAAAGATAGGGTTGAAACTCAATATGTCTCCAGGAAAATGTAATTCAGTCAGATCAATAGATGAGGCACATATACATAGATTGGCACATACGTACCGAAATTTGACGTGAAAAATTTGCTATTCGAACGAATATGCGCGAAGTAAAGCCTATGAAACTGAACGATGACTACGAGGTGAGCTGAACTTGATTACAACAAACTAACTGGAATTCACCATTCCATAAGAGTAGTGTCGTAAAACTAATAAATGACGTAGTGCGTGACAAAATCATTCGAGATGCCAAACATGGTCTCAAATGTCGTCCCTCTGACGGACACGTAAGAGAGGTAACTATTGATCATGTACGACTGGTATTACAAACCATACACATCTTTGAACTTCCCTTAGAGGTTCTGTCTAACTCGGTGGTTGATACAATACGTTTTTATGGATGAGAGCTTAGCCACTTGAAGGATAAATGGTCGAACTTCTCGAGCTACTCTATGTTCAACGTGGTGAGACAGAACTGACACAGCATGCACTATCCTACTTTTTCACTGGTGGATGAAGAGCAATAGTCACCGATGATGGACAACCCAAATCATGCTCGGGATGCGGGAAGGAAGGCCACGTCCGCTGGGAATGCACGTAGCGAGGACTGATTACTTACAACTGATGAACCTGTGCCTATGTCCATATCGACGCCACTGACACTAACGTATGTTGACGCGCTCCAAACATACGCGATCCCGAAGAACGACCAGCTCCACCTATCAGACGGTTTGCGGCTACCGCCCACAGCAGGAGCCGCCATCCCGGAAGAAACGACGTACACTTCGTCTACTCCGGCGTTGACTGACACTGAGGGATTGATAGGAAGGATTGAGAAATAGATCCTATAGTATTGCCACAGCTGCTGTCGTCCCAGAACGCCGGGACTCACTTCCGCACTTGGACATGGAGGCGGGAAGAACGGTTGCTGAAGAACCACAATAAACGAAGGCTAGCTCCTTCGGATATCTGCATAATGATCTACACTGTAGACGGAGTTGCGTACACACTACAGAATACCGCCAATAACTCTGTGTTATAAGGAAAATTATGTATAGTTGAATGTAACCCTCAAACAACAGCTACTGGGTTCATTCAAAGTAATTTATCCGGGAGGCCATGAGGATCATCAATGGGCAATGAGCTTTTTCAAACAATACCAATATCCACTTTTCACCCACCAACCCTCTGAGGCAAAAGATCTGAAAGTGGTAATTGTACGCCTGCCTGCGTCAGAGGTGAATCCCGACATGCAGTGAGAGGTTCTTCTTCCATTGATAAGTATTGAATGCAAAACCAGCAGTCGGTGATCAGCCTGTAGGAGTACCTCCAGCAATGGTATCAACACCCTTGCCTTCAATCTCCTCCGCCGAAGAAACACACAAAGAGAAGGAGCCTCCCGCAAGCGAACCAGGCCGAAGGATATGAAACTGATTTACAGATCGATGACACAGTCGCAACGAGGGCTGTGGTGCCCACCAGATGATAGGCAAGCAGAAGACAAGAACTGTCGAGCAGATACCTCAGTCGAGTGCGCGATGCCACGGCGTGAAAAGCTCGGAGTACGCAGGGCCGGGGCAGTCACGTCGGGAGCTCCGGAGTTGGTCGGCCGCCGTCTGGCTGGGCATCCCGTCGATGGCGCAGCCGGACGCTCCGTTTACGACGGACTAGGCCTTGGTGGAAGGAAAGTCAAGCACGACGACGCATGCAAGGACTACGGTCACTGACAGGCAAACAACTCACCACATGACCACCCTTCGCACCCATGCCGACGAAGAACAACTCCAGCTCTGGCTAAGCAGCGCTGTAGAAAACAACATATAGCGAGTCTTTTCTAAGTTTAATGTCAGTTAGTTGGCTTTAAACCATCATTAGCAGATCTTTATAGAACTACACTCGACATACTATTTATTGCAATACTTATGTCATCATTAATATACACAAGAAAAAGCAATGGCACTAAGATGGATCCTTGTGGGACACGAAATGTAATTTCTTCCCATTCTGATTATGAATGATGACTTAATTCACTAGTCCCTTGTACTGACACTCTGTTTTCTGTTAGCGAGGTATGACTTGAACCATTTTGCAGTACTTCCCGTGACACCATAGAATTCTAACTTATTTAAAAGGACGTTAGGGTTCACAAAATGAAATGGCTTTGACAAATCACAGAAAATACCTGCTGCTTGTAACTTGTTATTTCATGAATTAAGTACATTTTCACTGTAGGTGTAAATAGCCTTCTCGATATCAGAACCCTTCAGAAATCCAAACTGTGTTCTTAATACACTCCTGGAAACTGAAATAAGAACACCGTGAATTCATTGTCCCAGGAAGGGGAAACTTTATTGACACATTCCTGGGGTCAGATACATCACATGATCACATTGACAGAACCACAGGCACATAGACACAGGCAACAGAGCATGCACAATGTCGGCACTAGTACAGTGTATATCCACCTTTCGCAGCAATGCAGGCTGCTATTCTCCCATGGAGACGATCGTAGAGATGCTGGATGTAGTCCTGTGGAACGGCTTGCCATGCCATTTCCACCTGGCGCCTCAGTTGGACCAGCGTTCGTGCTGGACGTGCAGACCGCGTGAGACGACGCTTCATCCAGTCCCAAACATGCTCAATGGGGGACAGATCCGGAGATCTTGCTGGCCAGGGTAGTTGACTTACACCTTCTAGAGCACGTTGGGTGGCACGGGATACATGCGGACGTGCATTGTCCTGTTGGAACAGCAAGTTCCCTTGCCGGTCTAGGAATGGTAGAATGATGGGTTCGATGACGGTTTGGATGTACCGTGCACTATTCAGTGTCCCCTCGACGATCACCAGTGGTGTACGGCCAGTGTAGGAGATCGCTCCCCACATCATGATGCCGTGTGTTGGCCCTGTGTGCCTCGGTCGTATGCAGTCCTGATTGTGGCGCTCACCTGCACGGCGCCAAACACGCATACGACCATCATTGGCACCAAAGCAGAAGCGACTCTCATCGCTGAAGACGACACGTCTCCATTTGTCCCTCCATTCACGCCTGTAGCGACACCACTGGAGGCGGGCTGCACGATGTTAGGGCGTGAGCGGAAGACGGCCTAACGGTGTGCGGGACCGTAGCCCAGCTTCATGGAGACGGTTGCGAATGGTCCTCGCCGATACCCCAGGAGCAACAGTGTCCCTAATTTGCTGGGAAGTGGCGGTGCGGTCCCCTACGGCACTGCGTAGGATCCTACGGTCTTGGCGTGCATCCGTGCGTCGCTGCGGTCCGGTCCCAGGTCGACGGGCACGTGCACCTTCCGCCGACCACTGGCGACAACATCGATGTACTGTGGAGACCTCACGCCCCACGTGTTGAGCAATTCGGCGGTACGTCCACCCGGCCTCCCGCATGCCCACTATACGCCCTCGCTCAAAGTCCGTCAGCTGCACATACGGTTCACGTCCACGCTGTCGCGGCATGCTACCAGTGTTAAAGACTGCGATGGAGCTCCGTATGCCACGGCAAACTGGCTGACACGGACGGCGGCGGTGCACAAATGCTGCGCAGCTAGCGCCATTCGACGGCCAACACCGCGGTTCCTGGTGTGTCCGCTGTGCCGTGCGTGTGATCATTGCTTGTACAGCCCTCTCGCAGTGTCCGGAGCAAGTATGGTGGGTCTGACACACCGGTGTCAATGTGTTCTGTTTTCCATTTCCAGGAGTGTATGCTATTTGTGGTCAGATGGTTGAGAAGCTGCCTGTCCATTACTTTTTCTAAAATTTTTGAGAATGCTGGCAAAAGTGAAATCGGTCTGCAGTTTGATGGTATCTCTTTATCCCCATTCATGAATAGAGGCTTAACATCAGGATATTTTAGCCAGTCAGGAAATGTCCTAGTTATAATTGACTGGTTACAGAAGTAACTTAGAATTGTACCAAACTCACAAGAACATGTCTTAATTAACTTTGTTGATATTTCATCTTAACCACTAGAATGCTTTGTTTTTAAAGATTTTATTATAGAAGTTATTTCTTTTAGTGAAGTGAGTGACATATTCATGTACCTGAAGCTATTTGTAAAGGCTAGTTTCAGTTATTCAAGGGCATTATTTACTGATCCGGACAATCCCATTCTATCAGTGACGGATACAAAGTACTTGTTAAATAGATTTGCCACACTATGCTCATCTGTTACTAATGTGGCATCTACCCTTAATGCTGTTTGCTCCTGTTCCTTTCTGGTTCTACCAGTCTCCTCTTTCATTATCTCCCATATTGTTTTCATTTTGTTCCCTGACATTACTATCTACTTCTCGTAGTACATTTGTTTAGATGTCTGAATTACTTTTTTAAGTATATTACAGTATTCCTTGTATTTATCTAAATCATCAGCATTGTAGCTATTCCTGGACGACAGATAGATTTTCTTTTTTGTCTACAGGAAATCTTTATTCCTTGAGTAAACCATGGTTTTATTATAGACTTCTGTTTAATTTGAGTAACTTTTGGTGGAAAACTGTTTTCAAACATGGTACTGACATTGTTCATGAATGTGTTATATTTTTCATTCATGTCATGAGCACTATAAACATCTTTGCTGTTCATATCTTTGTGCAGTTTTCTAAAACACTCAATTTTTGGTTGATTGACTACTCTATTGTACTCAGATTTACCAGTCTTGTTAAGCAGCTTAGAATTTACATCTAAAACAAGGAGTTGCATGTCATGATATGATAGTCCATTTATTACAGGTTTTATGATATGATTTTGTTTCTTTGATTTGTCTATAAAAATGTTATCAGTGGCTGTCTTTTAGGTTTTATTGATCCTAGTTGGAAAGTTTACAGTGTGAGTTAGATTGAAAGACAACATTACTAACTGCAGCAAATGTTTACTGGAAGATTGCATTAGAAAATCTTTATTAAAGTCACCAGCAATCATAACTTCTTTGTTTCTTCCTGTTAAATAACCCAAAAGAGCTTCTAGATGATTTATGAATTGATTATAATTTCCTGCAGGTGCTCGGTAAATAGTTAGTATCATATAGGATCTTTTATGGAACTCTACTTCTGTTGCACATGCTTCTAGATGCTGCTCTGAACAGAATTTATTAATGTTAATGTTCTTGAATTTTTTGACAGTTTTTAATAAATGTTAACAGGCCTGTAATTAGTCGTCTTCCCACCCCACCTGCAAGAGCTGAAGGCGTTGCGCAACAGACTGAGAAACCGTTGGATGAAGTGTAGAGACCTTACTGACAGACGGAGAATGATGCGTCTGTCGAGAGAACTCCAGGAAAAGGCGGTAGAATGGAGACAACAAACATGGGGAAACACCATGATCCAGTTTGCTTTACAAGCAATGGACGAGTGGAAGCTTGTAAAACGGCTCTGCCATCAAACAGCAGCAAAGCGACCCATTGAGGATCCGAATGGATTGATATTCAATGCTATGCAACATGACGAATTGTTTACAGACTCGTATATCCAGGAAATGACGTCTTTCAACAATGGACAAGAGCACCCCCCTCCATCCCCCAGGACGACTGAAGGATAATGAAGAAATACAGGCATTCATCGCACGATTCCGAGCGGTACCACTTAGATACAAACCTAGCCTTACCACTCCACTAGCGCAAATCATCATGAGGACACACAATTCGACACCGGCAATCGACGTATAACCAATGGTGGACTCCGCCAACTATCGCGAAAAGCCCTACTCCTCTTCACGATGACCATAAACAGTTGCTTGATGACCGCATACTTCCGAACTACATGGTAAAAGGGGACGATCGTACCAATCCCATAACTGGGATAACATCTGGCAGTACGACGAACTACCTGCCCATAACATTACTACCCACGCTGGACTAAATCCAGGAAACTGTGCTAATGGCTACGATATGAATCTGTTTCCGGAAACACGTAATTATCCGGTGAGAGCAGTTTGGCTTCTAGCAGAGCATATCGGCAGAATTACAACTGCTACAACGCACAGAACATATACGACATCAATTCAACTTACGCCAATCCACGTTCGGGGTGTTTTTTTGACATCGAAATGGCGTATGACGAGGTATGGCGTGACAACCTCATAGCGAAACTGTATTGTCAGACACCCCTGACAGACAGCCCTACCGGACTGTTACGTTTAGTTGGTAGATAGTTATCTACAAGGAAGAAACTTCTACGCTACAGTGGACGCCAAACGTTCATCGAGGACAGCACCAGAAGCAGGTATCCCATCGGGATGTGTTATCTCACCATTGCTGTTCAACGTGTATGTAAATGACCTGCCAAAAATTTCTCTGCTTACCTGAAGTTTATTTGCCGACGATACCGTCTTTGTCACGTCAGCAGCAACTTGGACCAGCTAATAACTAGGGCTCAACCCCAGACATATATAGGGAAGAACGGACGCAGTTCAACAAAATACAATCAACCCAACGGAGACTGCTGCGGTGACCGTTATTAAGAAGAGGCCACCGGTACTACTTTGTCCATTAAGGTCGCTAGGGTAACCTATCGCTTTGTCACACTCGACGAAATATCCAGGGATTTTTCTGGATAAGTTCCTGACCCTCGCAATACGTACACAGCAACGAAAAACGTACACCATGAAGATGACGCACGCACTGATACCATTCTTCACCAGCACCTCTCTCAACGCCAAGTCCAAGTACCAACTCTAAAGATCGACAGTCCAGCCAATACTCCTCTACGGATGTGCGGCGTGGGGAGTTACACGCGATACTAACATACGTGCATTCTAACCAATACCGAACCGGTGTCTAAGTTGGACGCTGGAGGCTACCCGATGAACTAGAACCAGGGAGCTACACGAAGCCCTAAAGGAGGAATACATGCACGAAAAAATAATAGAATATTCCACAAAACTTTTTATGATAATCGATCTCTTATGGGATGAAATATTCCACCCCCGGCTAATAGGCTCCATTCAACCCCAATGCTTGCATACGTACACTTTGACGCAGGCCTTTGCCCGCTGGTACACGCCATAGGTTTGTGCACCAGTCATGGAAAAGCGGTGAGTACAGCTTATCGTGGAACGAATTAAAGAAAAGTCTCCTGCAATATCAAATACCCGTACCGCAAGAAAAATTTTACATGATTGGAGGAACAAAGGATCCAATGAGCGCCCAGTTACCTCACAAAGTGTATGCCAAATTTTTAAATATTACATCTAACAGCCTCTATTAACAAAGTCAAACAATGGATACTCCAGGTAGGAATGTCAACAATGTAGGAAGCGATAAATGATACTTACCGTAAAGATAACACGCTGAGTTGCAGACAGACACAATTAAAGACTGTTACAATTAAGATTTCGGCCACAGCCTTCGTTGGAAAAAGAGAAACACAAACCATTCATTCACACAAGCAAGTACACCTCACGCACACGTGACCGCCAACTCCGACAGCTCGGGTCACGATGCAACTCTGTTAACATTAATACAATTAGAATGCCGGCCACGTTTCAGTTAGTACGAGACATGCGGCATGCGTCAAACGTCGAATTTCTCCTTCTGCAGGAAGCATGTGTCGAAAGCTTTCCCCATCTCTACATATATTACACCCAGTATAGACGGCGGCAGCGGAACAGAGATGCTTCTACGATAAGGCATACTAACTTAATACGTGGTGTACCTAACGTTAGCGCAAGGACTAGCGCTACTAGTGCTAGGATTATGGATTACTAATATTGGTGCCGCGTCGTGGTCTGACAGACGGCGCGAACGTTCATGATTTTACGAAGGGTAGATCGCGCCACTATTATTAGGTCGCTACCAACTTGTCTTATTCGAAGGCAACCTTAACTGGTACTCACACCAAAGGATCAGTACTAAATTTATAATTCATGTCATCACTTGCGTCATCTGGTACAGGACATGAATGTAACCGATACATGGGAGGCGATACATGGCGACAGAATCGCCTATATATATGTTACAAATCGTTCTGCGAGTCTCCTCCATTGGATTTACGTCACATGTAGTCACGGATATGCCGTCCTCGATGTGGAATTATGGCCATCGCCTTCTCAAATCACATACCATACATATGCACTGTTTCCCTACGTCGTCAACGGGTGTGGAGCAGTTGCTGTGCTTGGAAGTTGTGCAAAGCGCGCCTCAGAAAACCTGAGATATTTGACACATGTATGAACGACGCCTCCCGGCATAGCATCGACGATACGATGGTGGCGGGAATGCGTTAAGCCTACATTATGCTGATCCTTGATTGCACATGGAAGGGAGCAGACAATGTGCAGGCGCCACACGATGCAATTTTATTTCCTGATATCCGCGAACTTTCTGTAGAAGCACCTACACAAGGTCGGAGTACTGCCATAAAACGTCGCCAACCCAAATAATTTCAATAACGCGAGGCCACCTGGCTGGGATCGCAGTCCGCGCATAGGTATTTGTATGAGTCCGTGGAGAACCTCCGTCGACGTATGACGTTATCAGAGAAAAACAACGTAGCCGCCGAGCACTAATACTGGCGGTTGTACTGCCGGAAGGTCACCGCATGATATCTCGAAAAGAAATTGCCAACGCCTTTGTGGAACAACACAGTCACCTATACAAAGAAGTGGAACACGAAGAAATAGCCTTCCATAATGTCCCATGAAAGCTATCCGCGTGCCTCGACACGACAGCCGAGCGAGTGTTAACGGAGCAGGTCACAGAGGACGACGTAATGGAAGCACGCCAAAAGGAACATCGAATAAGTCGCTGGGGTCCAGCGGGTCTCCGTTGGAGTTTCATTAAATATTTAAAGATCTCATGATTTCTCGTTGAACTGCCATGTACCGCGAACTGAAGTCACCCAATGTGCCACTTCCAGCCTCCTTTGTTGACGGAATTATCATCCCTTCCACAAACCATCCGTACCGATCACCGACCCTCCTTAATTGCGACTTCAAGGTCTACACCAAGATACTTGCAGCACGTTTCAAACCCGTACTGCTCCAAGTGATATGGCTCCCAAACCAGCTAAGAGGGTATAGCAATATACGAACGGCACTAAGCGTCTACCACGACGTGATTTGCATTAGTAACAACATGTCGTCTGCCTACCTTGTGAAAGTGATAATGCACATGAAGTTTCCACACAGTTCTGTCACAATCGTGATGCGACTTCTCCTAAACACTCATCAATGGACGCCTGATGGGGTCCATCACCACCTCGTAATCGGTTACACGAGGGTGCGCGCTGGTGACGTTAATTTATGCTATCGCTCTCGGGCCGCTGCTCTGCGGGCTCCGGAACCGACTCCAAGGAATGACGATAACACATCGCAAGTTAATAAGCAGAACATATGCGGATGATGTCGCGTTTGTGGCATGGTCTGGCGATGAGGCAAGAGCGGCTTTGCATTGGATTAATTTGTATGGTGATAGTCGCGTGAATATGGCAAAGTCGGGAGCGATGAGCAAAGGCTGAGGGGTCCCATCGCCAAGTCTGTTTCCACTGTAGACAGCAGGCATCATGAAGTTCTTGGGAATTATCTTCACTACCGACATTAGATGCACGGCGGCACACAGCTGCACACGTCTCCTGCAAACGATTCGTATGACTGTTTGATGTCACAGGTTAAGAGCACTATATATAATCCAATGGGTCACCTTAGCGAACAATTAACAAGCTTCTCGTATCCCGCATCTGGACCAAGGCCTGCTAGTGCCGCTGGTGATGGCGCGCCGAATTATGACGCCATTGGGATACACTGTGAACACAGGGGGTTTTTTAAGGTCGGATATGAAACGCCCACCCTCCCAAGTTGGCCGGCCGATGTAGCCGAGCGGTTCTAGGCACGTCAGTCCGGAACCGCGCGGCTGCTACACTTGCAGGTTCGAATCCTGCCTCCAGCATGGACGAGTGTGATGTCCTTAGGTTAGTTAGGTTTAAATAGTTCTAAGTTTAGGGGACTGATGACCTCAGCTGTTAAGTCCCATAGTGCTTAGAGCCATATTTTGAACCTCCCAAGTAGGCGTGGAGGCCATGGGCTAGTACACGTCCACGACCGAGCGGTGACTATCTATGTATGCACGATGATAAAGATATGGACACGACACCAGGCACGCGTGACTGGTTCCTTTCATCTGGCGCCGGGAACGGTGCCTCACGTCTCACTGACATCTGCCAATATACGAAACCTTTTCGTGGATCACACTTATATACATACGGAACTACCGACTACCAGGACGGCAATGGGAAGTGATATCTATCTCATGTTGATTCGAGACGACCGAGTAATGCCTTAGAGAGGCGGCAACCATAAGTGACAAGTTCAGTGGTAAAGCGTACAGCGCAGAGGAGACGCACGTACTGTGGTATCAGGTTGTAAACAGAAAATATGTGACAGATTCCAGGTTACATAAAATTCACGTGACGGATACGCCACTGTACCCACAGTGCAATGTTGTAGACGTAGATGAACATCGCCTGACATACCGGGCTTTGCGGCAGTGTGGTATCTGATCCAAAAGATAATCGCCATCCTCCTACGTGTGGTGCAACAAGCATGAACCACGGACACTACTTCTGCCGAATATGACATGCTTTCCCCGGACCGACACCAACGCAATTACTTGGATTCGGGGTGTGACTGTAACTTACCTTTTCCGAGAGGACAGTACTAATGGGCTAGACGTATGAACGTGACTACAAGAACGTCACACACAAATTTTGCGAAAGAGGAGCTATGGACAACATTATGCAAATTTTGTAGACAGTGCCTTTCTTCGTCAGCCACCCTGTTGGAGTCTAACAGGTAGGAGAATGTAATTACTACGTATTATGATTGTAAACAAGAAAGAACCAGGAGAGTGGAGAGGATCCACTATCAAAGACGAACACGTGCCCGGTCACAACAAGAGGTTTAACGGGATCGGCAAGGAACGGGCCGATGAAGAGGGACGTGGTTCAAAAATGGTTCAAATGGCTCTGAGCACTATGGGACTCAACTGCTGAGGTCATTAGTCCCCTAGAACTTAGAACTAGTTAAACCTAACTAACCTAAGGACATCACAAACACCCATGCCCGAGGCAGGATTCGAACCTGCGACCGTAGCGGTCTTGCGGTTCCAGACTGCAGCGCCTTTAACCGCACGGCCACTTCGGCCGGCTAGAGGGACGTGGTCCGTTATAGTTTTGTACTTACAGAAGCGGTTTTGTGTCTGTCATTTGTTACACCAGTTTTATCAAGGAAAGTGATGGTGAAAATATATACTCATTTACGTTTTTTATAAATATTTTATTTTAGGCAGACAACTGTCTTTTATTTTCAAACACTAGAGATTTTTATTTTACTTATCATGTTACCTGTAGCATCTTACTCATGTAGCATGCGCCTTTTTGTGTTTTTTAGTTCTCTTCTTCGAAGTCTACTTTCAAGACACTTCTATACTGAAGTAAGGATAATAATGGTGAAGAAGCCACGCCGACGAATGCGCTTATGGTGAGCGTAAGGAAGGGCTGAAGAGGAGGAAGGAGGCCAAAAAAAAAAAAAAAGAAAAAAAGGGGCCCAGACTTCGAAGAAAATTTAATTCATTACTTCACCCCCTACCATTATCGAACATTTATATAAATATATTTAAAAGTTACGTTACGTGTAAGTGGGTATAAACATTTTTATGTTTTTACAGCCGGCCGATATGCTCGAGCGGTTCTAGGCCCTACAGTCCGGAACCGCGCTGCTGCTACGGTCGCAGGTTCGAATCCTGCCTCGGTCATGGATGTGTGTGATGTCCTTAGGTTGGTTAGGTTTAAGTATTTCTAAGGCTAGGGGACTGATGACCTCAGATGTTAAGTCCCATAGTGCTCAGAGCCATTTGAACCATTATTTTGATAGTATAGCTCCAACGAATCTCTTATATTTTGTGCTTGTTAGTGGGATCCAGACAACAAATTATCCTAGAGCTTAGAACCATTTGAACCATTTTTTTTACTATGTGAAAGTTGCTGATGGTTCCATGAGTCTTAAATTTCGTATTACTGCAAACCTTTTTAACAAAACTACTTAAAAAGTTTTAAAGTTTTATAACTGAAGCTATTCTGGCCTTGCCTACACTCTTAAAATACCAATTTTAAGTGATTCAAATTACGCTGGTATCCCTGGCCCTTTAGCCCCTCACCTTTTACCTCTCACCCACTTTCAGCGTAACTTTCCATCCTTCCATCCCATTATCTCTATATTATAGCAGAGAGCGTTTTTTTTTTTTTTTTTTACAACGTTCGATCGAGATGGCATACTGGACTCGCATTCGGGAGAACGAAGATTCTAATCCGCCTCCGGCCATCCAGATTTAGTTTCTTCGTGATTTCCCCAACTCGCTCTAGTCAAATTCCAAGATGGCTTGCGTGAAAGAGCACAGCAGATATCCTTTCCATCTTTGAAAAACTCCGAACTTGTCCTGCTTTTGTCAAGATATCAAAGTCGATGGGACGTTAAACCCAGATCTTTCATCTTTTTCTACCACGTGACGATATGATGCACTCTCATTAAAAAATTTAAGGTACTGTACGATGTTTAAGGTGCTAACTGGCTTCGTTATAATAAGCTTTGTAGAGAGTTTTGTCACATCTGAAGACGGCCGGTGTGTGCCGAAACTAAATGAGTCAGTTGGACTTTAGACTTTGCGGGTAATGTGTTGATTCGTACAAAGTAGTCGTTCACGCCGCAGGAAAGTCACTACACGCGAGCAGAAAACTCAACAGTCCTACAAAATATGGTTGTTGGTGCTTTTGTGGTTCAGTCTTCAGTCCTGAGCCTGGTTTGATGCAGTTCAGCATGCTACTCTATCCTGTGCAAGCTTTTTCATCTCCGAGTAACTACTTCAACCTACATTCTTCTTCATCTGCTTGGCGTATTCATCCCTTTATCTACCTCCACGACTTTTACCATCCACGCTTCCCTCTAGTTCTAAATTCATGATTCCTTGATGCCTCAGAACGTGTCCTACCAATCGATACCTTCTTCCCGTCAGATCGTGCCACAAATTCCTCTTCTCACCAGTTGTGTTCAGTGCCTCCTCATTAGTTACGCGATCTACCCACCTAATCCTTAACATTCTTCTGTAGCACCATATTTCGAAAGCTTCTGTTCTCTTCTTGTCTGAACTAGTTATTGTACATGTTTCTCTTACATATATGGCTACATTCCATACAAATACTTTCAGAAATAACTTTCTGACAGTTAAATCTATACTCGATGTTAACAAATTTCTCTTCTTCAGAAATGCTTTATTTGCCATTGCCGGTCTACATTTTTTTTCGTCGTACTTCGACCATCATCAGATATTTTGCTCCGCAAATAGCAAAACCCACCTACTACTTCAAGTGTCTCATGTCCTAATCTAATTCTCTCAGCATCACGTGATTTAATTCGACTACATTCTATTATCCGCGTTTCGCTTTTGTTGATGTTCATCTTATATCCTCCTTTCAAGACACTATCCATTCCGTTCAAATGCTCTTCACGTCCTTTGCTGTCTGTGACAGAATTACAATGTTATCGGTGAATCTCAAAGTTTCTATTTCTTCCCCATGGACTTCAATTCCTGCTTCAAATGTTTCTTTTGTTTTCTTTACTGCTTGCTCAATATACAGATTGAATAACATCGGCGATAGGCTACCACCCTGCCTCACTCCATTCTCAACCACCACTTCCATTTCGTGTCCTTCGACTCTTATAACTGCCATCTGGTTTCTGTACAAATTGTAAATAGCCTTTCGCTCCCTGTATTTGACCCCTACCACCTTCAGAACTTGAAAGAGATTATTCCAGCCAACATTGTCGTTAGCTTTTTCTTAGTTACAAATGCTAGAAACGTAGGTTTGCCTTTGCTTAATCTATCTTCTAAGGTAAGACGTAGGATCAGTATTGCTTCACGTACACAAAATATGGATGTATGGACGTATGGATGTCAAGAAAATACGTACGGTATTTAGCCTGCGCATCTGCTCTGTGATCCTTCTTATAGACAGAAACGATCTGCCCTTTTTTTTTCTGTAACCTGTTGCTCGAATTGCGACCCCTTCTTCCGCAAATTCCATTGCAAAATCTAAGGAGGACTACATCATGGGCTTTTTATTTAACTGTCCTTACCATCTACTAAGTTTCAGTACATTGTGGTCAATAATCCCAGTGCGACTCTGAAGCAAACGTATAATTTCGACAGATCACGGTGTGACTATAGCAAATGTACGATATCCACAGATGCGGATCCTTAGGACACGAAGTTACCGGTGTTGTGCAGACAAGTTGCACAGTCCGCGGAGTGCTCGCAGAAATGCGTTCCCGGCTGTCACACCTAATGCGGCGGCAGTTTATGCGCGGCGAGCGGCGTGGGCGGTAATAACGCAGCGGCAGCGACGGCGCTCGTTTACGTTGCCGGACCGCGCCCGCCGGATGAGCTGCCTAATAAATATACGCCGCGCCGCGGAAGCGCAACTTGCAAACTGGAATAGCCCTGTCTTGCCGGACCAAGTTCTTTAATAAAAATTCGACCACATCCCGAGGATTTGTGGCAACAGCCAGGCGGGCAAACACCACGCAGTCGCTTCAAATCGAGTATTTTTGTGCGAGGTGTGTGGACGATAGTCTCACCTCTCGGAACCGCGTTTCACTGTACAACGGTATACACTCAAGCTCCGTAGTCAAAATGCAGCATAAGACGTCGTTCTAACTAGACAAACGGGTACGACGTTTCTTTCTTTTTTCCCTTTGCCGACATCTTTCGAGATGAAATACTGTCTAATTTGCAGCGGTCGGATGTGTGTCAGACAATATAACAAAATTTAATTGAGAAAAAGTCGTTGCATCGAAATTAATCTTGTGATTGCACACGCAACATATGAATTGTTCAAAAATGGTTCAAATGGCTCTGAGCACTATGGGACTCAACTGCTGAGGTCATTAGTCCCCTAGAACTTAGAACTAGTTAAACATAACTAACCTATGGACATCACAAACATCCATGCCCCAGGCAGGATTCGAACCTGCGACCATAGCGGTCTTGCGGTTCCAGACTGCAGCGCCTTTAACCGCACGGCCACTTCGGCCGGCCATATGAATTGTCTGTCAGCTACTGTCATATATTGCTATTTCCTGAAATTGAGAAATGGAGAATAGATGGAAAGTGGTAGGTGGGAAATCATGAATCCTAGCCTCGTAAGGCATTGCGACATTGCAATGGTGAAAGTTGAAAACTCGTGCCGGACTGGAAGTCGAACCCACATGTTCCGATTTTCTAGAACGCTTAACGTAATCGTTTCGACCACCCGAACACGTCTCCCGTCCGACACAAATTCTCAACTTAACGCACGTTGCGTTGCAGTGTCCGTCGTCCATTACACCTCCTACTCCCAAATTCTTGATTGCTGTAAGAGTTCGGACATGTCCGACAGAACAGACAGCACTCACTTACATTAATATATCGCTGTGACCGACTCTCTAGATAGCATTCCTAGAGAGACATATATGTCTAGGGAAGGCGACTAAACTCAACTTACCTTAATCTGTCATTTCCAAAACTCCGAGGCTCACCTTTTCTTGTTGTTTCTAAAAATGTGTTATTAAAATGGTTCAAATGGCTCTGAGCACTATGCGAGTTAACATCTGAGGTCATCAGTCCCGTAGAATTTAGAACTACTTAAACCTAACTAACCTAAGGACATCACATATATCCATGCCCGAGACAGGATTCGAACCTGCGACTGTAGCAGCAGCGCGGTTTCGGACTGAAGCGCCTAGAACGGCTCGGCCACCACGGGCAGCAAAATGTGTTGTGGTCAGTAGTTCCCTACGGGTGGATTTGTCAGATTATTCTTAACAGTCTCCCAACCCCCCCCCCCCCCTTGGGCAGTGCAACTATGTTTTTAGTAACCTTCCAAAATCTTCTCTCGTGAGGGAGAAACAGCAACGTAACGTCAGTGTGTATAGATAAGAACCATACGTTTAGAGTCCACCCGACCAATACGGCCGAAATTTCGGATTTTAAAAGATGGCCTAATATCTACTCTGCATGGAATCTCGTTGGAGAGAAGCAAAACGTAAAGCAAAGGTAGAATTCACTTATGATACTTACATCGAATTCAAATACAACTTAATCAGTCCACATGAGCTGTCCTTCCATTTCATCGATGGACTTCTAAAACACACGATAGACTTTTACGTTCAACTTAAAGAACATGGTACTCTCCTATAGGGTAAAGTGGTCACCAAATGTATTCTACTCAAATGTAAGAAAGTTTGAACATCAAAATGTTATGAAACACATCTCATTTAAATATGTATAGTAGCATAGCACAGGACTAATCTCAAATGGTTCAAATAGCTCTGAGCACTATGGGACTTAACATCTATGGTCATCAGTCCCCTAGAACTTAGAACTACTTAAACCTAACTAACCTAAGGACAGCATACAACACCCAGTCATCACGACTAATCTCATTGACTGAAACATCACTATATATAAGCCTATTGTGCAACCCGTCTCCATAGTTGTACGCTATTTGTGTACACTCTGCGTAAGAAACACATGTCGTTATAACTGTCTAGTAGATATAACATTTTTAAAAATATAAACCCATAAATATTCGATGCATAAGTAAGTAGAGTTTTGAAGAAAATGATAACTACCACATATTTCAAAGAATTCAGATCTTTGTGACTTCCATTCTACTGAAAATAAAAAGAATGATCTCATTTCCATTGAATGTATTCTGTCGTATTCAGCAATAGGTACCAAAAATTGTTGTTCCGTGACTGTAAAAACGATTTTAAAGTAAATGCTGGAGTTTACCTCGAAAACAGCCTTTGCTGACATGGGGCTTTTTCAAACTCGCCGATTAAATTCCGCCCTGCAAAAATATGAAGCAATCAGCTGCGGAATGCTGCTGTAGTGTGAATAATCGTTATCCCACTGTGTTGTAAGACTTCCTGGATTAAACTGTAACTAAATAAAAGATGACCGCAACAGGCATTTCATTTTTGGTGATATCTGGTTTACGGGTATTCGGGTGTGGTCCAAAGCTGCATAGCGCTTCATCTTCCGTTGCATGCGACACGAGCAGCGGCTACAGCAACTCAGAAAGCAGTTAAAATATCAAGCAACTTTACAAAGCCGTACAGTATAGACACTGATTGGAAAAAAATCGCAACACTCAGAAGGAGTTGCGTGATAAAAATATAAGTTGGTGGGTAGTTTCTAATAGGTTATGTCTTTCCATCTTTCGCGCCAGTCGTATAAGAGTGACGCTAGTAAATCGTATACGAGGAAAAAAATCTGGTTGCCTTAGATACACACTATAATGGTCACGAGCGTTGGTTACCTTTGAAATTGGACATGTTGAGTTGATGGTAGCCAAAAATGCCTTTAAGGCGACAAAGTCGGGATTATCATCACCTCACTGAGTTTAAACGATGTCGTGTAATACGGCTACGGGAAACTGCATGCTCCTTCTGCGATACTGCAGAAAGGCAATTAGCATAACAAAGTAAGACAAAGCAAAGATGATGTTCTTTACAGGAATGCTCAATATGTCCACCATCATTTCTCAACAATAACTGTAGTCGAGGAATAGTGTTGTGAACAGCACTGTAAAGCATGTCCGGAGTTTTGGTGAGGCATTGGCGTCGGATGTTGTCTTTCAGCATCCCTAGAGATGTCGGTCGAACACGATACACTTGCGACTTCAGGTAACCCCAAAGCCAATAATCGCACGGACTGGGGACCTGGGAGGCCAAGCATGACGAAAGTGGCGGCTGAGCACACGATCATCACCAAACGACGCGCGCAAGAGTTCTTTCACGCGTCTAACAATATGGGGTGGAGCGCCATCCTGCATAAACATCGTACGTTCCAGCAGGTGTTTATCATCCAGGTTGGGGATGATGTGATTCTGTAACATATCGGCGTGCCTCTCACCCGTCACGGTAGCAGTTACAAAACCAGAATCACGCATTTCCTCGAAGAAAAAGGCCCGATAACGGTATATGTGGTAAAACCAACCCATACCGCGACTTTCTGGTCGTGCAGTGGAGTTTCCACGACAGTTCTAGGATTTTCGGTAGCCCAAATTCTACAGTTGTGGGCGCTGACAGACCCTCGGAGCGTGAGATGAGCTTCGTCGGTCCACAACACGTTACTCAACCAATCGTCATCCTCCGCCATCTTTTGAAACGCCCACACAGCAAATGCCCTCCGCTTCACTAAATCGGCAGCTAACAGTTCATGATGCCGAAGGATTTTGTACGGATAGCATCGAAGGGTACGAGTCAGTGCCAACCAAACAGTGTATGGAATGCCGGTGCGACGTGCGACTGCACGAACACAGGCTTCCCCATGCATAGACGAACCCGCTACAGTCTCCATTTCTTCCTGAACTGTCTCAGCAGCATTACGCATTGTGCTCGGTCGGCCACTCGGCCGCTACGGGGTCTATCGTCTAAACAACCCGTGGCTTCGAACTTCGAAATCATTCTCGCCACAGCTGCATTTGTCAACGGACCTTTACCCCTTCGAATCCCCTTCATATGGCGATAGGATCGTAACGCTGACCTAGAACATTCCCCATTGTGGTTGTACAGTTTCACTAAAAGTGCCTTTTCAGGTAACGTCAACATGCTGCGACTGCTGGTGCATCTGATTCTCTCTCTCATCACAGCTCCTTTTATACACGATTGTCATGCGTAGTCACTGACGTTTTGCTGTCCAGCGCCATATGTAGAACATTTTGTGAACTTTGTTTTTTGTTTGGTTCTAATAAAACCCAATGTCATTCCAAGCATGTGCGTCAATTTTTGCCTCTCTATCTACATTATTCCGTGGTTTATTAAGTTCTCAAATATATACTGAGTTTTTGATCACCCGGTATATGATGCTGGCAGTAGTGGTCACGAGAATGTACGGTCGCACGAGGACTGGGCTCCGAACGACTACGTGACACTACCGAGAGGGAAGGCCGTCATGTTCGGATATGGCTTTGGTGAACTGTACAGCATTTGCAGCAGAAGTTTGAGACCCATTTGGCACCTATGTGACACAACAAACTGTTAAAAATCGGATACTTCGAGGACAGCCCCGAGCCAGAAAAACTGTAGTCAGCATTCCACTGACCCCAAACCACCATCATCTGCGACTTCACTGGTGTCTAGCAAAAGCTCATTGGAGTGCACGGTGGAGGTCTCTTGTGTTTTGTGATGAAAGGTGGTTCTGCCTCGGTGCCGTTGATGGCGCTGTTTTGGTTAGAAGGAGACCAGTTGTGGGCCTGCAACCAACCTGTCTGTTTGCTAGGAACGCTGGACCTACGCTGGAGTTACGGTCTGAGGGCGATTTCGTATGACAGCAGGAGCACTCTCCTCTTTATTCCTCTCACCCTCACTAAAAACTGTACGTCAACCAGGTGATTCGATTCATGAACAGCATTCCAGAGGGCCGTTTCTACCAGGATAACGCTCGCCCACATATATCAGTTGTAAGCGAACATGCTGTACAGAGCGTCGACATGTTGCCTTGGCCCCCTCGATCACAGACCTCAAAAATGGTTCAAATGACTCTGAGCACTATGGGACGTAACATCTTAGGTCATCAGTCCCCTAGAACTTACAAGGGAACCTCCCCATCGCACCCCCCTCAGATTTAGTTATAACTTGGCACCGTGGATAGGCCTTGAAAAACTGAACACAGATCAATCGAGAAAACAGGAAGAAGTTGTGTGGAACTATGAAAAAATAAGCAAAGTATAGAAACTGAGTAGTCCATGCGCGAGACGGGTAACATTTAGGATAATGTGAGCTCAGGAGCGCCGTGGTCCCGTGGTTAGCGTGAGCAGCTGCCGAACGAGAGGTCCTTGGTTCAAGTCTTCCCTCGAGTGAAAAGTTTAGTTTTTAATTTTCAGACAATTGTCGCAGTTCAGGCACTCACACATAATCAGCTTCGCTCTCCAAAATTCCAGGACATGATCAGATTTGCTTGGACATATGCAGGATTTGACGTCTACACACGGAAAAATTTGAAAACGTTAAAAACATATGTTTTGACAGAGCACAGAGAAAACTGTGCGACTGTGAAACTGTTGCATTCATTAGTTGCAGTTTATGTGACACACTCTTCTGTTTTCATCACTTTTTTGGAAGTGATTATCACATCCACAAGAAAACCTAAATCGTGCAAGGTAGAAGAATCTTTTTACCCATTCGCCAAGTGTGCAAGTTAGGTGGATCGACAACATATTCCTGTCATGTGACGCACATGCCGTCACTAGTGTCGTATAGACGTGTTTTCCTGTGGAGGAATCGGTTGACCTATGACGTTGCGATCAAATGTTTTCGGTTCCTATTGGAGAGGCACGTCCTTTCATCTACTAATCGCACGGTTTTGCGGTGCGGTCGCAACACACAGACACTAAACTTATTACAGTGAACAGCGACGTCAATCAACGAACGGATAGATCATAACTTTGCAAACATAAAGTGAGTTAATTTTTCGCTCGAAGGAAGACCACTCGCTCCACAGCTGCTCACGCTAACCACGGGACCGCGACGCTCCCGAGCTCGGATCTTCCTTTATGTTGCCTATGTTGCCCATGGACTACTCAGTTTGTATATTTTGCTTATTTTTTCATACTTCCACACAACTCCTTCCTGTTTTCTCGATTGATCTGTGTTCAGTTTTTCAAGGCCTATCCACGGTGCCAAGTTGTAACTAAATCTGAGGGGGGGTGCGATGGGGAGGTTCCCCTGTTAGAACTGCATCACACATATCCGTGCCCGAGGCAGGATTCGAACCTGCGACCGTAGCGGTCGCGCGGTTCCCGACTGTAGTCCCTAAAACCGCTCGGCCACCGCGCCCGGCAAATTATCATCGAGACAGCTCCTACTCGTCATCACCGATTCCGTTGCATTTATGATACGTGAAAGGTTTGGCAAGAAATGAAAGTGACAGAAGTGTGAGCTCCACGTAGACAAGCTTTCAGAAAGAAGTAGCATTTTTAGCGCAGGTTGGGTGAGCAGGAGTTAATTATCTTACAGTAGTGCCATGGAAGCTGTTAGCCCACCAGAAAGTGTACACAGCGGTAACCAGAGAGTCGTGGGGTTGAGCCCTTGTTCTGTAACAATTTTATTTTCAATTTTTACGTTACTTAAAGTGAAAATGATTCGAAATAATGCTCAGTACACTGTATTTACTAACATCTTCATAAAGATCTAGGAAATGGAACGAAAAGGAAAATTTGGGTTTACAAATAAATATCAACGGAATGATTGTACTTACGGCGTTCACAGAATTCTGGAAACCACTCTCCAAGGAAAGATTGTAATTAAAGTGTTCGATGAAACTGGTAAGTCGATATTTCTCATTCGTTGAGTCATTCAGAACGAATTTTTAATGTCACGTTTAACAAAATAATTACATTCATTCTCTCTCTTTCCAGGTTGCCAGTACCAGTCCACTTATAACCGCACTCTGGACCAATGAAAGGTACAAATTATTCTCGTGAAACAACAAGAAATGAACAAAGTAGCCCACTTGACTACAGCGCAGTAGGCCATAAATCTTCCGGAAAATTACTGTGAATTTTCTACCTATGTTTGCAAGAGAATAGTGGCTCATTTAGCCAATGGATTCAAAAACCGGTGGATGCGTATGCGCCAAAATATGGGAATGTTGTCTTTGCTTCCAAAAGATCTGGGAAAATAAACACATATATATGAAATTTTTATTTTTACTTCTTTGCTGAAGCACTACGTGCAGGTTAACAAATAGCTCTGAGCACTATGCGACTTAACTTCTGAGGTCATCAGTCGCCTAGAACTTAGAACTAATTAAACCTAACTAACCTAAGGACATCACACACGTCCATGCCCGAGGCAGGATTCGAGCCTGCGACCGTAGCGGTCGCTCGGTTCCAGACTGTAGCGCCTAGAACCGCACGGCCACTCAGGCCGGTGCAGGTTAAAAAATTTCTTTTATTGTTTCGCAGGAAAAGCAGACAAACACGCAACTATATGACGATATGTTTCAAGGGGAAAAAGAATTACCATAATGCAATATTCAAGTTATTCCCTGCAAATTAAATGCACTGGGGCCACCATGAGTAGTGGGGCGAAAGAGGTGTTGGCCCATAGTGTTAGTGCGTTTTTCATACATTCAGGGGCACACTCCCCCACCCCCTGATGACTTCATAGGTTTTCCCCAGCCACAATGTGGGTCCTTCACCCTTTCCTCCCATCTCCCCGCCGACCCCACCCCTGAAAAGAGGAAAATTGAAATTTTAGCACGAAATTCCAAAAATTTTGGGAAATTCAAATTTTTTTGGAAATATCAAATTTTGTGTGTTGAGCTTGAGGTTCAGAGACTAAGTGAGATAGTTCACAACACCACCACCATCAGAGGGCGCTGTTGGTCTTCGTCCACTCTCCTTCTCCACACTCCACTCCCCTCATCTCGCCACACCTCCCCTCCATCATCAGGGAATAGGCGGGACTCATTCTGCCCTGGATGGCTGAATAGGATGGGTGTAAGTCTTTATTATTTTGTATGCAGTGAAGTATTTTGTTTATTTAGGGAATCTGAGTTGCCATTGATTGATCACTAGACTGTAGCTCCTTACAGTTTCGTCAATAGCTGCTAGATGTGGAGTGGATATTTTCGCTATTAGTCAAGCAGTGGAGAGTTTCTCCAGCCAGTCTAGCCAGTAGCCCTATATGGAAAATAGTAATAGGACAGCAAGCCATCACTGAAGTTCAGGTCTGTAGCCCTCTGCCAATCGACTAGTGAAAACTGCTGGATGTGCCTCACTGGGAATCGATCCAGAAATAATTCTGAACTCAATAAATTGATTGACTCATTAATTTCGAGTCATGTAATGATGAAGTAGAGTATACAAGGGGCAGTAGCTCACAGGTCAGTCACAGGAAGGAGAAGAAGAACCTTGAGGCATCGCCAGCAGCAGTTGAGAATCTCACCAGCCTCTCAATTACAGAAGAAGTGTAAAGGTAAGTACTCAGTATATGTCATTGATACTATTACAACAATTAACAGCTCCTCTTCCTCCTTTCCTACGTCAATTCCATTTCTATGTTCAACAGCATGTCAGTGTCTGTGGATGGTTATTGATTCTTCTTCCTCTTCTGTGTTCAGTGACATCCAGCACGTCTGGACCAGCAGCCACTAGCTTCGGCTCATCGAGACCTGTAGCACACTCTGGCCTGTCAGGAACAGCTGGTTGGTTGGTTGGTTTGGGGGGGATTAAAGGGACCAGACTGCAACGGTCATCGGTCCCTTTTTCCAAAAAAAGTAAAACCACCCAAAGAGAATAAAAAAACGAACAACAGGAAAGACGTCAGACGACACAGGACAAGAAATACTCCTACAGAGATCAGACGAAACAAATGAAAATCACACAGAGTGTGACAGTGGTTGGCCGACCATAGAGATAAAAAGGAAAAGCCAACCACCGAGAACACATTAAAAACTCAGCGTAAAATCGTAGGCCAATGGCCAGAATCAACACAAAGGAACTGAACAAACACTCAGAGTAAATAATAAAAAACCCCTGCCCGAATAAAACGGAAAACTAAGTCAGCCATACCAGGGTCATCACATAAGAGGGCAGGGAGCGTATCAGGCAGCGCAAATGTCTGCCTGACCACAGATAAAAGGGGGCAGGACAACAAAATGTGGGCCACTGTCAAAGCCGCCCCGCAGCGACATACAGGAGGGTCCTCCCGGCGCAGTAAATAACTGTGTGTCAGGTGGGAGTGGCCAATGCGGAGCCGACAAAGGACGACAGAGTCCCTGCGGTTGGCTCGCAGGGATGACCGCCACACAGTCGTCGTCTCCTTGATGGCACGGAGTTTATTGGGCATGATCCGATTGCGTCATTCAGCGTCCCAAAGCGCAAAAACTTTTCGGCGGAGGACTGCCCGCAAATCAGTCTCTGGGAGGCCAACGTCCAGAGACTGTTTACTCGTGGCCTCTTTCGCCAGGCGGTCAACATGTTCATTGCCCGGGATACCGACATGACTGGGGGTCCACACAAAGACCACAGAGCGGCCGCAACGCGCAAGAGTATGCAGGGACTCATGGATAGCCATCACCAGACGAGAACGAGGAAAACACTGGTCGAGAGCTCGTAAACCGCTCAGGGAATCGCTACAGATAACGAAGGACTCACCTGAGCAGGAGCGGATATACTCTAGGGCACGAAAGATGGCGACTAGCTCAGCAGTGTAAACGCTGCAGCCAGCCGCCAAGGACCGTTGTTCGGAATGGTCCCCTAGAGTTAGCGCATACCCGACACGACCAGCAACCATCGAACCGTCGGTGTAAACAATTCCAGAGCCCTGATACGTGGCCAGGATGGAATAAAAGCGGCGGCGGAAGGCCTCTGGAGGGACCGAGTCCTTCGAGCCCTGTGCCAAGTCGAGCCGAAGGCAAGGGCGAGGAACACACCTCGGGGGTGTACGCAGAGACGCCCGGAAAGGAGGTGGAACTGGGGAAAACCCAAGCCCGCAGAGAAGCTCCTTGATGCGTACGGCGATCGGACAACCCGACCGGGGGCGACGGTCTGGCAGATGGACGACTGACTGCGGGAACAGGACACGATAATTTGGATGCCCGGGCAAGCTAAAAACATGGGCAGCATAAGCGGCCAGCAAACGTTGGCGTCGGAACCGCAGTGGAGGTACACCTGCCTCCACTAGGACGCTGTCCACAGGGCTGGTGCGGAAAGCACCAGTGGCAAGGCGTATCCCGCTGTGGAGAATTGGGTCCAGCACCCGCAACGCAGATGGGGATGCTGAGCCATAAGCTAGGCACCCATAATCCAGGAGAGACTGGATTAACGCCTGGTAGAGCCGCAACAGGGTAGATCGGTCGGCGCCCCAGCGGGTGTGGCTCAAACAACGCAGGGCGTTGAGACGCCGCCAACACGCTTGTTTAAGCTGCCGGGTATGAGGCAGCCAAGTCAACCGGGCATCAAAAAGGACACCCAAAAACATGTGGGTCTCCACCACAGCAAGAAGTTCGTCGGCAAGATAAAGCCGCGGCTCAGGATGGACCGTTCGGCGCCGGCAGAAATGCATAACGCGGGTCTTGGCAGCCGAAAACTGAAAACCACGCGCTACAGCCCAAGACTGCGCCTTGCGGATTGCACCCTGTAGCTGACGTTCAGCTGCTGCAATGCTAATAGAACTATAGTAAAGACAGAAGTCGTCAGCATACAGGGAAGCGGAGACAGAATTTCCTACTGCCGCAGCGAGACCGTTTATTGCAATTAAAAACAGGCAGACACTGAGGACAGAGCCCTGGGGTACCCCGTTCTCCTGGACGAGGGAGGAACTATACGAGGCCGCGACTTGCACGCGGAAGGTACGATACGACAGAAAATTTCTGATAAAGATCGGCAGAGGGCCCCGAAGACCCCATCCATGAAGCGTAGAAAGGATGGGATGACGCCATGTCGTATCGTACGCCTTCCGCATGTCGAAAAAGACAGCGACCAGGTGCTGACGGCGGGCAAAGGCTGTACGGATGGCCGACTCAAGGCTCACCAGATTGTCGGTGGCGGAGCGGCCTTTACGGAACCCACCCTGAGACGGAGCCAGAAGGCCCCGAGACTCCAGCACACAATTTAAGCGCCGGCTCACCATCCGTTCAAGCAACTTGCAAAGAACGTTGGTGAGACTAATGGGACGGTAGCTGTCCACCTCCAGAGGGTTCTTTCCAGGTTTCAAAATGGGGATGACAAGACTTTCCCGCCATTGCGACGGAAACTCACCCTCGACCCAGAGACGGTTGTAAACGTCGAGGAGGCGTCGCTTGCAGTCCACTGAAAGGTGTTTCAGCATCTGACAGTGGATGCGATCTGGCCCGGGAGCGGTATCAGGGCAAGCGGCAAGGTCACTCTGAAATTCCCACTCACTGAATGGAGCGTTGTAGGGTTCAGAAGCGTTGGTGCGAAAAGAAAGGCTCCGACGTTCCATCCGCTCTTTAATGGAGCGGAAGGCCTGGGGGTAATTCGCAGAAGCGGAACGCATAGCAAAATGCTCTGCTAAGCGGTTTGCAATGACGTCGGAGTCAGTACAAACTGCTCCATTCAGTGAGAGCGCAGGGACGCTGGCAGGGGTCCGATAGCCGAAGACCCGTCGAATCTTGGCCCAGACCTGCGATGGAGTGACATGGAGTCCAATGGTGGACACATACCGCTCCCAGGACTCCTTCTTGCCTTGGCGGATAAGGAGGCGGGCCCGCGCACGCAGCCGTTTGAAGGCGATAAGGTGGTCCATGGAGGGATGTCGCTTGTGACGCTGGAGCGCCCGCCGGCGATCTTTAATCGCTTCAGCGATCTCAGGCGACCACCAAGGCACAGTCCTCCGCCGAGGGGACCCAGAAGAACGGGGAATGGCAGACTCGGCGGCAGTGACGATGTCGGCGGTGACCGATGTAACCACCGCATCAATGGCATCAGTTGAGAGAGGCTCAATAGCGGCAGTGGAGGAGAACAAGTCCCAGTCAGCCTTATTCATAGCCCATCTGCTAGGGCGCCCAGAAGAGTGACGCTGTGGTAGTGACAGAAAAATCGGAAAGTGGTCACTACCACACAGGTCGTCATGCACACTCCAGTGGACAGATGGTAAGAGGCTAGGGCTACAGATTGAAAGGTCAATGGCGGAGTAGGTGCCATGCGCCACACTGAAGTGTGTGGAGGCACCATCATTCAAAATCGAGAGATCGAGCTGCGACAATAAATGCTCAACGGTGGCGCCTCGACCTGTTGCCACTGACCCACCCCACAGAGGGTTATGGGCGTTAAAGTCGCCCAGTAATAAGAAAGGTGGCGGCAATTGGGCTATCAGCGCAGCCAGGACATGCTGCGCGACATCACCCTCCGGTGGAAGGTAAAGACTGCAGACGGTAAGAGCCTGCGGCGTCCACACCCTAACAGCGACAGCCTCTAAAGCTGTTTGTAGAGGGACAGACTCGCTGTGAAGAGAGTTAAGGACATAGATGCAGACGCCACCAGACACCCTTTCATAAGCTGCTCGGTTCTTATAATAACCCCGATAGCCACGGAGGGCGGGGGTGCGCATTGCTGGAAACCAAGTTTCCTGCAGAGCAATGCAGAGGAAAGGGTGAAGGCTGATAAGCTGGCGGAGCTCAGCTAGATGGTGGAAGAAACCGCTGCAGTTCCACTGGAGGATGGTTTTGTCCATGGCTGAGAAAGGCGTGCCGGGACTGGGACGGCAGATTACGCCGCTGGGTCTCCTGCTGCCTCCGATTGAGCACCCGTGCTAGTGCTATTGCTATTCACGGCGTCTGAGGGACCGGCGAGATCGAGGTCCTCAGAGGACGCCAGAATCTCCACCTCGTCCCCAGACGCAGAGCTAGAAGGTTGCGATGGGGTGGCTACCACCGCGCGTTCCTTGGGCTTAGAGCTGCTCTTCTTTGATTTCTCACGCTGCTCCTTGGGTTTAACTGGCTGGGAGGGCTTCATCGATTCAGTCTCCGGGACTGAGGAGGATCGGGAAGCCCTTCGACCTGCAGATTGTGGGCACTTACGCCACTGTCGATCGTCAGCCTTCCCGCCGGTGGAAACCTGGGAAGGGAGGGACCCAAGGGACCCCTTGCGAGCGTGAGAAGCCGAAGAAGTTGGACACTTCTCCGGCTTAGAAGCGGGGACCGACGTCCCCGATGGGGGGGATGGTGTTGCTCCTGAGGTAGGTGGCACAGGAGCAACCCGGTGGGTAGAGCCCCCCACTGGCAAGGGGGCAGGAGGAGTTGTACCACTCGTCGATCCGGCTGGAAGGCGCGAAACTGATGGGGCTAGCACAGGTGTTGTAGCAGCGGCGTAGGAAGTTGTCATTCGCACTGGATGTAATCGGTCGTATTTCCGTTTGGCCTCAGTATAAGTCAGTCGGTCCAGGGTCTTATATTCCATGATTTTGCGCTCTTTCTGGAATATTCTGCAGTCTGGCGAGCAAGGTGAATGGTGCTCCCCGCAGTTGACGCAGATGGGAGGCGGGGCACATGGAGTATCGGGATGAGATGGGCGTCCGCAATCTCGACATGTGAGGCTGGAAGTGCAGCGGGAAGAAATATGGCCGAACTTCCAGCACTTGAAGCACCGCATCGGGGGAGGGATATAGGGCTTGACGTCACATCGGTAGACCATCACCTTGACCTTTTCCGGTAACGTATCACCCTCGAAGGCCAAGATGAAGGCACCGGTAGCAACCTGATTGTCCCTCGGACCCCGATGAACGCGCCGGACGAAATGAACACCTCTACGTTCTAAGTTGGCGGGCAGCTCGTCATCAGACTGCAAAAGGAGGTCCCTATGGAAAATAACACCCTGGACCATATTTAAACTCTTATGTGGAGTAATAGTAACGTTAACATCCCCCAACTTGTCACAAGCAAGTAACCTGCGTGACTGGGCGGAGGATGCCGTTTGTATCAGTACTGAGCCAGAGCGCATTTTAGACCAGCCCTCCACCTCCCCAAATTTGTCCTCTAAATGCTCGACGAAGAACTGAGGCTTTGTGGAGAGAAAAGACTCCCCATCAGCTCTCGTGCAAACTAAGAATCGGGGCGAATAACTGTTACCTCCATCCTGGGACTTACGCTCTTCCCACGACGTGGCCAGGGAGGGGAACGTTTTCGGATCGTACTTCTGAGCATTAAATTGAGCCCGAGAACGCTTAGAGACTGCTGGCGGCTGGCCGCCAGCGAGAGATGACGTACCACGCTTCATTGCGGGTCATCCACCCTGATGCCACCTACTCCGACCAAGGGCCCTCCCCACGGGCGCCACCCAGCCACAGCAAAGGCCACCTGGCAGGATGGCCGTTGCCGGGAGTCCTGATACCCCAGGAGGATAGGCATCTACTCCTTGGCATACGTGGGGAGTTAACGGCGCAGGCATCAGCAGAGCGATCCCTGTGTTGTCAGGGGGCTACAACCAAGAGGGTACATGGCGGCCCCACCACAACGGACTGGCTACCGTGCTGCATCTTAGGTGCAAAACTGTCCAAGGTCGTCGTCGCAGTTAAAAGAAACACTGCAGAGGGCAGCGTGGTAATCGCACCCAGGGACGTATTCCCGCCCTAAAGATCGAAAACGAGCGGGACACCATTGCAACGACGTGAAAGCCGGCTAAAGGTCTAATTGCACGACGGATACAGTGCACCATGTAAGGCGCCCTTCCCCAATTGGCTCGCTCTTCGGAATAATTTAGAAAGATGGAGGTCAAACCCGAGAGGGGACCATCACATAAGGCCGAAACATGTGAGACTCCTTTTAGTCGCCTCTTACGACAGGCAGGAATACCGCGGGCCTATTCTAACCCCCGAACCCGCAGGGGGTCCAGGAACAGCAGCGGTCCTCCTCTTCCTCCTTCTTCTTCTTCCCCATCTCCTTATTCTTTGTTCAGTGACATCCAGCATGTCTGGACCAGCAGCAGCTTCCATCGGCTCATTGGGACCTGTCAGGAACAGCAGCGGTAGCAACACCTTGGGATCCTGTAACACACCTGACCATCATGTTGGAACCGGAAAATGGGCTGCTATTATCCATCCCATTCATTTATTTGCGTAATGACGATGCCCAGCAAGTCCCCAACTCTCACAAGAACTACGATAACAGCATTACACCACATCAGGCAGTTCAGTACTGCTGTCCAATATACGCACCATCCTAGAATATTCCAGTGTTACTGCAATGACAGTGTGTTAATGTGGTTGATGAGAAGCTGCTAATTGCTCCCAGTGCTGTACTGATTTTCACTTCAACTTATAATCTAACAGCTAGTGGTTTAAAGCGCTTAAATATTGGTGTAGAAGCATCAGTGGAAAGTGACTGGCATCTTGTGTTAGAGATTGAAAATGCATCGAGAAGTGTTAAAGTGCAGTCTGCAGAATTGGAACGGAACGAACTGTGTCATGCAGAACGCTACATTAATGAACAGATGATCTATGTGTATTGTCCATCTCCGGACATTCACTGTTCTGGTCTGACACTATAACAACATTGTATGACAGTGCGACACTCATGGTGAGATCTGGAGGATAATCCATTTATCTGCAATACTGCACCATTACAAACTTCTACAGCACTTTTCCGCCAAATGCAAAGGTCCCGAGTTCGAGTCTCAGTCCGACACACAGTTTTAATCCACCAGGAAGTTCCATTAGAAACTTGTTCATGCTATGAACGGCGCTACCACTTGTGCTGAAAATACTGAGCTGTGGGGTAACGTGTGCTCAGATTGTGTATAAAGACATTGTGATCTATCTCCGTACATATACTGCTCATGCAGACAGTTAAGAACAGTACATAAACACGGTGCTAAAAGAAGCTAAAGGAACGATCACCAGTTTGAGAGCAATACATGCTGACTTTATTGGTGCTTCAAAATGGTTTCAAAAGAAGAAGCTAAAGGAACATCCACCAGTTCGAGAGAAATACACTCCTGGAAATTGAAATAAGAACAGCGTGAATTCATTGTCCCAGGAAGGGGACACTTTATTGACACATTCCTGGGGTCAGATACATCACATGATCACACTGACAGAACCACAGGCACGTAGACACAGGCAACAGAGTGTGCTCCCTGCCGCCGTTGGATAAGCAGCTGCAGCAGCAACTCGTATACTCCTAGCTCATTCATTTGTTACATAGTTTAATTCTTAATTTCTTTGCGTGTTTTTGTTACTTGCATTGTTTAAATCATAAATTTCGTGCGTATTATAGTATTTGAGAGTTGTAGCATCGCGTTTTAGTACCTGAATAGTGTAAATTCGCGTAGTCGTCTGTCTTATGTTTTTGTTTTGAACGGCCAGTGTCGGTTGGTCACAGTCAGTGTGCTCCCTGCCGCCGTTGGATAAGCAGCTGCAGCAGCAACTCGTATACTCCTAGCTCACTCATTTGTTACATAGTTTAATTCTTAATTTATTTGCGTGTTTTTGGTACTTGCATTGTTAAATTCATAAATTTCGTGCGTATTATAGTATTTGAGAGTTGTAGCATCGCGTTTTAGTACCTGAATAGTGTAAATTCGCGTAGTCTCCTTCCGCCGCCGAGCAGTGTGTCAGCAGTGCACAAGTTACTGCATTTACTAGGCAATCTCGTATTTTAATAACCGTTTAAATTTTGTGTCGATTTGTTTGCGCTCTGTGTAGATTAGTTCAGACGTTCTTTGCACAAGTTTTTAGCATGGATAGGGACTGCAACTGCTGTGTTCGGATGCAGGCTGAGTTGGCATCCCTTCGCTCCCAGCTTCAGGCAGTGTTGGCTT
This sequence comes from Schistocerca cancellata, assembly GCF_023864275.1. NCBI lineage: Eukaryota > Metazoa > Arthropoda > Insecta > Orthoptera > Acrididae > Schistocerca > Schistocerca cancellata. The sequence continues at coordinate 898,014,731 of NC_064629.1, forward strand.
CGGTCACACAGCTTGAGGCTGTTGCCAATGGGCATCACTGTGGGGGTCCGGATGGGAGTTTGTCGGGGACGGCCAGCTCGTCCCACGCATCCCCCGATCGGGCTACGACTGTGGTTGCCCGGGATACTGCCCGCATTGAGGCTGATCCCTCACCTGTGGTAGAGTGGGAGGTCGTCTCAAGGTGTGGCAGGGGGCGAAAGACATTCCGGAGGGCTGAACGGAAGGCCTCTCCAGTTTGTCTGACGAACCGGTTTCAGGCTCTGTCTCTGGCTGATACTCAGGCTGATACTGATCTTCGGCCTGACATGGCTGCCTGTCCTGTTCCAGAGGTTGCCCCTCAGTCTGCAAGATCCAGATCCGGGCGGTCGCAGAGGGTGGGCTTACTGGTAGTTGGGAGCTCCAACGTCAGGCGCGTAATGGGGCCCCTTAGGGATATGGCAGCAAGGGAGGGGAAGAAGACCAAAGTGCACTCCGTGTGCATACCGGGGGGAGTCATTCCAGATGTGGAAAGGGTCCTTCCGGATGCCATGAAGGGTACAGGGTGCACCCATCTGCAGGTGGTCGCTCATGTCGGCACCAATGATGTGTGTCGCTATGGATCGGAGGAAATCCTCTCTGGCTTCCGGCGGCTATCTGATTTGGTGAAGACTGCCAGTCTCGCTAACGGGATGAAAGCAGAGCTCACCATCTGCAGCATCGTCGACAGGACTGACTGCGGACCTTTGGTACAGAGCCGAGTGGAGGGTCTGAATCAGAGGCTGAGACGGTTCTGCGACCTTGTGGGCTGCAGATTCCTCGACTTGCGCCATAGGGTGGTGGGGTTTCGGGTTCCGCTGGATAGGTCAGGAGTCCACTACACGCAACAAGCGGCTACACGGGTAGCAGGGGTTGTGTGGCGTGGGCTGGGCGGTTTTTTAGGTTAGATGGCCTCGGGCAAGTACAGAAAGGGCAACAGCCTCAACGGGTGCGGGGCAAAGTCAGAACATGCGGGGACCAAGCAGCAATCGGTATTGTAGTTGTAAACTGTCGAAGCTGCGTTGGTAAAGTACCGGAACTTCAAGCGCTGATAGAAAGCACTGAAGCTGAAATCGTTATAGGTACAGAAAGCTGGCTGAAGCCAGAGATAAATTCTGCCGAAATTTTTACAAAGGTACAGACGGTGTTTAGAAAGGATAGATTGCATGCAACCGGTGGTGGAGTATTCGTCGCTGTTAGTAGTAGTTTATCCTGTAGTGAAGTAGAAGTGGATAGTTCCTGTGAATTATTATGGGTGGAGGTTACACTCAACAACCGAGCTAGGTTAATAATTGGCTCCTTTTACCGACCCCCCGACTCAGCAGCATTAGTGGCAGAACAACTGAGAGAAAATTTGGAATACATTTCACATAAATTTTCTCAGCATGTTATAGTCTTAGGTGGAGATTTCAATTTACCAGATATAGACTGGGACACTCAGATGTTTAGGACGGGTGGTAGGGACAGAGCATCGAGTGACATTATACTGAGTGCACTATCCGAAAATTACCTCGAGCAATTAAACAGAGAACCGACTCGTGGAGATAACATCTTGGACCTACTGGTAACAAACAGACCCGAACTTTTCGACTCTGTAAGTGCAGAACAGGGAATCAGTGATCATAAGGCCGTTGCAGCATCCCTGAATTTGGAAGTTAATAGGAATATAAAAAAAGGGCGGAAGGTTTATCTGTTTAGCAAGAGTAATAGAAGGCAGATTTCAGACTACCTAACAGATCAAAACGAAAATTTCTGTTCCGACACTGACAATGTTGAGTGTTTATGGAAAAAGTTCAAGGCAATCGTAAAATGCGTTTTAGACAGGTACGTGCCGAGTAAAACTGTGAGGGACGGGAAAAACCCACCGTGGTACAACAACAAAGTTAGGAAGCTACTGCGAAAGCAAAGAGAGCTTCACTGCAAGTTTAAACGCAGCCAAAACCTCTCAGACAAACAGAAGCTAAACGATGTCAAAGTTAGCGTAAGGAGGGCTATGCGTGAAGCGTTCGGTGAATTCGAAAGTAAAATTCTATGTACCGACTTGACAGAAAATCCTAGGAAGTTCTGGTCTTACGTTAAATCAGTAAGTGGCTCGAAACAGCATATCCAGACACTCCGGGATGATGATGGCATTGAAACAGAGGATGACAAGCGTAAAGCTGAAATACTAAACACCTTTTTCCAAAGCTGTTTCACAGAGGAAGACCGCACTGCAGTTCCTTCTCTAAATCCTCGCACAAACGAAAAAATGGCTGACATCGAAATAAATGTCCAAGGAATAGAAAAGCAACTGGAATCACTCAACAGAGGAAAGTCCACTGGACCTGACGGGATACCAATTCGATTCTACACAGAGTACGCGAAAGAACTTGCCCCCCTTCTAACAGCCGTGTACCGCAAGTCTCTAGAGGAACGGAAGGTTCCAAATGATTGGAAAAGAGCACAGGTAGTCCCAGTCTTCAAGAAGGGTCGTCGAGCAGATGCGCAAAACTATAGACCTATATCTCTGACGTCGATCTGTTGTAGAATTTTAGAACATGTTTTTTGCTCGAATATCATGTCGTTTTTGGAAACTCAGAATCTACTATGTAGGAATCAACATGGATTCCGGAAACAGCGATCGTGTGAGACCCAACTCGCTTTATTTGTACATGAGACCCAGAAAATATTAGATACAGGCTCCCAGGTAGATGCTATTTTTCTTGACTTCCGGAAGGCGTTCGATACAGTTCCGCACTGTCGCCTGATAAACAAAGTAAGTGCCTACGGAATATCAGACCAGCTGTGTGGCTGGATTGAAGAGTTTTTAGCAAACAGAACGCAGCATGTTGTTATCAACGGAGAGACGTCTACAGACGTTAAAGTAACCTCTGGTGTGCCACAGGGGAGTGTTATGGGACCATTGCTTTTCACAATATATATAAATGACCTAGTAGATAGTGTCGGAAGTTCCATGCGGCTTTTCGCGGATGATGCTGTAGTATACAGAGAAGTTGCAGCATTAGAAAATTGTAGCGAAATGCAGGAAGATCTGCAGCGGATAGGCACTTGGTGCAGGGAGTGGCAACTGACCCTTAACATAGACAAATGTAATGTATTGCGAATACATAGAAAGAAGGATCCTTTATTGTATGATTATATGATAGCGGAACAAACACTGGTAGCAGTTACTTCTGTAAAATATCTGGGAGTATGCGTGCGGAACGATTTGAAGTGGAATGATCATATAAAATTTATTGTTGGTAAGGCGGGTACCAGGTTGAGATTCATTGGGAGAGTCCTTAGAAAATGTAGTCCATCAACAAAGGAGGTGGCTTACAAAACACTCGTTCGACCTATACTTGAGTATTGCTCATCAGTGTGGGATCCGTACCAGATCGGGTTGACGGAGGAGATAGAGAAGATTCAAAGAAGAGCGGCGCGTTTCGTCACAGGGTTATTTGGTAACCGTGATAGCGTTACGCAGATGTTTAACAAACTCAAGTGGCGGACTCTGCAAGAGAGGCGCTCTGCTTCGCGGTGTAGCTTGCTCGCCAGGTTTCGAGAGGGTGCGTTTCTGGATGAGGTATCGAATATATTGCTTCCCCCTACTTATACCTCCCGAGGAGATCACGAATGTAAAATTAGAGAGATTAGAGCGCGCACAGAGGCTTTCAGACAGTCGTTCTTCCCGCGAACCATACGCGACTGGAACAGGAAAGGGAGGTAATGACAGTGGCACGTAAAGTGCTCTCCGCCACACACCGTTGGGTGGCTTGCGGAGTATAAATGTAGATGTAGATGTAGATGTAGAACAGAGCATGCACAATGTCGGCACTAGTACAGTGTATATCCACCTTTCGCAGCAATGCAGGCTGCTATTCTCCCATGGAGACGATCGTAGAGATGCTGGATGTAGTCCTGTGGAACGGCTTGTCATGCCATTTCCACCTGGCGCCTCAGTTGGACCAGCGTTCGTGCTGGACGTGCAGACCGCGTGAGACGACGCTTCATCCAGTCCCAAACATGCTCAATGGGGGACAGATCCGGAGATCTTGCTGGCCAGGGAAGTTGACTTACACCTTCTAGAGCACGTTGGGTGGCACGGGATACATGCGGACGTGCATTGTCCTGTAGGAACAGCAAGTTCCCTTGCCGGTCTAGGAATGGTAGAACGATGGGTTCGATGACGGTTTGGATGTACCGTGCACTATTCAGTGTCCCCTCGACGGTCACCAGTGGTGTACGGCCAGTGTAGGAGATCGCTCCCCACACCATGATGCCGGGTACTGGCCCTGTGTGCCTCGGTCGTATGCAGTCCTGATTGTGGCGCTCACCTGCACGGCGCCAAACACGCATACGACCATCATTGGCACCAAGGCAGAAGCGACTCTCATCGCTGAAGACGACACGTCTCCATTCGTCCCTCCATTCACGCCTGTCGCGACACCACTGGAGGCGGGCTGCACGATGTTGGGGCGTGAGCGGATGACGGCCTAACGGTGTGCGGGACCGTAGCCCAGCTTCATGGAGACGGTTGCGAATGGTCCTCGCCGATACCCTAGGAGCAACAGTGTCCCTAATTTGCTGGGAAGTGGCGGTGCGGTCCCCTACGGCACTGCGTAGGATCCTACGGTCTTGGCGTGCATCCGTGCGTCGCTGCGGTCCGGTCCCAGGTCGAGGGGCACGTGCACCTTCCGCCGACCACTGGCGACAACATCGATGTACTGTGGTGACCGCACGTCCCACGTGTTGAGCAATTCGGCGGTACGTCCACGCGGCCTCCCGCATGCCCACTATACGCCCTCGCTCAAAGTCCGTCAACTGCACATACGGTTCACGTCCACGCTGTCGCGGCATGCTACCAGTGTTAAAGACTGCGATGGAGCTCCGTATGCCACGGCAAACTGGTTGACACTGACGGCGGCGGTGCACAAATGCTGCGCAGCTAGCGCCATTCGACGGCCAACACCGCGGTTCCTGGTGTGTCCGCTGTGCCGTGCGTGTGATCATTGCTTGTACAGCCCTCTCGCAGTGTCCGGAGCAAGTATGGTGGGTCTGACACAACGGTGTCAATGTGTTCTTTTTTCCATTTCCAGGAATGTACATGCAGAATTTGTTGCATACAAGAATCAGTTATTCGTTAACTTTAGTAAAAATTAACCACTTGCTTTTGTTGTTGATGTAATGCAGTCTATGTATCATTGTTGAAATGTAAATAAAATATATATAATCGCAAATCATGGTTGTTTTTCTTATTTAACCACCCCACCATTATTTATTGTAAGATATAGCCACTTTAGCTCAGTCAGTAAGATAATTAAGCTGTAATTACTACATAAAGTATTATTATTATTACAAACACTCATTTTCTATAAAAAGCCCACTGCACACCAAAACCTGTCTTAGTTGGTATCATGGCTGTGTTGGTTAAGCGTTGTTGTGAGTGGTCCTGTGATTGTTTGGAAGGAAACCGGAGGAAGAAGAATAATGGGGTACTCCCACCCGACAATACAAGAGGGATAATTCTGGTTCCATCCAGCTGTGGCAAGATAGATATTCTCATGTCATTAGTAACACACCCAAAATGGGTCTGCTTTGAGCATGTATGTGTATTTTCAAGAATGCTGTTTAAACAAAACTAAGAGCTACCGCAAACGATACTGCAGAGTGTAGATGGTGTAACATACGTGACATTCAGTAAAAGCAGTACAATTCATCCACCAAAAAAAGTAAAGCCAAACCCAGTGTACGTAGTTGACGATGTTGCTGAGCAAATCCTAGATCAAATTCAATGATATTTCTATTTTGGTCATCATATGGTTATTGACATTTTATTTGAGTCAGACGTATTCCAGAATCCTTAAACAGTTGATGAAGGATAATGCAAATTTCATTATAGGTTTCACACAAGACAATTTGAATCTATAACACATTTACTAGACACATGGAGGAACCGACATGTCATTCAATGATTTTGTAGAGAAATATGCAGAATGCTGGAATCACACACAGTTTCTTGTTATTGATAAATCAACCCTTTTGAGATTTATCAACGAATTAGATGCTAGGGTTAAGGAACTAGAGACGTTGATCCGCATCATTCTGAGAAAGGAAGTAGATGACTTAGCAGTAAAATTTGATGGAATTGAAAAGAAAGTTGAGCGAAATGTACGTATGTAAGGTACAGCCTGTGAAGCGGACTACTTACTATGTAGCAAAATGTCAGTTAAGCATAATATCATCACTGCAAGAAAGGCTGTGCGAGAGAAGTTATGATTGCTGAGAGTAGGACATTTGGGCTCTACGAGAAACCAGTCACTAAATCTGTCGATGAACGCTTTGCGAAATTACACAACGACGACGATGATGCTATTGCCGGTTTCATTAATCGTCACAACGATGCTAGGAAAGACAAAACATTCGGTATGAGTGGTGAAAAACTGTGTAAGTTGAGCAAGGAGCCTATAATTCTAAATGAAAAAACAGTACAGATAGGGGACATGGAATTGCAAAGGACACCATGTCTACTGAAACTTATTTTCCTGAAATCATCAAAAACAGTAAAATGTTCACCATAAGACCTGGAGAAGCATGGTGAAATACAACAATTGACCGGTGTACGCAGGAAAGTGGAGACCCAACGTAGTGCGAAGTACAGAGACATTATAAAACTATTATTATTAGACGGTCGGTATGGCACTGGTGATGGTATTGATATTCAGCATAAAAGAGTCAGCAATCAGTCTCCTTAGTATAAACGCTATGACGACCCCAGTGAGTTGTATATCGGCTACGACTGCACAAGGCATCAGCTGCTTCAGGCAATACCGCTTATTCGAATGAGGTGTCTCAATAATTTCAGAGCTTAGAGTGAATGATATAATCGAACGACTATGGAGACAGTAATTCGAGAACTTCACAAACCAGCATGCAAAACGTATCCTCATAGGTTTTGCTATTATAGGTCTGGATGACTTACGGCAAGCTGATCTTGCAGACATGAGGGAATATTCACATGACAATAATGGATTCAAATACATTTTATTGGTTATTGATACGTACTCCAAATTTGCCTGGGCATTACTTCTTAAAACAAAAATGGGGAGAAATGTCGTGAAGGTTTTTGAGCGTTTGTGGCAGCCAGGGACGAGTCGATGCCTAGACAGCATCCGAACCGTTAATGGTGATGCAGCAATATGAAACACATCACTACTCAACATTCACCCACCTGAAGGCAAGTATCGTGGGACGTCTGAACGGAACAATAAAATGTCAAATGAGGATGCATTTTAATCTTCGCGGCTAATACAAATGGATTGACATCTCTCAAAAACAATTGCACAGTACAATCGAACTACACATTGATACAATAAAAATGAGACCAATCGATGTTCGTGATAACGGACTCATGGATATCGTGTACTATCGTTTTAAAATCTGGATCCAGGTAGAGAGAAAATTGATGTAGGTGTTTTGGTACGTACCTCGAAACACAAAGCAGCTTTTGAGAAGTCAAATCTCCTAATCTTGTCAAGTGAGATATTGATAGTTTCCGAAGTACAGAGGAGAGATCCCAGAACTTCAATCTTAAAGGGTGGCACCGAAATTTCGGGAAGCTTTCCCACAGGGGAAATGCAGAACTTTTCAGAACCACACGCGTTTCTCACAGAGCGTGTCATAAGACGTCGACGGGATAGAGCGCTGGTGAAATTCATTGGTTTCCCTGCAATACGAAACAGCAGGACTGACGCTGATAATATGCTATATAATGGGGTGCACAGAGCACAACCAGTACAGTAGCATAACATGCGTGGTAGGAGGTACATTATAACACACGGTGGTATTCCGGACAAACTACCCATCGAATTGCCTATTCCAGGGTATAATAATAGTGAACCTGGTACAAAGCTTCAAAAACGTCTGGCTTGTGGTGATAAGGCGATTAACCTACTTAATGAGGCGTGTTTCAAACACGAAATTGCATATGGAAAACAATGATCTCCGAAGACGTGAGGCCGCAAATCGAATTTTAACTGATAAAACCAAGGCAATGTGTGGAAGGATATTGGTATAAGACAGCTCGCTGGGGCATTTGAAGTTGTTAACTGTATGTAACAAACTTAAACTGGGCCTATGGGTGATGAATTCAAGCTGTGACTGCTGCAGGTCGTGCACTAGAGAAGTAGAAGAAGGGATCTTTAAAAAACTGTATTCTGACAACTATGTATACAGCTAAAAGCGCCCTGAAATGCAAAGGACCGGATAAAAGACCCAGGGTTATGCTGATATCCAACGCTTCAGGTGTAATTATCCCCTTCCTCATTCCGGCCTCGCAGATCTCTCAGCGATGGATACACTGGCTGGTGGTGCTGCAGCTCTTGCCAGAACGATGAAGAACACACACAACTCCCAGGAGCAGCTAGAAGAAGCAAGAAGATATAATCGCATGATGCCAGCAGCAGCCTTCGGAAAAGGACTATACCAGAAACCATACAAGATAGGACTAGGTCTTTCATGAACAAGAAAAGAGCATTGGCTATGCTACGGGACAGACCGCTTACAAATACAGATCTGCTCAAATTTATTAGGAAAAAATTAGGCATCGAAAGATTCCGTGGTGTGTTTAGGTGGGATAAAATTCCGTAGACTATGTGGATATCCTGAGAATGTGGAACTGTGAATGTAGATGTTCGTGGGGTACCAGGAACCCATTGGGTGGCTTATGTTAAGAAAAAATACAAGTTACGTCTACTATTTCGACTGATTTGGAGACTTGCAGTCGCTAGAAGAGTTTCAATGATTCTTCACCGACAGAAGACGTGTGTTCCACAATTTTCATCGCTACCACGACCTTAATACCAGTGCATCGTGTTCCTCCTCACGTTTACGAAGAAGCATATATGTAAGGAGATGCACTAAACATCCACCCGTCAGTCGAGGTTTAGATGCACTCTCGTATATCCTGACTCCAAAAAAGAATGATCGTCAGTTTTACGAGCGCATTACTTTACGCCCATTGATTTGAACAACGGGGAGTGGAAAATTGCGCTGACTGGACTGTAGACTTAAAACAGTATTCCGAATGTACAGAGGCTAACAAAAAGTTTCATCTGAAAATTAATGGTGGAAAACAACTTGTGGAAGTAGAACCTGGTGCGTATGACATTGAGGATTTAAAAGAAGTTCTAAAACGGTCTGGAAAAGGGATTGCGCTACGTGGAAACATCAGCAGGCTTAAATCTGAAATAAAAACGATTCATAGGATTGACTGTAACCAGAAAGGATCAGTAGGATGGCTACTGGGTTTCACAAAAGGACAGTTTTTGAAGAAGGATTCTAATAAATTTTACAGAACCAATCAGTCAGTGGATATACTCCCTGTCACTAAAGCCCGTGTCCAGTATAACATTGCAACAAACTCTTGTCTCGAAAAGAGATTTAATCATACAATTCACGGTATCTTCTTGTCAGTGGGAAGAGATTACAAGATGGTTGAGACCTCTACCAACACTATTTACCTCCCAGTAAGATTTCTAGCCTTGGACTATCTGGAGCTACGTTAAGAGGACCAGCATAATCAAATCTTCGATTTTCGGGCCAAGGAAATCCTTGTACGGCTACATCCCAAGCGGTATTATCAATAACCTTGAAGTGGTGGCGGCCTCCAACCAACCGGAACCTGTTAGAGGCAGAATCGTCGACCTTTAACTTGCCGGACTGGAAGCATCGGACACGAGCTTCAACCAGCCAGGAATCACAGCAGCCCTGTATCGTCAGCGAAGAGGGGATGTGCGGAAGGTCTAATACCATAGTGCACAACGTGCAGTTCGGCACTTCACAACAGAACAGCAAGGTGACAACATATGCAAACTACGAATTTCTTAAATCAGTGGGTATGAAGCTGTGCAATGACATCATTCAATATAATTAGCCTGGTGGAATATGACGAGTGTATTATACGCCAGGAACAAAAACGTTCAGATGTATGAGAAATCTTGTGGGACTTAACTGCTAAGGTCATCTGTCCCTAAGTTTACACAATACTGAACCTAAATTATCCTAAGGACAAACACACACACCCATGCCCGAGGGAGGACTCGAACCTCGGCCGGGACCATCCGCACAGTCCATGACTGCAGCGCCCCAGTCCGCTCGGCTAATACCGCGCAGCCACGCCAGGAACAATTCTCGCGTAACACTTACGGATCAACAACATTTAACAAGAACCGTGAAATTAGGATTGTCATCCAACTCCAGGACGCTTTACACTCCCATGCAAGAGTTTCATATTCTTGATGAATCACTTACGAAAACGGATGGTTATGCTACAGTTGCATCGAACCTTACACAAGATGCTTTAGCGTTCCTGTTTCATGAGATGAACTGAATGGGGTCGAGATTGACCACACACGCAACTCTTAAAACATATTTTTCTGCTTTCCCCTCAGATTTGAACAATTTAAAGAATTCTGGGTGGCTCTTCGACGAGCCAACGGATAGAACAGTGGAAGAGTACAAGATATTTATTGCGTGTAAGCCTTTAAAATTGATACTTCGAGGACATGTGGCAAATTCTTCTGAATGCCAAGCAGTAATTTATTTTGGTACGGAGCGTGTGATGATGTTTGGTTTGTGGGGCGCTCAACTGCGTGGTCATCAGCGCCCGTACAATTACCCAATCTTTTGCGCAGTCCAATTTCGCCACTTTCCTGGATGATGATGAAATGATGAGGACAACACAAACACCCAGTCATCTCGAGGCAGGTGAAAATCCCTGACCCCGCCGGGAATCGAACCCGGGACCCCGTGCTCGGGAAGCGAGAACGCTACCGCGAGACCACGAGCGGTGGACGGTACGGAGCGTGACGGATAACAACTCATACATTCAAAGACCTCAAGTTCTGAACTAGATCAACATCAATAAAATAATGTGGGAAATACCACACATTACACTATTGGATGAGCAGCGTTTGAAGCTTTAAAAGTGCTGAATGCTGGTGCATTTATACCACCATCCTCCGTCATGGGAGGTTTTCGAGTATCCAGTGCTACCGACCGCAAGCAGACAAAGTGGTCTATTAAAACCACCTCTCACCAACTGCACGGCCACTGCCCCCGGAGGTTCGAGTCCTCCCTCGGTCATGGGTGTTTGTGTTGTTCTTAGCATAAGTTAGTTTAAGTAGTGTGAAAGTCTAGGGACTGATGACCTAAGCAGTTTTGTCTCTTAGGAATTTACACACATTTGAACATTTTTAAAACCTCCTCTCGGCTGGAGACGCCCATTTTCATAATACTGGCGTTTCAGACCAACAGAAGAGGGCCTATTACAAATGGTTCCACCAAATTTGATAATTGCAAGTTACGTAATACGAGTGTACCTGAACTCTGAATTCTACCCATATGTAAATTTACACTTGCAGTGGGATGAAAAAGTATACGGTATAGCATAAGACATGTATGTGAGGTTCGTTGCTTCATACTATGAAGAGTAGATATTTCTGCTCAGTCGACAGAAATTCAAGGAGGTGACGCTTATCATTGCAACAGGCTGCTCACAATAGAACGAGATAATTAAATCCAGACCTGTAGATGTAGGAATGGAATTCGATTATTAGGCAAATTTCCCGGAACACACTGAAGTGTATGCTGTAGTTCTACATGACAGTGTGATTAATTACTGCCTGATCACCGGTGTTGTGCAACGAGCTGTATAAATGAACAGGTGCCAAACCATACTGAGAGCATTGTAAAATGGTATGTTATGTTGTGAACATCGTTGCAGACTGAACCGTAAATTCACTTGCAAAATCTTTTCTTATTGAATTTACTTTATTTACTAGCGATTCACCAAGAACATTCACACATTTAATCACACTAGGTGAGCGTGGGAGTAGTTGCCAGGAAGTAACTGATGGAAAATAAAATTACCTTTCACAAATGTGAATGTTATTCCTAAAAGCCTTTTCAAAAACAGATTTAAATTGCAATCAGAAGGACCCTCAAAATCAAGTTACAATTATTCAGAGGCAAAATAACAATTTTTTTTTTTTTAAAGTAGGAGCCTTCAGGCTGAGAGGCTTCCGCTCTCTTTCCACACGGCCGTAGTCACGACCGCTCACAACGACCTCTGAAAAACTACTCTGGTGCAAATCTGAAACACACCAGATTACTTTAAACTAGAAATTATAACAAATCACACAAACAAATTAACTATGCGCCCCGTAAGAGGGATGGAAATGGTACAAACACTCACACTATCACACTAAGAAATTATTGGCCAGCGAAAGTGCAATTTGTTTTTAAAAGGGCTCTTACGGTGGAAGCGTGGCTACTTTATAAAAATGACTATTTAAATAAAACCCCATGAAATTCAGACTTACATAAAGAGTACAACATGCTCAACATTACACATGTACCGCCTCGCAGTATAATAGGCAAGATAAAAACATATTTCAGGAATTCGGCCTTTACCTTAATTCTATAAATTCGTTAGCACCGAATCTGACAAACATGACAGAGGCAGCTCCGAACGACAGACAGACACTAACCGCCTAACAAATGCGGACGAGAGACAAACGAGCAAGCTGGGAACGAGAGAGTGACCCTGAAAACAAGTAGAACTTAATAAGAGTAAATCACAGAACATATCATCAATCATTTAACTTACAATAAACTGCGATTTCTCGAGTAGACCTGGCGCATCACCCCTAACGCTCTCCCGAACCGTCCGCTACCAGACGCTTCAACGGACGCAGGAGGGCGTGCTGATCTCCCGTCTCACGGCGTCGCAGCTCGCCCCGGCCAGCTCGATGTCGTGGTTTCGCTCCTGTTGCACTCGTGTGAACCGCGAAGCCACTACCCCTTTCTATACGGCGCTGCCCACTGGACTCACGTGGGGACCTCACATGCTCCGACGCATGAGCGGAAACATCATCTCGTGTATCAGTGCGCGACCGACCAACCGACCGATCCAAACGCCAATGACCGTTGCCCGAGCAACTCGAGCAGACTGGCGGCCTAACGCGCAGACTCAGATGCAGGCACTCAGCCCCGAGCGGGCGACCACTAGCTGAGTTCTGTTACTGGCGGAGTGGCAAGACTCTCATTTTCTGGCCTTAAAGTTGATCCAAAGGACAGACATACTAGCACTCCGACGATAGACTGACCGTAACTGCCGCACAAATGCAAACGAGAGACAGATCAGCAACTGGTGACACGAGACCGACCTAGAATCACTCCGATTGACCTCTACATCTACATCTACATCCATACTCCGCAAGCCACCTGACGGTGTGTGGCGGAGGGTACCTTCAGTACCTCTATCGGTTCTCCCTTCTATTCCAGTCTCGTATTGTTCGTGGAAAGAAGGATTGTCGGTATGCCTCTGTGTGGGCTATAATGTCTCTGATTTTATACTCATGGTCTCTTCGCGAGATATACGTAGGAGGGAGCAATATACTGCTTGACTCTTCGGTGAAGATATGCTCTCGAAACTTTGACAAAAGCCCGTACCGAGCTACTGAGCGTCTCTCCTGCAGAGTCTTCCACTGGAGTTTATCTATAATCTCCGTAACGCTTTCGCGATTACTAAATGATCCTGTAACGAAGCGCGCTGCTCTCCGTTGGATCTTCTCTATCTCTTCTATCAACCCTATCTGGTACGGATCCCACACTGCTGAGCAGTATTCAAGCAGTGGGCGAACAAGCGTACTGTAACCTACTTCCTTTGTTTTCGGATTGCATTTCCTTAGGATTCCTTAGGATTCTTCCTTTACGGCAGACCGACAAAAAGACACGAAATGCCCGACACTGAGCCGGCTGACCAACTGACTAGACTCAGACTAACAGACTCACCGACTGCGGAGCTCATAGCGCCCTTAAGTGCACGTGAACAGGCAACTTTTCCCCTTTCCCACAAGAGGGAGACACCAAAGCTGCGATTGCCACAGCGGCGCCACCGCCAGAAACGGAGGGCGACTACTTTACACTACGCGCTGCGGCGCGCTCTTCAAAACAGCAAATTTTACCACGACTCACAGACACTATGGTTTTCTATTATGATGATTGTAGACAGTTCATATTTAAAGCCGACCGATGTGGCCGAGCGGCTCTAGGCACTTCAGTCAGGAACCGGGCGACAGCTACGGTCGCAGGTTCGAATCCTGCCTCGGGCATGGATGTGTGTGTCGTCCTTAGGTCGGTTAGGTTTAAGTAGTTCTAAGTTCTAGGCGACTGATGACCTCAGATGTTAAGTCCCATAGTGCTCAGAGCCATTTGAACCATCATATTTAAAGATGTTGGATTCGTAGCATACACAGAAGATGCTGGAATAATAGAGACATTCTCAGCAAGCACTACATCACCGAAATCTCTCAAAGATGTGAAGTGTGCTAAAACCTTGAAGAGAGCGAAGTGGTTAACACATTTCCGCCATGGAATTCACTGGGATGATCCTTTCAGACACCCTATAAAGATATGGTGACGTCACTTCGATTATTCTTCCGCATGGATACCATCACCTGCATGAAAGGAAAGGAGAAGATCCCATGGATGTTTCGAATCTTCAAGTTTTATACCATTAAAGACCTGGAATCCTATGGGTGTCCTGCTCTCTATCGAATCAAGAAGAATATACACGGAAGCGCCAAAGAAACTGGTACTACATGCGTATTCAAATACAGAAATATGTAAACAGGTAGAATACGGCACTGTGGTCAGCAATGCCTATATAAGATAACACGGGTTCTGCCGCAATTATGAGATTGGTTACTGCTGCTGCAATGGCAGGTTATCAAGATTTAAGCGAGTTTTAACGTGGTGATATGGCAGCGCACGAGCGATGGGACACAGCATCTCCGAGGTACCGATGAAGTGGGGATTTTTCCGTGTGACAATTAAACGAGTGCACCGTGAATATCAAGAATCCGGTAAAACATCAAATCGTAGACATCGATGTGGCCAGAAAAATATCCTGCAGGAACAGGACCAACGATGACTCAAGAGAAATGCTCAGCGTGACGGATGTGAAACCCTTCGACAAATTGCTGCAGATTTCAATGCTGGGTCATCAACAAGTCTTAGCATGCGAACGATTCAACGAAACATAATTTATATGGGCTTTAGGAGCCGAAGGCCCATTCGTGTACCCTTAATAACAGCACCACACAAATCTTTGCGCCTCGCCTGGGCCTGTCAACACCGGCATTGGACTGATGATGAATGGAAACATGTTGCCTGATCGGACGAGTCTCATTTCAAATTGTATCGAGTGGATGGACATGTATGGGTATGAAGACAACCACATGAATCCTTAGAACCTGCATGTCAGCAGGGGGATGTTAAAGCTGGTGGAGGCTTTGTAATGGTGTGGGGCATGTGCAGTTGGAGTGATATGGGACCCCTGATATGTCTATATACGATTGTGACAGGTGACACGTACATAAGCACCCTATCTGATCACCTGCATCCATTCATGTCCATTGTGCGTTCCGACAGGTTTGGGAATATTCAGCAGGGCAATGCGACACCTCACACATCCAGAACTGATAGAGAGTGGCTCCAGGAACACTCTTGTGAGTTTGAACACTTCCACGGGCCACCAAATTCCCCAGACATGAACATTATTGAGCATATCTGGGATGTCTTGTAACGTGCTCTTCATAAGACATCTCCACTCCATCTTAGCCTACTCTTATGGATTTATGGATAGCCTTGCAGGATTAATGGCGTCAGTTCCCTCCACACTACTTCAGCCATTAGTCGAGTCCTTGGCATGCCACGTCGCGGCTCTTCTGCGTGTTCTCGTGGCCCTACACGATATTACGCAGGCGTCCCCATTTCTTTGGTTCATCAGTGTATGTGAAAATAGTGTTGTTTTGTCTGCTTATGAAAATGTGAAATTATTTCTAAGTTAGATGAGAAATAAATCCATTTTTTACCTCATAAACTGTGTACGATTTTTCTTCAACCTGTTCCCCTTTTGATAGTAAACAGTGTTGCCCAGGTACTATGTTTGTAATTGTCATCAAGCACAGGAGATAATATTTTAGACATGTTTGCTACGTGTTAGGAAGTAGGCATAATCACGCGCTTCCTGCTCCCATAAGCCAGTTCATGTTACATGATAGGCGTAATCCCATGCAATAATTCAACATATTCTCAACACTCTAGCAGTGCGGGGTAGCCGCGCGGTCTAGGGCATCTTGTCACGGTCCACGTCGGAGGTTCGAGTCCTCCCTGAGGCATGGATGTGTGTGTCGTCCGTAGCGTAAGTTACTTTAAGTTAGGTTACATAGTGTGTAAGCTTAGGGACGGCTGACCTCAGCAGTTTAGTCCCATAAGCCCTTACCACAAATTTCCAATTTTTTCTACATTCTATCTTAAACTTCACCTCTTTAATAGCACTCACCTTCAGAATAACTAATGCCACTTGTGCCAAGCACATCTTTTATATACACAATACAAGAGCGGATAGGTTTTTGTAAATAACGACAACAAAGAAATATAGCAAAGAATTTTTTTGTTTATTCATTTCACACAGATACAGTCTGCAGAATGAGATTTTCACTCTGCAGCGGAGTGTGCGCTGATATGAAACTTCCTGGCAGATTAAAACTGTTTGCCAGACCGAGGCTCGAACTCGGGACCTTTGCCTTTCGCGGGCAAGTGCTCTACCAAGTGAGCTACCGAAGCACGACTCACGCTCGGTCCTCACAGCTCTTCTGCGAATAGCTTCTGTAAAGTTTGGAAGGTAGGAGACGAGATACTGGCAGAAGTGAAGCTGTGTGGACCGGCCGTGAGTCGTGCTTCGCTAGCTCACTTGGTAGAGCACTTGCCCGCGAAAGGCAAAGGTCCCGAATTCGAGTCTCGTTCGGGCACACAGTTTTGATCTGCCAGGAAGTTTCAGATACAGTCTGATTTTTGAGATACAGTTTAGTTCTTGAGATAAAATTCAAGTCTCAAGGTAATGTTCAGTGCTTGAAATACAATTTCAGTCTGTTATTTCAATGGAGAACTAAATTTTAACTTACACGCTACAACAGTAACTGTGCTTGAGAATACATTTTTACAATTTTTTCCCCAGTAGCACTGGATGAGAATACTGAACTTTCTTTTGTAAATCTACACTAAAACTAAGGTCGAGATACTTCCTTTTTGCTACAACTAAATTCCACAGCGCGAAACGCGTAAGTTGAACAGTAATTCTAATGGACTATGTACACCTGGGAACTAATCAGTCTTCTACAGCTAGCGGCAGATGAAACTTAAAAACTAATGACGCATCTGTTGGGTAGATATGTTTCTATTTACACAATACACATACACGGTATATGAAGATATAAATATACGAATATTTTAAATAAATAAATATTTACACAATACACATCCACACACACACACAATTGCTTACGCGATGATGGAAGGGTCATTCTAGTCTGCAGACATACACACTCTCTCTGTTTTCTCTCTCACTCATTCTCTCCCTCTCACTCAATCAGAGTCCTCACCATTTCTCTCGTTACAAGTGAGTAGTGTGAGTATGGGAGAGTTTCAGTCCTGTCATCACAAATGACCCTTTTATAGTCATGAGCTGACAGGCCGATTTTAAACAGCAGCAAAGTGTACAACTCATGTCTTCTTGATTGAATACTAGTACAGCGTACCATATGCGGAAGCTGCTGTGTACCCCCACGAACAGTGCCATACCGGCACTGCAAGTAGTCGTCAATAGAGGACGCCCGACGCAATATGAGGCACACCCTTAGCCTGCCTCTGGGTGGCACCTTCCAATGTGCCACACATAAACAGTTTTCTTACACCCCAGCGACCATCTCATTCGGTTCTAATCAAAATTTCACGCCGTTCCCTTAAAGTTTCCATTGTCTTACGGGAAATTTTATTATTCATGAATTTATCAAAATTTTTCCTTGAAGTCACACGTCACACAGTCTCTCTGTCTCGTATTCAAATCGGTATAATCCTTCAACCAGGGGTGTGGGGAGGGGTATGCCACCAAAAACTAGTCAATCGGATAATCACCGATCCCGACCAGTTCCTTCCCCTACACCTAGCGAAATTAGACCCACAGACAGGAGCCTAAATGGGAACAAGGCACTGGTGTCGACAAGACCGGCAACTTACTCTTGAAGAACTTATCACGTAAACTATTGGTGCTCTTGACATGAATTTTCAGTGGCTCTCTCTCGAGAAAATATTTCCCACTACGTGGAAGACAGCCTAGGTAGTTCTTACTCCAAAACTACAGGAGGACGATATCCCTGGGTAGAAATTACCGACCCATTATTGTTCTTAGTGATGTGTGCAAAACTTTCGAGAGAGTATCCAGGCTTGCATTCTCGAACCACTGGTGGCAGACAGATCGATCAGGGCAGAACACTATGGCTTCCAACGTAAACTATATGCAGAGCTGCAACTCCTTTGTCTGGTAGAACATGTTACCAGAAATTTCAATGTGTCTAGTCTTACTGCATCGGACTTCTTAGATACTGAAGGGGCCTGTGATAAGATATGGAGGGAACAATTAATTCGGAAACTAGATTAGCTCACGTCGATACTCAGTTGTTATGTGAAACCTGTAGCTAGTTTTTTGACTGACAGAAAGATGATTTTTACAGTAAAGGGCCAATCGTCTGATTCCAGAATAGCGCAGATGGGACTGCCTCAAGGCTCTGTTTTATCCCCACTTCTATTTAATCACTATGTCAATCAAATGCCAACTGTCACAGGGTACAAACTGCACAGTTTGACGATGAGACAGCTTTTCTAACCAGTGTAAGACATATTCACCTCAACATTCTACGTCTCCAATGTCAAGTAGATGCCACAGCTGCTTGGTGTAAGGCCAATGAAGTGGGGAATGGTGACTTACCTTGGGGGTCATTTTGGACAAACACTCCTTTCTCCACAAACGTATCGACTCTCTCAGGAAAAAAAATTTTTGGTATGGTCAAGAAACTGTTTCATTTTTTTCAAGGGTGCCGGCCTCAGTACCTTGGCAAAGCTTCGATTATGTAAGACGACGGCTCTCTCTAAGATATTGTATGACAGCTCAGTCTGCGCTCTTGCCAGTCCACCACAAACTGTTCATCTACAAAATTTTACAGAATGTGGTACTCAGATGGATTTTTCGTGGCAGCTGCTATACTTGTATCGTTGACTTGCACACTGCCCTCCTTATGGATACAGTATTTGAAACAGATCGCAAATGGGTGATCATACTGCACAACAAAGTAGACTCTTTGTGCAGCTTGGTATACCACATAAGGCAGGACAATACCACTTCCATGGCATCGGTATAAGGTACCACATTCCTTGTTAATATGACATTCTAAGCCTTTCCACCAACTGGTGATGTCTTACAGACCAATACACAGGACCTAAGAAGATGACCCCAAACGTTTATTCATAGTAAAGTGAACCCAAGCACCTACTTACCTTCTACCATGAAGTCTGGATCTTCGCCGACAATGGCACTTCGATATACAGCGTGTAAAAAAGTAAATAAAATAAAATAAAGTAAGGCGCAGTGGGACCGTGGGTCACTGTTCTAATATTATTATTACTCATCCGTATGTTCCTCCCAGTGGGAGCTGTTCGTTAGTAGATAGGCAGGAGGCTATTGCTCCGTGCTTCAGTGACAGCTTGCTGTCCTGTTATCATCACCCATTCTACCCATATGGGTCTATGGGCCAGACTGGCTGGAGCAACCCCCCAGTGTCTGACTACTAGCGAAAGTATGGTTTGCAAATCCAGCTGGTACAGACAAAACTGGATGGAGATACCGTGTAGTGCTCAATCGATGGCATCACATATTGTTCAAATAAACAATATATTGCCCTGCAAACAAAATAAAGACTCCACTCCTGTCCAGCAACCCAGCACAGATTGAGTTCTTTTCGTGTGAATTTTCAGATGAAGGATGTGAGAGGAAGGGGGAGGATGGGAGGGGAGGGAGGGGAGGGGAGGGGAGTGGGTAGGGACGCATACCGGCTGGGGAAAACCCATGACGTCATCAGAGGGTGTGAGATGCTGAATATACAGAACCCACACTAACAAAATGCGCTGATCTCTCCTTTATTATACGACTACCCAGCTATGTCTGTTTTTTATCGTCGGGTAAAGAATTTGATTAAAAATCTTCAAAACTACTCTTATCTCATAGAGACAGGAAAAGAAATCACATCCCGAGAAGAACGCTTCGAAATACATTTCATTGTACATCTACAGCTATCCACGGCGATATTTGGCGAAATTATGAGCTACGGGTGGTTTTCGGCCAAACTGTGCAGTGAGACAGAAGATTTTATAAATGTAAACCAAGCTTGTTTTCTGTGGAAAATTGAAAACAATCATGTAAATGAACGAAAGAAAATGTGGCATTTGGAGCGTGTGCAAGGTTCCGCGAAAATTAAAGCTCCACTGCTTACGCGATGAATACCGCACCTACAAGTATATACACTCCTGGAAATGGAAAAAAGAACACATTGACACCGGTGTGTCAGACCCACCATACTTGCTCCGGACACTGCGAGAGGGCTGTACAAGCAATGATCACACGCACGGCACAGCGGACACACCAGGAACCGCGGTGTTGGCCGTCGAATGGCGCTAGCTGCGCAGCATTTGTGCACCGCCGCCGTCAGTGTCAGCCAGTTTGCCGTGGCATACGGAGCACCATCGCAGTCTTTAACACTGGTAGCATGCCGCGACAGCGTGGACGTGAACCGTATGTGCAGTTGACGGACTTTGAGTGAGGGCGTATATTGGGCATGCGGGAGGCCGGGTGGACGTACCGCCGAATTGCTCAACACGTGGGGCGCGAGGTCTCCACAGTACATCGATGTTGTCGCCAGTGGTCGGCGGAAGGTGCACGTGCCCGTCGACCTGGGACCGGACCGCAGCGACGCACGGATGCACGCCAAGACCGTAGGATCCTACGCAGTGCCGTAGGGGACCGCACCGCCACTTCCCAGCAAATTAGGGACACTGTTGCTCCTGGGGTATCGGCGAGGACCATTCGCAACCGTCTCCATGAAGCTGGGCTACGGTCCCGCACACCGTTAGGCCATCTTCCGCTCACGCCCCAACATCGTGCAGCCCGCCTCCAGTGGTGTCGCGACAGGCGTGAATGGAGGGACGAATGGAGACGTGTCGTCTTTAGCGATGAGAGTCACTTCTGCCTTGGTGCCAATGATGGTCGTATGCGTGTTTGGCGCCGTGCAGGTGAGCGCCACAATCAGGACTGCATACGACCGAGGCGCACAGCGCCAACACCCGGCATCATGGTGTGGGGAGCGATCTCCTACACTGGCCGTACACCACTGGTGATCGTCGAGGGGACACTGAATAGTGCACGGTACATCCAAACCGTCATCGAACCCATCGTTCTACCATTCCTAGACCGGCAAGGGAACTTGCTGTTCCAACAGGATAATGCACGTCCGCATGTATCCCGTGCCACCCAACGTGCTCTAGAAGGTGTAAGTCAACTACCCTGGCCAGCAAGATCTCCGGATCTGTCCCCCATTGAGCATGTTTGGGACTGGATGAAGCGTCGTCTCACGCGGTCTGCACGTCCAGCACGAACACTGGTCCAACTGAGGCGCCAGGTGGAAATGGCATGGCAAGCCGTTCCGCAGGACTGCATCCAGCATCTCTACGGTCGTCTCCATGGGAGAATAGCAGCCTGCATTGCTGCGAAAGGTGGATATACACTGTACTAGTGCCGACATTGTGCATGCTCTGTTGCCTGTGTCTATGTGCCTGTGGTTCTGTCAGTGTGATCATGTGATGTATCTGACCCCAGGAATGTGTCAATAAAGTTTCCCCTTCCTGGGACAATGAATTCACGGTGTTCTTATTTCAATTTCCAGGAGTGTATCATTAGCTGTAATAACAGCAACTGTATATACGAAGTACTCTTCTCCCCTTACAATTACTTCCTTGAAATTTATTTGCAAACTCAAATAATTTTTTGCTTCCCCTTTTCATGTCGTTTATGAAAATATTAACAAATACAATATATTGAGCATAACTGCAGTTTATTTCCAGTAAGAGTAGAGGAAAAACTGGAAAAAATTAAAATAAAACGTTTTCACGTAGGTATTCGGCCCCATGAACCTCATATTACTATTCGGCACTTTTCGGTTGCGTCAACTATCGCCTAGAATCTGTGCTATCATACATGACCCAAGTTCACCCAAATCCGCGTGAAAAATGCTATTTCTTCCAAACTCTTGGTCACCTGGAGCTTCCAGTTCCGTCACTTTCATATCTGTCCAACCCCTGCATAAACCATAAATTTGAGTAGAATCTGTGATATCGAGTAGGCGCAGTCATCTTATTACGGTCTTACATCTCGTAATTGTATTTAAGTTTCTTACACATTTAAATACACAAAGCTGCTTTTTGATTTTGATTCACAAAGTGCTCGAATGACGGTGAGTTCTAAAAGAAAATTATCTGGTTCATCGTGTACTTCTCCCTCAGTCACCGTCGGCGCGGCAGCTCAGCGCGTCGCGTTAGGGGATGGTCAGACTCTGCAGTGAAAGTACTGAGTTAAGCTCCCGTCGATAAACTTTGAGAGACGACATGCGACGTCCGCACAGGACCAATTAGCCTGAGGGAAAAGACGATTAAGAAAAGTAAATCGTTAGCATTGCTACGTTCGGTGCGCAAGTACCTCTGTTCGATTTCCAGTACCTCGTTAGATTTTGTTTGAGATAGGGAGATCTGGAATGAGGTCCGCTCAGCCTCTGGGGATCAAATGAGTTTGAATGAAAGAGCAGTGATAGCATCAGGTTTCATGTAATGGCAGCAACGGCTGCATGGTTTGGTGACATGCTCATAACACATGCCACGATCATAGACGGCTCCGTGTGCTGCCTCGCTGTCACCTGCTTACCAGTCGGAACAGGCCAAAGGCATAATATTTTAGTAATGCTTACATTTACATATTCGGTGTAGTTATACCCAAATATGTAGCGTAGTTCCGGGAACCGCCGGGGTCTGACGCGTGACCCTTCCGTTCTGTGTCAGTCCAAACAACGCTCAGCCACCGTTCACTGCGGCTCACAACTTCACTCTACAGACTGTGAGCAACGCCAACGACAAAATGCTAACAGACGCAAGGAAGTGAATCTTCTACATTTACATACGTACTCCGCAAGCCACTGTATGGTGCATGGCGGGGGTCCAATAGTACCACTAAAAGTTATTTCACTGTGATGTAAAAAAAGCAGCCAAAGTAGCACGTTTCACTTTCTTTGTTTAATTGATGACCACCTTTGGGTTTCCTAAACCAATTTTTCAAACCATTCAAACAAAACAAAAATAGTATATGCCGTAACAGCTCGCAAACCATGTTAAGGTTCCGTTGCATGATATTACAGATTATGCCACTTTTTCTGCTTGAATTAATTTAAAATGGGTTTAGGTAACCCGAAAGTAGTCATCAATTAAACAAGAATACTGAAGCTTGCAACTTTGGCTGTTTTCTATATCAGACTGGTTAACATTAGTTGCTGTCCCGCTATTAACCCAGCAAGATGATAATTCATACTCATCACTCAGAAATGTATCGCACTAGCTTTACAGATGAGCCACACTTTCCAAAATTCTCCCAATAAACCGAAGTCGGTGGTTCACCTTCCTTTCCTTTCCTATTCCAGTAGAAAATAGAGAGAGGGAAAAAAGACTATGTATATGCCTCCATACGAGCCATGAGTTCTCTTATTTTATCTTCGTGGTCTTTATGCGAAATGTACGTTAGCTGCAGTATAGTCGTTCTGTAGTCAGCTTCAAGTGCCGGATCTCCGAAGTTTCTTAATAGCGTTTCCCAAAAAGAACTCCGGCTTTCCTCCATGGATTCCCATTTGAGTTCCCCAGGCGTATCCGTAATACTTGCGTGTTAACTGAACCTTCCAGTAACAAATCTAGCAGCCCGACTCAGAATCGCATCGATGTCTTCCTTTAATACGACCTGGTGGAGACACAAGAAACTTGAGGAGAACTCACGAACGGGTGGCACTAATGGTCTATACGCGGTCTCATTTACAGGTGAACTGCACTTTTAGTTCAAATTCCCCAAATAAACACAGGTCGACCATTCACCTTCCCTACTACAGTCCTTACAAGCTCGTTCCATTCCATATCACTCTGCAGTGTTATACCTAGATATTTAATAGACGTGAGTGGGTTAACTAGCGCGATATAGTGTTGTATTCGAGCATTACGGATTGTTTTTCGTTCTCACATGCATTAACTTACATATTTCTGCATTTAGAGTTTGCTGCCATTCATCATACCAACTAGAGATTTTGTCTCAGTCATGTCCCTCCCCCTACAGTCACACAACGACCGTACCTCCGTGTAAATTATACCATCATCAGTAAACATAATGAAATTACTACTCACACTATCCCTCAGTTCATTTATATATAGAGAGAGAACAATACTGCACCTATTACATTTCCATGAGAAAAACATTACGATTCCCTGGTCTCTGATAAACACCAGCTGTCGAAAACTATACAGGGTGAGTCACCTAACGTTACCACTGGATATATTTCGTAAACCACATCAAATACTGACGAATCGATTCCACAGACCGAACGTGAGGAGAGGTACTAGTGTAATTGGTTAATACAAACCATAACAAAATGCACGGAAGTATGTTTTTTAACACAAACCTATGTTTTTTTTAAATGGAACCACGTTAGTTTTGTTAGCACATCTGAACATATAAACAAATACGTAATCAGTGCCGTTTGTTGCATTGTAAAATGTTAATTACGTGCGGAGATATTGTAACCTAAAGTTGACGCTTGTGTACCACTCCTCCGCTGTTCGATCGTGTGTAGAGCACTGCAACATACCTCGCGTTTCTACAGAATGATCTGCCAACGTTACTCGAAAATGTCCCACTGGAAATGCGTCGACGTATGTGGTATCAGCATGATGGTGCACCTGCACATTCCGCAATTAACACTAGGCTGACTGTGACAGGATGTTCGACGTGCGTTTCATAGGACGTGGAGGACGCATAAATTGGCCAGACCGTTCTCCTGATCTTATACCTCAGGACTTCTTTCTGTGGGGTACGTTAAACGAGAATGTGTACCGTGATGTGCCTACAACCCCAGAGGATATGAAACAACGTATTGTGGCAGCCTGCGGCGACATTACACCAGATGTACTGCGGCGTGTACGACATTCATTACGCCAGATATTGCAGTTGTGTGCAGCAAATGATGGCCACCACATTGAACATTTATTGGCCTGACATGTCGGGACACACTCTATTCCGCTCCGTAATTGAAAACGGAAACCACGTGTGTACGTGTACCTCACCCCTCATGGTAATGTACATGTGCGTCAGTGGAAAATACCAATAAAAAGGTGTTAGCATGTGGACGTAATGTGCTGTTCCAGTCTCTTCTGTACCTAAGGTCCATCACCGTTCCCTTTGGATCCCTACGTAATTGGGTCCTCTCCGATACACACGATCGAATAGCGGAGGAGTGGTACTCAAGCGTCAACTTTAGGTTACAATATCTCCGGACGTAATTAACATTTTACAATGCAACAAACGGCACTGATTACGTATTTGTTTATATGTTCAGATGTGCTAACAAACCTAACGGGGTTCCATTAAAAAAAAACGTAGGTTTGTGTTAAAAAACATACTTCCGTGCATTTTGTTATGGTTTCTATTAACCAATTACACTAGCCCCTCTCCTCACGTTCGGTCTGTGGAGTCGATCCGTCAGTATTTGATGTGGTGTACGAAATATATCCAGCGGTAACGTTAGGTGACTCACCCTGTATACTGAATTCTAATAACTGAGATGTCTTAGAACCACTCACATGTCTGAGAATCTCTTCCGAATGCTCCTACCTTCGTTTACAGCCAGCAATGGGGTACCGTGTTAAACTGTTTTCAAAAAGTCTAGCAATATGAAACATAGCTATTGCCTTTCATCCATAATTCGCAGCATATCATGTGAGAGAAGGGCGAGCTAAATTTCGCAAAAGCGATGCTTTCTAAAGCGGGCTTATATGTGGACAGAAGCTTTTGTGTCCCAAGCAAATTTATTTTATTGCAACTGAGATTTTGTCCAAAAAACTGCAACAAACAGATGTTAAGGATACTCTCTGTGGGGGTCAGTTTTTCTTTATATATATATATATATATATATATATATATATATATATATATATATATATGTGTGTGTGTGTGTGTGTATACATACATATATATATTTATTTACGCTTCTTATATACAGCAGTAACTTATACTTTATTCCAGTCACCTGGAACTTTGCGTTAGGCGAGAGATTCGTGATACATGCAAGCTAAGTAAGGGGCCAATGTTCTGGAGTACGTTTTGTAAATTTGACATAGGATTCCATCCGGACATGGTAACTAATTGGTTTTCTTTTCTTCCAATTGTCTCTCCACGCCAGAGATGCCTTATACTACGTTCTCCATACGGGAGTCTGTGCGAAGTCCAAACGACGGTATGTCTGTACGATCCTTATGTGTGCACGATTTCTTAAACACGATATTTAAAACCTCTGCTTTACCTTTGCTATCTTCTATAGAGGCATCAGGTTGGCCAACGCTTGACTGGATAGAAGCTTTGACCCGCTTACCGATTTTATTTAGGGCCAGAATTTTGTAGCATTACCGGCAATATCTTTTGATAAGGTATGACGGTGGTTATAGTGGTATGTTTCGCGCACCGATATTTAACAGACGTGTGACTCTGTACAAAAAATATGGTTCAAATGAGTCTGAGCACTACGGGACTTAACTTCTGAAGTCATCAGTCCCCTAGAACTTAGAACTACTTAAACCTAACTAACCTAAGGACATCACACACATCCATGACCGAGGCAGGATTCGAAACAGCGACCGTAGCGGTCGCGCGGTTCCAGACTGTAGCGCCTAGAACCGCTCGGTCACCCCGGGCGGCGACTCTGTAAAATTTTTTTCATGTCGTCGTGTGCGCATTCTCCTTTCAACTGAGAGTGGCTACTCATGAGTTTCCGAACTTTGTTATTAAACAACGGTGAAGCTTTTTTCGTCCTTAATTCACTAATTCGGCACATAATTCTCCAGAGCGCGCTTTACAATCCGTTTAAACGTCTCCGATAATTCCTCTACGCCCATCACACTGTAACTGAATGACGTCAATTCACGGTCTAAGTAGGATGCTCGTCTGCTGTTTCCAGCAATAACACTCTCCTACGCTTCTTGATGGATTTATTAACTTTATTAACCACAGTCGGTGTAATGCCATAATGATCAGTAATGCCTTTTTCTATACTGACGCGGTCTTGAAGGACACGCCTCTTTTTAGGTACAATATCTACAATATTTCCATTTTTGATTGCGTATGGGCTCTCGAACTAGCTGTTCGTAAAACATTTTCAAAACTGCCTCATAAAACATCCTTTCCATATCCAGAGTTTGGCAGTGGACTTTTAGTAACTAATGACAGAATATCATAACTAACGAACAAAGCCGAGCTACTGAGCTACAGAATCTACAGCTTGATGATGAAATTTGCTTCATCCGTAATGTGGTGAGGACACTTTCAACCAAGTGGTTTAAAGAGTGTCATTGAATATTTAACTACGTACTATCTATGATACCATATTTACTTACTATTGGCTGCAGAGGTATCCGTCTTGTAGACCTTAGAGAACATACATAATCTTAGCGAAACGGGGTTCTGAGTTCTTAAGTTGGTCACAACTTGTTTAAGTATAGAGGTTGCGTTCAAGAGCTGGGCAGTCTCGTGACCCATCGAGTTCGTAGTATCCACACTGACGATTACGAGTGATTCAATTAATCATGAAGCTGAATGTAGCCTTAAAAATGTAGAAAACGTTTGTGGCAATAATTAGCATTCATTGACAAAGGTACTGTTTCCTTTCGACTAGACATAACATCCTCCTTGGAAACTTTCACGGACGCATAAGTCTCTGCCGCCTGTGTGGTTTTTCCTCCAGCGTGATTATCCATATAAGCAAGAGCAGTTTCCTCGCCCTACCCGAATGTAAGGCCTACGACAGCACTTTATCATCAGACCTTACAGCTCGCTCCGAAGGAGTTTGAACGATTTACTGTCGAAATACTAGCAAATGACAAAGTTTAATTACGGCTGAATTCTCGAAGTGTCAAGAACAAACCTCCATGAAATCCACTGTTAAATTCGGATTACGTACGGAAAAAAGAGGGCTCCAAAACTTTGAGAGCTGGTTAGTCGAAATAACCGGCCTTCCTGAGCATAAAGCGTACGGCTAGCAATACGAATTTCTTGTCAACGATGCCGTATGTGTATAACTGTCCGGCTACTTCTATGGCATGGTTGATTTTCCTACTTCCACGGGAGGGACTTACATAGTAGTAATGATAGACGCCTGCATCATGCTGGACGCCATAAAGGTGTACAACTTGCCCTTCGGAATACCAAACCAGCTATAATTAGACGCTAGCGCCTTTCGGGACTGCTGTGCAAACACCGGAAGGAATGGTTCACAAACATTTTAATTTATATACTGGTGTGTGACTACATTTGGAGATACATATCCCTTCTTGTTTCATCGTAAAAAATTAGAAGGCTGTGATTATATACAAGGACTGGTCCTGAACCTGTGTGGTGTGCTGTGGTACTTCAGACCACCTGCGCGCCCAATACCCGACTAGTAATGCTCGACTGTCGTGAGGAGCAACAAAATTAATCTCTGCAAGTTGACCCCTTCTGCGGAGCACGCTTGATTAGTGACCACCCTGTATTATCAAAGGTGGAAGCATTTACAACAACTGGACTCGAAAGTACCGCCTACCAGTAACCGGTTCATCCTCCGCTACTTCAAATGGCCATTGCCACGTCTCTTCCAGATACAAAGACACTCCAGCGGAGGAAATATAGCCAAACTATACATTATTCCTAAACATAGACAGCTTCGGAAGTGAATTTTGTGGCACTGTATTCGACTGCAACCTAGTTGCTCCATCAGCTGGCAACCTGCACCACAAAGTGCTCGTGCTAGCTCTTTGGAGCTTGTAACTGCAACAACTAATGCCGATACATCCGAGCAAAATCGATCTAAATTTTAATAGCGGGACGTGGATTCCACAGATGGCCAATGTAAAAGACGTAAATGTGGAACTAGGAGAAATTCTAACAAAGTTGGGACATATGATAATGAAATCATCACAGTGCCATCGTCACCGATGCAAATGGCACATGAAAACACACCTCAGCAACCAAGAGTGTCGAACCGTTAGAGATCAATCACTCTCGAACCAAAGGCCACAGTATTTCTGTGGGTTGAAGATACCGGGGATTAACTGAAACCTCACACGGAAACCCGCAAATCCGCTGCCTTGATTATCCACCGGATAGCACATGATACCAAGACAATAATTTTCCAACACTGGTTGTAGTATTTCTATGCTGCAGACGTAGAAGCTATCTTTCGAAAAAAAAAGAAAAAGAAAAACAAACCACATGACAATTATTAACACTGGACTCAATGCAGCCATTTCGATCATGTTCGAGCGAGGAAGCTTTGTGCCGCACTGGCTGTACTTACTCTCTAGGCGAGGCATTGCCGCTCAGTTAGACGACCTGCAATTGATTAACATTTACACCCTCTCGGAAACGAATTGCTGAGCGCAATGGCGTGACTTTTACCAGGTTACACAACGTAATCATTCACATTTTTGTGAGCACCGATAATTGTAGGTGTTGACATTCACTGTGTGATTTCTACAGACGATCAAATGTCAGGCTACAATTTTTCAGAGCAACATTATTAATGGATTACGAGACGTTTGGTAGCTACTGAAAGCGAATGCTGTCATGTACATATACTTCACGGCGACTTGTGTCTGATATACTGAAAGTCTTCGTGCAAACGAAACTCTGCCGTAGATATTTGGCTACGAAGTGAGGCCAGTCCAGTTTTCATATCCCACCGCTTTCACATATTTTTGGAACACATCCCTCAGGGAATGTATACGGATCGAGGGATCGAGGGTACACAGATTTAGAAGCCCAAGCCGAGCAAGCCAGGCTATGAGACTTGGCTGCAAGATCAGAACTTCAGTCAGACATTGTTTAGTGTACCAGACACGCTAAGGACACATTGAGAAACTTTTTGAAAACCGACGCACTTAATCGAGCCATATAGAATAAGACGTCGAAAAAGTAGTGATATCTGGCTCGGTGACGAGAGCATTCTGAACCTATACGTCATATCCAAAACATCGCCAGAATAAAACAGATCAAAGCAAAATATCATGAGTGCCGTACGCCACACGTCCGCTGGTTCCATATTTCGTGTCCACGGCTTTACTTATCCGTTCAAACCCCTCCTCCCTTCACCCCATGATCCAAGAGTCGTACACAGTCAATCACCATACTCCATAGTCCACAGTGGTGATAATATGAAAACGAAACAAATGAATAAAAGTAAGTTAACGGATTAATGTTTCAAAAGTAATTGCCATAATAGTTTACACATTTGATTCATTGTGAGACAAAACAGTCAATGCCTTAATGGAAAAATGTTTGCGGTTGCCTCTGGACTCATGAATGTACCCAGGCGTGCACCTTTTCGCCCGGAGAAAATCTACAGGCAGGAATGTCTTCCCTCATATGTCTAAAAATATGGAAATCCTATGGAGAGAGATCGGTTATGTATGGTGGATAGACAAACATTTTAATTTTTGTACTGGTGTGCGAATAGATTTGAAGATACATATCCTTCCTTGTTTGTTCGTAAAAGATTACAGTTCTCTGATTAAATGAGAGGGCCAGCTCTGAACGTATGTGGTGTGATCAGGACTCCACAGTGCTACGTTTTCAGCGTAGTCGAAACAGTCTTGGCTACATGTGGGCGGGAATTAAGCTGCAACAGAATGGTGCCATCCGTCAACACTGCTGAACGCTTCAGTTTTTACAAAGCGTCCACATAGCGTTGTACGTTATTTGTGACGTCGTGTTCCACAAATATAATGAGGAGCGGGCTCTTGCAGTCAAAGAAAAACTTCATTATGACTTTCCAAGAGCTGTTGGGCCTGATGTTTCGACTAGGCTGCAGAAGTTTCGCTGAGAAGCCCTTACACATCCTCCATACAGTCCCGATCTCTCTTCCTGCGTTGTCCCCATTTTTGGAGCCCTGAAGGAAGACATTCGTGGCCTTAGCTTTGCATCGGACGAACAGGTACTCGTTTGGGTATAATCATGGCTTTGCAGTCAACAGCATCATTTTTCTCCGATGGCATTGACCGTCTTGTTTCACAGTGGGATGAGTTTACATAGCTCAAAAGAATTAGGGCAACTCCAGCGAGCAAAAAGTGAGGGCTGGGTATGGTACCACATTATACCTTTACCTTTCAAAAATTAAGTACACAACAAAAAGACATTACATACTGGATCGTCTACATAGAAATAATTGAAATTTCCGACAGGTGTAGAAAACAAGGTGGAGCCGATCATTCATCTCGTCATCCTGGGCGCTCTTCATTGGACCAAGAGAGCTTCAGAAACGTGTATGCTCTCAGTGGGCGTTTATTACTGGCTGACACCTAAGAGTCAGCCGTATAAACCCATAAAAGTCACCCTGTGGTATCCGCTTCCACTCTTCAACAAGAGCACATGAGAGTTCTTCGAGATTATGTTGTGGAACAGAAAGACGTTGAACATAGCTGCTGGCGCATGCCACACAGACCATGGCCTTAGAAAAAATCAGGGCCACCATCGTACGCAGCCAGGATTCGTATGGTTGTCAACACTCAGGTCTCCAAGCCTCCCCCCCCCACCCCCCTACATTAAGTAACCTTGTAAATCGGTCTATTTCCTGTACAGAATTTGGCAAGTACTACTCACGACGGGTCTCCGTACACGAAGATGGCTGTCACCTTGCGTCAGAGGTTATCTGGATTCGTCTGCCAATAACGCGTTTCTCCAGTGACCAAGTTGTCAGTTTACATAGCAACGTTGGAACTGAAGGCGGGCTGCGAGATGCTGTCGTATCAAGCGGGATACTCACGGGACAAATGGTTCAAATGGCTCTGAGCACTATGGGACTTAACTTCTAAGGTCTTCAGTCCCCTAGAACTTAGAACTACTTAAACCTAACTAACCTAAGGACATCACACACATCCATGCCCGAGGCAAGATTCGAATCTGCGACCGTAGCGGTATGAGCTGTCAAAAAACTGTGTTACATGTGAGAACTGGAACCAAACGTACCTCGCATGGAGCCCACTCTGCAACCATTGTAAATTGTCTGATACCACTGAATGTCTATTTCTTGTGTCAGGACTAAACCTTCATTTAAAATTGTACCCCAATAAAAGCTGGTGTCATCACCAGCACGCCGCCTTACGCAATCAAAATATGTCACCTTTTACTACCGTCTGCCTCTATAGGTGAGTCATCCCCACTTCGCGCTTCGGGCTAGTGGATTGTCCTAGTTTCGACTCTTACAATGGCAATGCGTGTCGTACTTGTCTCCGTTCAAAGTCGTGTGAGTCCTTGTGCATGTTGCTTTACTGCTTGTCATCGAGTGTTTGGTGTTTGCGCAGACCTTCGTGATTGCGGCGTTGTTTCACGCCGTGATGTCCCACATGCTTCCCACGTCTATTTCACGTGCAGATACTGTCAGTTTCAGCTGGTTTCAACAAATCCACGCGGAATGTGCTGCCTTGTTCTTTAAAGATACACTACACGACGGTAGACAAGATGAAGCTTACTACAGATCAAGTGCATACTACGTTTTTTAATTCGGAATTATATGTATTTTTTGTCATGTATTTTTTGTCAAATTTCTTGACTCGCTTCATGGTCACAGAACATCATTAGGTCACGGTACTCAGGTATCCTGTACTCACTGTAGTGCTTCCTCTAGCACGGTTCGTTTCACGAATATAGAAATGGTCTATACAAATTTTAGGGTTTTTAACGTCACGCCCGAGGTAAATGACAGTTTTCTAGTGTCCATCCTGTTTACGTATGAAGGTATACGACGTATTCAAGGCAACGTTGGTCTGCTCAGCACCGCTTACAGGTTGATAATGGTACTCGGTTGCTAGAAATTCTCATCCCTCTCACTTGAAGGTTTTTGGTTACCGGGTTGATATTAATACCACCGGTCAGGAAGGAAACTGTTTTATTTGAAATCAGAGCGGCCATCTCTGTACAAATTAGTTCCGTCGTGTAGTGGTATTAAAACATGCTTACAAATAGCGTACAAAATTGGGATCTTCCCCCACAGCAAAGCCGGATATTGATGATCAAAGTGGATCTCTGATTGATAATGCTCGTAACTTTCCCTCGCTGCCCACGCGTAACGAGATTAACGCCGTCGCTCAGGCGGTACCAGTCCCTGTTACTCAAAACAAGCGTCGCAGAACGCAGGTTCAAAAATGGCTCTGAGCACTATGGGACTTAACATCTATGGTCATCAGTCCCCTAGAACTTAGAACTACTTAAACCTAACTAACCTAAGGACATCACACACATCCATGCCCGAGGCAGGATTCGAACCTGCGATCGGAGCGGTCACGCGGTTCCAGACTGAAGCGCCTAGACCGCACGGCCACACCGGCCGGCCAGAACGCAGGATGATGATGCAGTTGAGAAGCCTTTTCCTTTGGCTTGCCCTTCGTGTTTCCCTTCATTGAAGGACACTCTTTTCTGGCATGTGCACGAGGAAGCCATGTGTGCTTCTGCACTTGATCAAGAGGCTACTGACAAGTCATCTGGCTACTCTCGCGTCATCCCGACGCCTGCTAGGGAATCAGAGCTTAGTTGTCTCCCTCGACTCTATCGAATACCTCTGTTGTTGTCTCAGCTTCAAAAACTACTTCTGTACCTTCTGCCGCGGTCTCCCCCTCAAAACCTCTTGATGAGCATAACCTCATTGATTCCCAAGGGCAGGAGGAACCCGTAATTACAAAATGAATCTCTGCACGTGAGCCACTGGGGTGCGGAAGATCCTCCCTCTCAGTGTGAACCGTATTTTCGGCATAACGCAGGCACATAACCACAAGAGGTAGTACCAGTTACGAAGAGAAGCAAAAAAAAAAATGCATTCAGCTTAAGACAGTCGCTTCACAGAAAAAGAGAAAACAGTTGGAGGACGAGGGAGACGTTCATACTTCTTCCCTGTCCGTTTCTTCCATCGATTCTGCCATGGATAATGGTACATAGCCCCGTTCGATCATGCTTTTGTAATTTTGTATTTTTTCCTCGTTCAGCTGTCAATGCAAACCTGTATTTTTCCCAGTTTGAATATTGTCAGAATGGGTTCTGAACTCCGCCTCACCACTTTGCCACAGTTTATATATGACGTAATTGCATACTTAATTTTTTTACAAGAAGTATTATCTGACCAGTTTTCAATTCTAAGGATCTTTACCTTTTTTATTGAAGCTTTCGAATTTTTACGGGCACTGCCTTGTTTTATAGGGAAGGAAGTCCCTCTCGAAATCTCAGAATTCTCGATAATTGTAGGAGTATGGGATGCAACTTTCGTCATCTCACTTTACTTCTCAATTCCCCTTCTGGCACTGTTCGTTCTATGGAACGTTCGAGTTTCTACAAAGAGGAAATAATTTACCTACTTCGTAAATCCCCTACGAGGATTCCAATGGGTGGTTAATTTAATTGTGTTCTCCAGCCGGTGGATCACCCTCTTAATTTTAGTTTTAGTAAAGAACTCGATGACATGATACATTCCTTGCACCTACGTGACGCATGGGTTTTTCGGCATCCTACATTTGTCCGATACACTTACTTTTCTATCACCTTTAGCAGTCGACTTTATCTCTTCTACCTTTCTGATTCCTTGGGCAGGCGCTTTTGGACGTTGCCTTTATACCTGCCTGTTCTACTGACCATTGTGATGCAGCTGCCTCATTTAATAATGCGCAGCAACCTGTAAATTTTTATCGTCGTCCCTGGACGCTCAGTATAGCTTATCTACAATACCATTCCCTTGGAGTTGTCATTCAGGAAGAATGGGCCCGTTGCTCTCATGCTATGGAGCGGTAATATTTTGTTGTGGAATGGTAGACACTGCTTGTCAAGTCACAAATTCGTAAAGCTCTCATGCGTTCTGGTGCCGTAAAGGTGGCAGACATCCGGCGGGTGCAAGAATTTTATTACTCCGTATTACGTGAACTTTACGATAGCGCTAGGCAAGATCCTCTACGGATTATGGATGTAGGACGAATTAAAGCCAAATTGGTACAGCTAAGATAATTTTAGATGGAAGTACTCTTGACGATATCTCAGCCGCGTCAAAATTTAACACAATGATCTGACTTCACTATACTATCTTATCTGTATGCAGGGGCACAGGAAAGGCGTTTGCATTGCTTTCCTCTTAAACGCCGATGCTCGGGTATCAGTCACCCACCGTGATATTTTCAGTTTCATATTTAACTTCTTTACTGAACTGTATGATCCTGACGTTCCAGTTGAAAATTTTTCTGGCGACTTTTCCCCTTTTCTGGAGTGCGTCATCATCCCTGAAGTAAATGACGTGTTCTTGAATGATTTCCACATGAAAGATATATATGATATTGTTGCCGGGTCTTAGAATGGATGGTGTTCCTAAGGAATTTTGTCTTCATATTGGAATCCCATAGGTGGCACAATAACGTCGATGGTCAATGAAGCGATACGGGGTGTTTCGGTTACTGCTCCTTTCAAAAACGGGATATTGGCCCCCATCCAGAAAAACAAGGTTCGACCTGATCCTGACCCACTTTGTCCTATCACTCTCCTAAAATTCGGCTATAAAATGATCGCTATAAACAGTCGTCTTTCTATGTTGTTCGACGGAATCATTACCGTTCACCAAAGTTGTGTACCTGAACGCACGATACTGACTTCTGTTATCGAATGCGACTACTAATATCTCGAAGTCCTAGCTTTCTCTCGACTTTCACAAGGGATTTGGCAGTGTCAGTCACAGCTTTTTACAAAGTGTGTAAACCGGTTTGGATTTCACTCACGATGTATGCCATGCTCTAGCAACTTTCTTCACTGGTATCCATTCCTCAGTGGTTGTGAACTGTCACCTTACCCCCCGGATTTCGATCCGACGGGTCTATCCCATGGTAGTCCCTTATCCAAGTCAGTCTTGGTTTTGTTCTTAGAATCGTTGCTGTGGTGTACTTCCAAGGAACTACGTGGTTGGACTGTAATGGGAGAAAGATTTTCGGTTTGCGCTATCGCCGATTACGCCACGATTCTAGAATGAAATGGCGTCGACATTTCCGGGTTCAATGACACCTTGGATTCCTTTTCTCACCTTGCTGGTGCGAACATTAATGATCGCAAACGAACGTTTCTGCCGTTGCGTGGCTATTAGCAAGTTCTAAGTCCTCGGGCGACCGTGGTCGATCACCACAAGTCTTTAGGGATCATAGTAGGTCGCAACCCGACCACAATGGCGATACTTAACCGGCGATAGGTTACGACTCGTGTTCAGGTAGCGATTCTTAAACACGAATGCCGTTCCCTTAGCCTCCCTCACCAAGTGCGGGTCTCAGACACCTATATTTTCAGTAACGTGTACTACAATGCACAGATGTTCACACTTAACATAGACAAATGTAATGTATTGAGAATACATAGAAAGAAGGATCCTTTATTGTATGATTATATGATAGCGGAACAAACACTGGTAGCAGTTACTTCTGTAAAATATCTGGGAGTATGCGTGCGGAACGATTTGAAGTGGAATGATCATATAAAATTTATTGTTGGTAAGGCGGGTACCAGGTTGAGATTCATTGGGAGAGTCCTTAGAAAATGTAGTCCATCAACAAAGGAGGTGGCTTACAAAA
The DNA here is from genome assembly GCF_023864275.1 of Schistocerca cancellata. Classification (NCBI taxonomy): domain Eukaryota; kingdom Metazoa; phylum Arthropoda; class Insecta; order Orthoptera; family Acrididae; genus Schistocerca; species Schistocerca cancellata. The sequence goes on from NC_064629.1 coordinate 898,051,634, forward strand.
CACTCGTTCGACCTATACTTGAGTATTGCTCATCAGTGTGGGATCCGCACCAGATCGGGTTGACGGAGGAGATAGAGAAGATCCAAAGAAGAGAGGCGCGTTTCGTCACAGGGTTATTTGGTAACCGTGATAGCGTTACGGAGATGTTTAACAAACTCAAGTGGCAGACTCTGCAGGAGAGGCGCTCTGCATCGCGGTGTAGCTTGCTCGCCAGGTTTCGAGAGGGTGCGTTTCTGGATGAGGTATCGAATATATTGCTTCCCCCTACTTATACCTCCCGAGGAGATCACGAATGTAAAATTAGAGAGATTAGAGCGCGCACAGAGGCTTTCAGACAGTCGTTCTTCCCGCGAACCATACGCGACTGGAACAGGAAAGGGAGGTAATGACAGTGGCACGTAAAGTGCCCTCCGCCACACACCGTTGGGTGGCTTGCGGAGTATAAATGTAGATGTAGATGTAGATTTTTCTGCGATGCTGGCCCGCAGAATCAAACAACTATCCAGTCGATTCTGGTGGTGACGACACATCTCTCGCGTTCAGTATGAAATGGTGGCCAGATCCTACAAGCTCGGAGGATTAAGTCTTCGCCTCCATCTTCTTTTTACGACATACTGCCTTGACATATACGCAGGCGACGATTCCATTACATATCGTTTATTTTCCTGTCTCCAATCGGTCAGTGTGGCTTATTCCGTCGATGTCGAATGAATTAACCCTGTATCGTGACATACCCGCGAATATTTTATAGACGTCAGTTTCTTAGGTGCTGATATCCTTTCAAAGACGCACCTCACTACCGGAGACTTATTATCCCTTTCGCGTCAACCAATTTGACTCTTCCCTCTCGCCCGTCAACATCCTGGAAAACTGTCTGGTCTCACCTTGATCATAATGAGTTACCGATGGGAATTACCTCGTCGTGGTATAGGGTCATTCATAGTTTGATACCAATTGGCAACCGTCTGTTTCACATGGACCTTCGCCTGGCTGATAAATGTAACAAATGTCGTCATACTGATACCTTACTTCAGACGCTGGTCTCTTGTGGACAAGATCATTGGCCCAGAATTCGTTGACAGCCACCTTGTCTTTCCCGGGGGCCTGAATCAGTTTTTTCCGATGAATTCATTTTTCTTCCAGACGCATCCCTGTTCCCTCATACGAAAACGAATACGATCGTGTGGCTCCTGAGGTCACTACATTCATGAAGGAGGCAACAACAGTAATCCATGTGTCTTTCATCAGTATCTAGAGACCGTGCATTGGAGGTTGCTGTGGTCCCCATGCTATGTACCGTTTTATGCAAATATGCTTTTCTTGTATTTAATCGACAGGGGTTAATCTTTCATTCCTACCTGTTTCTGGTGCGCAGTTCCGTGACGCCGTATTTTGTTCAGTTTTCTTGCTTATACATAAAAAAATAAAAAAATAAAATAAAAAATAGGCAGTAGGTCGTGAGCTAGTTTCCTGTTCATTTAGAATATTTTTCTCTTGGTTTGTTTCTAATAATTACTTGTGTTCTCAATTTGCAGTTCATATTACATGATTATTTTGACAATCGTCATCAGAATGTGCATGAAAGTACCAAGTCAACCTGTGGTCAGCTCTGCAGGTTGTCATGAGAGGGGCCCGTGTTCGATTCCCGGCTGGGTAGGAGACTTTCTCCGCCGGGTGACTTGATGTTGCTTTGTCTTCATCACCATTTCTTACTCATCATCATGGAAGTCACCGCAGTGGCGTAATCTGAAAGACTTGCTCCAGGCGACGTGTCTATCCAACGGGAGACTGGAGCCACGCGACATTTCATTTCATTTCAGTTTTTATTATCGGACTGAAAATTCTTTCTGCCCGCCAAACATGACAGCTACGTTTGATTCACTGGGAAATTCATGAAAAATGCCCTACAGACTGCACATACCGTCCGTGCGCATACCGTCTCTGAAGACTTTAGGTCTCACATTGAGAATTAACGTTAGTATCTAATGAAAGGTTTGTGAACGAGATACAAACTAGTTTTCCATAATTTCCTCCGCATTAAGCCACGACAAAAGGGACCGCCCATCTTCATACCCTTCAATGGACCAAACCCCACCTACTTTTTCTACAAATTACAAACAATAATTTCCGAACTTTAAAGTTTTGTTTTAAAAATAGTTACATTAAAATATTTTTTCTGTCAGAGAAACAAGTCAGAGTGACTCACACATTAATTGGAGAGATACACATATTAAAATATCCAGCTTGTTTAGTTGTATAAATGGTATTTTGTTTCAGTTCCGTAGAACATTGTCTCGATTTTAACACCCTGTAACCAAGTTGACAAGTGCTCCTGTCGACACTCGTGGAAAGACTAGATAGGTGGACATTTCGTAGCAAGGGCTTTTCATACACAGTGTAACCGCACCACGCTCAGCGCAAACCGCTTGCTGAGTTACAGATAAGTCAGTCACAATTTGTCTCTTGGCGCGAGAGCGACACATCTTTGTCAAAGCAGCGAAGTGATGGGTTATCTTACCGCGAGACCAAAACTTTGATCGGCGCAGGGCAATCAGAGCACTAGGAATTCATTTGAGCCCATCATGCATTGAAGAACAGAGACACCCTCCTTTCGACTCTCGTCTCTTCCTTCATCTCATCCTTCACCACGGCAGAGCGCAATTTTCTTTTAAATTGTTTACATGGCAGGAGACGCCGACTCCTATGAAGATGATTTTGGAGAGTGAACGATGATCTATAAGGTCAGGATGGATGCTGTAACGATAAACAGAAAGTAGCTAATCACTCAGTGGGTCTTAGTTGTATGCGAAGGACCCAGATTCACCTTCCAGTACTACCAGAAATTTTTCGATGGTGAGAGAACTGGCATTTAGAGTTCAGCCTTGCGATACCAACTGAAAACTACCTGAATGAGAATAAGCTCCACAAAGGTCTAGAAAAAAGACTTGAGAGTGGTGTGATGACCCCATACCCTTTTGTACGTCTCAGAAAGACGCCATTTGGCAGAGGAAGACACGGTAGCCGTTTGTGATCTTGTGATATTCTGGGTTTGATCGCGTAGTTACCTACACATTCCAAGTATTCAGCATTTGCTCTGTATGTGTAAGCAACTGCTAGGTACAGGGTGTTTCAAAAATGACCGGTATATTTGAAACGGCAATACAAACTAAACGAGCAGCGATAGAAATACACCGTTTGTTGCAATATGCTTGGGACAACAGTACATTTTCAGGCGGACAAACTTTCGAAATTGCAGTAGTTACAATTTTCAACAACAAATGGCGCTGCAAGTGATGTGAAAGATATAGAAGACAACGCAGTCTGTGGGTGCGCCATTCTGTACGTCGTCTTTCTGCTGTAAGCGTGTGCTGTTCACAACGTGCAAGTGTGCTGTGGACAACATGGTTTATTCCTTAGAACAGAGGATTTTTCTGGTGTTGGAATTCCACCGCCTAGAACACAGTGTTGTTGCAACAAGACGAAGTTTTCAACGGAGGTTTAATGTAACCAAAGGACCGAAAAGCGATACAATAAAGGATCTGTTTGAAAAATTTCAACGGACTGGGAACGTGACGGATGAACGTGCTGGAAAGGTAGGGCGACCGCGTACGGCAACCACAGAGGGCAACGCGCAGCTAGTGCAGCAGGTGATCCAACTGCGGCCTCGGGTTTCCGTTCGCCGTGTTGCAGCTGCGGTCCAAATGACGCCAACGTCCTCGTATCGTCTCATGCGCCAGAGTTTATACCTCTATCCATACAAAATTCAAACGCGGAAACCCCTCAGCGCCGCTACCATTGCTGCACGAGAGACATTCGCTAACGATATAGTGCACAGGATTTATGACGGCGATATGCATGTGGGCAGCATTTGGTTTACTGACGAAGCTTATTTTTACCCGGACGGCTTCGTCAATAAACAGAACTGGCGCATATGGGGAACTGAAAAGCCCCATGTTGCAGTCCCATCGTCCCTGCATCCTCAAAAAGTACTGGTCTGGGCCGCCATTTCTTCCAAAGGAATCATTGGCCCATTTTTCAGATCCGAAACGATTACTGCATCACGCTATCTGGACATTCTTCGTGAATTTGTGGCGGTACAAAAGGCCTTAGACGACACTGCGAACACCTCGTGGTTTATGCAAGATGGTGCCCGGCCACATCACACGGCCAACGTCTTTAATTTCCTGAATGAATATTTCGATGATCGTGTGATTGCTTTGGGCTATCCGAAACATACAGGAGGCGGCGTGGATTGGCCTCCCTATTCGCCAGACATGAACCCCTGTGACTTCTTTCTGTGGGGACACTTGAAAGACCAGGTGTACCGCCAGATTCCAGAAACAATTGAACAGCTGAAGCAGTACATCTCATCTGCATGTGAAGCCATTCCGCCAGACACGTTGTCAAAGGTTTCGGGTAATTTCATTCAGGGACTACACCATATTATTGCTACGCATGGTGGATATGTGGAAAATATCGTACTATAGAGTTTCCCAGACCTCAGCGCCATCTGTTGTTGACAATTGTAACTACTGTAATTTCGAAAGTTTGTCTGCCTGAAAATGTACTGTTGTCCCAAGCATATTGCAACAAACGGTGTATTTCTATCGCTGCTCGTTTAGTTTGTATTGCCGTTTCAAATATACCGGTCATTTTTGAAACACCCTGTATGACTATTTATGTACCCATTTAAGAAAGTGTCGAAAGAGGTTCAATTCGGGAACCGTGATAATATATCCGTTATCCCGCAAATATTAAGTGTAGATAGTTTCTGAAGACAACTGCAATGAGTAATGAAGAGTCATATAGTTAAACTCAAATCTATTCTCGAATTTCTTCCCAGATGTCCACCAGACTATAGGGCGCAATCAAACCATCGCAAACACAGCTGCATATTCAGTGATGCCCACGATGAACCAGTGTTTACTGTAACGTGTTACATAAAGATTTACTTCTTCCTTAATGTGGTTCTTTGGAACGGTGGAAATACTGGACGACAGAGGATTCTCTATGGAAACTGCCATACGTCCACAAAAGCTATAACAACAAAGAACCCTAGTTACTATGTGGTTCAATACCTGCTTCGCTCATGGCGTGTACCTTTTGGTTCTGATAAGGGTGAAGATGCTACTCATGTAGAGATTACTGGACAGCGTAGAAGTGTCCATTCATGTGATGTGTAGTGGCTGGAGTAGCCTTCTATAAAATCATAGCAACATAGTTTCGATTTCTTGGAGCTCCAGAGCTTGAACTGTTGACTGTAAATATACCTATATGTTACACCCAATGTTCTACTCAGACTAATATTCTATGTGATAGCGTCTCTATATGAGCAAATAACGCGTTGAGTCCCTTTACCATTACTCAGTATGGGTAGCCAACCATACAAGGAAACGACTTATGAAACATAAGTAATAGTGCGAGTGTTAAAGGCCTGAATTATGATTCTGGATGTATGTTCGAGTATAAAACTCTGTCTACCAAGCCTCACAGTTAATTGTTACATTTATGTTTAATACTTTTCATCCTCTACCTCTGAAAGTAGAGAAGCCTGTTCTAATTCTGCTCCATTGTATAATCAGCAGTTTTTCAAATATCAGGTGAGATGGTAGAGGGCCAGAGGCTGTCTCAGTTGGGATCATTCGGGAGGGGATTTCTATTTCTGACATTTTCCTTCCAGCCATAAGTAGACTCCCTAAAACCTCGATCACAATCCAGAGATAGGAACTATTTTTAATTTAATTCTGGGACAATACGTCCTAGACATAAATGTAATAACCTAAGGGGTATTTTACGCACATTTAGAACAAAGCCTATTATTTCTTCGTCATATTCCGTGTTCCACTGTCAATGTCGGTCTCAGGCTTTACGATAAACCGTGAATGAAAATGTTGAATATGAACACCCTCTGGAGATAAGTAACTGAATTATGGAACACCCTGAACAAGCAACTTGAGCCATGGTAGCAAGATAAAATTCCAGTGGCTGAACAGAACTGTACACAGGAACAGGTAGATTTTGAAAATACTTCAGTGGAGGGCTGGTTATTTATGGGGAAGTATAATAAGGAAGTAGCTGCAGTCTTAAAATGTGTGCCCGAAGTAGGAAATCGGAATAAGGGACATCCCAAGTGTGCGGCTCCTCAGACTCCACAGTACTGGAGCAACACCACTGCACTGAGGATCCGTTAAGGCACTGGAAAGCGCTCATTACGGGATCTGAATGTCTGTGCCATATCAAAAAAATTGCTTTCATATACCGATAGATTTCGTTGACTTAATTATCGAACCTGTCAAGTTATAGCTTACACAGTTGAATAACAATATCAAATTAAACATCAAATTATTAGAACTCATGAAACAATTTGAAAAGATTAAACTTAATATCTGAGCAACCGCTTGTCGTGATTACATACATATGTACAGTCGTGCTCAAAAGTATCCGAATGACCTGAATTGCATTTCGCCTGATTCGCATGCAACAAGCCTACCGCAGCTGTCTAGCAGGTCCTCTAATCGCTCCTTGGTACAGTCGTTTGACTATTGAAAATAGGTGATCTACTGATCTGGTGAGCCTCGGCAATGCTGTCCATTTAAGAAGGCACAAACGGGTTGAAGCCGAGAAATGAAATTCCTGTTAGGGAGGGTGTTAGACAACGGTAGTCAGTGCAGCTATGGTAGCCAGAATAGTGGCTAGCGCATCTGCCTCGTAACTACAAAACCTGGCTTTAAGCGCTTGGTGTGGTGCAAATTTTGACCCATTATTTCAGCTTTCATCCTTATCAAAGTTAGGTTGAGACTCATATGGCTCCAGGAAAATGTAATTCCATCAGATCAATTAATAAAAAAATACAATGCAGGGCATTAATATTGTAACACCAAAAGACAGATAACGAAATTTCATTTATTGAGCAAATGCAATATAACAGACAGAATACATGATTAAAGTTGAAGGTGATAAAGGGTCATACAGACGACAAAATTTAGTCTATAGAACTGCCATCTCTGGCTGCACCAACAATTCTAACCCGTCTTGGCATGAAATACAACCAAACTTGGATGACAGATATTGGTACAGCATTGCATGCTACATTTCATTGATCGTATTGTCTAATGACTGGCAGCTAGACAGTCTCTCAGCAAGCTATGACCATGTGTTTTCAGTGGGTGACAAATTTATTAAAGTGCTGTCGAGGGCAACAGTTGAATATCCTTGATGTCGATGTAGATCAGGACGGGAGAGAGGACTTGTAGTCCTCTGTCATCCTGTTGAAAATGTACGTAACGGAGATTTTATATGCAGTACATAACCACCGCCCGTAGCAAGTCAGAAATGCCACGTTTAATGTAACGGCTGTGCGAAACCGAGGTGACTGTATTTGTACGTAGTGGCGCCCCGAATCAACATGTCATCAGTTCCAGGCGCTGGACACATATGAGAATGATGAACACAACCTGGCAACTTTCGTTCTGCTCTGTGCCTCTACACGCAGGTATGTCCTCCGTGGTGCACGCTGAAACGGAAATCGTCCCAAAAGACGATTTGGCGTCCACCCTCTCTCCACTATTGTCGTTGGAGTCGCCACTCTAGTCTCTTCTGTCTCTGCTGCCGCGTCAAGAGAAACTGCCACAATAGTCACCGTGCTCCAGGCTCTGCCACTCTGTCCGTTTTCATACGTGGTTATCCATTTCCTGGCTCAGAGAACGGGGCTTGGCCGAACGATCCTGCATGGACGAGCAAACAATACATCTGTCCTCTAGGGTGCTTGTCGCTTGTGGCCCCTCAAATCCTGCATAGATTAGTATTGTCTTCCGGAACGCATAGTTTCCATATCCACATGACTGTCGTGGAATCCCGATCAGCCCAAACAGCAGTATTCCGTCACGATAAACCTCAAACACGATATCCATGACCCAAAAATATATCCGACATGAAAATGCGATTTATGAATGAGAACTCCGCCGCATATTTTTGCCCAATACACAGAATGTAAACTGCGTTACTCGTACCCACTTTTGTGAGCTAAGCATTCGTATATCCCAAGCATATGCGATGCTCTCTGTAATGTCGATACCAGCGTGGATTATTACTCCACAGTAGTTAATGGAAATTCTACAGCTCAGATAGAGCAAAAGGTTAATCCAGCTCTATATATGATCCAGAAATTACTTTTTAGAAGAAAAAATGTGTGTGAATTCCTAAGGGACCAAACTGCTGAGGTCATCAGTCCCTAAATTCAAACACTACTTAAGCTAACGTATGCTAAGAACTACACACACATCCATGCACGAGGGAGGAGTCGAACCTCCGGCCAGCGGGGGGGGGGGGGGGGGGGGGGGGGGTCCGCGCAATCAGTGACATGACGCCTGAAACCTCGCGGCCACTGCGCTCGGCTCTTTACAAGATCGTCTACAAGTTATTGAAGGGAAGATTCTGAACCAGGGATTCTTGCCTTAGAACAGATGGTTTTCCCGATCGTAAGATACTTCTAAACCGATATTTGGAAATGTATCGAGGGTTGGGAAAGCTTATAAGCTTATGAATTAAATAGCCATCACTGCAACAAAAGTTGTATGTTACCACTGAATCTCGTTAAACTTTATCATGATGCCATACTTACCTCTGCAGGTGCCGTACAGAAGTGTCGACTCCAACACGGAGCAAGTCAGACCTTATCAAATCCCCTGAAGGATGCAGCCCAGTAGCCTGATAAGGATCCGGAGAGTTCATCGAGCTTCGTTGACCGAAGGACTCTCTGTGCCGATGTTTTGAACGTAAATAAGGGTGGTACGAGGAGAAGGGAATCCGTTCTAAATGCCATATCCGAAAATCAGTCAACGGACTGTCAACTGGTAACCAACAGCTTCGAACTATTCGTCTCAGTGTATAACTGAGAATGAGTAATCATCATGGTATTACAGCAACTCTGAACACAGCTGTAAACAGGAACATAATAAAAGGTAGCAAGTTAATCTCCTTAGTAGAAGCGACGAGAAACAGGGGACTATTTTACCTCCGGAATATTTTACCCAAGAGGACGCCATCATCATTTAATCATACAGTAAAGTTGCATACCCTCGGGAAAAATTACGGCCGTAGTTTCCCCTTGCTTTCAGCCGTTCGCAGTACCAGCACAGCAATGCGGTTTTGGTTATTGTTACAAGCCCAGATCAGTCAATCATCCAGACTGTTGCCCTTGCAACTACTGAAAAGGCTGCTGCCCCTCTTCAGGAACCACACGTTTGTCTGGCCTCTCAACAGATACCCCTCCGTTGTGGTTGTACCTACGGTACGGCCATCTGTATCGCTGAGGCACGCAAGCCTCCCCACCAACGACAAGGTGCATGGTTCATTATAAGCTTATGAATTAAATAGCCATCACTGCAACAAAAGTTGTATGTTACCACTGAATCTCGTTAAACTTTATCATGATGCCATACTTACCTCTGCAGGTGCCGTACAGAAATGTCGACTCCAACACGGAGCAAGTCAGACCTTATCAAATCCCCTGATGGATGCAGCCCAGTAGCCTGATAAGGATCCGGAGAGTTCATCGAGCTTCGTTGACCGAAGGACTCTCTGTGCCGATGTTTTGAACGTAAATAAGGGTGGTACGAGGAGAAGGGAATCCGTTCTAAATGCCCTATCCGAAAATCAGTCAACGGACTGTCAACTGGTAACCAACAGCTTCGAACTATTCGTCTCAGTGTATAACTGAGAATGAGTAATCATCATGGAATTACAGCAACTCTGAACACAGCTGTAAAGAGGAACATAATAAAAGGTAGCAAGTTAATCTCCTTAGTAGAAGCGACGAGAAACATATTTCATAACGGTCAACATCAGAATATCATCTACAGTCTTGAGCATAGATGGAGAAAGTTCAAAATCATTATACAAAACACTTTAGACAGGTACGTGCCGAACAAAATTGTGAGGGATAAGAAAGACCCGCCGTCGTTCGGCAGTCGTGAAAGAAAGATGCTGCGAAAGCAGGGAGAGTTTCGCTGCATAGTTAAAGGTAGCCATAGCCTTGAAGACAAACAAAATCAGTCTGGAAATGAAATCAGCGTAAGGAGAGCTATTCATTAAGTGTTCAATGAATTCGAAAGTAAAATTCTATCTACCGAATTGGCAGAAAATTGGAATAATTTTATATTTGTAGCTAAGTCAAGAAACAGATCGAAGCTATCTGTCCAGACACTCTGTGAGCAAAATGAGATCGAGAAGGAGGAAGAGGAAAGAAGGCGGAAATACTAAATGTGTTTTTCCAAAATTTTTCTACTAAGGAAGATAGTACTGTGGTTTCTCCTTTAAACTGTCGCAAGAACATCAAAATGATAAGTATCGACATAGATAAGAACGTGAATTAAAAAAAAACTGAAATCGCTCAACAATGAAAAGGCCACTGACCTTCATGGGATACCTGTACAATTCTAAATAGAGAATGCGAAAGAACGTTCTCCTCTTTCTAGCACTACTGTGCCTCAAGTTGCTGGAGGAACGAGGTGCTCCAAGTGACTGGAGAAGGTGCAGGTCCTTCACGTCTTAAAAAAATAAAAAAAAGCGGTTTAGAAAAGACATACAAAAGCATAGGCCTATTGTAGATCTTGGAACATGTTTTATGCTGGCGTATTATGACGTTTACTCGGATGGAATATATCAGCTGTAGGAATCAACATGATTTCTGAAAAGAATGACTGTGTGAAACCCAGCTCGCTCTGTTTTTCCACGAGACAGAAATTGGTAGATACCGGCTTCCATATTGGCACCAAGTCCTTATAGTCCCGAAAAACGTTCGCTGAAGATCATCATTGCACCTAATGAACAAAACTAAGATCGTCAGAAATGTCAGAGTGTTTTTGCGGTTAGGTTTTGAAGAGTTTCTAGGAGACATAACGCAGCATGTTATTGTCAACGGAGAGAAAGCTTCAGACGTAAAATTAACATCGGACTTACTACAAGGGAGAGTTATAGGATCATTACTTTTAACAATATACACTGATAAGCAAAACCATTATGACCACAGCACACCGCGACGTTGAATTCCCACTGGTGACGTTGCGGGCACGTGCCGAAGTGACGCAAGTACGCAAGCGGAGTACACACGGACGCGGACAAACCTGGTCTAGATATGGGTTGCAAATGGGGAAATACATTGAGACGAGCGACTTTGACAAAGCGCAGTATATTATTCCGCAGAGGCTGTGGACGAGTACTCGTATATGAAAACGGCGGAGCTGGTCGAATGCCCACGTGCTAGTGTCGTGTCCACCACTCTTCACAGAAATTGAGGTTCGGAGGCCTCTCTGCTCTGTAAAGTACAAGAGAAGGTAATCTGTGGGATCTGCGCCGAAAAAGCACATTGCTGGTGAACGTACAAATGTTTGGAAACACACTGTTCATCGTAGATGTTGAACAATGAGCTCCGTAGCAGACCACCCCTGCGTGTTCACAAGTTGACCCAACGACATCGTCAATTACGATCGCAGCGGGCACAGGACCGTAAGTATTTGACTATCGATCAGTGTGAACGCGTCGTCTGTTCGGGTGAATCACGTTCTTGCTACACTAGGTCGATGGTCGTCTCCACAAACGCCGTCACCGAGGTGAGCGGCAGCTCGAAACTTACAGCGCGTCACGGACGTAGCCTGGTGGCAGCAGTATTATGCTGTGGCGTGTATCCTCCTCCGTTTCGTGGGACCTGTGGTAGTAATTGAAGACACGCTGACAGCTGACAACGACCTGCATCCCTTCATGTTTCATGTCTTCCCCGTCGGCGATATCATCTATCAACTGTATAATTGTTCGTGTCTCGTAACCAGAATCTTACTACAGTATTTTGAGGAGCAGTATAGTGAGCTAACGTTGATGTCTCGGCGACCACATTCGCCTGTTTGTAAATGCTATGGAATCCATCTTGATCGCCATCGGGCGCCATCACACTGTACGCAAATCAGCGGCCAGCTAGTTACGCGAATAACGTGCCTTGTGCGTAGACATTTAATGCCACATACCTCTACAAACATACCAATAAACTATCGGATCCCTGATACGGAGAATCAGTTATGTATCTCGCTCCAAAGGCGGACAAACAAACTATTACGCAGGTGGTCATCATATTTTGGCTCATCAGTGTATATAAATGACCTAGTGTATATCGTCGGAGGTTCCGTGAGGATTTCCATGGAAATACTGTTTTCTACAGACAATTCGCAAAGATTGCCAATTATAGCGAAAAACAGGAAGATCTGAAAATGTTCAACGCTAAGTGTAGTGACAAGCAGTTGACCCTCAACATAAACAAATGTTCCGTTCTGCGTATAAATTGGCAGAAAGACCCATTACTCTATAACTGCGCGATTCCAAAATAATCACTGAGCGCGCTTACATTCATAAAATGTCCACACACAAAGGAAGTAGCTTAAAAGGCCCTCATTTGACCAATGGTTGAATATTATTCGTTTGCCTGTTATCTGTGTTACATTTATATTTCAAACGGACATTGTAAGTTCAAATGGTTCAAATGGCTCTGAGCACTATGGGACTGACCATCTGGGGTCATCAGTCCCCTAGAACGTAGAACTACTTAAACCTAACTAACCTAAGGACATCACACACATCCATGCCCGTGGCAGGATTCGAACCTGCGACCGTAGCGGTCGCGCGATTCCAGACTGAAGTGCCTAGAACCGCTCGGCCACAGAGCTATCTACGTCGTAAGTAAACATACGTAAATGTAAGGACTTGATGTAGGTGTAAAAAGGGCCAGTTGGGTTTGTCCGTGCCCATGGACATACAGTCTGTGCAGTCGTTGCATTTATCGGTGCCGCGCGGAGTGGCCGCGCGGTTTGAGGCGTCATGTCACGGACTGCGAGGCCCCTCTCGCCGGAGGTTCGAGTCCTCCCTTGGGCATGGGTGTGTGTGTTGTTGTTAGCATAAGTTAGTTTAAGTAGTGTCTAGGGACCGACGACCTAAGCAATTTGGTCCCTTAGGAATACACACACATTTGAACGTTATGCATTTATTGGTGTTCCTCGTAGGACGGTTCAGTGCGTCTACAAGCAGTGGTGTAAAACACGTAGATGCGACACTTGATGTCAAAATTGTGGTCGGATTATGATCCTGATTTAGAGGGACCGGAGACACTTTTCACGGCTTATGAATCAAAATCGTTTTCAGACCGGGCTGGAATCGTTGAAAGCTGTGAATGAAGGTCCATCCCAACCTGCCAGCGAGAGAAGATCACGACAGGGACTGCATGCAGTAAACATTCGGAGTTGTTTTCCTCGCTAGGGTCCATTGCTCAGAGATGCACATAAAGACGTCAACAGCAAAGTTCGTCGGGCTGGAAGATTATGTGACTAGTTTTCTGAAAATTCTCCCACCTTACTACATCTCGACTGGCCTGCGAAATCACTTGACATGAAGCCCATTGAAAATCAGTGGCCGTTTTGGAGCAGCAAGTAAAACCCTGACATCAGAATCTTCGAAAGTTGGTGCAGTCGCAATCAGACCCCAAGCTAATGGCTTAAGCGGAATGCGACGCACTTACATAACCTTGTGGACTCACTTCCTAGTCGAATCCAGGTGGTTATCAAGTCCAGTGGCAGAATTACATGGTATTAAATCATGCTCATAATGATTTCTTTACGTGTGACTAACATTTTTGTCCGGTAAGCTTTGGTAGATGAAAGAGACAGGTAGTAATGGAATAAGTCTCCAACTAGAGAGTACATCTAGAGACTACCACTGCATTCAGCGATCCAAAGAGAGGAAACATGGCTCAAAGAGTGACAAGTATCTAGCCAGACGAGCATATGCTGCCAGTTCTTCGCAAGTACGACGGAAAGTAATGCCCATGACTGCTTAAGACGAAATCTTCACGGATTTGTTTCGATGGTGCGTACTTCAAAGAAGTACCTTCTTCTTGTTAATCTGGCTTCTTGTCGCATGTCTGCATGAAGAGTAATCAGTCACTTCGTTTTTCGTTACCTGAGTCGTTTCACATTGAACAGTGACTTACGAAGAAACGTAATGAGACTTCATATCTTTGGAACCTTCCACAAGCATTATTTCCAGAACAGAATTAAAAGGTGAACAGAATTAAAAAGTCAATTGTGAAAATGTTCACGATACATTCAGACTAACAACGCGGTTTGTGTGTGTGTGTGTGTGTGTGTGTCAGTATCTCAAGTCTGTTACGGAAGTTAAAAGGTAATAACAAGTAATTAACTAATAATAATAATAAGACGAAGAAGAAGAATGAAATTAGTAACCTTAAATTTAACACTATGTGAGTCACTATGCAAACCTGCTTTAAAGTCGATGTAGCTATAAGAGCTTCCGCTCAAATCTCAATCAGTTAAAAATGAAAGTGGAGTGAGGGAGAGTGCGGCACGAAACATCTTGAATATACTGCAGACTGACGCAGTAACTTTCCTGGGAAGATAATTGTTGTCTGGTCTTGTGATATTACGCTGCAGGGGCAAAACCATTAAATTAATTGTCGTCTTCGTAGCTAAGTGTATATGACATGACCGTTTGAAGCAATTATTTATTTTCTACTGTTACCAGTCACATTTCTATTTGTTTTCTGTTTAGCTTAACATAACGCTAAGCCTTTCGATAATCGTCTTTTTCATCTAAGAACTTGTATAGAAAGAGCCATACTTATTAGTTAGAAATAAAATGTCTTAAAATATCTGATTGACTATTGTTCTAATTAATTAATAGAGCAATTGGTATTAACGACCACTAAATGATAAAATTTCAGAAATCTAGTGTGTTAGCCACAAAGCGTGAACAACACCACAGCCCTCAAAAAAGCGATCGAAGGTAGTTAATCCGTGACTGAAATGATAATAATGGCATGGTCTTAGGCCACATGGTCAAAAGATTAATCGATCACTGACCGCTGTTAACCGAAATGAAAACCAGAAGCCAAAAATGTGTTTGTCGATTACCAACTGGTGTCGCACCATTGTAAGAAGATGAGCGTCTTTAAAAAAAATAACACTTGAAAAAGCAACGACAAAATTATCTTGGTGCTACGCATCTTAGCATCAGTACCTGTGGAAGTGCACAACACTATCCATTTGAACCTTCGTCTCATGTTCAGTTCTGTGTTTTACAGTTCTCACCTTTCCAAATTAGTTTTGATTTCATTTCTATTTAGTGTTCTTTTTCTCTTTGCGTATGCAATGATGTTAATGTCGTATTTTTGTTTTGCAAATTTCTACTTTGCCCAGTTTATGAGCTACATGCAGGTTGATTGCGTTTTAGTGGGTTCCCGAAGCAAATATTCATGGAGGTGTGACGCTGTGTCAGGTAGCTCTAATGCTAAAGTGATTAACAATTGAAACAGCAATTCTGAAATGATCATTTCAACGCTGAGAAGGAAATAAAACAAACTTGCAGTGAAATGTGGCTTTAATATTGATCTTCAAGGGAGTGAATTTCAAAGTAGATACAAACTCAATGATGCCCCCTTTCTTTCACAAGATGGAATCATAGAAAAGAAAGAAAACAGTGTTGAAAAAAATAATCTTCATATCGAGAATTGACACTTAATCTCGCTATAAGTGATTAGTGTTTGTATTTGATACAATCACAGTATTCCCTTTGGTACAGACGTAATGATTCTCAAATATTGCCACAAAATTAGGGAAATGTACAGCTAATTAATGATTTAGTTAGTTTTCATTGTTCTCCATTTAACTGCGAAACATATATCTATCAGTAATTCAGAAATAGTTTTGTGCGTCTCTGTAATGCGTTATCAGTAGAGTAAACACAGATTTAAGACCAATGACTGCGGTGAACGTCACATTAATAGCCAGAACAAATTGCTACTCCCTACTAGGGATCAAACCGCAAATTTTAGGATTTATAGGTGAAACTCCACGTAAGTATTAAAGCACACCACTATTACAGGTATAAACTGCTGCGTTCACATGTCTGTGGCTTATTCCAACAGACGTTCGTGGTAAAGCAGTGGCCTGTCGGTGGAGGCGTGACATGGTCTGCATCTGCACTAACAGGGCAGGACACGCATTTGTCATTTCAGCTTAGCTGTCTGCATTTCATTTCTGTTTCACGAGGCGACCGCAGAACCGCTGCAAATCTGTGTTCTACGGTGCATTCAGGTCATGCGTACAACATAAATCAGAATTAAGTTTAGTCCACCAAGTGATTCCATTTAATACTACGGTAGTGGTCTTGGACTCCAATTTGCCCTTCTGACGCAAAACAGATGCATAACGGATGAAGAGCAACGTAAGGAGATATTACCCAAGGGCATTTTTCTCTCCTCGCTCATACATTAGTGTTCGCCAATCGCCTTTCACGAAAATGCAACCATTGGAGAACGTCTTTCAGATTTACCGATAAAGACTTTCAGGTGGAAAGAGAATAAAATATATGCTTTTAACGGGATGGAAAGTAATCAAAATTCTTCTTTCTCTAGCTATTGATTGTGTTTTCAACTTCGTTACCCGTTATTCTGTATACCCGTATTAAGGTGTCAGTAAATACGGAAATCTTCCGCTCATGTGGCGGCAAATTATCACTTAACTCTGCTAGTACAGCAGCAAGAATACTAGCAGGACATTCCTGCTTAATGATTGCTTCTTTGGTGAAGGGCAATGCTAAACAACACGTGCAGCGAATTTTATTTATTAAAACTGTTCGATATTGTGTTGGAGACGCATGGAAAAACGTCCAGATGTGTGACTCACAAATTAATTCTTGCAGTATTGTGGGGTGGTTCCTTCGGAAAGAACCTCTAGAATTTTATTCTGCATACTTGTTAAATCCGAACTTGTTCTCTGCCTCTAGTAACTTCGTCGTCGACAGGAACTCAAATGTTAATTTAGATACTGTCCTTCCCTAGAATTTCGTGGTTCGCAGCCAACACCTGGATCTCCAGTCTGTCAGTATTTCTCTCCTGTCATGAATAGAAATTTTGGAAAATTGACGTACAGAACTAGAGCTGTCTGAACAAAGTAAACTTACCAACGCAACAGGCACAACTTCAGCAAAAATATTTTCAGCCTTCTTGTATATGCCAAGAATTACATTAATCTTCATTCACCACCGCCTCTGTAGCCGACATCGCAAACGTAGACCTGCGCGGTGGCGTTGATCACGGAAGAATTTGGTTCGAATCCTGGTAGTGGAAGCAGTTTTCACTAGCACCGCCTGGCAGGCATGGGAAAGAGAGATGCCGAAGTAATGTTCCTGATCTCTATACTTTACGTTAATATTTTGGATTAAATTGCAAACCGCTCTGCAGTGTCTCAAGGCACTGTTGATGATGACCCGTCTTCCTGACGAAGACTTTAAGCTCTGCTCCACCTTTGGTGCAATTACAGAGGAGTATGCTATGTGTAAGAATCACGTTTCAAGCTCTCATCATCACAAAACGCACACAAAAAATACAGTTACCTACACCCAACAGATATACGTAAGACAAAATGCTCATACACCAGCTGGCAGTGACACTTTGTATGTAAGTGGAAGTTGAAAACCCTTCTGGTTGACTTCGGATCTCCCAGTCAGAAGTCTCATAGAACTCTTCCTTACTTTGTTCGGTCAATACTTATGTGCCCCACATCAACATGCACTTTACAAGAAGTAATTCTTCTAATAGCAATAATGTATTCGACACAAAAATCTGTCAATATCTTTCTAAATTCTTTCACCAAAGCAGGAGAACAAGGTTTTCAGAATTCATATCAAGAATAGTCGCCAACAGGAGCCACTTATAGGTAGATAACCTCGTTGTAGCGAAGCAGATGAAATGGGTTAATTGAAGCAAGTATTCTGTTCAGGATAACATTGGAGTTAGGTTCATCTCAGAGTATTTGATACAACAGTCCCATACTGAGCAATCATACGCAACCACTCACTTGACGGAAGTCCTGTACGAAAATACTGGAAATTTGCAATGGTCACATTAACACTCAAGGAAGGCAGTTGGAGTACTCCGATGAACTGCTGACTCATATCACGGATGTCAATTTGCAGCAGGATTGTGGAACATATACTGTGTTGGAACATTATAGATTATCTTGATGGAAACTATGTGTTGACACAAAGCCGGAACGCATTCAGAAAATATCGTTCTAGTGAAACACAAGTAGCACTTTTTTCGCAAGAAGGAATGAGTACCGTCGACAGGGGTCTCAAATTGAGTCCATATTCCTAGATTTCCAAAAGGCTTTTGATACTTTTCATCATAAGGTACTTCTAATCAAATAGCATATCTATGGAGTATCACTTCAGATGTGAGACTCAATTCGTGATCCCCGGTTAGAAAGCTCATAGAACGAAGTACGAGACGAAGATCATGGAGTAACATAGAAGTGATATCCGGTGCTCCCCAAGCAAGTGTGACAATCTCTCAGCTGCTCCTAATCTATATAAACTTTGTAGGAGACAATCTGAGCACCCCTCTGTTTGCAGATGATACTGTCTTTTTACCGTATAGTAAAGTCATTAGAAGATCGGAACCAATTTGAAAATGATTTAGACGAGATATCTATATTGTTTGAAATATGGCAATTGTATGGGAATAGCCCGCATCTCGTAGTCGTGCGGTAGCGTTCTCGCTTCCCACGCCCGGGTTCCCGGGTTCGATTCCCGGCGGGGTCAGGGATTTTCTCTGCCTCGTGATGGCTGGGTGTTGTGTGCTGTCCTTAGGTTAGTTAGTTTTAAGTAGTTCTAAGTTCTAGGGGACTGATGACCATAGATGTTAAGTCCCATAGTGCTCAGAGCCATTTGAACCATTTTTTTTTGTATGCGTATAAATAAAACTGAGTACGAAACGAAATCCGATAAATTCGTATTACCCGATAAATCACACAGATTTGAAGGCTGTCAATTCAACTAAATACCTCTCAATTACAATTAAGAATAACTTAAATTGCATCGATCACATGGATACTGGTGAAGGCAAGGCAAACCAAAGACTGCGTTGGCAGAACGCTTAGAAGATGCAACAGGTCTTCTAAAGAGAATGCCTACACCACGCTTGTCCGCCCTCTGCCAGAGAGTTGCTGTGCAGTGTGGGATCCTTACCAGATGGGCTGCAGAGAGAACACTGAAAAGTTCCAAACAAGGGTTGCTCGTTTTATATTATCACCAAGTACGGGAGAGAATACCAGGGATATGATAGGCGAGTATGGGTGGCAGTCGCTAAGGCAAAGGCGTTTTTCGTAGTGGCAGTATCTTTTACACGAAATTTCGGTCACCAACTATGTTCTCTGACAGTGAAAATATCTTATTGTCGCCATCCTACATGGGGGGAAGTGATTATCGTAATAAAACAAGAGAAATCAGAGATCGTACAGAAAGATTAAAGTGTTCATTTTCCCGATATGCTGTTAAACAGTTAACAGTGGAGGAATATGCTGAAGGTAGTTCAAAGAATCGTCAAACAGGCACTTAAATGTGGATGCACAGCAATCATGTTGAGGTAGATGTACATGTGGACGAAGAACCGATAGATCCCTGCTACTGATCTCCATCACAGTACATTTTTTGAAAAAAGAAATGGAATTACGTCATCTTCAACGTGGGCAGAATAGCAATAGATTTATGAAATAAGGGTGGCATTTTTACACTTAGGCTGCAGCTATTTAGGCTTCTTCTTCGTTCTAAAATTAGTTTCACCATATTTAAGTCATTATCCAGAGTTTCACTGTATAAAGACCACACTTCGCTACCGCCACGAATCGGGTACACAGTGGTGTGAACGTAAATTAGTTACTTATCACTAAAAAAATAGCAACGTATAACAGGATGCGCTTCGTTTCGTTTTGGTTTGAAATAATGGTGATCTATATGGTTTGACACACATGGATGCCGGTAAGGCGGGGAAAAGAAGCAGTGATACGACGCTGTACAGAGAATAAATCCGAGAACAGACTAACACGTTCAGAGAACTGTACACACATATTTAAGCGTATTAATTAAGAATCGTTAACAAAATACAGGGTGAGTCACCTAACGTTAACCCTGGATATATTTCGTAAACCACATCAAATACTGACGAACCGATTCCACAGACAGAACGTGAGGAGAGGGGCTAGTGTATTTGTTTAATACAAACCATACAAAAATGCACGGAAGTATGTTTTCAGCACAAACCTACGTTTTTTTAAAATGGAACCACGTTAGTTTTGTTAGCACATCTGAGCATATAAACAAATACGTAATCAGTGCCGTTTGTTGCATTGTAAAATGTTAATTACATCCGCAGATATTGTAACCTAAAGATGACGCTTGAAATCTCCGACAATCAGTTGCGTGTTGTAACAAACACGGGCCACGGTCGGCAAGCAGCATCTGCAGGGACATGTTTACGATGACGACCGTGTTTACGAGTGTGGCTGTAATGCACTGTTGTGGTTTGGTCTAGCTGTCGCAGTGTCCGCATGTAGCGCTTGCTGCTATTGTTATTCTGCATTCGTCTCCGCACGCAGACCAACTGTAGTACACCGTGTTACCAGACGTCTGTGATAGCGTAGTGTTGTAGGAACTGTGACCATGGTGTATTCGAACTCTGAAAAGGCGGAGATGATATTCATCTATGGCTAGTGTCGACGAAATGCAGCGGAAGCCTGCAGGGTGTATGCAGAACGGTACCCGGACAGAGAGCATCCAACGTGCCGCACATTGCAAAACATCTACCGCCAACTGTAAGCAACAAGTATAGTCGTAGCACGCAAACGGGTCCGTAACAGACCCGTCACAGGAGAAGCGGGTGCAGTTGGTGTGTTAGCTACTGTTGCCGTGAACCGACACATGAGTAAACGTGACATTGCGAGAGCCGGTGGACTGAGTCAAAGTAGTGTCATGCGCATACTGCATCGTCACCGCTTTCACCCGTTTCATGTGTCGCTACATTAGCAATTACATGGTGATGACTTTAATCATCGGGTGCAATTCTGTCAATGGGCATTAAACAGAGAATGCGTTGCAGTTTTACCTGTTTACCGATGAAGCGGGTTTCACAAACCACGGGGCAGTGAATCTACGGAACATGCATTACTGGTCCGTGGACAATCCTCGCTGGCTCAGACAGGTAGAGCGACAGCGACCATGGACTGTAAATGTATGGTGCAGAATTATTGGCAACCACCTCATTGGTCCTCACTTCATTGCAGGGGCCCAAACAGCTGCAACACACATCCCGTTTCTACAGAATGATCTGCCAACGTTGCTCGAAAATGTCCCACTGGAAACGCGTCGACGTATGTGGTATCAGCATGATGGTGCACCTGCACGTTCCGCAATTAATACTAGGCTGACCCTTGATAGGATGTTTGACGGGCGTTTCATAGGACGTGGAGGACGCATAAATTGGCCAGCCCTTGCTCCTGATCTTACACATCTGGGATTCTTTCTGTGGGGTACGTTAAAGGAGAATGTGTACCGTGATGTGCCTACAACCCAAGAGGATATGAAACAACGTATTGTGGCAGCCTGCGGCGACATTACACCAGATGTACTGCGGCGTGTACAACATTGATTATTCCAGAGATTGCAATTGTGTGCAGCAAATGATGGCCACCACATTGAACATCTATTGGCCTGACATGTCGGGACACGCTCTATTCCACTCCGTAATTGAAAACGGAAACCACGTGTGTACGTGTACCTCACCCCTCATGGTAATGTACATGTGCGTCAGTGAAAAAGACCAATAAAAAGGTGTTAGCATGTGAACGTAATGTGCTGTTCCAGTCTCTTCTGTACCTAAGGTCCATCACCGTTCCCTTTGGATCCCTACGTAATTCGGTGCTCTCCGATACACACGATCGAACAGTGGAGGAGTGGTACTCAAGCGTCAACTTTAGGTTACAATGTCTCCGGATGTAATTAACATTTACAATGCAACAAACGGCACTGATTACGTATTTTTTTATATGTTCAGATGTGTAACAAAACTAACGGGGTTCCATTTAGAAAAACGTAGGTTCGTGTTAAAAAACATACTTCCGTGCATTTTTTTATGGTTTGTATTAACCAATTACACTAGCCCCTCTTCTCACGTTCGGTCTGTGGAATCGATTCGTCAGTATTTGATGTGTTTTACGAAATATATCAAGCGGTAATGTTAGGTGACTCACTCTGTATATGAAAATTAGAAATCAAATACAATCATTCTAAAGACTGTATGGCAAAATAAAAATGTTCTAAACGTCACAAATTCATTAATATAGGGGTAGGCAGGGCAAGACGGGGAGGTGGGGTAAGAAGGGGAAGGGCTATAAGCTACAGTTAGAGTGCTGCCATTTGTGGATAGCTACGTCAACATCATCAATACACAGGTCTCGGTTTGTTGACATTGCTGAACCTTAGTTTCGCGGCGGTTTCTGTGAGCTTTGCAAGGTACGTACAATTGTTATACTGATTTGCAATGTTTTACACCTTTCGAGGTCCTAAAACATGTGTTTCGTGAACATTTGTTCAGACTGCATATATAGCACTGAATAGTACGTCTTATTAACAGTAAACTGCTGTGTCAGTAGTCAATGTTCACTAAATAGTGTTCATGTAGGCGTAATATAACCTGACAGCATAGTAGGGGGCAAGGCGGGGTGGGGCATGATGGGGAGATTCCCCGTCTTGCCCCTACTATTTGTCCAACCATTACGTTCTTATCGTCTCATGTGTTTACCTCTCTGCGGGTTTTGAACACGTAAATTATACGTTGAAGTTTATTCGGCAAAGCCTTCATTCGTTCAGCTAAAATGTCCACAGCAGTGAACGGGTTTCGGAAAACAGGCATTTGGTCTGTAAAGAGAAATGTGTTTCAGGAAAGTGATTACCTTCCCTGTTCAACTACAGACATTCATCAAGCTCACACATCAGAAGTTACAGAAACAGAAGACCAAATACCAGAGATGTTGTCGAGACGTAAAGCACCTGAAGAATTAATAACTGACGATCAAGCCTCTGTTTCGTCTAACTTTCAGGTTAACAGCCCTGAAATGGTGTTATCTATTCCAAAGGTGGAAAAAAAACCAAAAGGAAACCATGTAACAGACGTGGAAAACCCATTGTTTTAACCGAATCTCCTTGTAGGAGTGAACTATGTGAAGAAATTGAACGAAAAGGAGTCCCCAAACGTGCGGCATGTAAACTAAAACTCTTCTCAAAGACGTTTAATAAACCTGGGATACCACCAAAAGGACATAATGATAACGAAAACGTGACGAACGTTACTTACGTCTTAACCACCCCTTCATGCTCAAGAGATAATAAACTGAGGTCGAATGACAAGGAGGAACAGAGTGAAGAATGTTTATACTGCTATGACTTCACAGGATACGGTGTATTAACTGCGGACGCTGGGCCCACGACACTTGTGCAGGGATAGAAAGTGATGACGACAAGGCTGTCCACACTTGTGTAGTATGTGAAAGTAAGAGGCCTAAATAAAACGTAATACCTGATTCTACAATTCGCAGAACCATGTTTCGAAACCTTATCGTCACATGATATCGTTAATCCAGTCCTTATTTAAGCTCTAGAAATGAATTCATGCTAGTTCCCCATCTTACCCCGCATATGGGTCAGGACGGGGAATTGGTAGTTTATGTTTCAAATCGAGATATTTGTAACTAAATGTAACAAGTTTGCAGGTTTCTTTGCATGTTATTGTAACTCAATGGTTAAGTAAACAAATGATAATCAAACCTACTTGAATTTGTTATTTTTGACCCTTTTGTAAGGGTTTAAAGTTAGCTTCCCCATCTTGCCCCGCCTTCCCCTATCTAATCCTGCTTTTCAGGAAGGAAAAAAAAATGGAAATGGGCATATGGCATCGTTGGCCGGGAGGCACCGTTCGGGGAAGTTCGGCCGCCAAGTGCAAGTCTTATTTGAGTCAACGCCACATTGGGCGACTTGCGTGCCGGTGATGAGGATGAAACGATGATGAGGGCAACACAACACCCAGTCTCCGGGCGGAGAAAATCTCCTACCCAGCAGGGAAGTGAACCCGGGCCCGCTTGCAGGGGAGGCGGGCACGTTATCACCCAGCTAAGCAGGCAGGCTTCAGGGAGGTAATTAAGAATGATACAGAAATGTTAGTTTTGATTAACCGATTCCAGAATGAGGGTAACATGATAAGGAAAACTGTTGTTCTGTAGAGCAGTGGTGTCGTTCGTGAATATTCCAGTCGAATTTTCAAGAAAACTATAAGTTTAATTTTCTTCTGGAACAGTACTTTCTCCCGTTTCTTTGCGTGATGAAGGATTTGGAGGTTATCGTTAATGTTTTGTCACTAAGTTTGTTGTCTTTGTGATTTAGATCAGAGTGAGATGTATTTATCGCCTTAGAAACGAATCATCAAGTCTTTCCTGTTTTGCCCTATGTATATCATGTCACAACTGTCACACTAAATCCTGCATGTTCCAGATTGATTTGATGATACCACATTACTAATAGTGTGCGTTACAATACTTTAAATATTGTATTGAGTGTGAAACCCAATTTCAATTTTCGTGTTTTTAAAAGACTAAGCTGACTCGCTTAGAAACGTTACCGTAGTAGAACAAAATTGTGAAATTAGTCTGTTCTTCAGCGTGTCGTTATATGTATTAATCATTAGCTGCATAACTTTTGTTAAAACTTCAACTTCTATTTCTACGTTTGCTGAACTGCTTGTGGTTTAGAATAGGCTACTTAGGCTACATTTTGGAGAATATGTATTTCTTTGTGATTTTCGTCATCACCAAGTAGCTTGTATATTATTTCATAATATCATGGCATGAAATTACGGTTCTTAGTAAATTGAAGAATGTCACGATCCGCTACTGATTACTGATTGCGCAGATGCTTGTTTCCTTTTAATATTGAGTTTGTACATCGAAACCTATTTCTTTATTGTAATGTCCAATAATTTAATGCAGCTTTTTATTTCGACTTTATCGTCGAATTTGATGTTATTTAGTTGTGAATGAAGGTTAACAAAAACCCACTTTTGTACCGTTCAAGAGGCGTTACTAATAATTAATCTGAAGTGCGTAATACACGAATTTGTTGGCTATTTCTTTTAATTCGAAAAATTTATCTGGAAATGGTTATAATGTCAGCCAAAGTCCGTGCTGTTACACAACAAATTGTATTCGCGTAGGCTCATATTAATTTTTTATTTTATTATTTGATGAAAATGGCAGAAAATTATATCCGGCTCATCCGAAGTATCTGAGGCGTTCAAAGAGAGCAGAGTTGCAGAAGGCAGGCCGTCGCTCCTAATACATGTCCGCAACGAGCCGAGCCGTCGTCAACATGTTCAAATGGCACAGTATGGCAGCACCTAATGCGTCGTATACAGTGCCCTAGCACTAACATATTATATTGGGAAGGCAAGGGGAACTGACAGTAACTGAATCACCATGGCGAGGACAGGTCCACTGACACATTGAGATAATTATGGAAAACGACTACGTCGCCGGCCAAGATGACATTATCTACATCTTAAATACGACTGTTCCTGAAGCGTCAGTTTCAGTGTCTGGTCATCGCGTCTGCATATCTGATTCCGATTGGATGACAATATAATTTGACTGGCAAATCGTGATATGCTGCCTACGGCTTAGGGAGGATTTCGCCTCCGACACCGCAGCCAGCCGGCTGCAGTGGGACTTAGCCGCTGCAAGATGCCCTGCTGTTTAGCCACCGCCGTGTTTGAAGAAGATGTGGGCGAGCCTGGGCCTTCCCCTGGTAAAGAGCCTTACCAACTGACTAAACCTGATGGGCGAGACACCTGAGCACTGCCTCCCTAGCTGTACGTACTACCTTCTCGATGGCTGTATTCTGTGTTGTTGTTTGAATCCTGAGACAGTTGCAAGAGTTACAACGTCGCAAGGGTCTCTTACCATCAAAACAGAACTATCCAAACTGCGTATGGCGTCACTAAAATTCAGTGCACATGGTAAGCTGCCGAAGAGCAAAATGAACTTGATTACGAAATGGAAAGGTGTAAGAAAGTTTTGCATTGCCAGGAAAACTAAATTTGTAAGTAATTGCGGAATGAGAGAGTGAACTAGAAATGACAACCAGTATATTGTACGTGGCAGTAGTGCGAGGAGTTGTGGTGCAAGCGTACTTTTACGGATGTATGTTTTAAGGAAAACTAAGGTAACCTTTCGTAAGTTTGACGATATAGCCTGCGAAGTGCAGCAACCTGATGTTATATTTACGTTAGAATGAACAGTCGGCATCGTTTAAGTAGTTCTTTATTGACCGGTTTTGGTTTATATACACGCCATCTTCAGAAATTTTTTGGCCTCGCAAAGGTAGGAACAAAATGGCTCTGAGCACTATGGGAATTAACTGCTGTGGTCATCAGTCCCCTAGAACTTAGAACTACTTAAACCTAACTAACCTAAGGACATCACGCACATCCATGCCCGAGGCAGGACTCGAACCTGCGTCCGTAGTGGTCTCGTGGCTCCAGACTGTAGCTCCTAGAACTGCACGGCCTCTCCGGCCGGCGGGTAGGAACAGGAAAGTTACAAACTGTACTATTACAATGGTCTTAAAATAAGCTGTACTGCTGATTTGGGTTCTGCATATTCATCAACATGCATAGATATATAAACTTCTAAAAGCTTTATTAAATTTGTCGTGCTCTAAGACTGTAACAATAAGTAAAAATTACGTCAAAAAGCGGTCCTGGTGGACTGTCATGAGAATGGAAAGCTGAAAGGCCGAAGGAGCATATACAGGGTGCTCATATTAGTAAAGTCAATATTCAGGGAGATGACAGGAACGATCATCCGAGACGAAAATGTTGAGTAACCATTGTCTCTAACATGAATTCCGTAAGATGGTTCAAATGGCTCTGAGCACTATGGGACTTAACATCTGTGGTCATCAGTCCCCTGGAACGTAGAATTACTTAAACCTAACTAACCAAAGGACATCACATACCTTCATGGCCGAGGCAGGATTCGAACCTGCGACCGTAGCAGTCACGCGGTTCCGGACTGAGCGCCTAGAACCGATAGACCACATCGGCCGGCAATTCCGTAAGAGCTATGAGCACTTTTTCATCTTAGATACTGATAAACAAATCTCTTCTGTTACATGTTCTTGGTCTTCCAGATCTTGAGATGATGTAGTATGGGTCAAAACAAGGAATAAATATCCAGTATACTTGGGAAGTGTGTGTGACACTTCGATTCAACAGAATTAGCATGGGAGATGCTCATAAACTCAGCCCACCTTAACTTATGCACAATCGAGAAGTGAGCTCTAAGGGAATTAATAAAATGACCCTGTAGATGAGTAGTAAAAAGGATTGCACACATGGTACAATGTAGTAAAGTTACTAACCAATCTCTGCACTCAATAGTTACAAAAATGGGCAGAAAATGGAATTTTTCGTCTAAGAACCAAATGATAAAGAAATTAAGTATCACAAAGAGATTTATTTCATCTAATAACCACGTAAATACTCAATTCACTGAACAAAACTCTAATAGAGAGGCAAAAGATAATGGTGTTGATAATAAGTAGTCGGCAGGATTTTTTTAAAGGAGCCCCTGCCCTAAAATACGGAATACGGTAATCTATTATGACTGGGTTAATCAACAGAGATAACTGTGTGAAAAGTCTACGTGGAAAATCGTGGGTATTGTAGCGCCAAAACGAGAGCATACATTGCTGAGTGCGTCAGAGTAAAATTACAGGTCCCTCTTAAGTCGGCGCTGCAAATACTTTACCACCAAGATCTCAGGCAATGAGTAGACAGTAAACAGTGGTCGTCTGACGATAGATGACAGTGGATAAAACGCAATAAGATATATTCCGGAAAGATTAGATTAGGGGAGATTAGTACTTGTTCCATGGATCATCAATACGACACTTCGTAATGATGTGGAACGTGTCAGGTTAATACAAGGTGTCTATACAAGACATTACATTCCTAAAAATATTACACGAGACTTAATTTTTTTGTGGGCGTTGGGGTAATTACCTACTTATTATGTCCAAAAATTCATCTAATGAGTAGAAGGAGTTGCCATTAAGAAATTCTTTTAATTTCGTTTTAAATGCTATATGGCTATCTGTCAGACTTTTGATGGCTATTAGGTAAGTGACCAAAGACTTTTATGGCAGTATAATTTACCCCCTTATGAGCCAAAGTTAGATTTAACCTTGAGTAGTTAAGATCGTCCTTTCTCCTAGTGGTTCAAAATGGTTCAAATGGCTCTGAGCACTATGGGACTTATCATCTGTGGTCATCAGTCCCCTAGAACTTAGAACTACTTAAACCTAACTAACCTAAGGACGTCACACACATCCATGCCCGAGGCAGGATTCGAACCTGCGACCGGAGCGGTCACGCGGTTCCAGACTGAAGCGCCTAGACCGCACGGCCACACCGGCCGGCTTTCTCCTAGTGCTGTAGCCATGTACACTGCTATTACTTTCGAATTCGTTTGGATTGTTAACACCGAATTCCATAAGCGGATATACATATTGTGAGGCTACAATGAAGATCTCTAGCTCTTTAAATAAGTGTCTGAAGGATGATCTTGGATGAGCTCCAGCAATTATTCTGATTCCACTAAACCCGATTAAACTAAACCTCTGTCCAGATCTCCAAGACAGTCCTACTCCTAAGTCTGCCCAAGAATATCTCCTGGAGGAGACACTATCAACGCTGCCTTTCTCTCTGGCGGTCCGGAGGAAACTCCATCTCTCGTGCGCAGTGCACAAACACCGACAACTAGTCCTTCATGACACAAACCACGTACGATGTTTCCAATTATAGGAAACCGTAGGATAATGTACCAGTCGCTTGTGTTCGGTGCACTTCGCAAAATAACCACCAAGCTGGACGCACGAAAGAAGCCGCGAAAACCGCCGCCAAAAACACAAAATATCGCGCCGACGCTAACCGGCCTTGTGCAAGGCATCCCGTGTCTTCAAACCTCAGATTCCGAGAACCACTGAAAGCAATACCAACACCTACCATCGGCCAGTCTAAGGCCAGAGAGCAGACATCAATAAAACATTTAATGCTGTCTCCAGAAAGTTGTGCTCGCCTTCGCTTCATGCCTAATACAATGACCAAGAGCAATAGCTGGACGGCCGCGATGAGGAGCCGCCAGATGCTATTGTCCAGTCGCATCGCATTCGCAGGAAAGCAGGCCGGGCGTGACCTCACGTTTTTCTGCCAAACTCAACGCAGGTGGCCCTCGTCCAGCCCCAGTTTGTAACACCATTATTCAATTAGTCATCTAATTTATAAAAAAAATTTTAGCCTTTAAAGCTAGGCGTAGTATAACTGTGATATGCAAGGTCTATATGGAAGGTGTGTATTTTTGATCTTACAGTGCTTTGCTAATGTGTGTTTATAAGTTATGCAAAAAAAATTGTGAAATGTATAATTTAATAAATAATATTTTGTCGTGGATTAATGAAATGAGAAAGTTCGTGTATGCGGTAATATACATTTATTCAAGTTGTCATTTATGCAAAACGGTACACGCTTATGGATAATGTGTAAGATATGTGTTATGCAAAAGATGGAGTGCTTTTCTACTGTAGGGAAGTTATCGTGGGAAGCGTAAAAGGTATCTTGGGTTTTGGTGCGCTACCTGTAGACCGACGGGGAACGAGAGTACACAGTCTGTAGGCAGCAGTGAAAGAGGCCACACTTGGATCGAGCAGGCGATGCCTTGGCTGAAAATTGTTGCACAGTAGCCTCGGATGATGACTGCTAAGTTATTACGGCTCTGGTAGAAGTTGTTGGGCTACGTTATGGACGTTGAAACGACGCCAAGAAAAATTAATTAGTCCATACTTCAAGAAACTTGTACGCCAAACCATGGGTAGCGTAGCCGCCGTTACTACCGGTCACACCCAACGACTACAGCCTACAGGCTACGAACTGTATAATTATAATTATAGAAGCATGAGCCATTATTTCAGAATTAACTGTTTTGAATAATTATTATGTTAAACATTAAATTTGGTTCACCTGTTATTTTATTCCTAATGATTCACCTGATTAAGATCCTTTCCTGGAGTTTGATTATTCCGAATAAACCTGCTACAAAAACATTTGAAGTGCTTTATTCAGTATCTACAAGCAAAGATTTTCATTTTTGAATTAATGTTATATAATAATTGTTGTGGAGTAACTTTTAAAGTGCAGTTAAAGTACCGTTTGATTTACGTACTAGAAGTGCTGAAATAAATGTTTTCAGACAAATTTAACTACTGTAATATTCTTACTCTCTTTGTGGTAATAAGTAAAGTGAAAGTGAGTAAATAAGTTTTGCTAAACAGACGAACTTGTCTTGCGTAAATACTGAGGTTTTGCAAGTTTAAGTTTTGAGTAAATTAAAGATAAAATTCTTTCAGTTATAAATGAAATTCAGTAAAGTACAAAGAGTTGTAAAAAGAAAATTCCTTATGTGGCTCACTAACACTGCATTAGGGTAGCATAAAAATACTGAATGACAATATAGCGTAACCACATCCTACCTTTGGCATTTGACAAATCATTTGCTAGTAGAAAGGTATAAGCAAACTTTCTTAATAAATTTAAATGTGTGTATTATGCTATAAGTATACTAAGTTGTTTATTATGTTGGCAATACAAAATGCAAACATAGAAGTCCCCCAAGGCCAAATTTTTGTAGCACATAGAGATGATTAAAAATTCGTGGCCTTTCTAGATCAAAACTATGTATGTACGTGGGTGTAGTAGCTAAAAGATTCATGTGTATTTCTCAGAAAAATATCCTGATAAGTTTATTCTTTTGCGATGTTATGTTACGTAACTGCAGGAATTTAGGCAAAGCTTACTTCTTCTGCTTTTCTAAAACTTAAACCATTTATTTTCTTAGCTAGGCCGGCGGCCGTAAATCCATTAGACATATTCTGAACGATATTAGTAGTACAAAATGTCACATAGCTTATTCCCACTCAAATCAATCAATACGAGAGTCTTATTATGCGCAATTATCCCCAACTGTTCAAGGTTTACGCTGAACATGCAATTTGAGAAGTTCGTAATACTAAAGCACCTGGCAGCTGCATTGTTTGAAAACCTAATAACAACCTCCGATTTGCTGATGACGTCGTGATTTAGCCAGTAGTGCAGATGAACTTGCCAATACATTATCAAAAATGAAGGACGTCAGTCTACCACATCAGTCCCTGCAAATCCAAACTCATGATATCTGATCGAGGATCACAGATCCAACTCACTGGACGACTAAAGGAAGTGAAAGTTTTTCATAATTTCATCTGTTTTAAGTCGGCCTCCTACGACAGGAGAAGTTGTGAAGATGAGATAAAGAGATGGACGGATCAAAGTATGAGCAGTGACTGTGAAGAAACTCTCCAAGATCTGGCACAACAGATTTACAGCTAACAATACAAATATCCAGCTTGTTGAAACACTCGAGTTTTCCGCCATCTCTTACAGTTGCGGAACACAGATATTTAAGCTAGATACAAGTCGCGAATTGATACATTTGAGTGTTGGTGCAGGCGCCTGACGCTGTGCATGAAACTGACCAAAGGAAGAGAACTTGTGTCCGTCTCTGAGCAAATCAGTATCCCCACGTGCCATCTTAAGAACGCTGTTTGGTCAATGTAGTCGGAACTGTTTCCTAACATATGGGACTTCCCTTTTATACGCTTTGGAAAACAAACATGTACACAATTCACTGTCAGGCCTCTGGTCCTGCATTGGTACATTCTAGGTTCAAAATGGTTCAAATGGGTCTGAGCACTATGCGACTTAACTTCTGAGGTCATCAGTCTCCTAGAACTTGGAAGTAATTAAACCTAACTAACCTAAGGACATCACACACTTCCATGCCCGAGGCAGGATTCGAACCTGCGACCGTAGCGGTCGCCCGGTTCCAGATTGTAGCGCCTAGAACCGCAAGGCCACTCCGGCCGGCTACATTGAAGGTTTGAGCGTATAGCACAATAGGAATAGAGGAGAATTGGAACAAATTTGTTTTCAGCGTAAATCAGTTAAACATTAACGCATCAGCATATCCACCAAGTTTAGATGCCATACGATAGTTACAGTTCACATTGTATCTCCCAGAGAAGCTGAACTTAAATTATAACCACTCGGTATACTCAATCTGTATCCTAAAGCAGCTAATAAATTCAAATGTAGTCATAAAGTATTTAGAGAGACGTCTTAATGACCGGAAACACGTGCGTTGAAACTCGAATGCGACAAACCCCTTCGTAAAATAGAATACGACTGAATTGAATTCTTTCCAGAACGAGGTCCTTAAGGGAGCACCTGTAAGGATTTGAAGAGATATGAGGGATGTCGGAAATAACTTCGTAAGAATCGCAACTTTCGTGAAACCAGAATAAGCATCCGTATATTATGCACACAATAAATACAAAGCCTTACGTCGTAGATACGGAGGCCGTTCAATGGCCTGCGTGATTGTACATGAATATACATTTGCAAAAACCAGAGAAAGATTCCTACATTCGTTGTAACGACCAGAGTATAACCTAATGATTTTAAATGCAAAGCGGAAATCGATCCCTCGTATTCCAACAAAGCTGTCAAACCGAACAAAGATACTAAAATGGCTCACATGAAATGAAATTCAATACACATCGCTTGAATAAATTCGAAATCAACGTAACGGATAACTGCAAAAAAGCAGCGCAAGCAAGAAATCATCTCTGCAAAATCCTGTACGATCTTGCTTCAGTGTGCCCATATCAGTGTCACAAGGCAAAGTTCTATACCATATACACTGCGCAAACCTAATTAAAGGATCGCTTTTCGATTACCCTAAGTTGTCTCCCATTGCAACGGGTAGGTTCGTGTGGTTTGCGTACTGTAAGACCTTCAGTACACACACCATCAGATTATTTGACCAGTCGCTCTAACGAAGTAGGCGAGTGTCAGCAATATGTCTCGTGGTCTTATCGTGGCGTGTTTATCTTGTGCCGTTAGGTCAGACGATAGAAATGCCACTTGCACACTTAGAGTAGCAGATTGACGGTGACCAACTTTAAACATAACTTGATCAATTTTCACACACATTTATTAAAATAATAACATGCATAAAAATTACTTAACTTGGTTCTGGGTGCTATTTACAATTGACAATCTGAAGTTCCTTTGGTATTGGTACGTCAATCTTATTCTCACATATATCTCTGATACTTGACAAAAGTGTCTATACACTTATCTTCATGGCTATGTACAGGAATATGGTAATCTTATTAGGCGCAGACTGAAACTTGACTATAGACTGGTACAGACAAATGTAGAACTCGTACAGACTGGTACAGACTAATGCAGACTGGTACAGACTGGTGCAGACAAATGCAGACTGACCAATCGGAGGTCTGTACACTCGTTATAATATCTCGCGCGTTCATGTATCACTGCTCGAGTGTGATCTGCGAGGAGAAAAGATTCTACGGTAGCAGCAATCTCAATGGCTGCGTTACATATTAATACGCGAATCGGCGGAAGCAGAATTTGGTCCGTCTCTGTGGCAGCGCCATCTCGTAGTGCGGAGACGGACGAGCGCTGCACCTACGCTGTTGTGCTTAGCGGGGCGCACTCTAGTGGGAAAGTTGTATACGCGCTGACTACGCGGAACTATGTACACAACAGTTAGAAATTAGGTTCTAAGGTCACTGCGACATACCTCTGTAATGGTACAAATGCTTGGCCCCCTAAGACATCACCCTTTGGCACGACGATGCTTCAAACATTATGGTGTCCACACATTGCACAGGCCGCAGCTCAAGAGTTCATATGAGGTATGGAATGGGTTAATGGTATAACATTTCACAACAATTCTGCACAACGCATTCATGGACGTGTCACACGTTAATAAGATCGTCAACCCCCTCTCACCGACAATTCGCCCTTTCATTCGACTTCTCGGCGATGGAGGTCAGAACCGCTACATCCAACGCTTAAATCACTCGGTTCTCTCATGGATGGGCGAGTAAAACGTTTCAGACACCGACAATGAGAATACACACGAAAAGCCGTCAGGTTTTTGCATGAAGGGCGTCAATGAGACCACCCCTTCCTTTTGGGCGCTATTTCCCACCAATTTCACAGTCGCAATCGACATTTCGTAGTGCGATGAGCAACAGGACTACGCACTTCGCAACTTTCAACACTGTTGACAATCCCCGGAAGACTCAACCCTTATGTAACATCTTGGGGCTACAACTCCACTGAACGTGATGTGGCCATTATGGAGTGTAGCACGACCTCAATTTTTGCTGTGCTGTACAGGATGGAAATAAACTCATTCTACGAAATGTGATTATTACTGCAAGCAGCACAGAGTGTGTTTTCATTTTCAGTTGTTATTTTTCGGGTCCTTCTGCGGTGTGAGCACGGGTTGGGGAGGGAGTGGAGGAGATGAGGATGGTGAAAAATTCAAAGATGCCTGAACAAAGCGCCAAAGGGGCCTCTAACACTTTATATCCTTCTATATCCTCAGTACCACCCGCATACCTTTGTTGCGCACTTTATAAAGATGCTTGTACAGAGACCTGGACATACATTCACCTAAGTGGTGATCCGCTGTAGCTCTAGCGATTGTACAAGTACATTTTTAAAGTGCACAAAAAGGTGCGTTTCTGTGACACCGAGGGTGTTGCTGAACTGGATGGGAGGGAGGAGGCTTAGAGTGACCTTTTAGAGGGATCCTTTACCGTTTTATTCATGTATGTGTCAATTTCGCACCATCCTCTATAATCATTCGAAGGCAGGGAGCGAAAAAGTAAGATCGAAAAACCATACACAGCCTTCACTGCTCTGTGGCACATTCAAATTCCGTCAAAAAGTTCTGAGCGTTCCCTAGTTGTTCGACCCTGTATATCAGACCAAAAACTGTGGTCACAGTACGCTCCAAATGGATCATATCACGTTCATTGTGTTAGCAGCCCCACAGTGTCCTTACAGAGGGCCCGTAGGTTGTCAGTTGTGTCGAACGTTCTCAAGATCGTAGTCTGCAGCCCATCGCACAGAGAACGGTCGTTTTCGGCAGCGAAATGTGTGTCAATCAACGGCCCAACAAAAAGAGGGTTTTCATTGACGTTCCTTGTGCCACCTGTTGATGCCTGTTTGTGTAGATTCTGTGCGGCGGTGTCTCTGAAATGTTTTTCTCGGTCAGCCATAAGAAAACCGCGTGATTTAGACTCTGAGCTCCGGGGTTATATCGCAGAGGCGTTGAAAGAAGCGGTGAAATATAGCTAAGAGGGCGTGTGATGACCCTCCAATCATTTCACACATCCACGATGGTTGGGGTGGAATTGTGGCGAAATTTGGTGCCAATACGGCATAAACATACCTTACACCTCACAGGAATGTCTGAACTCCGGTCTTCTTTACGCAAATGTCGATATCTTGCTGTCTGAAATGTTTCCGAGCACGAATGTGCCGTTGCAGTGCGCCACGATTTTGCACTACTGCAAACGAAGGTTTTAGGCATGTTAGAGTCAAATTTCAAAGCTGTGCGTCGCAGTGGGCGACAGTTACAGTGTTTCGATGAAGTGATCCTTTATTATGTTGCGCAGCGTAGTTCGGCACGTCAACCGGCTGGAAAGCGGAGCGTGTTCACGGCAGCAGCGGAAATGAGAACTCTCCCTTTGTCCCACAAGCAGTGCGTTGCCTCGCCAACTGATCTCGATCCAAACCTATCCTATTGGCTCTCCAATCTCTGAGTTTAAGCGACGTCCTTATGACGTGCCTAGTAGGTCTCAAACAAAGATGAAGCTACTCTATGAGACGGAAGAATCACTATACGTTCTGCAAGACATGCAAGCGCTTATCGATGCACGTATGAATCCATCGTTTGGAAAACGTCTATAGCAGAGGACCTTCAAGGTATAAAGACCAGATGAAGTGAATCGTATAAAGCCGTTCTATCATCTGTAAAACAGTCTTAAAGACAGAGGTGTTATGAAGGATTAAGTTGACGCTTGGCGGCATGCAATATACATTTCTTGCTATGTATCTACTACCCAGCATATTCAAATTTCAGAACTACATTGTTGATTTAATTTAATCTCTATTTGTTTTATGTTTCTACGTGTGCAGTCATGGTATGGTTTTAACACAAAGTGTATTCTCATCAAGTTACTTCAAAAAGGAAGGCTCTATTCTATATATACGGTTGCTCACAGTAATGGCTTCTGCAATGCGTAAAATGGAGCTTATCTCTAAGATACCTGTAATGCAAAGTACCAGCGCCTTCCTTAGCGTAACATACACTTCATTAAGCTTACACTATCACAACTGCTATCTTGGAATTGAGAACTCATGTTCAAGCTGAAGACCGATTTCACTCGCTTACATCGGCATTAGAATATTTCGTATGTATTGACTCTAGTCATCTCGCATATGTTTTTAAAATATTTATTGCAATTGCAATTACGTCATTTTGTCATTTCCAACCAAAGTAGAATGTTTAAGTACACTCTTAAACATTAATTCCTGAAATGCAGAAACGTAGCACGCAGCAGTCTGAATGCAAATACAAATGATGGCATAAACATTCCAGCTCATCCGCAAATCATGTGAGCACCGGCTATGCGGCAAGAACAATAATAGCAGTCAGCTTGCAGAAAAATAAAAACATTGTATGAAAATAATCAGTAGCAAGTTGCATCAGAGAAATTTCAGACACATAGTGACCTTCTTCGCGAGGTCTAGTTACAGGTTCCAGCCCCATTTTGCGCCTTCCACTTTGTTCCCTCTTACAGACTCCCTGCGAGCATGCTTCTGACTGACTGGACTTTCAGAAGATCACTTTGCGCCTGAAACAGGTAAAGGAAATATTATTTCTTTTATGCTGATGGTTGCTGATTGTTTCGAAACATACAACTACAGGTGCACAACTTGGATACAATACTACACTTTCACAAACACATCTAAGTGAATCGCTCGTGTAAACGATGTGGTAGTAGGATTACAATCAGAAACACATACGTTAATTAATTAATTTATTTATTTACATGCCAAGTTTCGTAGGAGCAAATTGAGGAGCAAATCTCCAAGGTCATGGAACGTGTCAGTAAATGAAATTACAACTTAAAACTAATAAGCACTCTGTCTTCAGGCCACGAGTGACTAACCGGGACCATCCGACCGCCGTGTCATCTTCCCGGTCGTTATGATAGTATTCTTAACCGAAGCCACTACTATTCGGTCGAGTAGCTCCTCAATAGGCATCGCGAGGCTCAGTGCACCCCGAAAAATGGCAACAGCGCATGGCGGACTGGATGGTCACCCATGCAAATGCCGACCACGCCTGAAAGCGCTTAACTTCGGTGATCTCACGGGAACCGGTGTATCCACTGCGGCAAGGCCGTTGCCCTTACTTAAAAGTAATAACAGATGAAAATAACACGTTGATGAATCCAAAAAAGTCAAGCCATATGTTTTAGTAAACGCTTAACGTTTTCAAGGAACTCCTCAACAGAATAGAAGAATAGACCCATGAGGAACTCTTTGGTTTCTATTTGAAAGGGCGTGGATTACTGCTAAGATTTTTGAATCCTTGTGGTTGCTTATTCAAAATGGATGCAGCAGTATACTGCCCACCTCTCTGCACTAGAGTTAAGGAAGTCCGATCCAAATGTAGGTGGGATTTCTGCAAAGTATTAACTGAGTGAAAGCCGCTTATTCTTGGGAATAAACTGATACTGTTAACAAGGAACGAGATAAAGAACATATATATTGAGAGGCAAATGACAAAATAGCCCGACTAGTGAACAGGGGTCGATGAGAGGTTCGCGAACTTACAATACTTATTGCTTGAATCTACCGTTTCTGATCCAAATTTAGAATGGGAAAAGTTACCCCAAAATACAGGGTGATTCAAAAAGAATACCACAACTTTAAAAATGTGTATTTAATGAAAGAAACATAATATAACCTTCTGTTATACATCATTACAAAGAGTATTTAAAAAGGTTTTTTTCACTAAAAAACAAGTTCAGAGATGTTCAATATGGCCCCCTCCAGACACTCAAGCAATATCAACCTGATACTCCAACTCGTTCCAGACTCTCTGTAGCATATCAGGCGTAACAGTTTGGATAGCTGCTGTTATTTCTCGTTTCAAATCATCAATGGTGGCTGGGAGAGGTGGCCGAAACACCATATCCTTAACATACCCCCATAAGAAAAAATCGCAGGGGGTAAGATCAGGGCTTCTTGAAGG
This sequence comes from Schistocerca cancellata, assembly GCF_023864275.1. Classification (NCBI taxonomy): domain Eukaryota; kingdom Metazoa; phylum Arthropoda; class Insecta; order Orthoptera; family Acrididae; genus Schistocerca; species Schistocerca cancellata. Next base: position 898,089,877 of record NC_064629.1, read on the forward strand.
CCAGTGATGAAGTGCCCTGTCACGGGCTGCCTGGCTGCCGATCCATCGCCTCGGGTAGTTGACGTTCAGGTAGTTACGGACAGATAAGTGCCAATGTGGTGGCGCTCCATCCTGCTGAAATATGAATTGTTGTGCTTCTTGTTCGAGCTGAGGGAACAGTCAATTCTCTAACATCTCCAGATACTGTAGTCCAGTTACAGTAGCACCTTCGAAGTAAAAGGGACCAAAAACTTTATTGGCTGAAATGGCACAGAAAACGTTCACCTTAGGCGAGTCACGTTCAAACTGAGTTGTTTCCCGCGGATTCTCAGTGCCCCATATACAGACATTGTGACGGTTGACTTTCCCGTTAGTGTGGAAAGTTGCTTCATCACTAAACACAATCTTTGAAACGAAAGACTCATCTGTTTCCATTTGAGCAAGGATAAAATCACAGAAATCGATTCTTTTAATCTTATCAGCTGCAGACAGTGCTTGAACCAATTTCAGACGATAAGGTTTCATAACTAACCTTTTTCGTAGGACTCTCCATACAGTTGATTGTGGAATTTGCAGCTCTCTGCTAGCTCTGCGAGTCGATTTTCCTGGGCTGCGAACAAATGCTTGCTGGATGCGTGCTACATTTTCATCACTCGTTCTCGGCCGTCCAGAACTTTTCCCTTTGCACAAACACCCATTCTCTGTAAACTGTTTATACCAACGTTTAATACACCACTTATCAGGAGGTTTAACGCCATACTTCGTTCGAAATGCACGCTGAACAACTGTCGTCGATTCACTTCTACCGTACTCAATAACAAAAAAAGCTTTCTGTTGAGCGGTCGCCATCTTAGCATCAACTGACACTGACGCCTAGTCAACAGCGCCTCAAGCGAACAAATGTACAACTAAATGAAACTTTATAGCTCCCTGAATTCGCCGACAGATAGTGCTTAGCTCTGCCTTTTGTCGTTGCAGAGTTTTAAATTCCTAGAGTTGTGGTATTCTTTTTGAATCACCCTGTATAATACCGCACGACATAGCCGAATGAAAATAAGCAAAGTAGACTAATTTTCGTGTCGGACGATCACTTACTTCAGATACCGTACGAATAGTAAAAATGGCAGCATGAAGTCTCTGAACAAGATCCTGAAAGTGGACATTCCATGACAGTTTCCTTCTATATATCTGAACACCTAGAAATTTATGATGTTCAGTTTCACTAATCATACGCCCATTCTGTGAAATTAAAATGTCGGGTTTAGTTGAACTGTGTATTACAAACTGTAAAAAAACTGAGTCTTACTGTGATTTATCGTTATTTTATTTTCTACAAGCCATGAACTTACGTCATGAACTGCACTATTTGAAACCGACCCAATGTCGCACACAACATCCTTTACCACCAAGCTAGTATCATCAGCAGACAGAAATATTTTAGAGTTACCCGTAATACTAGAGGGTACATCATTTATGTAAATAAGGTGCAGGAGTGGCCCCAACACTGATTCCTGTGGCACCCCCACACCCTGGTATTATATAAAACATATTCCTGTTTAATTAAAATGCAGATTATTATCGCAACTGCCATAAGAATGCCAGGACGTTACTATACATACAATGACGGAGAAAAAAAAATTGTTCAAATGGCTCTGAGCACTATGGGACTTAACATCTGAGGTCATCAGTCTCCTATAACTTAGAACTGCTTGAACCTAACTAACCTAAGGACATCACACACATCCATGCCCGAGGCAGGATTCGAACCTGCGACTGTAGCGGTCGCGCGGTTCCAGACTGAAGCACCTAGAATGGTGTTCATGATTGGAAGCAAAACAGGTAGAATCACCGGATGGATGTTTAAATGTTCAAATGTGTGTGAAGTCTTATGGGACTAGGACATCAGGCCCTAAGCTTACACACCACTTAACCTAAATTATCCCAAGGACAAACACACACATCCATGCCCGAGGACTCGAACCTCCACCGGGTCCAGCCGCACCTTCCATTACTGCAGCGCCTTAGACCGTCACCGGATGGATGTACAGATTTCCAATCACGGTGCGTGGAAAGGGAGGGGTGGACAACGAGAGTGCTCCTGCTGTCATACGAAATCGCACCTGAGACCATAATTGAAGGTGAAGGTCCAATGTGTCTAGCTCGCAGACAGGTTGGTTGCAGGCTCTCAACTAGCCTCCTTCTAACCAACACACGGCCATCACTGTCATCGAGGCAGAACCATCTCTCATGAAAAACACAAGAATCCCTAACCCTGCACTCCAATGAGCTCTCGCTAGGCACCACAAATATGGCAAATGTCGGTGGTTTTGCGTCAGTGGAATGTACGCTACAGGGAGTCTGGCTCGGAGCTGTCCTTGAAGTAATCGAAATCTAACAGTTCGTTTTGTCAGTGTGGTGTCGACTGCTGCTCATATTACTCCTGCAGATACTCTATGATGAGCCACAGCGACACGCCGAAAACGATGATCTTCCTTCTCGATAGTGCCACCGTAAGCAGTATGGAGCTAGTCCTCTTGCAACCGTACATTCTCGTGACCACCACAGTAGCAGGATAATGGGCTTTGCCCCCTATTTTGATATCAAATTGATATAAAAATTTAGTAAATTGATCAATTAATAACTCCCAGTCCCACCTCCAGATTGTGGCATTTTTTTTTCCTCAGCCTGCACGCGGGCCCCAGTCCTTTCTCCCCTCCCCACCATCCGCACCCCCCTCTCCCCCGTCTACCATATTGGCGGGAATTTCGAAATTTGTAAGAAATTTCAAAGTTTGGAGGTATTTTTTAATTTTGGCGGGAATTCCATTGACCCACAACTGTGCTGACTTCCCACCACAACCCCCACCCGGGCACTGGCGGAAAACTGAAATGACGGTGGCCTTTCTGGGACTCGAACACCGGTCCTCCAGGAAGAACACATCAAGTGCACACCCAAACACAGTTATACCACCAGAGGTGCTTGAAATTGGCAGTAGCCAGTATGAACGCAGGGTCTGGTCACATTGGGGATGCAAGGTGGTGCAGTAACTCAGCAGCCTCAATTGCAGCCAGTCAGCATGAAACGCCAGCTGAGGTCACCCAGCGCCACCCAGCCTCAGCCGCAACAGAATAAGAAGAAGCCACCGAACAGTAAGTAGCCCCCTCCCCTGCATAATGTCTGTGTTTACTGTCGTGTGAGGGATATGAAGTCTTTGTGGTTCTATCATCGCTTGTAACGGTTTTTCTTCTTTGTTCATCAGTGGATGCGACGTCCTGCAGCCTGTTGGGGTCTACAGCAGCGATGTGTCCCGGCCCAAGTGCACCCGCAGCAGTGGCAGCACCCTGGGATCCTGTCGCGTACCTGGTCAGCTTGATGGAGCAGGGCAATCAGCTGTTATTGTCTGTTAAAGACACCCAGACAGCCCCTGACTCGCTGAAGTGCATCGGGGGTCCTAACCAGCGTGGTGCAAATCGGTACTGGATCCCATCATTCGCGCCATTGCGGAATATTCCAGTGATACTGAATAGACATAATGAAGACGCTATGGATGAGAAGATACCAATTAAGCCCTTTATATCACTACTCTTCACATCAGTGTAAAATTTAAAGCTAGTTGTTCGAAGCGTTTACATATTGGTATTGAGGCAACTGCAGATAGCGACCGGCGTGTTGTGACAGAGTTCGAGAATGCAGCTAAAAGTATTAAAGTGCGGTTTATGGAGGTGGAATGGTGTGACATGAGCCCTGAAAAAGCCTACATGAAGCAGCAGTCGATCGCCGAGTATCATTCGAAGTGTCCTCCTCCGTACATTAAATTTGCTGCTCTAACTCTATCCATTACAACAGTGTACAATGACTCTGCACTCCTGTGAAATCAGGTGAGGCATCCATTCATCTACAGCACTCCACCGTTGAAAACTTGTTCAGTCTACAGATGGTATTATTCATAGCACTGGAAAGATTGGGCAAATGGTTGCCTTGTGTAAAGCTAAGTATAGAGACATTGCAGGGTATTTAAGTATGACAGTGTGCATGTACACGACTTCGAACAGTGGGTCAATATCGTGCAAACGAATATTAATGTACTGCCAATACGTTTAAGAGAAATGTATGCCGAATTCTGTACTTACAAAAAGGCTATATTCTGTACTGGTGTTAAGATAAAGAAAGAACCTGTTGATGTAGAGCATTCTGTATATAGTTACTGAATAAAATTGTATATAACCATGTATGTGTTTTTATTTATTACCACTCATTACACTGCAACTACTAAAGCTATATCCACCAGCATTTTAGCTGCAAACATGCAACAGCAGGAAATTATGTCATTTAACTAAATTATCCGCAAAAGCCCTTTGCACACCAGTACCTGACATAATCGGTGTCAAGGAAGCGCATAGTGGTCATTATTTTCTATACAAACCCATTACACGCCAGTACCTGACGTAGTAGGTATCATAGCAGGGTGGGTAAAGCATCAAGACTTTCTTGTAAGGGGCTGGAGCTGTGATGGTGTGCAAGAAGACTGGAAGAAGAACGGCATACTCCTTCCCAATAACACAGTGCAATAATTGTAGGTCCATCCCACTGCAGCAAGAAAAATGTTCTCATGTCGCTGCTAACACATCTGGATGAAGTTCGCTTTGAGCATGCATGTGTATTTTCAGAAACACTGTTTACCCCCAAATACCAAATATTACGGGAGATATTGCAGGCTGTACATGGTGCGATATACATGACATTCAGTGAGAGCAGTGATATTCCTCCACCGGAAAAAGTAAAGCCAAACACAATGTTTATATATGACGATGTAGCTGTCGAAAACCAAGATCAAATACGGTGATATTTCTGTTTCGGTCATCATGTGGCTGTTGATGTCTTTTATCTGAGTCAGACATATTTCAGACTCACAGTATGGGTTTTTCTCGTTATCGACAGAAAAATAAAACGGAATGGTGGCAGGTATACACGGAACTTCCCGGAGTTCCTACATATAGCCATGCAATGAGGTGAGTACATCAGTATATGCATCGCCATGCATAAGTTCGCACAAATGCCTGAGCTCAGTTTGATAGGATGGGTGTGCATAGACAAAACATTCGTCTATATTACGTGTGAATTACCTTCCAACCGATTGATTTAAGCGTTGGAGATTGGAGTATCGCGCTGATTGGACTGGAGACAAACAACACCATCCCAGATGTCACAGAGGCTACCAATAAACTGTATCTGGAAATTAATGGTAAAAACGAGATTGTAGAAATTGAACCTGGTGCCGGCTGGTGTGGCCGAGCGGTTCTAGGCCCTACAGTCTGGAACCGTGCGATCGCTACGGTTGCAGGTTCGAATCCTGCCTCGGGAATGGATGTATGTGATGTCCTTAGGTTAGTTAGGTTTAAGTAGTGCTAAGTTCTAGGGGACTGATAACTTCAGAAGTTAAGTCCCATAGTGCTCAGAGCCATTTGAACAATTTTTTTGAACCTGGTGTATACGATATGGATGATTTAAAAGAAGATTTAAATCGGTGTGAATGAGGTCAGTGCAAACAATAAGGACGTTGAATACATCGACTGATTTTCAGCACAGATGTTCAATAGGCCCTTACAAGGTTTCATAAACGGACACGTTTTGCATACCGATCCCAGTAAAATTTAGAAATTTGATCAGACAGTGGGTACTATCTCTGTCGCTACAATTCGTGTTGAATGTAACATTACAGAGAACTCATATCTCAACGATGGATTGGTTCATTCAGTTTACGTATTCTTCCCATCAGTTGGAACAGGTTATAAGATACGATATTGCAGTGCCTGTGTTATTGCGATTACGATGCAAAGTTCTTTTGGACATGCATGAATGTCCAAAGTAACATTGCGTTGTAATCAGAGGAACGCAGGCACTGCAATATCGTATTTATCTGCCGATACCTGGCAAGTGACTTCCAAGTACAACGTCTGACCTGTACGGGATTATACATTATATATGTACGAGAACAGGTCGTAGATGCATGGTTGATGACATATGGAGGCTTGGGTCTAACCGTGAGTTGTGCACGGATAGCCAATTGGTTGCCGGCGCGGTAACTCAGCGTGTTCGGTCACAGGGTTAATATATCAATGATGAACTCCAGCAAGTGTCACAGGACGTCCACCTCGAACAAATACAACGATCAATTACGAACAAAATGGGATTATATATATAGTGGTAAGGCGACCGTTCGCGATAAGCGAGAAATTCGGGTTCGAGTCCCGGTCTGGCACAAATTTTCGCTGTAGTCACTCCATTCTACAGCTGGTGGTTGTTGTTGTTTGCAGCTGCGAATTCATTTAATGTATTAGGCTATAAGTTTGTTGAGACTTCTACCAACGATATATATCTTCCACTGGCAGTTCAGACACTGGTCTATCTGCGTGGATCTGAATAACCAAATTGTTGACTTTCGTAGTGAGGAAGTAATTAGGAAATAATTGTACGACTACATCTAACACTAGATGGGTGTAAGGTATAAAACCAGCGCACACAGCGCACAGCACAGCAATTAGCAGCAGAACCGACAGGTGATAACATGTGCGAACTACGGGTTTCTTAAATCAGTAGGCTAAAAACCTCGCATTGACCTCGTCGCTCAATATATCTCACCCAGTGGAGTATGATGAGCGAATCATATGCCAGGATTACCTCCGGCATAAACCTTATGCTTCAACGACATTTAACAAGAACGATGGAATTAGGATTGTCATCCAGCACCAGCTCAATATATCTCATCCAGTGGAGTATGATGAGCGAATCATACACCAGGATTACCTCCGGCATAAACCTTATGCTTCAACGACATTTAACAGGAACGATGGAATTAAGATTGTCATCCAGCACCAGCTTTAACTCATCCTTGCAGGAGTTTCATGTATCTGAATGGATCATTTAAAAAACAAGGATGGTAATCATATAGTGGAATTAAAGCTTACAGATAATGCATTAGCCTTCGTCTTCCAGGTGGTGGTGATAAGTTTCTATGCGGCCAAATTGCTGAGGTCATCGGTCCCTAGGCTTACACACCACTTAATCTAACCTAAACTAACTTACGCGAAGGACAACACACACACCAATGCCTGAGGAAGGACTCGAACCTCCGAAGGGGGAACCTGCGCGAACCGTGGCAAGGCGCCCAGTTCCGTGCGGCTGCCCCGCGCGCCCCTTTTCCAGGAAATACGATGTGAACCTAATGGAGTAGACATTGATGGTACACGTAATGCTGGATAGTATCAAACCTTAAAATTTATGGCTCATCATCATCCCTGTGCTTGAATGGTTTAGAAAATGCTGGGTGGTTCATAGACGAGCCTATGGACAGAACAGCAGAAGAATACCGCCGATTTACTGCATCTATATCTCTAAGAATATTTACGGGGCACTTTAAGGACATGCAGCGAATTATTATGAATGCTAAACAGGAGCTTATTCTGGTACGGAGTGCAACGGATAGCAACTCATACATTCAAGGAGCTCAAGAGGAGAATCAAATCACCATCAATAAAATTATTTTACAAAATGACAAGGAGCGTTTAAAGCTTTTAACAGTTTTGAATATCGGTACATATCTCCCATTAACATTCCGCTCATGGGAGGTTTTTTAGAAGACGGTGCTACCGACAGCGAGCAGACAAACATGGGCTATCAAAATCTCAGTGCACCTGGGAACACCAAGATTCATCATACTTGCATTCCAGACCAACAGGAGGTGGAATTTAGCAAATAATTCCACCGTGTTTCACGACTGTAAGTTAACTAATTCCACAGTCTACTTGAATTCAGAATTCTATCCGGATGACAATTTACTACTACAGTGGGATCAGAATGTATAGAGTCTAGCGTTTTGCATGTATGCAAGGTTCCGTGCTTCTTACTATGAAGGTGTTGAAGAGGAAGGATGAATACTGAGTCCACGGAATTTCAAGGATCTGGCACTAATCATGGTAATAGACTCTTTTAAGCTGAATGAGATAATTAAATCAGGACCAATAAATGTACGAATCAAATCTGAATCCTCATCAAATTTCCCAGAACACACTGCAGTGTATGCTCTAGTTGTACATGACCATGGGCCGGCCGCTGTGACCGAACCGTTCTAGGCGATTCAGTCCGCTGCGCTGCTGCTAAGGTTGCTAAGGCTGCTAAGGATCCTGCCTGGGGCATTGATGTGTGTGATGTCCTTCGTTTAGTTAGGTTTAAGTAGTTTTAAGTCTAGGGGACTGAGAACCTCAGATGTTAAGTCCCATAGTGCTTAGAGCCAATTCAACCATTTTACATGACCATGTGATTAACTATTGCCCACTTACTGGTGTTGTGCTGCGCGTTACATAAATGATAGAGTGCTGTGGCGTACACAGAGCATTTCACAATGACAACTTGCAGTGTGAACGTCGTTGCTGACATTCCAGGTTTCTATGATGATGAGCGTAGACAATTCATAGATAATGATGTTGAATTCATAGCATACACCGAAGATGCTGGTATAATAGAGATATTATCAGCAAGAACTCCATCAGCGAAGCCTTTCAAGGATGTAAATTGTGCTAAAACACAGAGGAGTGCCAAGTGGTTAACATGTTTCTTATGTGGACTCCACTAGGACGATCCTGGTATACCTTACAAAGAAATGATGACATCACTTCGAATATTGACCGTCATCTACATCAAAGGCACGGAGATCACATGGCTGGAGAAAATCTTCAACTTCTCATCTAATCTACTGGTGCCCTGCTATCCATCAGCTCAAGAAGAAGAAGATATGTAAAGAGTGTGTATGTACGTGAATTCCTAAGGGACCAAACTTCTGAGGTCATCGGTCCCAAGACTTACACACGACTGAAACTAACTTACGCTAAGAACCACACACACACATGCTCGAAGGAGAACTCGAACCTCCGGCGGGAGGGGCCGCAGAATCCGTGATACGGTGCCTCAAACCACGCGGCCACACTGCACTGCTGGAAATAGTGTTGTGTCTGCTTATGAAAATCTAAAATTACTTTTAAGGTAGATTAATGAAAATAAATGAATTTTCTTACCTCACATTCTGTGTTTTCCTTTCTTTCTACTTAGCTCCTACTTAGATAGTATGTAGCTTTGCCCAGATCCTACGTCTGTGGCTTTGTTCTGGTACAGGAGATATAATATGAGTCATGTTTGCTATATGTTTCTGAAAGTGGACATAATTATGTGCCGCTTGTTCCCAAGAACCTATACGTGCAGCACGATAAGTGAAATCCCATGCAGTCATTACATATATTTTGTTTTCCTCCATCTTTAACGTCACCTCCCTCATGCTTCAAACTAATACCTTGCGCATCTTGCACAGCCTTTATATACATTTCAGGGGTATGGATTTGTGAAATAACAACAAAGAATTATGGTAACGAACAATTTTTTATTCAGACATAAATATTCACAGTAGTATTACAGCATTACACTGACAAATCTTGTTGCTTTACAACACACTAAATAATGTGCTTTTAAATTCACTGTTCTTGTTAGTGTTTAAAAGTTTTTTTGTTCATTGTTTTCGGTTTTACAAATAATAGTACTGGTTGAAGTTTTGTTTTTACTTTACATTGCCGTACTGATTACAGCTATTGCAGAGGCACAGTTTCTCTTACACTAATATTATTACTAGTGAAATTCCATCCCAACAGATGACTTAATCTATGCGTTGAATTGGGTGGATCTCAACATTTTCTATTTTTTAATTTTTTTGGTGGTTTTAGTTCAATTGTTAAATCTTTTTTTATCTATATGGCTCACTTTTTAAATTGTTTTAAATTTATTGTCAAGTACATGCTGAACATATATACATGCATACATATTATGGTATTTATTTGGAAAAAATATATATATACAAAATACATTTACACACAGACATACATATTTACACAGACATCCACACTCAAACGAACTCACAAGCATATATACAGACACACAGAAGCACTCACACATGCAGGCACACCATACATCACACACACATACAATATTTACACTTTGATAAAATAGCCATACTATTCAGCATGACGGCCACTCTCGCCGGAGGTTAGAGTCCTCCCTCAGGCATGCGTGTGTGTGTTGTTCTTAGCATAATTCAGTTTAACTTAGTTTAAGTAGTATGTAAGTCTAGGGAGCAATGACCTCAGCAGTTTGGTCCCTTAAGAATTCACACACTTCCGAACATATTCGGCACGAGCTCTCACTCACCCATTCACTCACACTCTCTCTTCTTCAAACCACTGGTACCCATTATCCCCTCTTGCGCTTCGAATAAGTAGTATGAGTATGGGAGAGTTTCGATCCTGTCATCACAAATGACTCTTTTATTGTCATGAGGTGACAATCCTACTTTGGACTGCAGCACAGTGTGCACCTCATGACTTCGCGATCGAGTACTAGTTTGCTCTACCAAATGCGGAGGCTGCGTCAGAGCACTGCAAACACTGCCGAACAGGCACAGTAAGTAATCTTCGACTGTGAGGACACGTGATGTCTCTAGTCGCACACCCTTAGCCTGCCTCTGGGTGGCTCCATGTATTGTACGATATGCATCCATTTAGGACATTAGACCCACAAACTCCACGATCGGCAGTCCATCCATCTCATCTTTCATTTAGCCAATAACCTTCTGGTTCTGAGGAACAGTACGATAAGGATTATTGGCTTAGTATCCTGATGTGCCGAAATCATTACTGTGACACCTAATTACTTCATGTGGATCACGGATCTTCACCACTATGTGAAGCTATCTGTATCCATATAAAGTAACTTTGGCTCCACGAAACAAATTTTAGTAAACTCATAGTGGAAGTGCTACATGTGGTGTTTGGAAATGTCCAGTATACACATACCCAAATAGATAGGTTTCGTTACCTCTAGTGAAACCTTCGACATCTCCACAGCAACGAAGTTCTCATTGAAATTAGTGATCCGCTTAAAATTTGGTTTGGCGATTCACTGTCTTACGCCCCAACACCAATCCCATCCAGTGCTAATCAAAATATCATGATCATTTCTTACATTCTGCTTGGTTTTACCGAAAATGGAAGTATTCATTAATTTATTAAAAAAATTCCAAGTCAATAGTTGCGCTCGCCCTCTTTCTGGTATTCAATATACTTCTTCAAGTAGAGGGACTCATTGAAATGGATAGCCCAGGTGATTCTACCTAGCAGCATCCCTATGCTGAGGCACTGCTGGAGTTTATAATAATGAATTAAATACCTCTGCTTGCTTCCAACAGTGGTCATCAGTTTAGGGATAGTGCTTCCTCATGGAACTTGTTGCTCTGGACGTAACTGCAAGTCGCTTGTCATTTCATGCGAACTAACATGGTATGTGAAGTCTGCCTTTACCACATACCTTATATCAGAATCAGCTGCCAGACCCAACACATTACGACGTAATTCCTCTATTTCGTTTTCTGGCACCCATTGGGACCCACCTATTGGCAGTTGCTGCATCATGGCATGCCTGTGTAAGTTATTCACATCCAAATATAGAATATAACTTGAATCTCATTATGTGTTGAACCCAGCATCCATAGGTGCATTACTTTCTTTGGCGTTTCTGTGGACACAATGGCAAAATCCTCCATAGATTCTACCCTCAAAGGAATGAAGCACATCAGCATCGGTCAAAAGTTCGATGCTGTAAAGTCTGTCAACAACCCATGAGAGATTTTCAAGCACAGTGAGCAGCGAAACCACCATATTACCCCTGGCATAAGATTCATAGCGGATAAGACTTGAGTCATATGAACCTGCAAGTTTGTACGCTGCCCCATATGGTACCTGTTTTTGCATGAAGGTGGTATGTGAGACTAAGAGGATCCCTCATAATGGGTGATATTGGGAAGGAGACATTTCAAGTCTGGTATACAACAAAAGGACATCGTTCATGAAGTTGAACAGTCTTGAATTTAATGAACTTATTTTCTTCTGTAGGCATAACAACACGTACCAGTTCCTTAGATTCACAGTTAGTCAGATGTCTTTTTAAATTCATTTCGTCCAAAAAGGTGTTTAGACACTTGTAGGAAATATGCTGTTTGCACTTGTGTTTATTGAGTTGCGAGGTGGGACATGTGCTTGATCCAAACATAATGCTGAATATCACCATCAGAAAAGAGCAGCATGTTTACTCAAAGGTCACGCTCACCTGCATATTTCGGAAAATGGAGTGGTCCATACTTGTGCTACTCATGTGGCTTGCTTTTCCTCTGCTCCAGGCCATAAACGAGAACCGGTATTCTGGGATATTGTGCCTTGAATATTGCTATGTCCTGAATCTTTACAGGGAACTTGACACCATCAAAATCGTAACATTTTATTCTTTCGAACATTGTATGTTGTTGTGCGCTTGGGATGGTATCTGTAATGGCAATTTCTCACACAAGGCTGGACTGACCATGCAAAACAGGCGTTATCCTTTTCATTTTGGTCGTTAATACAAGCCTGCTAGTTCTTAATATCCTCAGGGAATTTGATATAACAGGGCCCTCCATTTAACAGGTCATAGACGTAAATATGGATGGTGGGGTGTGGTATTTAGTTGAGTGCTTTGGCTGACCCTCTTACTTCCATCATGGCAAACAGGGCCAGTATAGCACCCGAGGTGGATTCACGATACCACTCGGTGATTGATGTACTTTTTTTTTTCACTAGCTGCTTATATTTTATGACCCACCGTCTAATTTCTTATGGTGGGTCGTATATTGCCACTTAGCCGCTGTGACTGGGTCCGGGGTCCGCAGTGACTGAAAGTAACACCACACCGGCTCCCATCCCCACTCACACCGTTGCCCGTGTCCCGCCACGTGGAGGCGGGCTCTGTTTAGATCCATTTGATATTTTTTTTTTGTGCAGCATTAGAAAAACGTATAACTAATACAAAATGAAGTAAGATATTAATAAACAAAACGAAATTAAATATTTAGAAAGAAGGAAGGAAGAGAACTGAAAAGAGAAATTATAGGTATAATATTGCCCGTCACCTGGTTGTGGGCGGCGGCCCGGGTCTTGGAATGAACCTCAAGACGCTGGCCGTTGCTCACCATGCCTTTAACATCTACTATCCTAAAAACTACCTTAACTAGAAGAGATTAGGGTACGTTAAAGCTAGAAACTAAGACTAAGACCTCCATGTCCAGCCTACTAAACTATTTACGATATACAATAGAGAGGTAACTGATTTTGTGCTTGGCTCAAAGTTGCTAATGAAAGGGTACTCGTAGTAAAAGTAATAAGGTAATGACGCTAACGGTTTGTGTTGAGCCTACAAAGCTCCTAGTAGAGTACATCAGGCGCAAGCACCTCCCGGCCCCACCGACAACACGACCTGAACGGTGGTTTTCCCCGATCTACCATAGGTATCCGTCGGGTTGGGCTCAAAAGAGAGGAACCACAATTAAGATCCTTCCATCCAGGACGTGCGCCGCCTCTTACCAGGGGGGCGTGGGTCCCTTGAAGAGGTGCCCAACTTTAAGCTTCAGATGAGAAGTTCTTAGTATAGTAGAGGTTGAGGTATAGGCTGTGTAGGTTAGTTGTACAAACAGTTCACACTGAGCCAATGAGACTTACAATGATACGTGGTGTGGCAGTTAGCACCTTCCGGCCCCGCCAGCAACACAGCCTGAGCGGTGGTTTTCCCGATCTACCATAGGTATCCGTCGGGTTGGGCTCAAAAGAGAGGGACCACAATTAAGATCCTTCCATACAGACTGTGCGCTGCCTCTTAACGGAAGGCGTAGGTCTCTTGAAGAGGTACCTAGCTTTAAGCTCTTATTGAACATGGAGATGCTGTTAACTGTTTATATATAAGGTGCAATCTGTTTTTAGGATTGTGTGTGACTTGTGCACCTCTTGTCGGTTGTTCCACTCTATTCTTTGAATTTAACTTGGTTGACACTATGGATCATCCGCGCTGGACACTTCAATATCTGTGTTGGTGTCCTGGTCTGTATCTGTTTCTTCTTCATCACTCGTGGTGCTAATCATATCTGTGTCCCCTTGGGCATCGTGACGTCTGTTTGGACCGACTTGCCTTCGGTAGGGTCTGTTGCGCAAGTATTCTATTTGTTGGATCTTCGAGATTTCGTCCGTTAGTTTGTTGAGTTCAGTCCACCTTTCCGGGTCGCGTATTATGGCATGTAGTTCGTTCTGTGTGTTCAGGCGATTTATGTGTACTGTGTGTCTTATGTTCGTGCGTTGTCCGCAGAAGAAGACAGTATGTTCAGGGGAACCTTCTTCCCCGCATGTGCATCTATTAGTCTGCTGCAGACTCACGCGGTACAGGTGCGTGGGATAAGGGCCATGTCCTGTGATGAAATGTACCATACCGCGGCTGGGATCAATATGTTTTAGTTTTAGTCTTTCCCGGATGTCAGGGAAGAAGTTGTATACACGGCGGCCCTTATCGCTGTTGGCCCACTCGCTCTGCCAGGTATCCACTCGCCATGCTCTGAGTTGGCGTGTTGTCTCAATCGGTACACCAGTGATCTGCCGAACCTGGTCTATTCTCCCCATCCTAAGCCAGTACATTGCTGCGCGGTACCTGATGGTGATATCTATGGGGAAAATTCCCATGACGACACATAGTGCGTCGTTTGATGTTGTGTTAAATGCACCTGTTAGTCGAAGTAGAACACTTCTTTGGCCTCGACGTACAATGGTTCTGTTGGTTGAGAGATTTAACCTGTGGGCCCACGTACTGGCAGCAAAGCATAGTACTGACTCGAAGAGAGCGCAATGGTATGTTCGTGTCACTGACAGGGGTAGTCTGAATTGTTCCGAATTTAGCCTAGCCAGTTTGTGTAGTATCTTTTCTGCTTTGTTTGTGCATATTCGCATGTGTTCGTGGAAGTTCAATCGTTCATCAATGTATACTCCTAGATAGCGTGTGACTGCTAGTCTTTTTATGTTAGTGTCCCCGATTTTGACTATTGGGTTCCTGCGCAGGATACCCTTTAGCAATGTATAAGTTGTTTTGCTTCCTGCTATCTTTAATTTATTATCTGTGCACCATTGGGTTATTGTCCTAAGTGTTCCATTGGCTCTTTCTTCTAGCTGGGCACGGTTATTTGCTGAAACTACGACGAGTAGATCATCAGCATAAGCGACAGCTCCATCTGTCAAGATGTGCTCCTCTAGTAACAATAGGAGCGGTTCTATAACTATGTCCCAGAAGATGGGGCCGCAGATCGACCCTTGTGGACAGCCTTTTGTAATTCGTTTAATCACTTTCTGGTTGTCCATCTGCCAAACGACCGTTCTGTCTCTGCAGTAGTCCATGAAACTATTATACAGAGACTCCGGTACCTGCAGGTGTCTGAGCCTCTTGAACAAGGCCGGCCACCAGAGGTTGTCGAAGGCACCTGAGATGTCTATCATAATTGCAAGTGTGTATTTGGAGGGTGTGTCGTGTACTATTTGGAGTGCTCTGTTAATTGCGTCGTCTATAGATTTCCCTTCCCTGAAGCCATATTGGTGTGGTGTCAGTCCCCGTAGTGTTCGGTGTGCTTGTAGTCTTTTGCAGAGTAGTTTTTCTTGTACTTTACCGAGCGTATTGATAAGGCAAATTGGTCTGTATGACTTGGGGTCTGATGTGTCTTTGTCTGGAGCCTTTTTGATGATAACCGCCTTCGAGGTCTTCCACACTGCAGGCACACGGCCCAGCCTTAATGCATCGTTTAACAACGTTGTGAGAAACGGGATGATCTGCGGTGCAATTTGTTTCAGTACCTCAGAGTGGATACCATCCGGTCCAGGCGCCTTTTTGTTTTTGAGTTCTGAGATCGCTGTCGCCACTTCTTCCTGCGCAAATGGACAGGTGACGGTTGGTGTGTTGTATACTGTGTCTACTTCGCGTCTCACCGCTGCATGTTGTGGTGTGTCTGTGTCTGCGATGTCGTCGGGCAGGAGTTTGCTCAGCAGTAACTCCGCTGTGCGTCTCCAGCCCTTAGTCATCTCACCATCCTCCTGTCGCAGCGTTCCCAGAACCAGTGGGCTCTTAATTTTCTCTGTCACGATTTTGTATGGTTCCCCCCAAATGTTTAGTTGTGTTTGTGCTGCTACATGGCTGTTCCAATGGTCTTTCCTGGTCTTATTCAGCTCAAGTTTATATTTATCCTTGGCAAGCCGGTAGTCGTGTAGTCGTAATTGTCTTTCTCTATCTGAAATTGCTCGTTGGTAAAGTTTACGGTTACGGTTTGAGTCTTGTTTGAGTCGTGTTAATTGTGTAGTCCAGGGAATATTTTGGTGTTTTGTCATTCTTTGTGTGGGTATGCAGGTGTTCTGATGTACTCTCAGATATAACGCTACTATCACCCCAGATGTAATGCAGGCATTTCTCCTCACCAGCACCCTGCTGGTTCAGCCGGCCAGGGTGGCCGAGTGGTTCTAGGCGCTAAAGTCTGGAACCGCTAGACCGCTACGGTCGCAGGTTCGAATACTTCCTCGGGCATGGGTGTGTGTGATGTCCTTAGGTTAGTTATGTTTAAGTAGTTCTGAGTTCTAGGGGACTGATGACCTCAGAAGTTAAGTCCCATAGCACACAGAGCCATTTGAACCCTGCTGTTTGGGAGGTTGAGTCAACCTGCAGCAGACTACTGTGTTAAATTTGATGGTATTATACCCTGGATCACCTAGGACTTTGACGAGCTCTGCGTCCAGCACCGGGAGGCTTTCTTCTAGAAACATTACTGGGTCGCAATCTCCCCCTCCACCCCCTTCCCCCCTGCATCATCAGAATTTTCCGTTCTCGTGAACGAGATACGCCGCTCAGAGGCCCTATTAACTGCCTATTAACTGCCGAGTATTGAAGAGGGGTTATGACGTCCTTAATATGATGTCCTTCACTATCAGAGCGGGACAGAGCCCTACCTCTAGCCACAGATTCATTATCATTAATACTGCAACGAGGAGACGACTGTATCCACCAGGTGGGTGAGGGCGCTGGTGGGGAGGAACCTTCAGGAGGGAGGGATATGCGCCGAGACACACATACTTCTCGTTGCCAGCGAGAGCAAACACCCGGAGCCGGAGTAGGAGGAGGTGGCGGGGGTGGGCTCCTGTGGGAGCACCCAGGGTGTGGAGAGGGCGCTCTTTGATGCTGCTTCTGCGTGTGGGGTGGGACATCGTTGCTCTGACTGAACCACCCAATGATGCCAGTGGGTATGTGATGGTGCGCGGGCCAGCACTGTAGCAGCCACGGCTGTCTCTCGTGCAACGAACGACGCTTTGCACGACAGTGCATGTCGCTTGCGTGAGAGTTCATACCTGCCCCCACAACCACCACTCCTGTGAACATTCCACAGCAAGCTCTTGTCATAGTGGTGTTGGTGCCACCTCCATAATATACAAGTAACGGAAAAAGGTTAAGTACAATAATCAAGCTTTTTAAATATATGCTGTAAAGAAATAACAAAAATTAAGTACATTAGCATTCCAGAATTAAAATTATATGCTCTTACGACGATGGTCACATTATAATCACCTTTTACACTCTGAGTCCAAGGACTGAGCTGTTGAGCCGACCTTTCTGCTAGTTCTCCCACCCACTCAAAGATCTCCCTCTCCTGTACCAGAAGGGAGAGATCGCACTGCGTTTCAACAGCCACCTCTCACGGTCCCATTCCGGTATTTCACCTTTGCTGGAATTGTTGTTGTTGTGGTGCTACTGATACATCTGACAAAAGTAGTCTACAACAAGGTATCGATAGTAAGAAACAACAACCACAGCAAAAGAATTCTACTGAACATGCCTACAGCGAAATATTGATTACCAATACGTACGAAAATAATAAGAAATAAAAATTCATACCAGATGGAAGTGAGAATTCCTGGTTCTCATTCTCGATGCGTGTCTCAACTAGAATCTCATCCTACTCTTGATCTATACCAACATCTACACCAATTGATAATATATGCCTCACGCAACTATATACAATAAAAAATATCGAATGGCAATATATTACAAATGTACTTTACATTCTTGCTGCATTTCGGCCTCCAGCGGCAAACCAATGTCTGACAGCGGCTGCTCTAATGCTGCAACAGCAAGATCCAAAATGTTATAAATACTTGTTAAGATTTGAATACAAGAGCTGTTTTCTGAACATGTAAATTGCCGTACAAAATTCGGAGATACACTAACATGATGGTAGCACCAGCTCTTCGGCTTGCAGGCGACTGCCAGTCTCCAGCTGCAGCTGTTCTAATGCTAGAACAACAATAGGAATGTCATAAGCAATGGAATACTTTAAGAGATGTTTTCTGAACATGTTAACTATCCAATACAGAATTTTGAGATGTACATACGTGATGGTAGCATAACCTCTTCAGCTTCCAGCTGGTGTTCTAGTTCTGCCAACATTTCTGGAATCAGTGCTGCAATAGCAAGAAAAAAGAACTTTTAAAAACTTGTTACGAATATGTATCACAATCTCGAAAAATTGGAATATTTCCGGTACGAAATTTTGCAGCTGTCAGAATTTGAGCTCAGAGCTCTTTTATAAACGCTTACATAGCAACTGATCCAAGTTTGACCGTTTCCCACCGTCACTACCGCTGGCATCACTGCCGGCTGACCGTTTCATACTGCAGGAATTCACACACAACTAGGCACTGTGGTGGGGGTTGGGCCTTACATACCTTCAGACACCACCCTCTGTTTTGCAGATGACCAATAGGAACACAGAATTCCATACCAGCGAGCCATAACGTGCCTTCTTTTTTTCTTGAAGCAGACTTGGTGCCGGTGGCTGATGTGGGGGACAAAAGAATTCTGTGAAATGGATAGAGTCCCCTTCTGAAACTGAAAATATCCTTTGTTTGCTGTCAAGTGGAAGAAAAATTGGATGCGTCTGCTATCTTTAGAAAAACAGCCTTTGTTCATTCTGAGACAGACAGATTATCAAGCATGCCCAATGACAGCTGCATCCCTCGAAATATATGTTGTTGTTTTCGTAAGGACACAGTTGTGGGAAAAGACGCTAACCTTTGTAAACAAATCTATTGTTCACGGTAGATGCGTAGCAAAGTGCACCTTGAGCATTATAAATTACAATCATCTACCGATTTCCAACTGCTGACTGCCACTCCCCTGTGGCGTGCAAGCACAGGGAACCGCTAGTGCGGGTGGTCGCCGTGCAGATCGCCGGACACTGAACCAAGAGATGCAAGTGGTGCGGATTGTGTCATCGCAGGCCGCCTGGGAGTTAAGAACTTGCGTGGTATGACGCCCTTTCCTCTAAACGCCGCCAGAGCAGGGCAAGAAGCGGCAGGTTGGTCCTGTCGGGACCTACGAGGCGAGGCAACTGCTGCAGCTGAGTTGTCATGGATGTAGTCTGGTGGTGGATGGACGGACGCTCCCCAGGTCCCCCGCCCCCTACCCTCCCATGGTCACGCGAGACGGTATTGTGCAGAAAGTGGGGAAGGGATGAACCCTGGCACATCACTGTTGCACTCGCGCTCGGCATGTGTTAATTACTTTGTGATCGCAGTATACGTAGCAATCGGTACTGAAACAAGAGTATTCCTGTCCTACTAAATAAGAATTAGGTCCTTCTCAGAGCATAATTGAACGGTTTCCCGTCCTCTGAATTTTTTTCTGATGTCTACCATCTATTCCCGTTCTATAAACAATTTGTATGAAAAATTTCTTGTGATATTTACGTCCTCTGAAATGACAATTGAATTGTACATCGAAAATTCGGAATTGCCGCCAAAATTCGAAATTCTCAGCAATAGGGGAGGTGGGGAAGGGGGAGGTGTGGGGAGGGGGGAGGATGCGGGGCCGAAGTACAGGCTAAGCACATAGTGTCATCCGGTGGTAGGGGGGCGTGGAGGGGTGTAAGGGTGAGGATAATTAACTCATCAATTTACCTAATTTACATATCATTTTGATATCAATTTGAAGTCAAAATTGGTCTCTGAGGCCAGTTACCGTATTGCACACCACTACCAGCAATCATGTACCGTTTCTACATTCCTGGAAAGTCTTCCTGCAGTGTCGCAGATGGAACGTTCAGTTTCTTGTAGCACTATTACACGATCTAGTTCAAAATCAGTGGGTTGTTAATAATGGCGTTTTTGGTACCTTAAAGGCATTCTTGCGTAAAATCGACCCATGACGTCCAATCTCATAGGTAACCAAAGCTCACAACCGTTACAGAGTGCGTTTAAAGTAAACCTGATTTGCATTCTCAAAGTAGTGTTACTAGCCCCACTCGTTTGCGACTGGCACGAAATTTGAATAGATACCGTATTCCAGATGCAGAACACCGCTCTGCCGCCTGAGGCGACTTGTCACGGTTCGCGCGGCTTTCCCACTTCGAAGGTTCGAGTCCTTGCTCAGGCATGGGTGTGTGTGATGTTCTTAGCGTAAGTTACTTTAAGTCAGATTAAGTAGTGTGTAAGCCTAGGGACGGATGACCGCAGCACTTTCGTCACACAGGAACTTACCACAAATTTCCAAATTTCCTAACTTTCGTTTATGTTTAACAACTGCTTCTTGCTGTTGCAACTGTTTTTTCCGTCAGTTCTAAAGCAATCGAACTACATATCATACTGAAATTCCATTAAATGTTCCTTAAATACACTTGATGCGAGACGTTTAGTGAGTGCTGAAACGATAGGATTCTTTTAGATACACATTAAAGATTTAACTATTGATACCGGTGTTTTTATATTTTGAACCGTCAATATATGACTATGCTACTTTTTCGGTACCGCGAATGCAATAAAAAAGTAAAATAAAAGTAAATCGTACTAACTGGGCGGAAACTGGCACCATTGATTTACTGAGACTATGGAGAAAGAAAGAAGTGTGTTAAAATAACAGGTAGGAACCCTGATAATTATGAAAACGCTGTGCAGAAGCACACTTCTAACAGAGGCTGTGCCCGAGCGGTTCTAGGCGCTACAGTTTGGAACCGCGGGACCCCTGCGGTCGCAGGTTCGAATCCTGCCTCGTGCATGGATATGTGTGATGTCCTTAGGTTAGTTGGATTTAAGTAGTTCTAAGTTCTAGAGGACTGATGACCTCAGCAGTTAAGTCCCATAATGCTCAGAGCCACTTGAACCATTTTAACAGAGGCTGCACAGGCCAACGAGTAGCATAGTTACAGCGGACGAGGCTTGTGAACACCACAACACATTAAACTTTTGCGAGGTAACTGTCATATGCCGTGACATCACGGATATTGACGTGAGAGAGTTATAGGAAGAACGAGAAGCCCACAGATATGTAACTGAGGAAATACCTCACCCATTGACACTGCTCCGAGATCTTAATGTCTACCATAACAGCTGGAATTCCCAAAATACTTACAGCAGAGGCTCGAGAATGTGGGGTCGGAGGACATAGTCATCTCGAATGCAGGCCACACAAGGAACGTCAACTGGTCAGTGGCAACATTCTCATCCACAGGCCTTTCCGTTTGCCCGCCAGTCCATTGGGACATTGCTAAATGGGAAATTCGGCCCGTCTCCGTTCACCCGACTATTTTCCGATCTAGTAACACCTCCGTGGAAGATCGTTTTCGAAAGAACGCTGCCAAAGTATGTCTTCAGTAGAGCTAACTGGACCATTTGCAGTCAACTGCCGGACAGGAAACTGACATAAAACTGCGATTTGTTTGAAAATTAGTGTGATCTCGTTTGAATGCGTCACAAACATTGTAGTACAGTACAGCACGCACACCTGTAGCTGTATCGGTGAATGTGGTGACTGTTTTCGATACTTGAAATGGCGGCGGTTTCATTGCGAGAACCGCGTCTAATAATTCGTTTTCTTTATTTGTTTAGTGTAGTACCGATTGAAATTCATCGCCAGATGAGTGGGACATGTGGTGATGGGATGTTGTCATGCCTGTGTCTCATATGCGTTCGTTAGTGAGACAGTTCAAAGAACGCAGAACGTCATCTAACAAGAAAACCTTGGCAATGTGGACTCGCTCAAGCCGGTCAGACGACATATTGGATCGAGTGACAGAAGTTGTTCTGGAGTACAGCCGCTTTAGTATGGAACACATCGCCTCCAAATTTGGTATTCGAGTGAGAACTCTACACACAAACATGAAGGTCTGACAATTCAAAGTGTTCTAGTGGGTTCTGTGGACGCCGTGAATGCTGACGAACGAACACAAGTTTAAAAGCATGCCATGTTGCGCAGTCTATGTCGACGCATGACCACGACATGAATAGGATTTCCTTTTCATCGATTTTGACGACAGATGAGACAAGGGTGCTGTAATTGAATCATGAAACAAAGTGCTAGTTGCCTAATGCAAGCACACGCAGTAACTGCCATCAAAAAAAAAATTTTGGTAAGCGCCAGAGGTGAAAGGATGATGGTGGCCTTGTTCTGGATCATCCACAGCATAATTTTACTCTTCCTGTAGAAATAATAAACAGGCAATGAGTTGCGAAACAGAATGTGTATTTAAACCCATTGACCATGGTTTCAACGTTTATAAAAACGTCTTCCGTCAGAAGAAATTAGTGACAACCTAAACAATATTCATATTTACTGGGTTACAAGTCATGGCGGAGGTACGTTGAAATATAATCGAAAGGCGTCAGTAAAACATAAAATTTCATCGACATAATAATTAAAACATGCACAGCATTGCTGATGCCATTAGGAATTTCCTCACCAATGTACAGCTACTTCACTAGAAGGGAAGCTTCCGGCAAGAGAAATTAGTATGCACAAGGAGGGGGACCGATAGTACATGAACAGTATTATGCTAAACTCACTTAAGGCGTTAAGATTAATATTATGACTATAGAAACCAGATCATATTTAGCTGTGTTCATATTTAAAATTCATAAAGCAGCAACAAATAATAAGATATAATTTAAGAAGTACCACTGTTGTAAAAACAAATTACTTGAACTGTGAGGTAGTGCAAATAGAAAACTATAGAAAAAGAACCAGAGGGAAAAAGGGGGTGGAGATGGGGAAAGAGGATAATGAGGGTAGAGGGAGGGGAAGAAGATGGAGAAGGAGAGAGATAGTGGACGTGGAAGATGGCAAAACGTGTATAACTCACAAATATAACATATCTGAAAAATAGTGAACATCAAAACCTGTAGAAATACATTTGAATCATAATAAAGAAGAAACTCAGGTACTACTAGTATTAACAGGTGGGGAAAATGACATATCCAATAGCCATATGGAAGACTGAGCTACTTCTCTGTCAGATTAACGAAAGTAGAAGTCTGAAGCAATCTAGAAAATTTCGGTTTTTGAGTTGCACCTGTTCATTTAAAATTGATCGACCTTTGTTAATAAAATGTTTAAAAGTCTCTACCTCTTTTAGCAAGTGGAGCCTGTAACCTTTACTTTCTGTATGCAGAAGTTCTAAGTCTTCCCGTCTCCGTGGAGTGTACTGGAGAAGAAGCAGATACTCCCCTCCCTCTACCCCATTCCATACTTCTCCCCCTTGGTATTTTATGAATTGTTTTCTGTTTGAAACATCTCACGGTTAACGTAATTTGTTATTACGTGGCCTTTTATAGATCGTAACGTATAATTAGTTGCCATTTTTCAATTCTGAACGTGTATACAGCTAAATACGATCTGGTATTTAGTGTAGTGATTTTAATTTTAAAGTTTAAGCAAGTTCATCATAATAACGTTCATTCCCTATCGTGCGCCCTCCGTATGTACGCAGCTGTAGTACACTACATTTACATTCGTGAGAAAACGCCAAATGACCACAACCACGTTGTGCATCTTTCAGTTACTGTGGAGGTTAGATTTTATATTTGACTGTCGCCTTTCCGCTATATTTTAACGTAACTAAGCCACAAAATGTACACCAGTAACTCTGAGTAATTTCTTGTATTCGTAACGAGATATTATTGTACTTGTCTGAATATGTCTTAACATGTTTGCCCTGTTAACTTGCTTAGGTTGTCACTATTTCCTTCTGACGAAGGCGTTTATACAAGCGTTGCAATTACGGTAAAGGGATAAAAATAAGCCTTTCATCTTGCAACTGAGTGGCTGAGTGTTATTTCTACATGAAAATTACATGCTACAGCTACTGTTCCAGCCATGTACAAAATTGTTTAAAATGTACATTAATACATCCCTTTCCAAAAGTCACTTTGCTGACAGGTGTATCCTAGCATTATGCATTGAACAACAAGCTACCTCCAGCACTGTGTGAGAAATGGCCGGAAAAGGCTGCTACAAGTGTGATCATTCATCAAGACAACGCACCAGCGCATTGGGAGCACATGACGCTACAATTTGTAGTGATAAAAACTTTCAAGTTGATTCTTACCCGAGCTGGCCCCTAACTACTTTTGGCTGTTTCCATCGACGAAAGATGGTCGCACTTTTCCTGGACGTACCGCTATTGCATCAGTGATTTTCCAGTGGTCGGAACAGGCTAATAATGAAGGGTTCGTAGTGAGAAAGAAATCATGGCGTCGACATAGTGAAAAATGTATACAGCAGCAGAGAGATTATGTCGAGAATCGACGCAATTTTCACAGTCTTCGTGTGACTATTTTGTGAGAAAGAAATAGGCTGTTTTATAACTTGACTACTCCTAGTACTCGTATATTAGTCCCCACAAAAAATTGGTAGCCTGCCCCTTGATAAATGATGTGTGTTTGTATGACTAAGGGCCTCCCATCGCGTAGACCGGTCGCCTGGTACAAGTTTTTTTAGTTGGTGCCACTTGGGCGACTTGCTTGTAGATGAGGATGAGATGATGATGAAGGCAACACAACACCGTGTCCCCGAACGGAAAAAATCACCGACCCGGCCGAGAATCGAGCCCTCGCCCATTGCCTCTCATCCTGCCACGCTGACTATTCAGCTTAATTTCTTTTTTAATCGCGCCTCCATCCACCCCTACATCCCAACGTCCCCCTAGCTAGATGTAGCATTCATCGGCTAGCTTCCTTCAGCTATATTCGTATTTTCCTTAATTGACGAAATTTTTCTACTTGAAATTAGCTAAATACTTCCAATTATTAAAACCAAAATTTCTTCTTTCTAAGAGGTTCCTTTCTTTTACTTCTAAGGCTGTTTTTCGTTTACTTTTGTTTGTATACACACTGACGGAAGAAAAAAACGAAACACCGAAAAGCTTTGAGACATAAACGAAGTTGACAAGCAATTTTCTACAGCAGAGAGATGACGTCTATTGAAATTTGGCGTTAGTCGGTTAAGAGTAGTACTAGATGCCCACTACGAGGATACAAATCATGCTGGCTTTGAATATAGGCTGTGACGGTCATCAGTTTTAGTTATCTTTCAGATTGGACGTGGTAAGTTGATGTTAGTGAAGAATATCTTTAAGAGAACGACGCCTCCATTATCAACAAAAAAATGGTTCAAATGGCTCTGAGCACTATGGGACTTAACATCTATGGTCATCAGTCCCCTAGAACTTAGAACTACTTAAACCTAACTAACCTAAGGACAGCACACAACACCCAGCCATCACGAGGCAGGGAAAATCCCTGACCCCGCCGGGAATCGAACCCGGGAACCCGGGCGTGGGAAGCGAGAACGCTACCGCACGACCACGAGATGTGGGCCATTATCAACAGCTCACTGAGTTTAAAAGAGTATGTGTAATAGGGCTACAGGAAGCTGGATGTTTCTTCTGCGATACTGCAAAAAGACTTGGCACGAATGTAACCAATCTACATGATTGCTGGCAGCAGTGGTCACGGGAAGGCATTGTAGCACGAAGATCGGGCTCCGAACGGCCACGTAGCGCATCGTACTGCGCCTGCAGCAGCAATTCGAGCAGCAGTTGGCACCGCAGTGACTCAATGAACTGTTATAAATCAGTCACTTCAAGGACAGCTTCTAGCCAGACGCACTGTAGACACTGACACCAAACCATCACATTTAGCGACGTTAGTCGTGAAAAGCGATAGTTCACTGAAGAGTGCAGGTGTGTTGTGTTTTCTGATGAAAGCTGATTGCACCTCGTTACCATTAACAGCCGAATGATGGCTAGAAGCAGGCCAATTGATGTCCTGCAGCCTACTTGTGTGCGTGCTGGACAACATGTATCTACACCAGGGGCTATGGTCTGGAGTGCTATTTTGTATCACAGCAGGAGCGCTTATCCCACGCACGATGATTGCAGATTTGTACGTCAGTCTTGTGATTCGACCTGTTTTTCTGCCAATCATGAACAGCATTCTAGGGGGTGTTTTCGAGCAGGATAACGCTCGTCTGCGTACCTCTGTTGTAACCCAACATGCTCTACAGAATGTCAACGTGTTGCATTGGCCTGCTCGATCACCAGATTTGTCTCCAATCACTCACATATGGGACATCATCGGCCGATACCTCCAGCGTCTTCCACAACCAGCATCAACAGCCCCCATTACTGAGCGACCAAGTGGAAGAAGCTTGGAAATCCATCTCACAAGCTGACATTTGGCACCTGTACGCCGCAATGCATGCACGTTTGCATTCAGCATTTTGGCACTTACGTCAGTTATTAATGTACAAGTATTTCAAATCTGCAACGCCTTAACTCGCTTTTACATTAACCTGTGATCTTGCAACGTTAGTCACTTAAATATGTTACCTAGATAAATGTATTCCAGAGATTTCTTTATTCTCCATTACCTATATCTTGCTGTTACGTTTTTTTTTTTTCATCATTGTGTAGAGTATATCTCCTTAAGATTTGTTTTCATTGTTCGTGTCGAATCAGTTAATTGTACTTTTGCAAAGTAAAATCTCCTTTATTGTAAATGGACAATAAATGAACTAAGGACGAGTAAATTGTCATTCATCTCTTAGTATCATTATTTGAGGCCATATGACTGAATTTAGATAACCGAGCATAATACAAATTATACTTATAGCTGGTCTAATGTGGACATAAATTAAAACTGAAACGTCACAGTTCTTATCTAATACATTACATGTATTCGCAATTGCGAGCATGAAAAACCATCAGCGGTCGACAAGAATTACAACAATGAAAATTTCTCACAGACCGGACTCGAACCGGCATTTCCCGCTTTACGAGAACGGTCGCCTAACGATTTAGCTATCCGTGCACGACTTCCATATATCGTTAACCGTGGGTCTACAGCCTGTACTCATACATCGATTATGTATATTCTCGTACAGGTGAGATGCTTTACTTGATAGTCGCTTGCCCTGTGTCGACGGATAAATAGGACATTTTAGTTATTCTGAATTACGATGCAAAGTTACTTTGGACATGCGTGCATGTCGGAAGGAACTTTGCAGTGTAATTCAGAATAACACAGGCACTGCGGTTCGCTGTTCTTATGAGTCTGTGAAATAATTTTTTCAGTTATTATGGAAGCGAGAGAACCCATTCTTCTAGAGCAGTGGTTCTCAACCTGGAGGTAATTATCCCCTGAGGGGTAAAATGAAATTCTCTGAGAGCTAAAAACTAATCGATTCGATTCTGTTTCAGACACTAAACTAAACTATTTTCAAAAGATCGTTACTACTACCACACTTTTGTAAGACTGTAATACTTATTATGTAAGTTACCAGTTATTACTTTTTCTTATTTAGTTGCATGAATACGGTGAAGTGCAGAGGTTCCTCACATAATCCAACCCCTACACACATAGTTGTGCCTTGACCTGTACACGTAACAAAAGCTAAATGCGTAAATAAAATGTCTTCTCCACGTTATATACAGTACTTACAGTAGTCCGAAAATTGCTTTACTTTTCGCTTCGAAAGAGATATTTGAATTAATTGACAGCACGACACATTATTTACTGCACAAGGGCTATTACACTGCTGTACACAGTACTATCATTATGATTGTTATTATCATGCTTGTTGTTACTATTGTCGCTGTGGTCATACACAGAGCATTAACAGCCTGGAGTCTCCCAATTTCTGCCATTTCGGAAGTAAGAAGTGTAGTAATCAAGTGATTTACGAACAGTGAGTATAGTGCACACATTTTAACGTGGTTGATTTTAAATGGGGTTGCAGTTGACAGCTCAATCAAGCACCGTAGTGGAGAATGCATAGGAAGTATGTTCAGCAACAAGTGTCTGCCTTCACAGTGGATTGTTAGCTTTCTTATCTGAGAAGGAATGATGGGTATCACTAGCGATGCACTATGAATTTCTTTGGCAATCTAAAACCCTCCCTCATCCCTCACCCCCCAAACACACAATCTAAAATCATTGATCTTTCATCATTTTAAAGATAGAGGTGTTCCTTCAAAAGTTTTTAATTCTACAGTTGGTGATAATGTGGGGGAGGGGGGCAGCAAACGGCGGAGGGGGGGAGGTGGGTTGGAGTCTGGGGGAGCTAGCTAATGACTAATTGCACCCCGGGGTAATGGTCTAAGAAAGGTTGGGAACCACTGTTCTAGAGCTAAATAATACTAGATCCATTTTCTTTTTTTTTGTGATAACACAACAAATAAAAACCTCAAAACTGTTATTGGTATTTCGGATGTTCACTTACACGGTCGACCCCATCCAAGGTGTGAGTTATACGAGTATAATCTAATGGTGTTGGCTCTTCTTTTCTCACTAAATAATAAAGACACTGACCGACGGGCCAAATGTATCTGTTATTCTTCGTAGTAGGATATAATTACCCGTCATTTTTTATTGTATTTTTGGCCATTTTCGATGTTTCCGAAGTCCGATTAATGATTGCTTTTTCCTCCCAGTCCACATCCACATGTGGTGTCGATCACTGCATATGAATGTCTGTGCTAACGTGGCGACGAGGTGACCTTTTTCGCAATACGGATCCGGCTTGAGGTTTATGTTATACAGAATTTCACCTGTGGGGAGTAGCTCATTTGCTACGCCCTACCACAGTGCAGTCAAGCTAGAACTTAGAGAGGGATTGCCGATAATGTCCATATCATACTAAAGTTTATGTGAGGATATTTCCACTAGTTTTGGTTGACAGTCTATGAGCTGGTAATAAGTCTGTAAATCTGCCTGGTACTAAGCTCTTTTGGGCTTTTGGCATGTACTGATTTCCGTGAAACATCGCCGAATGTATTCCAATACCGTGTGCATGTGGCCCATATTTGTTGGTGGAGTCCTGTCGTTGGAAGATAAAGTATCAAATAAATTAGCTGTACTGCTTGGCCGGTTGTCTTGCTGTATTCTAGTTATCCTGATAATAAAGATAGCTGTGCATTGTGATTCGAAATCCTTTATCCATAGCCCGTCTTTGAGCCCCTATAATGTTGTTGTCCTTTAGCTGACTTTAACGATATTCCCTCTCCAGGCACACCAAAAAGCGGGGACTAATATATTATTTGGTATAATAACTATAATGGTGAAGTATCGCAGCCATGTGGTATATTCTGTTAAACAAACAGCAGCAAAAAAATAGTACTCCAAGGAAAGACAAAGTCGATTTCTATCCGATGACGCCATATGCCAGCTGGGAGACAGTAGGTGTACTGAAAATGGTTTCAGCGTCGTGCGCCAACGGATAGCTTAGAGGTAGGGCTACCAGAGTGCCATCAGTGTCTACCCTTTAATAGGGAATGCCCATAGCCAGAGGGCTCAGTGTTGTGGAAATGTGTAAATGGCACAGAGATACACTCGTGCTTCCTGCAGTCAAGTGTGCGAATTTGAAAGGGGTAAAATTATGTTCTTGCTAGTGGTGGGAAGGTCTTTTTCGGAGAATTACCACACAAATCGGATGCGCTGCGTCAGCTGTGCGACGATGCTGTTGTGATTAGTCAACATAATATTCTCATACGTGTAGATGAGGTTCTGGACGAGCACACAGCACAGACGCCCGTCACGCGAGTCGTCTTGTGAGGGCAGCAGTGGTAGATCGCACTGGCAGCACAGCATAGATCATAGGGCTTGTCAGCCCGGACGTGGCAACACAAACTGTAGCCAACCAGTTACTAGGAGTGGGACTACTGGCACGCACGGCTCTAGTCCATCTTCCACCCACGCCACAGCATCGTTGAGAACGCAAGACTGAGCCGTCGTAGGATCGCTTGGTAGATGAAATCACGCACAGTGGTCTGCGGCGATGAAAGTTGATTCTGCCTGCGCGCAAGTGATTGTCATTTGCTGGTACGAAGAAGACATGGTGAGCCCTCTCTCGTAGAGTGTATTCGTCCGAGACACCCTGGCTGCACCCTAGGCCTAATGGTCTGGTTCCCATGAACAACAACTGTCAAAAAAAAAAAAATGGTTGAAATGGCTCTGAGCACTATGGGACTCAACTTCTGAGGTCATTAGTTCCCTAGAACGTAGAAGTAGTTAAACCTAACTAACCTAAGGACATCACGCACATCCATGCCTGAGGCAGGATTCGAACCTGCGACCGTAGCGGTCTCGCGGTTCCAGACTGCAGCGCCGAGAACCGCACGGCCACTTCGGCCGGCCAACAACTGTCGTTCAGGTTTGTTGTTTCTGGAGGGGATGCTAACCAGTGCTCGGAACGTGCAGTAACTTATTAGACCCGTTCTTTTGCCATTCTTGCAACAGAAAGGTGATGTGTTGCTCCAACAAGATAATGCTCGCCCACACACTACTCATGAAACTCAACGTTCTCTGCAAGACGTGGAACAGCTCCCCTGGCCAGCACGATCTCTGGACTTGCCTCCAGACGAGCAGGTATGGACAATGATGGGACGACGAGTGACTCTTGCTACTCGTCAACAACCAACTTTTACAGAACTACGTGATAAGTTAGAGTAGACGTAAAATAACGTATCCCAGAACGGTATTCGCCGTGTGTACGATCAACTGGGTGCTAGAGTCAACACCTGCATTGCATGCGGGCGTGTGGTAAGTTTGGTTTCCCAGTTCTTTTTGATCATCTCCTTCGGAATCTGGGTCAACGTTTAATCTCACTAATGTGCTGTAGCCAGGTTTCGTCCATGTATTCCATTTAGGAATCTAGGACACACTATTTTTGATTTGTTGAAACTGAGTTCTGCTCCAGTTACATCTTCATACCTCTTTATGATGTATCTAATTTTGTCAACCTCTTCTCTGGAATTGACGATCATATATTTTCAGCGAAAGTTTCGTATAATGTTTCTATATTAAATGCCTGAGGGCATAATACGGAACTATGGAATTCATTCAGTAAAGATTCCATTGCTATGGCGAACAGCGACATTCAGAGGGAGCAACCCTGCCACACTCCTTGCTTAATCGTTATCGTAGCCGTCAGGTGCCTATTAATCTTCAGCCTCTATCCTATGTCAGTTATGCATTTTTAATCAACTGTTTGACTGATTCTCTAAGACTCATTTTCTCCATGGTATGAACTAAAAATTGGTGATGAGCCCTGTAAAAGGATTTATTAAAATCTAAAAAACCTATTACTAATCTCGTTTTGCATGACCATGTCAAAGCACAGAATCTCTGTACTTGGATAAAATATGTATCACTGACCTCCCTGTAGATGCACTGGCTTGGAAAGATCTACTTACTTTATGGGGCATTTGTTTTATTCTGTTATTTCTAACGGGTGTTAGGATTTTAAAGACGGCATTGAGCAACGTAAGAGGACAGGAAGTTTCTACTATATTACTCTGGGAAGTCTTTCGTATGAGAACTATGAACCGCTCCGTAAATTTTGGGGGGCAGACGTTATTTACTAAGAGTTCATAGTACATTTCGGTGGTTTTCTCTCCTATGATATCCCAAAACATTTCGTAAAATTCGATGGACAATGCTTTCGTCTTGGGAGCGTCGTTGATGATACATTTGACGTCCTCATTTGTTAGCCTAGCGATTAGTGCTACGTAATCACTTGAGTGAAGATCCGGCGTAATATTGTTCGAAAAGTAATTTTCCGGCGGCTCTTCTACATTCGGTGCTGAAAAAATGTTGAAACGTGTGTGAATTCCTAAGAGACCAAACTGCTGAAGTCATCGGTCCCTAGACTTAAAGTAACCTACGCTAAGATCAACACACACCCACATGCCCAAAGGAGGATGCGAACCTCCGGTGGTACGGGCCGCGCAATTTGTGACATGACGCCTTTAACCGCGCAGCCACACCGCGCGGCCATTCGGTGCTGAGTATGGCTCTGTTTAATACCTCACACATATTCCCTGATCGTGCTTTGTTGAACATATTCATTTCCACCACGATCTTCACGCTTAGTAATTAGTTTTTATTTGTCGCTTTCGGTTTCTCTTACTATGTGAGAGACGGATGCAGTTTCATGGTTGACATCATTGATAGCTTGAGCCAGTACTCTAATGCTAGGTAAAGTTTCGTGAACTCGGGCTATTATTTGTGCATTAATTATTTTAATTTTAATTCGGCTGGCCGTTAGAGCGCAAGGGTGACTGTATAATTCTCGGAAAGTTCTAAAGAAATACTTATGAGTATTTTCCTCCAGTATTATTTATTCCATGCATATTGGATGATAAATTTATATATTTGCGGCTTTTTCCACACCGTTCAACATAGCACTCTTTCTCAACACCTGTCTTGTCTATCTAAACATTTCCTCCTGATCTGTTGAATTTCCTGCCGTAAGCTATTATCGTCAAATAGCGACATATTCATCTACCATATACCATGCCCCTGTTTTCCGTCTTGTGTGCATAAGGGCAATGATCATTAAATTTTAACGGCCATATCTCACAATCTTGTAAGTTATTAAACATGTCTTCGGAGGTATATTTTCTCTGTAGTCAACAGGCTCACTGGCTATTTATCTACGTGTAGCAGGAAACATTAAGATGGAGATGGATGCAAGTATATTCCAGGTTCAAGCCATCTGTTAAAGTATGTATCTCTGGGCAGAAGTTATAATTCGGGTTCTAATCTTCTTTCCTTACTACGCATCTCAGATCTCCTCCTAATATCGTACTCTGTGCTGAATGGAATTCAAACCCCGCACACGTGGTCATGAAGACACTTTAGCTATCAAATTCTTTTCCAATAATAGCTAGGAGTGGCATGTTTGTACTTTCAATGATGTGATGGAAAATACTCTGCTGGCTACAAGTTGAATCCACAACATATCGTCGTTGGTGATCACAACGAACACAACGTCAAACCCAAATCCGTTTTCGCCAGTAGGATGGGGAGGAATGTTTGAACTTGAAAAGGTGTAAGGAAACGTTTGATCTTGTAATTTGTGATAAAATGCTCATCGTCATCATGTGGCTGTGAGTTGATACGAGCACGTTACAGCTGACAACGCACGAAGAGACGTAGAAAATGCAACTATTTTTGACAAGTAGTTCGGAGTGCACGTGCTAGGGCTTGAAATGATATAATGAATATTTTGTGCTGATCAGGATTCGAATCCCAGTGCAGCACCACAATTTTCAACGTCTCAGTTTCAAATAAAGTAAGAGCCCTGTGAACTTACATGGCCATTGGTTCATTAAATGAAATACGTTTTCTAGTTTACGATGGCTTGCTGGTGACAGAGTCTCTGCCTTCCGGGGTTTCTCCATCTGTCACAGCTCAAACGAATGCCGCTCTGCCCCAGTCGGTAGCGAAGGGATGTTATCTTTACTGCGGATATTGAACTTTGGAGCTTACTGGCGTTCTGCACTTGGCGTTACTAGGGGTGAAGGTGTTGTGGCGTAGCAAGAGCCACGCCACTCTGAGGTAGCCGAAAGGCACGCGATGTAATGCAGACGGGCGTGAATTCTGGAACAGGATAACTATTGAATGGTAGCAAGAAAAGTACGTAGCTTATAATATACTTAACTTTAATTCTCTGATGAATACAGCAATCTTCATGATACAAGTGAGACTCATTAAGATACATGCAATGTTACAAATGGCGCCTTGCTAGGTCGTAGCCATTAACTTAGCTGAAGACTATTCTAACTGTCTCTCGGCAAATGAGAGGAAGGCTTCGTACGTCTATTCGCTAGCAATGTCGTCCGTACAACTGGGGCGAGTGCTAGTCCGCCTCTCTAGACCTGCCATGTGGTGGCGCTAGGTCTGCAAGTGCTGATGGCGGCGACACGCGGGTCCGACATGTACTAATGGACCGCGGCCGATTTAAGCTACCACCTAGCAAGTGTGGTGTCTGGCGGTGACACCACAGAAGGAGAGTTACTTGTGTGTGTTAAAAATCTACGCCTGACGTGAGATGTGAACCTACATGCTTTAAACATCAATACAAGGTTAATCCACCAGACCACAGAACCCCCTTCCAGGGACATAATTATGAATTGCAGAGTATTCATTTAGGTGTAGATGCAGATGTCAAGGGACGGGTAACAGGAAGGAGGGCGGGATCTGGGAATGGATAGAAGTGCAGAAGTGCGAAATATAAGCATGAAATGCTTGCAAAGTATTGCTTACTTAGATGTGTGCTACAGTTCGTTTTAACGTAGGACCGAGAGATAAGAAAGGACTGGTTACAGAACTAAAAATGGGTTATAGGGAAGGGGAGATCAAAGAATACGGTTTCATAGGTGTTGAGAGAAATGATAGAAAGTAAAGACAGCAGCAATTAAAAGAGAAAATGTAGCGTCAATGGAAACCGCTAGATTTGTTTATAAAGTTTTGGGCGAATGGAATAGAAGGGCACTTGCGGCGATAGTGTCAGAGAGGGAGAGAGTGTGAGAGAGAAAAGAGGAGATATTAATAACGAGTAAACATAATATGAAATCATTTGTGTATTGTGTGGAGGACGGAGGGTGTATTCATGGGTGGAGGGGAAGAGAGAGATGTATTTGAAATAACAAAAACTACTGTGACAGAGTCCATCTACGGTGATTAGTTTGCAAGTATCTTGACAGGATATAAATGAAATCAAAATAGAATATTTAACAAACTGTATATTCAAAAGAAACCCTCTTGAATTAAAAAGGCAACTCAAAGGAAAACTAACCCATATTCTATCTTTTCTGGTGCCAAGCGATCTTTCACTAGCTCCCAATGAGGAAAAATGACGAAAAAGAAGACATATCAAAACATGTTAATGACTCTAATATTTTATCGAGAATCGTTCATTATTTTGTACTTCTATCATGCGTCTTGGCATAGAATGTATAAGCCGTCGGACGTAGCAGCCTGAAGAAGCAACTTCCTCCCAGGCTTCCAGGACGCAGTCCCAAAGAGCTTCCGCTGTAGTTGGTTGGTTTCGTGGCCAGTTCTCTCTCAATCGTGGAGAGCCGCTGCTGAACAAATGCAGACTTGTGAATGGAGGAATGGTCCTCTTGCAATGTGACGTCCTCTTCTGCGTACAGCATTCGCACTGACGTAGCATAACATTTTCCAATATGTGGGCATGCTGCATGCTGTCCAGAGTTCATTCCATCCTGTGACGAATTCCCGCCCCTCTCGCAGAAATCCAACCCCAGCAGGTAACAGATAACCGGCCACTTCTTCTCGTCGTGGTTACACATTCGCGTCGATGGCGAGTCCCTTGCGGCCTGTAAACGACTCGTGGACCGTCGTTACTGGTGGAAAACACCTACTCATCAGTCAAAATGACGTCGTCCCACGACGCCCTCAGTTGGAGTTCCGCAAATGCCAGCCGGTATAAAACGTTGTCTTCGCTGAGCTCTTGTTTCACGGTGTATCGTCGTGCATGCAGTCCAGCGTCCCTCAGCCTTCGGCGAATAGTCTCACTGGATCCGGGGAAGTTGGTCTTCTTCCGCAACTGCTTCGCGTTCAGAAAAGGTTTTTCTCTGCTCCTAGACACTAGGTCCCTGTCTCCCTGCAGTGAGCTCACTCTCTTCCTGCCTGAGCCAGAAGCCCTGTTGGTGGTGCCTCTTTCAACGCAGACCCTCCACCATGGTTTGTGGTACGCCATACCGCCTGCCTGCTTCTCTGATGGAACATACTCCTTCTTCAATGAGAGCGACGACTCTATCTCGAATAGACCTCTCCCAGTGAGCCATCACGGCAGACAGCCTGATGTGTATATCTTCTCGCCGCTCTTATACCGATGCCAGGAGAGGAGGTAAACATATTTACGTCAAACGGAGCGGCAGAGGCAGAGGCGTGTGGCGCGGCCGTCCTAGTTCGTCCCGGGCTGTTGGCCCACCAACGCCATCGCCAGCTCACTCACTTCCGTCTCGCCTCGGACAGCCTGGCTGGCCCGTAGCTCGCGAGCCGCGGCTGGTACTGCTATGCTATAACATGTGCAGGCACACCTACAGTTGACGATTCATTCAAATATTTGACGAACAATACGTTAAAAAATACATTCATTTTAAAACATAGCTAGTACAAAATACTTCACCTAGCTAGCAATAGCATGACGCAGGAAACTATTCTTTCTTGTAAGCGCTCTGCATTAGGTATAGCCTTAAGAAAACGTGTATTCAACCACGACTACTAAGCGGAATGTAAAAGTAAACAGGTTTGGCCGCAGCTTCTCCAAACAATAGTATATACGTAGTATATAATACACGTTTTGTGCACTTATAACATGTACTCAGTGTCTCTGAAACAATACTTGCTGCACGACGGATATTACTTTCTGCTGGGGCACTTCATTTACATCTCAATCATACACGACTACTAGACCACATTGCTCTTTACGGCATACCCATTTGTAAATTAACACCATGATATAGCAGACATTAGGTAACACGTTACTATGGATGAAAAATGCCTTAAGGTTTGCAACTAAACATGCTACTCCTAAGAATTTGATTATTAACATGTCTTCATAACCATGTGTGCGACGTTCGACTCTCAGTCAGCATAGACGTTTTCGTCGCCTTATTTCTAGTTAAACGAGCGCACATCTCGCTAATGGTGGACCAACATTGGACATGTCTCGTATGTTCCTTGTTGGACAACGACGTCGGTAGGCGCCGGGTTCGAATCCCGTTCAGGCAATACAACTTCAGTCGCCATTTAAGGTTCCACCCTCACTACTGGTGACAAACTGTGATATCTACATTCTGATTTTACGTACTTATTCAACAATCCGATTAGGTGCTGGGTTCACATCCTTGTCACCAGAATTACATGATGGCATTTCAATTTTAAACATGTGCATCTTTTGTTCCTTGACAATGCAACAATATACAACATCTTTCGAAGTCGATGACCAAGAAGGTAATTGTCATGTTAGGGTTCCTGGTTTCCTACAAACATTATTGTCATTTACGTTCAAGTTGAGAACTGATAACTGACACAGGAGCAAACGTCAATATTTGACGTCTCTTTCTGCCTAGTGATAGAGTCTCGATAAGTCACAAAGCTTTGCTTGGTTAACAATGGCTTTAAGTTCTGGGTTTGCATCCGAATCCAGAACGAAGACGTTGGTCATGTCATTCAAAGTATATCTTTGTTTACAAGTAACTGTTGATGAGTAATGTGAACAATGATATTACTTGTGATTCGCTATTAATGTTGGGATTTCCGTACAGTGCTTGCCGCCGTTAATCACGTTTTCTTGTAACTGCTTAGTATTACATAAAGTTGATGCGGAACCACTCCCCGTTGAACGTTGAACGATGTTCAGCATGTGTTGGGTAAACCTTTTAGACAGCAAAGAACTTGTTTCCAATTGCCATACAACTTTATAAATCCATATACTGTCTCAAATATTTAATTGTGTCTAAGGATTACCGAACGATTTATCTGACAAAATTAGTTGGCCCATAGCGTTTGAAATGTCACTTATTGTAATTAAGTTTAGTTTACAAACGTTGAGGATGTGGGGCGAGTTATCGGACTTAAACATTCGGGCAGGCCTAATCCCGTTGTAGCATTGAATCTTGTATCTATTTCTCCAATTATATACTTTTGACCCGCCCATAATTAGAATGTACCTTTATGGATTCTTGTCTAATTCTGGGCTAAAATTAGCACCATAACAGTCTTCAGTTCTGTTATTATCAACAATAATACCAGAATCATCACGATGACAGAATTAAAAAAAATAGTTCAAATGGCTCTGAACACTATGGGACTTAACATTTATGGTCATCAGTCCCCTAGAACTTAGAACTACTTAAACCTAACTAACCTAAGGACATCACACAACACACAGTCATCACGAGGCAGAGAAAATCCCTGACCCTGACAGAATTAAAATTTGTCCTGTGTTTTCAGTAACACAGCTAGGCAATTTAGTAAAAAAACAATACTTCTCATTATTAATTTCAATGAACTCTGCATTATCACCAGAAAGGCCGAAATTACCGTTCAGTCATTCGTGAATTTCCTAAGCCGAATGAACACATGTCTTGTATTTCTGTCAAAGGGAGGGAACTGTGGTGTTTCCCCTGATCGATTCAGAGCTAGGAAGCGGAACGTTCGCTTCAGGAACAATAATCAGAGACGATGAACAAGAAATATTACTACTTACAGTTTCATTGGCTGCACAGGCAAACGCAGTGTGCACTCATAGTAACACTTGTTTACGTTACGAATCAGCTACACCACGGACCAACGAATCGCACGCCAACGCAGGCTGGGCACTCGAACGCGATTGTATGGAGACTGGCTGTCCTCTGATTCAATGATGAATGTCATACCGCAACTCAGGGCAACGCGATGTTGGTCTGAAGGTCAGATTCCAAGCCACGAGGAAAAAAATTTCAGTCGTTAGGATAGAGAAAAGGTTTAGGGAAAAATTAAAGAAAGTAGGTCGACATAATGGCAACAGTTAGAGTTACTAGAGAGGCCTAGTAAGTTTTGAAATAATACGGGATATGGTAAATGTCGTAACGAAATCATATATTTACACAAA
Source organism: Schistocerca cancellata (assembly GCF_023864275.1). Classification (NCBI taxonomy): domain Eukaryota; kingdom Metazoa; phylum Arthropoda; class Insecta; order Orthoptera; family Acrididae; genus Schistocerca; species Schistocerca cancellata. The sequence goes on from NC_064629.1 coordinate 898,128,559, forward strand.
AATATAATGTTTTCCTAATACTTTGGCGCAAACGATACCTGGGAGAAGCAAGAAATTGCCGATCCGATTCCGTAGGCCACGCCGAGCTAAACAGGGCTCCGCGAGCAACGAGTGCTCCGGCGGCGTTCATCTACATCTACATCTACATCTACATCCATACTCCGCAAGCCACCTGACGGTGTGTGGCGGAGGGTACCTTGAGTACCTCTATCGATTCTCCCTTCTATTTCAGTCTCGTATTGTTCGTGGAAAGAAGGATTGTCGGTATACCTCTGTGTGGGCTCTAATCTCTCTGATTTTATCCTCATGGTCTCTTCGCGAGATATACGTAGGAGGGAGCAATATACTGCTTGACTCCTCGGTGAAGGTATGTTCTCGAAACTTCAAGAAAAGCCCGTACCGAGCTACTGAGCGTCTCTCCTGCAGAGTCTTCCACTGGAGTTTATCTATCATCTCCGTAACGCTTTCGCGATCACTAAATGATCCTGTAACGAAGCGCGCTGCTCTCCGTTTGATCTTCTCTATCTCTTCTATCAACCCTGTCTGGTACGGATCCCACACTGCTGAGCAGTATTCAAGCAGTGGGCGAACAAGCGTTCATGCCGAGAGCAGCGGCGAGTGGAGCTGGCAGTGAGGGTGAGAAGGGAAAGGTAAAGGAAAAGGAAAACCAAGGCTACAGCTGACTCTACTAGAAGAAGACTGCCGTCTGGTTACACGCCAAGCAGTTTACTATCAGTACTACTTGTGTTAAATTAGATTCATGTTAAGCCTGAAGAACATGGTTATTAAACTACCGTGAATAATTTCCATCCCTTAAGATCACGTTATGATCAAACTAGCCGAAATTATAATGAACAAAGCCATTGGTGCTCCACATCGTCCTCAGCATCCAATATTTCATGCGACTATTCAGATACTCAGCAGTTTGTTTCCCGTCAGTACTGCAAACCAAAGTAGTCTTTCTACCTTCCTTAACAATTCCTTGTAATACCTGTACTCATAGATTTTATCATAGCCTGATGATTACCGATACCCTCCTCTACATTGTGTGTCAACTGAAAAATGAATACCCAAAAGGGTGTGTTAGAACATGAACAACCTTATGATATGCTTTCGCATAAACTTATAACTTCCGTGCGTAATTTATACCGTAGCTCTTGATTGTCTGCACGCACGCTTGCCTAAAGTTGCATCGTTTTATACGAGACAGACAATATTCCCCTTCTTACGACCCTCTTCAATGTGGTGACAAAGTCCCCCTTTCGTTTTCTTCGTATCCCGCACTCCACGTGAACTGGTTTGTGAAGGTCGGGTTTGTCCAACCCACATCTGGCAACCTGTAGGCAACATGCATACAACGGTATGATCAGGAAACATATTAACGAAATTCGGCAAGTTACCTATTAAACGCCCTACTATTACAGCGTCTGATGCAGGAAGTCTGCACAGTCATCCAATTACAATTTTTGACTCATCTTTAATGTTTAACGTGACTCACATCAATTTACGTTAGGAATCCCAGACAATCTCTGTAGATATTAGAGAATTCTCTACTGCAGTAATAACAGCGCCCAAATTGGTGACTAACGTTTCGTTACGATAGATATTCCAATTTGAATTTAAGATTTCGTTGCTATTCATTTCCGGTTTTAGCTTTGGCTCTGAGCACTAAGGGACTCAACTTCTGCGGTCATTAGTCCCCTAGAACTTAGAACTAGTTAAACCTAACTAACCTAAGGACATCACACACATTCATGCCCGAGGCAGGATTCGAGCCAGCGACCGTAGCGGTCTCGCGGTTCCAGACTGCAGCGCCTAGAACCGCACGGCCACTTCGGCCGGCAGTTTCAACTTTCTGTGCACATGTCCAAACTAAGATGTTGTAGTTTCAGTTGACAGAGACCCTGTGTATGTGCATACGTAACTGATTATTCTTAAATGTAATTTACATTTTTAAAGAGAAATATTTCAAGTTGCAACTGTCCAGGACGTCTACATTGTATTCCTCAGGTAGAGTTTCTGCGACTCCATAATGAGGCTGCAAAAGTACTACAATATTTCGATCAACATACATGTGTGAAAGAATATTTCCCACTATAAAACTAAATAAGTCGCGGTTACGTGGCAACATGAGTGCGATAATCTGTGAAATAGTCTGCGGCTATCCGTATGGCGACAGTTTCTACAGACATGTCATATGCAGTGCGACTACAATGCCATTTAAATACGGCGCGATTGCCGTTTCCTCTTCTTCCCCCTCCTCCCGCTCAGACAGCTTGGCGTGGTGGACGGTGGAAGACTGCATTCAGGCTGAGCCGTATGGCATACAACAAGGGCACGACTTGCGAGGTGGTTTCTTGGCAGCTCCTACCGCATTTGAATACGACTGAATCCCCCCAACAGAAGAAAAAATTATCTGCGTCTCTGTTGTAAAGTAACTGTGAAATTCTGGCCCATTAATAACCTGTGTAACCGCCAGTATGTTGAACGCAAGCACGCAAATGTGCATGGAAGGTGTTGTTATTGTGGTGGATGTCACTTTGTGGGAAGGAGTTCCAAGCCACCAATACGTGGACGGTTATTACTGGTTGCGGATGACACTTGAGTTGCCGTCCTCTGATGTCCTATATGTGATCGATTGGAGACAGATCTGGTGATCAAGCATGCCGAGGCAACGTGTCGACAGTCTCTAGAGCATGTATGGTATGTGGGGGACGGTTATTCTGTAGGAAGGTACTACCTGGAACGCTGTTCATGAATGGTAGCACAACAGCTCTAATCACCAGATTGACGTACAAATTAGCAATCAGATTGTGTGGAATGATAACGAGAGTGCTCCTGCTGTCATTCGGAATCGCACTCCAGGCCATAACTCCTACATCAATCAGAAAACACAACAGACCTCCACCTTGTCCACCAGTGAGCTCTCACTTGACACATGGCTGTTGTTTGAGGTCAGTGGAATGCAAGCCACAGGGCATCTGCTTCGAAGCTGTTCTCGACGTAGCCGATTTGTACCAGTTGGTTGCGTCGCTGTAGTGAAAACTGTTGCTCAGACTGTTGATGCATATGCAGTACGATGCGCCAGAGGTATATGCCGAGCACGATGGCCTTCCCACTCGGTAGTGGCACGTGGTCTTCCGAATCCCGGTCTTCTTGTGACCCTACATTCTCGTGACCACCGCTGCCAGCAATCGTGCACAGTGGCTACATTCCAGCCAAGTCTTTCTGCAATCCAGAATGAGATTATCACTCTGCAGTGGAGTGTGCGCTGATATGAAACTTCCTGGCAGATTAAAACTGTGTGCCCGACCGAGACTCGAACTCGGGACGTTTGCCTTTCGCGGGCAAGTGCTCTACCATCTGAACTACCGAAGCACGACTCACGCCCGGTACTCACAGCTTTACTTCTGCCTGTACCTCGCCTCCTACCTTCCAAACTTTACAGAAGCTCTCCTGCGAACCTTGTAGAGCTAGCACTCCTGAAAGAAAGGATATTGCGAAGACATGGCTTAGCCACAGCCTGGGGGGTATTTCCAGAATGAGATTTTCAATCTGCAGCGGAGTGTGCGCTGATATGAAACTTGTAAGTAGGCTGTTTATGTTTTCTTATTGGCAACGTTACGTAGCGCTCTGTATGAAAATCACTGGCTGTGCTGTGTGCAGTCTGTGGCTAGTTTGCATTGTTGTCTGCCATTGTAGTGTTGGGCAGCGGCAGCTGGATGTGAACAGCGCGTAGCGTTGCGCAGTTGGAGGTGAGTCGCCAGCAGTGGTGGATGTGGGGAGAGAGATGGTGGAGTTTGGAAATTTGTAAAAATGGATGTCATGAACATGTATAGTATGACTGTTAAGGTAAATACAATGTTTGTTCTCTATTAAAATCTTTCATTTGCTAACTATGCCTACCAGTAGTTAGTGCCTTCCGTAGTTTGAGTCTTTTATTTAGCTGGCAGTAGTGGCGCTCGCTGTATTGCAGTAGTTCGAGTAACGGAGATTTTTGGTGAGGTAAGTTATTTGTGAAAGGTATAGATTAATGTTAGTCAGGGCCATTCTTTTGTAGGGATTTTTGAAAGTCAGATTGCGTTGCAGAAAAAAAAAATATTGTGTGCCAGTTTAAGCACAGTCATGTATAAATATTTCTAAGGGGACGTTTCTAACTTCCTGGCAGATTAAAACTGTGTGCCCGACCGAGACTCCAACTCGGCACCTTTGCTTTTCCCGGGCAAGTGCTCCACCATCTAACCTACCGAAGCACGACTCACGCCCGGTACTCACAGCTTTACTTCTGCCAGTACCTCATCTCCTACCTTCCAAACTTTACAGAAGCTCTCCTGCGAACCTTGCAGAACTAGCACTCCTGAAAGAAAGGATATTGCGAAGACATGGCTTAGCCACAGCCTGGGGGGTGTTTCCGGAATAAGATTTTCACCGCGAAAGGCAAAGGTGCCGAGTTCGAGTCTCGGTCGGGCACACAGTTTTAATCTGCCAGGAAGTTTCATATCAGCGCACACTCCGCTGCAGAGTGAAAATCTCATTCTGGAAACACCCCCCCAGGCTGTGGCTAAGCCATGTCTCCGCAATATCCTTTCTTTCAGTAGTGCTAGTTCTGCAAGGTCCGCAGGAGAGCTTCTGTAAAGTTTAGAAGGTAGGAGACGAGGTAGTGGCAGAAGTAAAGCTGTGAGTACCGGGCATGACTCGTGCTTCGGTAGCGCGGCTGGTAGAGCACTTTCCCGCGAAAGGCAAAGGTCCCGAGCTCGAGTCTCGGTCGGGCACACAGTTTTAATCTGCCAGGAAGTCTTTCTGCAATGTTGCTGAAGTAAGATCCATCTTCTCGCAGCCTATTACACGGCCTGTTTGAAACCCGTTGGGGTACTGATCATGGTGTCTTTCCCTCCCAAAAGGCATTCGTGACTAACATCAACCCACCATGTCCAGTCTCAAAGATAACTAGCGCTCATGACCGTTCCTGTGTGTATTTAAAGAAAACCTTTTTTGCATATGCGACTGGCTCGCAATTTGAAAAGATATCAGTTTTACGATGTAGAAACACGTCTACCAACTTTCACTCATGTCATACAACTCCTTCTTGATGTTGCAATTTTTTCCGTCATTGTATATTGTACACAAAAATTAACTTTTCATAGCAAACAAAAATTCTTAATTACCAATCTCTTATAAAAGAATATTAATCAAGAGCATTGTGTCAAATAAACATAAATAATTTTAATCTATCTTAGTGTATTTAACTCTTCACGTAAATTCCATGGAACATAAACATTTACTTAATTATTTATTTTCACCTGGATTCGAATCCAACACCTCCGCCTCCCCCCCCCCCCCCGCCCTCTTGTCAGACGTGCACGATACCATATACACACGCTGCCTGTCGAAAGAACATAACGTAAGTTTAACAAATGAAAAATGGTCGGAAAACTTCAAATTCGATTTTCGCGAGAATTTTTGAGAGTTGTGGCCGAGCAGTTCTAGGCGCTTCAGTGTGGAACCGCTCGACGGCTACGGTCGCAGGTACGAATCCTGCCACGGGCATTGATGTGTGTGATGGCCTTAGGTTAGTTAGGTTTAAGCAGTTCTAAGTTCTAGGGGACTGATAACCTTAGATGTTAAGCCCCTTGGTGCTCAGACCCGTTTGAACCATTTGACTCCTGTGTTACGTAACTTACATTCAAACATATTTAACCTGATTATATATTACACACTACCAGAAGGACAGCTCCTGAGATAGGTAGGAATTTGCCCGACGTTTTAGGTAAATATACGGTGATTGTAAAGCATTCTTGTTATAACTTCAGAATTTTTCACTAAGATATTGAGTATAATATTCCTTGAATACAGTTAAAAATTAATCACCCCCAGTAGGTAGCTACATATAATTTCACTGAAGCCCCAAATTCGTATAATAATTTAGCGTTTTACTGTACTTTGGTGGGCGATAAGAAAATCACTTTTATGAGCATTGTCCATATCACCTACCAGAAGTTTCACCCCAAGCTGTTCATTCTTCCATGGCGATGCCGTGCAGAGACCTGGTAAAATACCTCTACACAACATGAAAGTTCGATACATGAGGAATGGGTCCTATTATATCAATTAAGGTACTACAGTTCTAGTATTACCATCGTTGTTCTATAGTTTGTTCTTTCTCAGGGCTGCACTGTTACATACTGTTCCCATACATGAATCACTTTAACAGCCAAACTCTAGCAACCGGGGAACCGCCGGTACAACGCAGACACACAACAAGGACGACTTACCACACAGACCTCACGGCGAAATAGCACTACCAGAGAGAAAAACCAAATAGAATACCAAGACGAAGCAACTATCAGGGATCTGAGCAACTATGAGTTGAAAAACGATCACGAGCCCTGTTGGAACACGACTGCGACATGAGAGAGAAGAGTGTCGGTTAGGTTCTGCCCCCTGCATTTGCCGATTGATTGGGACTGTAAAAGCCCATACCTTCTGTCTGGGAACTGACAGGGGGGAAGGCCTCAGACAAGCCCAACCGATTCGGCTCAAATTTCTCAGGTCGCTTGGGTACAACCTAAAACGAAGGACTCTAAGATAATTTGGCTCAACACCCGTTTTTGAGAAAATCACCTCTACTGGTTATGACTAGCATTCGACTCATAATAGGCGGGGTCGATATATAATAGCAAATTAATTCGGCCTTCGGCTGTAGTAAGGCGGACATGCCTTGTTTGCATCTCGCCCGTTGTGCTGCTTGCGAGCGAGCGCGCGTTTGTATACTTCCGCGTTGCGGTTTGTTTCAGAGTCCGATTGCGTTGACCATCATGGAGTTTTCTTACCGCCACGCCACAATTAAATTAACTTTTCAATTTGATCACGAACGACCGAAGGCGTATGAAGTTGAATTTTTTATACGGAATGAAATGCGTCTCCCGCTACAACACGTTTTCGGAATAAATTTTTCGATCCTTAGTACTACTGTGTAAGCCGGCCGGTGTGACCGAGTAGTTCTAGGCGCTACAGTCTGGAACCGCGCGATCGCTACGGTCGCAGGTTCGAATCCTGCCTCGGGCACGGATGTGTGTGATGTCATTAGGTTAGTTAGGTTTAAGTAGTTCTACGTTATAGGGGACTGATGACCTCAGAAGTTAAATCCCAAAGTGCTCAGAGCCATTTGAACCATTTTTTGGACTACCGTTCACTTAAAATTCGCGAATGACGAGCTGTGCGCCGAAGTTGTGTGGCGTCATGCTAATGATCTCAAGTGTCAATACCATGACGGACATACAGGGACTGTAGTGATTGATCACGCTTGTTTTGGTCTCCGAACGTTGCGGGTTTTCGAACCACCGTTTGCAGTACCGGCGGACGTTGTGGTGGCCGCTTTTATACCTTACGGCAACGTCGTCAGTCAAGTGACTGAAACGCGGAAGACTTTCGAAGCGTACCGTGTCCTCAGTGGTGTCCGTCAGATAAAAATTGACCTACAGAAACACGTGTCTCCCTACTTGGTTATTGCCGGCTACAGGGCTGTCGTTACGTACGATGGCCTGCCGGGCACTTGTTCAGGTTGTAGCCCGGAAGGCCATGTAGACTAGTTGAGACGTCGTTCGGAGACGTCGCCCTCCTGCGACGCCCACTATGTTACCTCTGCCTTATGCGTCTGCGGCGCTGCTGCCTGCTACGAGGCCTCGAATCAGTCGGTACCCGTGTCGGCTCCTCCCCTACACCCCTGCCGCAGTCAGTACAAATGAACGACGACCGTCAGCGGGCACAAGCTGTCAGTCCCGACCCCATGTTTGTGGATAATGGAGCTGTACCTACCTCTGCCTTTTGCTATCTGACCACATGTCGGGCGATAGCCTTCCGCCATCCGACACGGAACAGCATGTCAGGAAGCAACGGTCGCTGATGAAATGGATGAGACAACGCCATACCCCTTCTGATGACTGCGTCCATCGTAAGGCTGCACAGGACGACGACCCTGCATCTGACAATTGTGCGCTGTCCTCTGACCCCCTGCCACCTGACGAGCGACGTCCTTCCCTGCCTCCATCTCAAGTCAGTGTCCACCTCCGGACATCGACCTTCCCATGCCTGCGTCTAATGTGGTTGCCTCCCTTTCTATATCTGACGCTACCTGTAGGCGCACCTCTGATAATGTTCCACTGTCACGTCTATCTCCTAGGTGGACGACGTCGATGCTGAGGGTGGACATTCTGGAGGTGTACAGAACGACGGAGCGCACTTAACGTGCCGGCTGCCTCCCCATCACAATGCTGTGCCCTTCAGTGGGGACCTAACAGGGAGTTTCCTGTGCTTCCCCCGTGTTTGAATCGCCTGTCCTCCTAGCGATGGCAGCTTTCCAGGCTTATTGCATAGCCACAGTCAATGCCAACACTATTCGCGTACGCCACAAACTGGCTTTACTCCATGACATGTTGTATGACGCGGACATTGACGTAGCTCTCCTTCAGAAGGTGCATGTTACAACGCTATGTGCTCCCCATGGTTTTACAGCACTGTCTCTCATGCTTCCTCTATTGGTAGTGGGATGGCGATCCTATTACGTGGAGGTATCCTCGCTGATACAGTTACCTATCTCCCTGATGCCAGAGGTATGGCTCTTACATTTAATGGCGTCAGGATTGTCAGTGTCTATGCGCCATCCGGCTTAGGTAACCACCGTGAACGTTCCGCCGTCTTCTAAGAGACAGTCAAGTCTCTCTTCATGGGTCGGCAGAATGCACTGATCATGGGAGGCCATTTAAACTACACCAAGGCACCGAAAGACCAACTACCATGTCACTCACCGTGCGCGGCGCTGGCGACAATTCTCCGGCACCTCAGCCTAGTAGATTCTTGGGAGCTTGTTCATGGCGATCGTCCGGGGGTTTACACATTTCTCTAGCCATTCTTTCAGCCGACTCGATCGTGCTTATATCTCCCGTGATATTGTCAGTGGGGTTCAGGTTGCTAAAGTGTGGCCCACTGTGTTCTCTTACCATGACACGTATATCTGCGCCATCAGTATCTGCCGTCAAAGGGTGTGAAGCGGCCGTGGACCATGGAAACTGGACACGATCCACCTTGCTTCACCCGACTGCCGGCAGCTCATCGAGACCACGAGGACAGCTTGTCGTCGACGCAGTGATGCCTATCAGTGTGTCCTGTCATGGTGGGTGCTCTGTGCAAGGCCTGCTCTTCGCAAGGCCTGATTGCGGCGTGGCGGCGACGGACTCAGCAATTCTATTTCACCATTCTCCAGGAATGTACCACGATGTCGTATTCGCCAGAGCGCCAGCAGATGGCGAATTTTGCCAAGGCACAGCTCACGTCCCTCTCTCGCCGCCACCTTGAAGTTGCTATGGTCAGGGCGCGCACACACGACGAGTTAGTATAGGATCGTCCAGCTGTGCATCATGTCATAGCAGAAAGACGTCACCGTAGAAGGAATTTGATTAATGTTCTTACGACTGATGACGGGTAGCGTTTTTAACCCAACGGGATTTCGGGTCTGCCCTCCATGTATATTATGGTACGCTGTGCTCTGAACAACGTCACCTCCCTGCCAACATTACTGCGGTCTCCAGACTCTACTTTGGTCGGTTCCCGTGGATGCGACGATGGATCTGATTGCTAACGTCACGGAGGACTAAGTCCATGATGCTGTTCAGACGGGTTCTACGAACAGGTCGCCTGGCCCTGAAGGTCTACCTCTGGAGTTTTACTCGACATTTCGTCCCCTTCTGGCGCCAGTGTGGACGGAAATTTGTCAGGACCTTCTGTCACCTGTCGTGCCGATTCCAGATGGTTTCCTCGATGTTTCCTCATTCCCATCCACAAGCCACAGGATACCTCACGGATATGCGATAACCACCCCTTGACGTTTCTCAACAGCGATACAAAACACTTTACCCGACTGTTGGCTGCGCAGCTTAAACGGACAGCTCGGTACGTGGTTTCCGCCGACCAAACTTCTTTGGGTGGTACCAACAACATCCGCACTGCTCTCTATTGGGACATAATCGCTCTTCCTCACGCACGTCGTATGCCTGAACGTTTGGCAGCTCTTGACTTCAGCCAGGCGTTGTGTCGCGTCGATCACGACTTCCTGGAAGGGGTGCTCCGCAATATGGGCTACCCTGATACTACCGTCGACGTCGCAACGCGTGGAGCTTCGTCTCGTGTACTCTACAATGGCGGTCTTACTTCTCTCATCTCGATCCGTCGATCAGTGCGTCAAGGCTGCCCGCTCTCTGAACTGTTGTATGCATTCACCATGGGACCGTTGCTGTGCAGTCTCCGTCAACTCCTCTCAGGGATGTCTCTCAGTAACCATGTATTCAGCTGCACTGCATACGCAGACGATATCTCCATCGTTCTTCATAGCGTTGCTGAAGTCAGTGAGTCACTGGTTACCACCTAAGGCGAAGCTTCTGGTAGCTGCCTTCACGTCCGCAAATTGAGCGCCATGGCTACAGGCGCGGGACTTCCTACGGACAGTGCTACTCCTTTGCGTGTAGCTGATACTCTCCTATGCTTAGGACTCGATTTCGCTAGTGATCTGCAGCGGATAATTGCCCTCAACTGCAGATGTCTACTTTCCCAACTACGAGCTGGGCTCTTAGATCACCGTTTACGGTCTTCTGCAACGCACAGAACACGTACATGTATATTTAGTGTCACGTATTCCCCACGTGGCCCAGAAACTTCCTGTTCCGCCATCCATGGCCCACTGCATGCTAGCGGCATTGGATGTGTTTGTTTGCCACGGCTTCTTATTCAAGATAAGATACGAAACACTCACTCTCCCGCGGTGCAGGTGCGGTTTAAGTCTGTATTATGTGCGTGACAGAGCGGTAGTCCTTTCCATTGCCTCTCACTAGACGCTGTGGTGCCGTAGTCCTACGTGCCTTACTAGCCCATTGTTGGAGGCGCTTGCACCACATTTTCTCGCAGCACCTCTACAACTTTCGGAAGTCCTGCTGCCCTTCTTTTAGTTCCGCCACTTTTTACTTGAACTGAGTTATGTCAGTACTGTGATACTGCCGGCGCAGTTGACATCCACGAAGGCGATCTATGGGTTCCTTCAGCAGCACAGGTAAACGACTATGGTTGAGAGGAGGCTTTCCCATGTCGGCTGGCGTGCCGTTTGGCGATCGGTGTGCACTCCTTATCTTGACACTGACCTCCAGTCAGCATCGTACCTTACTCTCAATGGGAAGCACATACACGGTTCACGCCTTCACAGAATTCACCTTGTAGACAACCCGTTGTCTGTCGACTGTGATGTCATGGACACAGACGAGCACAGCCTGGTGTGCAGATCGGCGAGAGGTGTCTGGTACTTGGTGCGACAGATGTTGTCCGTAACTACCCATACGACTCCTGGTCATATATCTACTCAACTGTTCCTCTTTCTGGACTCGGGATACTTCCCGCAAGCTAAGACGAACACTGTGAGGTGGATTTGTGGACTCGCAGCACACTACTTGTTTGCTGATGGCGGGAAGTACGTCCCTGACTTTTGGAAGTTCCTTAATGAACGCAACTGTGCAGTTGTCCGCAATCCAAAATACAGATATTTTTCTCCAGTTTTCTCCGCAGTGTCTTCCTTAACCCATCCCAGAGCTGGGGTGTTCCTGTCATAAGAATTGATCTCCACCTCTTCCACACTTAGAACCGATATATTCACTAGTAATCGAAATGTTCTTCTTAGTCTGACATCTTGCTACGCCCTCCTCTTCGCGTAACGCCGGTTTCCTCATATTCTCGGTGATATTAATGTCAAAACTAAATACATAAATAAATAAAAAATTAAGAAAAGAACGAAAAGAAAAAGTAAATAAATGAACGATGTTCATTGAACCACTACTCCGCGCCTTCCTTGGTTTCTGGAGGGTGGGAACAGAACATCGTTCCGTGCCTCGGATTGCGACCCCTGCCCACTCCGCCCCACACCTCTCTTTGGGCGCCGAGGAGGTTTCTTTCAGAAAAAAGTAACTGGTTGGGAAGCGGAGACCCCAGGTTCGAATCTGGAGCAAATCTAGCAGATCTTATTCTTCTCCTTTGTATTTTTCCATATCTCAATTGATATGGATAGGAGTGTTAATAAGGTTAGTAAATGAATAAGGAATGGTAAAAAGGTAGGCAAAGAAATTTCTCAAACTTCTTGGGATAGTAAACAACTAAATTTTTACTCCTTGTTACTTTACAATGGATCTTCCAGCCACTGTTACATGTCCTTACTTTTCTTGAAACAACTAGATTGATGGTACTTGTCAACTTGTCGTTTAAACATTCGAAACAAATGTTATATAGTCGCAGCACCAAGAACATCTAATGAATGCAATCTTTTGACAGCTATACTGCTCGTTTCAAAGAGGTGGGGGAAAACAAAAATATGGCTTTTTCGGGAATTCATGTTGATGTGCACCACGCATACGCTACCATTATCTGAAAAATCCGTGCTGAAAGTTTGTTATGAGTTATGCTGTGAATCGTGATTGCATCAGTGTGGTTGTGCGATTCCCACTGGGTTTCCGGAAGCACACTGCAATTCTGAAGCCTCGAAATAAAGTTTTTAACCAGACAGTAGAAATAAATATCTCACGGCTAGCACACAGGTGTGCAGTTAGGCGGTATTACTTTTACTGTGCACGTCGGTTGGCCCTTGTCATCTATAAGCATGGTGTCATAGAATAGAGTATTAGTTTGTTCATCCGGGGACTCCAATGTTAGACAAAACGTGTAAGCAGCTACGTATGGTTTTAAAACATTCTCATAAAATGTTCTTTAAATTGCAACTTGTCAATTTCTCGGATTTGGAGCAACTAAAGTAAAATTTTTCAATGAGTCAGTTAAGTGTTTGAACTCTTCTATAACCCGAGGCCCAAATGTAACATTTGTAGAGGGTATGTTTGGCGAGGATAGGCTGTCAGGACGCGCCTAATTTAAACTCGTCCGAGTTTCCCAAGTGATTCATTGCTGCGGAGTTGTGATGACGTCAGGACGCGCTGGTAATCGACTCAGCGGTCTCCATCCCTGTTGCCTCAGCGCCGCTCGGGGGGAGCTGCAACGTGACCTGTGGCGTGCTTCCTCGCCGGTGTGGCTAAGACCGTGGTGACAACAAACACCTGCGATCCGGCATCTGAGTCTGCAGCCCTCACCTCGGGATGCCTCTGGCGTGTGTTAGGAGCCAACAAGACTGCCCGAGTTATCGAGCCATGGCGTGGCCCGCCGCTGGCTGTCTGCAGACCCTGCGTTGGCCTCAGACAGTTGACCCAACAACATGCTATGGACAGGAACTCTGGCGCCCCATCTGCTGCTGTGTGTAGCTGGTGAGGTGACAAGCCCCACCGTCCAGGAGAGCTGTCACACTTGAATGCCTTGTCAGTGAACTGACACCTATTTATATGTGCCTGTGTGCCTCTGTTTTGATAATGCGCCACTCCGAGTCATGTACTCGTAACACCTTAGTTGGGCCTGTGGGCTCCTTCTGCCAGTAACTTGTGCCATGTACACTACTGCAATTTCTCGTTTCTGCGGGTCTATGGCCCTGTGGCCTCCATTCTACTTCGCAATCACTGGCAGCATAACTTACTGTCAACAGTCCCGCGCCTGGCTCTAACTTGGGCGCTCAGAAATATTGCACTGAATGTAATTTTCTTATCCTAAATGGTGGTACTACTACATTATTCACCCCTTCGGAAAAGTCCTCTTAAAAGACATCACATGAGACAAAACATAAAAATTTTTTACTGGATGGTTCAAATGGTTCAAATGGCTATAAGCGCTATGGGACTTAACATCTGAGATCATCAGTCCCCTAGACTTAGAACCACTTAAACCTAACTAACCTAAGGACAGCAGACACGTCCATGCCCGAGGCAGGATTCGAACCTGCGACCATAGCAGCAGCGCGGTTCCGGACTGACACGCCTAGATCCGCTCGGCCACAGCGGCCGGCGCCTTACTGGATGACCACTCCACTTAATGCTTGATCATCCCCTTACCTACCTGTCTTATGCCCTCAGTATCCATCCCAATGGGTTTTGGACTGCCATAAGTTCCCTCTTGGAATTGGCTCTCCGCCTGATCAGAATGAAAACAATACAAAACAAAAGGCTGCGATGGCACTTGGCACAGAGATGCTCAAAACGATCGTTACTTGTCGTTGCCTTTCCCTATATTGAGTGACATGCTGCACAAGCTGTCTGGCTAATATGTGGCCCTCTTACTCTGAAATGAACTAGTTTACAGATCTCAACAGATCTGACTCCAGGGTTTGATTTAACAAGGTCAGATTCTGACTTTGTAGAAACTTTGAAGTAGCTTCTGGCCAGAACAGCTGTGGCTGTGTAACATCCAGTTGTGTGACTCCTGAAATTAATTCTGGCAGATGGAAGGTTGGCCATATTATGTTACACGCTGTTCCATTGATTAAAATTCCGCTCCCCTCGAACTCTATACGTTTCGCTTCAGCAAATACTCCCTGCTCAAAACAACTTGCTACTACTATTAATTTTTTGTAGGTGGACATGATCCAATGCATCCCGAACCAAATTTTGGCTCCGTGGTGTCCTTTGGACAGTCTATTTCTTCCCTCCTGGCTAAAAATAACTGCACTGTGCACGTGTCCGGATTGGTGCTTACCATCCTCACTGGACATACCACTACATTCCCTCTATGGCAGATCCATAGTTCTTCACTTGTCACCTGCTGTTAACTGCCGATATCAGGATTTTACTTCTACCAACTTGCTCAACGCTCCCTTTTTGAATGACCTGAGGATGAGAGGTGGCATGAGCCCCCTCTCATATTTCTATCTTACGATTCTCCTCTCTAATTGCATGCGGTGGAAAGTTGCTATTCCTTCACACGCGGACTTCCCACACAGTGTCTCTTGTCACCCATGTGGTCCGGTGACAGGCGGGCTCTGATGATTTTGAAAGCGTTAAGCCGACAGGTGTGAGGAAGTCGAGTGAATGCTTTGCAGACGCCGACATTGTCAAAAGACATGCCCGGAGGGTTCTGAAGTAGCGGCTGGGCTAGAGGTTCCGTTACTTCGCAGAAACTTTGCGAAAACACTCTCTGGCGGGCTACCAGCGAGGCGTGGGAATGACTTGTGTACCCAGGCAGTTGTGGCGGGAAAATTCCCATGCTTTCTGCAAAATAGTAACTGTGATTGACTTACTCAGGACATAGCTCCGTGACGTAGCAAAATCAGTGTAGAAAATGGCGCCAAGAATCTACATTGGTGGAATGGTAGTGCTCCGGCAATAGAGTGGAATTTTCCACCGGTTTTCGAGTTGCTGATTGGAACGTTTAACCACGGCCACTGTCGTGGGGGCGGGAATGTTGTGTGTTCGGCCTGTACGGGTGCTCTAGGTGGTCGGCTCTCGCCTTTCAGTCGAGGACGTCGAAGCAACCAGCCATCGCCTCCGGTACGCCAGATCGTGTTCTGGCAGTTAAGAAGACAGTTTGGTAATGTATGTCCGCAGCACCGGCAGATAGGGATTTTCCTAGGTGATAATCAGAGCTCAGCAGAGCGCGCCTGTTCGTCTTTTTCTAACTTTGTTCTGTCTTGAGTAGCAGCAATTAATGTTGGGTTAGCTGTGTGTCTCTCTTAAGATTTGAGTGGCAAGGAATTGGCTCCACATACCACTTCGTCTTAAACCTCACAATCTAGTTTAGGGACAACATCACCTTCATAGCGTTTGTTTGAGTATCCGATTTGAGCCAATTTGATGTATTATTAATGTTTCATGTGTTTTTGTTTATTATTTTGTGTTTAGTCTTAATGAATCATATTGTTATTTTGGACAGAACTTTCATTCTGTTAATCGGTAGAGCAACCCCTCATTTCTCACTACGTTAATGAAACCTTCCTTTATTTAACTTATTTATCAAATTAAATTATTGCAGGTGCCAAACTCTTTTCTACTCCACTAGCAGGGTTGATTACAGTCAGTTCGCGTATATTTTTTAAACCATGTGCAACAGCAAAAGTCGGAGTTAGAATAGGGGGGGCTTAGAGCATCATTTACATATGGAGATTCTAGAAGAATTTAGTGTTAAATACACTGCTTGCCCCGGCACCTCGCATAAAATGGCGACCCTGCCAGGATCTTTCCTGTGAATCGCTGATAAGCAAGTATTATAATAGTAGGGACATTCAGATTTTTTTTGCTTAATTTTTTTTATTGGTTAATACCCAAGTTTTTCTCTGGTAGTTCTGCGTTTAGTTTTAAGAAGCGGCACATGATTACAGTTTTTGTTTTCAGTGTATATATTCTTTTGTTCATTGTTTTTGTGTTCCTTTGATGGTGTGTACGTATCACACCACACTTTGTTGGGTTTGTGTGCGGTTTCTGTACCACAACAAATCGTGCGTATAATTACAGCGTTGGAGCGGCGTTGTTGAAATTTTATGTCTATGTGTAAAAATATATGGAGTAGATTAATTTTATTGTGCATTTTAGATAAATTTGTTTTTCATGAATGATAACGAGAAGTAAGGCATGGCTATTATCGAGCGAAGCTAAAACAAAAGAGGATAGCATAATGGATAAGGGGCAATTTACCGACGGGAATAGGTTCGGAGATGAGATGGGCACATTTTTAGCAAGACAGGAGGCCAGGGTCATTGATGAGGAAGGTGATTTGGACGTGATCTTAGAGCAGTGTTGCGGCCGTTATTATGATAGTGAGTTAGAGGATGAAACAGAGACAGGCACACAGGTCGAGACGGTAGCAGAAGTTTATGAACAAACGAACGAGAGCAGACAGGGGCTAGCTCGGCCACGTCAGAGCTCTAACGCCCAGGTGTCCAGAGTTACATCTCCCACGTTTGAAGAGGATCAAAAAGATGACGTAAACCCAATAGTGAGCTTCCTACGATCAATGAAAGAAAAAGCTGACGAACAGCGTAAGAAGGAGAAGGAAGAAGAGGAGAAACAACGTAAGAAAGAGAAGGAAGAAGCTGACGAACAGCGTAAGAATGAGAAGGAAGAAGATGACAAACAACGTAAGAGGGAGAAGGAAGAAGAGAAGAAACAACGTAAGAGGGAGAAGGAAGAAGCTGACGAACAGCGTAAGAAGGACACTGAGGCAATAATTTCGCATATAGGGGAAATTCGTGGGGAATTGCTAACAATAAAGAAAGAATGTGGAGAAGCAAAACAAATGTCAATGGTAGCACAAAAAGTAGCAGGTCTAGCCAAAACGGCATCAACAGGGGCAATGAAAATCGCAAAAGTAACTTCTCAACTCGCAGGGCGTTTGCGACGTGCGACACAAGCACACTCAAAATCCCTAGCGGTCTTAAAGACTCAAGGTAATATTGTGGTTACGAACATCATGAAACGAATGAAAGAAGTAGAGAGTCGGATAGCAAAACTAGAGCGAAACGGGCACACGAGCACTGCGCGTTCGGATACCAATGATGGAGTACACAAAATTGTGTCTCCGAGGAAAAGCCCGCCGTGCTCTAGCCCAGTGACAGAGTGCGGAACTAACAATGCACACGCAGAAACAGAGAGTAATAGCTCCAATAATTGCAGCCCACTTAGAAGAGTGAATGCTGAATGCCACGTCCACTGTAATACAGAGGTAGCAAATCACATCAGCAAGATAGATCAGGACACTCAGCAGACGTGCAAGTACCGGAAACGAGTGACAACAGAAGTGCGAGGATCGGACAGGATTTTGATCACAATCACTTCCGGTCGATACTAAAATTCCAGAAGTTCAAAGATAATGGAGGGTCGATGCATCCGAAGAGCTGGGTGACGCAGTTTACAAATTCATTACCGTCATCATGGCCAACCCAGGCAAAATTAGAATTCATGTGTGGACACATCGAAGGCCAAGCCGCGGAAAAGATGCGGGGTGTGGCAGCGACGTGTCGGACTTATCAGGAATTTGTTGGTGCATTCCTGCGGACCTAGGAAACGCAAGACAGGATTAAGGAGGAAATAATATTTTGTCCTGAACTGGAAGTGTCCGGGCATAGAAACGCAACCAAATTTTTTGATGATTTACTCAAGAAGAATCAGTTTTAGATAGTCCATATAGCAACGGAGAAATCATTAAATTTTGCTTTTCCAAATTGCCTGTTAGGTAACAACAGACACTTGTCGGGATTTGTGGATCTGACATAGAAGCATTCAAGAGTCTATTGCGCGAACTCGAAGTAGTCTTCGATAAACAAGACGCAAAGGACAGGAAGAAGGCGCAAAATAACAAATACCACGGGCCACCAAGGGTAGACGACAACAGATCGCATAATCGCACTCGTCAGTTAGGAAACCAGGGTTACGGAAATCAAGGTTACGCTATTCAAGGTTATGGAAACCAGAGACACGGAAACCGGAACGTCAGGGAACAGGGTCAATCCAGACAAGGAATCTGGGACAGGAGGAATAACGAACGGCAAAGCGACCGTAATAGGAGAGAGCGAAATCAAGGACAACAGGAGGACCAGGAGATTGAAATTAGACCTGCAAATCCTAAGGCACGTCAGAGGAGGGGGAGTCTAACAAGGGATTGGCGCTAGTCCATAGGATTCCACCACATCTCTCACACAAAGAAGTTCGTGGAATAATAGTAGTTTAAGTGGTGTACATAGTAGAATAGGCAAATATATGAACCTTTCTTCGGGGAACAATAATTGTTGCATTAATGGATTAAGATTGTTGAAGTATTAACACGCTACGTTTTCTCGCATAAGAATTTACTGCTGTTAACTTTTTTTGTTTATGTTCGCGATCCCCACTGTCGATGCGATAAGAGGCACTACCTTTCCATGAGCAATGTTTTTGTCCTATTCCTATCTGGTGTCCATGTTAAGGGATAGTGATGAGTAACGAGATGTCGCACAAACGGGCGCATACAAGAACGTGCTCTTAGAAGCGTTCTGAGAAGTCGTGATACGCTCCATAGCGGCCACAACCAGTTCGTGAGACGTTCATACCAATGCTTGCAGGCACGCGTCAGTGCACTGCAAGATTGTGGTATATTGCGTGATTTCGAGGATGAATATGGGCAGTATAGTTTTTACAGTGATGCGCCAGCATCGTTGTCCTGCAAGTCGGGGTGAACCTGTGAGCGTTTGACTCCAATGGTGCCCTAGACGGTAGAAAGGCGGGCATTAAGCCTACCATGCCAATGTGCTGGTTGGGGATTTAGCATGCTGCTCGTGACTGTCACAGATGAATAACCAAGGTATTATACTTGGAGATTCGTGACATACTCTGTAGCTGGCGTGTGTTGGGCGACGGAATCCTCAACAGGAATCAGTCCTGGCTTGGTCATATTACATTGCCTCTGGAAAGGTGTGCTTTGATCGCGAATACTGCATAACATAGAAAAAGAAGTTGTAACTATAAATTTATTGTCTTAGATAGCCATGGCTAACCCAGTCTCTGGAGTTTTAGTGAGGCGTAGTGAGAACTCGGAGGCCATGTCGTACGGCGCGCACATCACTGTCGTCAATAGCGGCGAGCAGCGAGACATCTCAGCGTAACAGGAATTATGTAAGAGTGTTGTATAGGGTAAAAAAAATAGAGAGAGTACCATATACTAGGATAAGTTAAACTTTGGGATTTAACAATAACTAGATCCTTAATATTGTGGTGGCTTTCTACCATAAGTGTTTGGCGCGCGCGTGTTGGGATGCTATTTTTCAGGTCACCAAACCACAGACCCGAGATGGAGGGACGACAGGCGAGCGAAAGTAGAATAGTTGCATGTTCTTTATAGCACAGTAAAACTTAGACCTGCATAACAACATAATTTAATTAAAAGACATAGAATGTAGATCGTTGGCAATTGGTAGTTAATTCTTGAGTTTGCATACTGTCGATCTGTATAATTAATAGTAATATTAGTGCGGGCCCGCACATTTAGTTGTTCATCCAGTATAGCGTCACACACCATGTACAGTAGTGAGATCGGTCTCTACACAAATATCAAGATAGATTATTTCCATGTCTAGATTAGATACAGCAAGATTTGGTTATAATGATAGCCGTAGATTGGTAACTATAAAATTAAAATAAGAGTGTCTGAAATGACAGACCATAAATGTATCGTTATGTAAATTTATTATAACATAGAAGGTCACGGGAAAAAGTTAGGCATAAGATTTTTGTCAGAACTGTGCAGATGACGGGAATCGTGGCAATGCAGAGGCCAGGCGGAGCAAAATCAAGAGGTCATCGGCTACCTGCAAGAAGGAGAGCGTCAGCGCGCCACCTGACGTGAAGGGCGCGAGAGCATCCGGTCCTACAAACTGACAGTCACCGGGCCGTATACCTGAGGGATTAGGCGGCAGACAGCCCTCGCCGGGCCACAAGCGAAAGTGAGGCTGGCCGTTGACACTGACATGCGACCACCACGCGACAGCCAGCTAGCTCTCTGGACGCGGCAGCCGTTTGGAGGGATTCCCTGTGGCAGACCAGGTTGTCGTGAGTACACGAAGAAGATCACATATGGTGTCATAACCGGCGTCTCATGTGCCTCAGGACAGAAAGGGACGCTATATACTGTAACAGCTACTACGGCTTCTGACATCAAATGTAACAGTTGTGGTTACTAAATGTGACACTTCTGTCACTCAATGTAAATGGGTTTTCTCTTTTGATACTGTCAATTGTCAGGATGAGCATTCTCAAGCATTCTGTCAGGGTGAAAATATTAAATAAACTTTTCTCTCTTACAAAATGTGGGCAGGGTGGGTTCTTCCTTGGCTCGGGTAGGAGGTCGAATGAAACATCATTTTATACATAAGATAACTTTTATTGAAAGTTTCGTACAACTGTTATCTTACTGGACGTTCTGGTTCGGAGAGCGGCAGCCGTGTCGTTTGCGTAGCCTTCTGCTGCGGCAGCGGCGGCGGCGGCGGCGGCGGCGGCGGCGTCTGATTACGCGTAGCGGTGTGTATCTCGTGTCGCCGTCTCGCCCAGCTGACCGGAGACGCGCAGCGCGAGGTGGCCTGTTTAATTATTGCGAGCGACGTCGTGCATCGGGTGGTGATACCTTGAATGTGGCGTCCCAGTGTTTCTCTTCTCTAAGCGGCCGCGTGTGTTGTGCGTCGGCCAGCAGAGCGGCGCGGCGGGGGAAGGCCAGTGTCGCGGACTCGAACCACGGACTCCCGCTTGCCAGTCTTCGGCTGTCAGGTCTTCATCCCAGCTCACAGGTGACTGCTGATGTGAGGCCGTCTCCTTCCCGTCCTCACGAGTCACCCGGGTATGTAAAATCAGACTTCAAAATACCTTTTAACTTCTTCTTCTGGCACTGAGGCTGCTGCTTGCTAATCCATTACAGCGGCGGACTCGGTGCGTCTGTGCATGATGTAGTCTCTTCTTGCATGATGGTCTTCAGCACCGAAACTGACTTAAAACAACTGCTACGCTTCTTCTTCGTCTTCTTCGTCGCTCGTCTCCGTCTTCGTCTCCGTCTTCGCCTTCGTCTTCCTCTCGTCTTCATCTACATCCCTCGGGCCCACTGCATCTCGCGTATTTATTCACTTCAGTTTACTGGAGGTGAACGACTTCACGGCCATTGCCTCTTCTGTCACGTTGAAAAGATTCTCGAAGATTCTTCTTAACGTCGGTCATTGGCTCTTGGAATGTAGGCGAGGGCCTTTGCTCACATACGACAACTGAGAAACACGTGAGCCGGTCATTGCCTCTTCTGTCACGTTGAAAAGCTTCTCGAAGAATCTTCTTAACGTCGGTCATTGGCTCTTGGGATGTAGGTGAGGGCCTTTTGCTCACATGCGACCACTGAGAAACACGTGAGCCGGTCGGGCGATGCCCTGACGGCTGAATCGACAGCGCCCGCTTATGTGGAACTTGCTGACTTCACGGTCATTGTCTCTGCTGTTCGGCCCGCTGTGAGCCAGTATGTAACTCTCCAAACTAAACCAAGTTTTCCATTTATATTCTAATTTCTAGTTCACTTTGATTTCACTAATTTATTTACTTAAGTACCACTCAACATTCCTCCACCCTTCGGAGAAATTCGCCCTCGAATTTACCACTCAACATTCCTCCACTCTTCACACGGAAAAAACACAAGCACTGAAAACTCTCGACTTACACATGCATCACATTAAGTATGTTGAAAATACTGTATCACTTTATAAAAGCCCTGTGCGCTCATGAATCACATAGTTTACACATAAAGGGTTATAATAAGAGTAACAAATCTTGATGAGAATGAATAAACAAAAAATAGATTTTTCACTTAGAAAATTACATAGCAACAGCTGTTTAATCTACGCTATACTAATGCAAGAATATCTATTCTACAGTATTGTTTATTTTAACAAGAGACTGTTTAATGAAGAATGAAGTACAATAAACAAAATTAATACACTAATGCTCAAAAGTAACTACTGAAGTACACCAGTTAAGAGTGTGGTATCCAATTAACAGGGATTTGATGAAGTGGTATATTGTTATTTGGCTTATTTTTTCGTCTTAAATAAAAGAAAACTGTACAAAGCAGAAACACCAACACAAAGGTTCCAGATATACCCGTTCCTAGCATTATAATTTTAGTTTTGTGTTCACCTTTTAATTTTAAAACATGTTGCATTATAATATTGGCATCAATTTTGTCTTGCTGTGAGTTTATGAACGTATCTAATGACTTCAGAAGGGAACTATCAAGGGAGTCATTGAGGTAGGACAGGTTTTGTGCAGGAAATGCTTTGCATGGCGTTTTCTGAAAAAAGCAAACAACATGGTTATGGGCCTACCAACCTAGTAAAAACAAAAATAAAGAAAAGAAGGAATACATTGTTAACTACAAGATCTACATGTTTCTACGTTCAACTTTTTTTTTCTTAAAAAATAAACCATTATCATTTATTAATTATTTACATATGTATACTATCCACAGTCTACTGAGATTCCACTAGGACATTCGCACTCTTGGTCGCAGATTGTACTCGTATGGTGCCATGTCTGTATGTTGTGCTGGCGTGGCCACTCTTTTTCCTCTTCGTGAACTTCCTCCACCCTTCGGCAAAGCAGACACTATTGTTGAAGGAATTACATCTGGAGCGCCCTTAAAAGGTTTTAAACGACTGACATGCACAACAGTAGTTCTGGTGGGCAGTTGCAATTTAACGTTGACTGGTGACGTGATCTCAATAATTTGATAAGGACCTCTGTAGTTTGTTACAAATTTCTTTGTTTTTCCTTTCGCAACGTATGGAGTTAAAAGCATAACCCACTGACCGATTTTGTAATTTGGATATTTAGCTTGGGTATTACCTAATCTTTCCTGTCGTTCCAAAGCCTTTGTATTAGATTTTTGAACCTTTTTCCATACATCTTTCATCATTCGACTGAAATCTCTTACTGTTTCTCCGACTTTTCCGTTTTTCTGCCTGATTACATCAAAAGGGGACGGCATTTTTCTCCCATAAACCACTTCATAAGGTGACATGCCAGTTGCTTCATGCGTTTTGGCGTTGTATACCGACACGATTATTGGTAAATACGTATCCCAATTAGAATGTTGTTCGTTAATATAATAACTAAGCATCTTGCCAATTGTCCGATGAACTCTTTCTGTGCGTCCGTTGCACTGAGGGTGTAACGGAGTTGTGCGTAATTTGCGTATTTTTAGTAAGTGGCATAGCTGTTTCCTTAGTTCAGACATAAAATTAGATCCCTGATCTGTGATAATAGCTTCAGGTACGCCAAATTTAAGTATCCAGTTGTTAACTAAAGCTTGGGCAACTGTATTTGCTTGCTGATCTGGGAGACTCACCATAGCTAGATAGCGTGAAAAGTGATCTATAATTGTAAGAACATACTTATTACCAGCAGGTGTTTTATGAAAGGGCCCGTAGAGACCAGTCCACAGATTTGAAATGGACATGAAGCCTCGGGGAGCCTCTGTAAGGGTATTTTTGAACGAGAAAGTTCAGCTCGTTGTGCGCACGCAATGCAATTACGAACGTACTGCGCAACATCCTGCTTTCTGGTTTACCACCAAAATCGCTCTGCTACATGTCTTTCGGTTGTCCATTGTCCGCCGTGTCCTGCAAGGATATGGTCGTGGGCCTCTGCCATTATTTCTTGTCTAAGGTGTTGTGGAACAACAATTCGCGGTCCAAGTTTTGTTTTACGGCATAATACACCATCTTCAAAGCAAAATTGTTTTTGAGTTGCGTATTTTTTGCATTCTGTATCCTCATTTTGTGCCTTTCTCCAGTCCTCAGTATCTCGGCCTGTTGCTTCCAAAAGTGCTATTTTCCGACTTAGACAATCTGCATTCGTGTGTTTTTTGCCTGGTTTATGGATAACTTCGAAATCCATTTCGGAAAGACATAGGGCCCAACGCGTGAGACGGCTAGATGGATCCTTTAACCCAAGCAACCATTTTAAAGCTGCGTGGTCTGTAATGACCTTGAATTTCCTACCATACAAGTAGCATTTAAAGTATTTGATACCATAAATAACACTTAACAATTCTTTCTCTGTTGTGGAATAATTTCTTTCTGCTGTTGTTAGTTGTCTCGAAGCGTAGGCTATGGGGTGTTCCGCGCCATTAATATTCTGACTCAAAACAACTCCTACTGAATGACCACTTGCGTCACAGGATAAAATAAATTCTTTATTATAATCTGGGTAGGCTAATACTGGACTGTGTGTTAACTTATCTTTAAGGGTTTGAAATGCTGATTCACAATCTTCAGACCAATGAAATTTTGCACCCTTTTTCAATAATTGGGTAAAGGGTCGGGCAATTTCAGCAAAATTTTGAACATATTTTCGGTAATACGATGCGAGACCAATGAAACTTTGTACCTCCTTAACGCGTTGTGGTGTTGGGAAGTCCTTAACTGCCGAAATTAATCGAGGATCTGTTCTAATTCCTTTTTCACTAATGACATGCCCTAGGTATGTAACCTCTGTCAATGCAAAACTACATTTTTCCATATTTAATGTTAATTTAGCTTTTCTAAGTCTCTGAAAAACATTACGCAAACGCACAGCATGTTCATTAATGTCTTTGGAGAATACAATAATATCGTCTAGATATACACAACATTGCTGAGTTTTTAGTCCTCGCAATACTCCATCGAGTAGTCTTTGAAAAGTTGCTGGTGCATTTTTCAAACCGAAAGGCATTCTTTTAAATTGCCAGTGGCCTCCAGGGGTAGAAAATGCTGTTTTATGCCTATCTTCAGGTGCAACTTCCAATTGATGATATCCGCTACGTAAATCGATTGTTGAAAAGTATTTACTGTTACCTAAACTGTCAATGATATCTGTATTGTTTGGAAGAGGATAAACATCTGAGATAGTTTGTTTGTTAAGGTGTCTGTAGTCACAACAAAATCTATATCGTTTCGTACCATCGGGAGACTTCTTTGGAATAATTACAATATTTGAATTATAAGGCGAATCAGAATATTCTATGATTCCATCTTTTAGGTGCTGTTCTAAAAATTCATCCAGTACTGGCTGTAAGTGATGCGCAACTCTATAAGGCTTTCTATAAACTGGGGGGCTATTTCCTGTTGGGATCCTATGCTGTGTGATATCTGTTGCTGGCAGTGGACCTTCTGCATTAAATAAATCTTGAAACTCAACTAAAACTGCTTCTATCGTGTCTCTATCCTTTCCTTGCAAATGCTCAATCTTCTGGCGTAATGCGGTTTTATAGGCGTCTGGTTTCTGACCATCATTAATATCTGACCAAATAAAATCTTCTTCTTCAAAAGTACTGACTGTAGCTACTAATATTCCCTTATGCAACTCTTTGTCCTCCACTCCAAAATTGTCAATAAGTACCGGTACTTTTCTTTCTCCCTCAACGTCTTGAACCCGTACAACACTTCTACGTACAAAACAATGTGATACGTCTAATTCTTCATTTTCCTCTAGTGGCTCTATTAGACATATTGTATCTGTAGGTACCTCGGGGTCAACGGTCATCCAGAGAAGTTTTCCTGAGCCAGATGGTATCTGATCCCGCGAATCAACCTTCAAGGACGTTGCACGCAGTGTAGTTGATTTCGCCTTCCGGTTAGGGAAATCTTGCGGCAGAGGGCCCTTTGCAGCGGTGTCACCTAGCTGAAATACTATTCCGCTAAGTTCTACAGTTTGCTGTCTGAGGTCGATTTTAGCGTGATGTTTATTCAGGAAATCCAACCCTAGGATCGCGTCGTACCCGTCAGTTATCTTTGTTACCACTTCTACATCTTCTTGAAATTGTACATCGTGAATATAGAAAATCAATGATGTACATCCTAATGACTTCACTGTACCTCCTCCTACTCCACTCAATCTATACCTTGGAGGGTCATATTTCTTTTCTCCAATACATTCATTACTCACTACTGATACGTTTGCGCCTGTATCCACCAGTATCCTTGCCTCTTTATCCCGTATGGTAGCAGATAACCAGCATTCCGCCTTCACATTCGCCTTAATGGCATGAAATTTTATTGGGAATGCCTGGCGGCGGCTCCGACATTCCCGTTTGAGTTTAACTGATTCCTATTTCCAAAAACTTTCTTAGACCTGCATTCCTTGAATGTGTGACCCATTCTTTGACAATTAGTGCATTGAGGTTGTCTGCAGTTTTTTGCTATATGGCCCTGTCGATCGCACCTAAAACATCGTACTCCTGCTGAAAATACATTTCGCTTCTCCTTGTATCTGGTGGCAATGTCAATTTCTTCAAAAGCTGTCGCCACAGATACAGCTTCTGCTAAATTCTTAGGAAACTCTGCCCTGACACGACGGGACGTTTCAGGAGGTAACCCATGTAAAAATGTATCTAGAGCTCTATCTTCTGCCTCTTGTAAAATAACTTTATTTGCTTCATCACTAGTTGTCAACTGATAGGTGTTAATATTAACTTTTCTAATCCTATCTACAAAGCTTTCTAACGACTCGTTTTGCCTCTGAGTGATAGTGTTTAACTGTTCCCTATAAAATCTACAGCTGTTCTGTTTTTGAAAACGTTTAAGTAATCCTTTCTTCAATTCCTCAAATGTTGGAGCTTTCCGTAATTCTTCATGGTATAAGACGTGTGCTTTAGCCTCTCCTAGCAATCTTAACTTTGTCATTTGTAAGAGCTGTTCATCTGACCATAATCCTAACTTTGCAGCTGCTACTAAATCATCAAAAAAGGCTGTTATGTCTTCGCCAGGTTTACCTGAAAAAGGAGTTACCAAGGCTGCTGCTGAGGAATCTAGGGTAGGAGGGACTGAACTGGTTTGCCTAACCTCACACAACTGTTTAAATAATGCATTATTATCATTTTTAAGCTGTGCTATTTGATTAACTAAGCTCTGAATAGCTTCATCAGTAGAAACCCCTTGTGGTGCTGACTCTGACTTTGTACGATTTCGTGTCATCATTTTATAAACTGTTAGTTACACAATCTTACCACACTGAATTAAAAAGATGTTTAAAAATTTTCGACAAACTCTTAAAATCATGAGAGAATATACACTTCTAAAGAAAGAAAATATTACGACTGCTATGCAAACCTCTATCCTTTCACACATTAAACAATACTAACTGTGGATCTTTAGTGACTGTCATTCACACCTCATATTGAGCCAAGGGTTTTTTCTCTGACACCAAATGTAACAGCTACTACGGCTTCTGACATCAAATGTAACAGTTGTGGTTACTAAATGTGACACTTCTGTCACTCAATGTAAATGGGTTTTCTCTTTTGATACTGTCAATTGTCAGGATGAGCATTCTCAAGCATTCTGTCAGGGTGAAAATATTAAATAAACTTTTCTCTCTTACAAAATGTGGGCAGGGTGGGTTCTTCCTTGGCTCGGGTAGGAGGTCGAATGAAACATCATTTTATACATAAGATAACTTTTATTGAAAGTTTCGTACAACTGTTATCTTACTGGACGTTCTGGTTCGGAGAGCGGCAGCCGTGTCGTTTGCGTAGCCTTCTGCTGCGGCAGCGGCGGCGGCGGCGGCGGCGGCGGCGTCTGATTACGCGTAGCGGTGTGTATCTCGTGTCGCCGTCTCGCCCAGCTGACCGGAGACGCGCAGCGCGAGGTGGCCTGTTTAATTATTGCGAGCGACGTCGTGCATCGGGTGGTGATACCTTGAATGTGGCGTCCCAGTGTTTCTCTTCTCTAAGCGGCCGCGTGTGTTGTGCGTCGGCCAGCAGAGCGGCGCGGCGGGGGAAGGCCAGTGTCGCGGACTCGAACCACGGACTCCCGCTTGCCAGTCTTCGGCTGTCAGGTCTTCATCCCAGCTCACAGGTGACTGCTGATGTGAGGCCGTCTCCTTCCCGTCCTCACGAGTCACCCGGGTATGTAAAATCAGACTTCAAAATACCTTTTAACTTCTTCTTCTGGCACTGAGGCTGCTGCTTGCTAATCCATTACAGCGGCGGACTCGGTGCGTCTGTGCATGATGTAGTCTCTTCTTGCATGATGGTCTTCAGCACCGAAACTGACTTAAAACAACTGCTACGCTTCTTCTTCGTCTTCTTCGTCGCTCGTCTCCGTCTTCGTCTCCGTCTTCGCCTTCGTCTTCCTCTCGTCTTCATCTACATCCCTCGGGCCCACTGCGTCTCGCGTATTTATTCACTTCAGTTTACTGGAGGTGAACGACTTCACGGCCATTGCCTCTTCTGTCACGTTGAAAAGATTCTCGAAGATTCTTCTTAACGTCGGTCATTGGCTCTTGGAATGTAGGCGAGGGCCTTTGCTCACATACGACAACTGAGAAACACGTGAGCCGGTCATTGCCTCTTCTGTCACGTTGAAAAGCTTCTCGAAGAATCTTCTTAACGTCGGTCATTGGCTCTTGGGATGTAGGTGAGGGCCTTTTGCTCACATGCGACCACTGAGAAACACGTGAGCCGGTCGGGCGATGCCCTGACGGCTGAATCGACAGCGCCCGCTTATGTGGAACTTGCTGACTTCACGGTCATTGTCTCTGCTGTTCGGCCCGCTGTGAGCCAGTATGTAACTCTCCAAACTAAACCAAGTTTTCCATTTATATTCTAATTTCTAGTTCACTTTGATTTCACTAATTTATTTACTTAAGTACCACTCAACAATACTCACCTGTTTGGGTTTATACAACTCACTAGCATTGACCGATCTGCATACACAAAGCAGTATCGTGCCACAAACTCTAACAAATGAATTGTCTCATTTCTAACTTCTCCTTTCTATTAGAGAGCAGTTGTAGCGATCGTCGCTACTAGTTCGATCCTGTATGGATGACCTCACACACTTGTGGAGTCACTCCACGTGCCATCATGCCTCGTCGAGCTGCAATATTGGGAAACATAAAGTACTGTCCAGCAAGAGAAGAGACCTAGACTAGTGATGCATCCCAAGAAGTAGACCTCACAGACAATTAATCGACGTGAGGAGAGCCTATCACTGTGTCTTCCTACCGTACTGCTGTGATCATATCCGTGGATCTTGCTGCAATCTCAACAGAGTACTGCAGATGCTCCAGCACCCCCTATTGCTGTTGCAACAACGTAGCAACAACACCCGACGTTTAGCCCTATGTGATGTCAGTACTGTGGAATTTGTGAAGTGCTTCGAATATTACTAACAATGTGATTTAGTGCCCCATTCTCAGCACAGTCGTGAACATTGTGCAATGTGCACACACAACTTGATGCCCCATGAACCTTGTTCTTTTTCTTAAATTTCTTTCTCTAGTGTTGTTTTTGTAATGTATGTTATACCTTATATATGTTTGTGTTTTACACTGTAATTCTTATGTAAGTGATAGAGTAGGGCGCACAAATTACAAATTACTGCATTGTTCTCCACACCATGTGGTTTTTCTGTATTTTGTATTTATTGTTGTGTGTATGCACACAGTGTGCCTGAATTCCCCATAAACTGAAGCAGATACCACCACTGTCATTGTGAATGGACCATCAGTTCAGGGAACATTTTGTAAAGGTTATTCTTGCTGCAGGGAGACAGAATGAATCGGAGGTTGTAATTAGACTCTGAAAGCTCACAAAGAGATTGTTAACTTAAATAGTATCATGTGTGAGTGAGTTCAGGTTAGTTTAATGATACAAGTTGCTGTAACATCTTGGGCATTTAATTCTGGAGCACTCCAACTCTGATTGTAAAGAATAAACTGCTCCATATTTGGCTCACATGCCCAGGCCATATTTAGAGCGTGAATGTCTGTGTGAATCGGTGTTTGGAAGGGGCTCCCTGGGTATGGATGTGTGATGTGAGTGTTAGAGTTCCATATTAAGAAGGTGAAGTTCGCTACATCATACATAATCCTCCCTCTATCAGCTGCATTTTTCAGTCGCAGTGATTTTCTTTATAGAGTGCGGCATGTGCAGCCAGTTTTCGAGATTGTTCTTGGGCGATTGACTCACTACCTTGCTCCTAAGTGAGCCAACCGCTCACCAATTACTATCTAAAATGGCGTAGGGGCTATGAGAGGTGGCATGAGCCCCCTCTCATATTTCTATCTTACGATTCTCCTCTCTAATTGCCTGCGGTGGAAAGTTGCTATTCCTTCACACGCGGACTTCCCACGCAGCGTCTCTCGTCACCCGGGTTGTCCGGTGACAGGCGGGCTCTGATGATTTTGAAAGTGTTAAGCCGACGGGTGTGAGGAAGTCGAGTGAATGCTTTGCAGACACCGACATTGTCAAAAGACACGCCCGGAGGGGTCTGAAGTAGCGGCTGGGCTAGAGGTTCCGTTACTTCGCAGAAACTTAGCGAAAACACTTTCTGGTGGGCTACCAGTGAGGCGTGGGAATGACTTGTGTACCCAGGCGGTTGTGGCGGGAAAATTCCCACGCTTTCTGCAAAATAGTAAATGTGATTGACTTGCTCAGGACATAGCTCCGTGACGTAGCAAAATCAGCGCAGAAAATGGCGCCAAGAATCTACATTGGTGGAATGGTAGTGCTCCGGCAATAGAGTGGAATTTTCCGCCGGTTTTCGAGTTGCTGATTGGAACGTTTAACCACGGCCACTGTCGTGGGGGCGGGAATGTTGTGTGTTCGGCCTGTACGGGTGCTCTAGGTGGTCGGCTCTCGCCTTTCAGTCGAGGACGTCGAAGCAACCAGCCATCGCCTCCGGTACGCCAGATCGTGTTCTGGCAGTTAAGAAGACAGTTTGGTAATGTATGTCCGCAGCACCGGCAGATAGGGATTTTCCTAGGTGATAATCAGAGCTCAGCAGAGCGCGCCTGTTCGTCTTTTTCTAACTTTGTTCTGTCTTGAGTAGCAGCAATTAATGTTGGGTTAGCTGTGTGTCTCTCTTAAGATTTGAGTGGCAAGGAATTGGCTCCACATACCACTTCGTCTTAAACCTCACAATCTAGTTTAGGGACAACTTCACCTTCATAGCGTTTGTTTGAGTATCCAATTTGAGCCAATTTGATGTATTATTAATGTTTCATGTGTTTTTGTTTATTATTTTGTGTTTAGTCTTAATGAATCACATTGTTATTTTGGACAGAAGTTTCATTCTGTTAATCGGTAGAGCAACCCCTCATTTCTCACTACGTTAATGAAACCTTCCTTTATTTAACTTATTCATCAAATTAAATTATTGCAGGTGCCAAACTCTTTTCTACTCCACTAGCAGGGTTGATTACAGTCAGTTCGCATATATTTTTTAATCCATGTGCAACAGCAAAAGTCGGAGTTAGAATAGGGGGGGCTTAGAGCATCATTTACATATGGAGATTCTAGAAGAATTTAGTGTTAAATACACTGCTTGCCCCGGCACCTCGAAAGGACAGTGATCACCATCACACTTCCGCCCTCTTCAAAAAGACTGCTGTCCACAGCAGGTTCACAATACTCTAAAACACACACAACATATGAAAATACAATGCCTAATTAATCTACGCAAACCTGATGACACATAACTACAATACAACAAAACTACAAATAAGCCACTAGTTTCTGGATCGCAAAGCATATGGTACATCATGCTGTTCTCTATCTTCCTGGTTTTCCGTGCGATTAACACCTCTCTCCACTCTCTCTTTCTTCCTCTTCCTTTTCTGTTACATGCCTGGAATCACATCCAGATGACCCTTAAATGGCCACAATCGCCCAAAGTGTACTATCGTTGTCCTAGTTGGCAGCTGAACCTTAAAATTAACGGAGGATGTGGTTTCAATTACTTGGTATGGCCCTTGATACCTTGTGACGAACGTCTTCGTTTTCTCGTTTGGCGAATAGGGGCTGGATGGCATTACCCATTGCCCTACTCTATACAGCGGTAAACTTCCTTTCCGCTTCACTGCGTCTTCCTGCCTTTCCAAAGCCTTCGTATTCGTCTCTTGTACCCATTTCCAAACATCCCGAATTGTCCTCGTGAATTGACGCACTGATTCATCGGTCCTTCCTTTCTGTAGCATCACTAAATCAAACGGTGACGGCATTTTTCGTCCTTACACTACCTCACACGGAGGCACACCGGTATTGCTACGGTCTTGCGCATTGTACGCGCATACAATATGCTTCAAATACTCGTCCCACTGACGGTGATGAGGATCCCCATAAAAACTCAGCATCTTCCCGATTGTTCTGTGTACTAGTTCTGTCCTTCCGTTCGCCTGTGGATGCAACGTTCTCGTCCTCAACTACCTTAAGTTCAACAATTTACACAGTTCCTTCATTAAACCTGACATGATGTAGGTCCTCTGGTCAGTAATTATTGTCTCCGGTACACCAAACTTCAAAATCCAGTTGTTTATTAACGCTTGCGCGACCATTGCTCCCTGTATATTTGGCATAACCGCCATCTCCACATACCTCAAAAAATGTTCTGTTATTGTCAGAACGAATCTGTTCCCGATGGTGTTCGACTGATAGATCCTAAGACCTCAATTTCCAACATAGAAAAAGGACATGTCGCTTCCGGCAGTCGTTGTAGCTTTATCTGTTTCCGATTCAAATCTGTTCTCTGTGTCCATGGTATATAATTCTTGACATACTGATCCACATCCTCTTTCCTACCTCTCCAACAGTACTTATCCGCCACTCTCCTATTCGTCGCTCTATACCTGCCATGACCTAATAACACGTGATCATGTGCTTCCTTTAAAACCTCATCTCTCAGTTTCGCTGGCACTACTACCTTTGCCCGTAACTTCGTTTCCCTGCACAGAAGACCACCGTACATATTAAATTGTGGCTGTGTCCGATACACTTTACAATCGTTGTCAGCGTGGTGTAATTCTTGGAATATTGCTAGGTCATAACCTATGACTTCTACTTTTTCCACCTTTCTACTCAGTGCATCCGCATTACCGTGCTTCTTCCCAGGCTTGTGCAACACCTCGTAGTTGAGCCCACCTAGCGAGTCTAGTGGACGGACCCTTCAACCTCAACAACCACTTTAGTGCAGCATGACGTGTCATTACCCAAAAACGTCTCCCATATAAATTACATTTGAAATATGTGATTCCATAGATTATACTAAGCATCTCCCTCTCTGTTGTTGAGTAATTCCTCTATGCTGCATTCAACTGCCTAGGCTACAGGATGTTCTTTCCCATCAATTTCCTGACTAAGAACAAACCCTAATGCTTGATTCGATGCATCGCATGCTAGAATCAATTCCTTTTCAAAATCTGGAAACACAAGAACCGGACTTGATATTAACACTTCTTTCAGTTTGTCAAACGCTTTCTGACACTCTTCTGTCCACTCAAATTTCGCACCCTTCCGTAACAATCGCGTCAATGGCTGTGCTAAATCTGCAAAACCCTTCACAAACATCCGATAGAAATTGCAAATTCCTACGAATTGTTGCACTCCCGAAAATCCCTTATAGATTGTACCAACCTCGGATCTGTTCGCACTCCATCCTTACTAATGATATGACCTAAATATTTCACTTCTTCCAAAGCAAAATTACACTTCTCCAGGCTCAACGTTAAACGAGCTGCTCATAACTACATCCCTTAACCGCTGTCTATGCTGCTTCATACCACCTTAAAACATTATAATGTTATCCAAACAAACAAGACACTACTGTTGTTTCACACCGCTTAAAACACTGTCTAGCAACCTCTGAACCGTTGCCGGAGCGTTTTTCAAACCGAATGGCATTCTGATGTACTGGTAATGGCCTCACGGAGTACAGAAAGCAGTTTTTGGACGATCCTCTGGAGCTACCTCTAACTGATGATAACCACTTGCCAAATCCATCGTAGAAAAGTACTGGCACTGGCCTAAGTGATCCAAAGTCTCCGATATGTTGGGAATGGGGTATGCGTCCGTTACTGTCATATTAGTGAGGTATCGGTAGTAACAACAGAACCAGTATTTCTTAGTTCCATCCATAGATTTCTTAGGCACAATGCCAATGCCTGCTCCCCAGCAAGTATTACAATACTCTATAACACCGTCCGCAAGCTGCTGATCAATGAAATCCTCCACAATCGGGGGAAAATACCTCGGTATTCTGTACGGTTTACGATAAACAGGTGCTAATTTCCCTGTTGGTATCCTATGTTGAACTAATGAAGTTTCTGCTAACGCCCTCGCTGAAAACACAAATCCTTAAATTTCCATAACAATTCTTCCAAATGCT
Source organism: Schistocerca cancellata (assembly GCF_023864275.1). Lineage (NCBI taxonomy): Eukaryota > Metazoa > Arthropoda > Insecta > Orthoptera > Acrididae > Schistocerca > Schistocerca cancellata. Next base: position 898,163,144 of record NC_064629.1, read on the forward strand.
CTATTTCTTCTCCTCTCAAATGCTTAACTTTGTTACGCAATGCCGTTCTATCGGCAGTTAGTGGTTAATCGCTACGCCTACTTCTAGAACACCAGTCTTCGTCATCTGATACACCCTAATTCGCTTCTAAAAATCCTTTTCCCAAATTCGCGTCTACAGCGCTAAAATTAGCCACATTCACGGGGACTACTCGCCTGTCTTTTCCCTCTTCTACGCGAACAATACTACGTTTCACAAAACAACCTAATGGATCCAAAGATTCATTATCCTCCAATGGTTCAATAACACATACCGTATCCACAGCTAGGTTTGATTGTACGCTTACCCAAAGCGATTTACCGGTGCCACTAGACACCCACTCATGCGAATCAAGCCTTAGTACTGATGTACGCGGTTCAAATGGTTTGTTCTTTACGTTGAACGCCCCTCGCGACAGGTCTACATCGACAACAGCTTCCCCTGGCTGAAATAACATTCCATCAAGTTCAACAGTTCGTCGTTCAAGTTCAATTTTGGAATGATGTTCCTGGAAGAAACCTACTCATAGGATCATGTCGTAGCCCTCGTTTACCCGTGGTATTACCTCCTCACATGCATCAAATCGTACTTTCCCTATGCGAAACTCAACTGTTACTGACCCCAAAGGTGGGACCTATACCCCACTCCACGCAACCTATAACGTCGTGGGTCTAATTCCACCTCTGCATACGTATTTGTGGCATCCCTTAGGTGGGTCATGGGCCCCCCTATGCCGTTAAACGATTGTCCATCTCTAGTAACTCCACTTCACCTTCCTCCACGCTGTTTATTTTCAAACCTCCCACTATTTCTTGGTGACTGGGTACATTGCCTCTGCACGTGTCCCATACGACCACACTTACAACATTTTATACCCGCTGCAAGCACTGTTTGTCTGTCGTGTACCCCGTTTGCCACGTCTGTTTCCTCACACTGAAATGCCAGCTGAAGGGCCGAATAAAAATCTTTCAGAGTCCCTTCTCGCGCTTTCAGCGACTTATGCGCCGGTATCCCCCTCAAAAATATATCAAGTGCCCTTTCCTCGGCCTTCTGCGAAACCATTTGCTTCATTGCTCTGACCCAACTCGTAAATATACTCGTTAGTTTGTCCCTGAAGTACCGAGCGCTATTCTGTTTCTTTTGTCTCTGTAAAAGCCCCTCCTTCAACTGCTTCAACTGTCCCGCCTTCCTTAAGGCCTCAGAACACCTTCATATATCTTTGCTTCACCCGTCGATCTAATCTGGGCTACATGTAACAACTGTTCATCAGACCAACCGTTCATCATAGCTGAAGATTCCAAGTCGTCCACAAACGAACGCACATCCTCAGATGTCTTGCCAGAAAACAGACTAATCAAACTCGTGGCGGCAGGATCAATCTCCTGCTGCAGCACACTACGCAAAAGCGACTTCTAGATGTTAATTCACTTCTCAACTGCGTATTGTTTGCAGCCAACTGTGCTACCTTTTCCAACAATATCTGTACCGCTTCTTGTTCTGACACACCTTGCATCCCTAAATCTGCCATTGCGTTGATTTCGTTCGCAGTTAGTCCCGAAACAAAACATTTAAGTAAACGAATAACCTCACTTCCTATAGCTCCGTATCATCATACACAGTAGCATAATACACCAATACAAAAGTGATCAAATGCTCCATAAAACAACATATTACTGCCCCAAACATACTAACACTTATTCTGACCAAAGAAAATATGGCTACGCAAAACATCTAAAATGGCCTGTGAGGAGAAACTCTCAAAACACGAACAAAAAAAGAAAGAAATACACTACAAGAGAATAACTGGTCAACACTCACCACATTTTGTAACTGTAATTAAGGTAGTGGGCTCGAACGTCGTATTGTACAGTCGACAACTGCTGTTCTGACACCAGATGTAGAGATATATTGCGTGAGGAAGTGCTGACATTATGCACTCTATTATAACTCGTCCGAGTTTCCCAAGTGATTTCTTATTTCCAGCTACTGTGCCCCCCTTTCCTCTTGGTCTGAGTCACAGGTCCCGCAGTGCTGATGATACCACTTCACTGTCGCCGAAACTACTTCGCGCGGAATGGCTGCCTCAGCGACCCATGCAATGTCCTGTGGTGTGTCGGCCTTATACAGTTTCGGAGTTGTGACGATGTCAGGATGCGCCGGCAGTTGACTCAGTGGTCTCCTTCCCTGTCGCCTCAGAGCTGCTCACGCAGAGCTGCAATGCAGCCCATGACAAGCTTCCTCATCTGCGTGGCTAAGATCGCGGCGACAACAAGCACCCACAATCTGTTGTCCAAATCTGCGGCCCTCTCCTCAGGATGCCTCCTGTGTGTGTTGGGAGCCAAAAAGACTGCCTGCAGTAGCGGGCTGTGGCGTGGCCCGCCTCTGGTTGGCTGCGGACCCCGCATTGGCCTCAGAGGGTTAAACCAACGACCTGCCATGGACTGGAATGCTGGTGCCCCATCTGCTGCTTCGTGTAGCCAGTGGTGTGACATGCCCTGCCGTCCAGGAAAGCTGCCACACTTGAATACCTTGTTAGTGAACCGGGGCCTATTTTATGCAGCTGAGCGCCTCTGTTGTGCTAACACACCGCTCCGAGTCATGTACTCAAAACACTAGGTTGGGCCAGTGGGCCCCTTCTGCCTGTAACTTGCGCCATGCAGACACATGCATTTACTCTTTTCAGTGGGTCTACAGCCCTGTGGCCTCCATTCTACTTCACAACCACTGGTAGTGTAACTTACTGTCAACAGGCCTGCACCTGGCAGTAACTTGTGCGCTTAGAAATATCGCACTGAATCTAACTTTCCTATCCTAAACAATGGTGCCGCTACACATTCGTTTCGTGTAAACACATGAAAACCATAGTCAACATTTTTCCAGAGGCTGTGACGGAATATTGCGCCATGTTATAATGTGTTAGTTTTTTTTTCTACCAACTGCGACAAGGGTTAGTTGTTCTCCCTAAAGCGATAACGTGCGTAGAATGTTCACCCGATGCTCACATCCAGTTTGATCAGTGTTGATTACGTAATAACAATTAGAACCTGGTCATATGTGACGCCTTTTGCTCGCTGAAAAGAGCCACCACTTACTGTATATCTTCTATATTTTCTACCTCCATGTGAGAGACATATTTAGTGAGGTTCCGTTGATGAATTTTATATTCAGATTTCAAATTCTTTGCCCAAGATTATGATGCAGCGAAAGTAAAATCCTTGTTCGTCGTATACGGAAGCGCTGCGCCTGCAGCCTACGCCTTGAGTATTCTCGTTGTTACATTCTTGTTACAACGACAAGATTCGACAAATCGGTCGTATGTCCACTTATTTATCGCCTGGTATTTGTCCTATCTTGCCACTCCTTTAGCAATATCATTTTCCCACACTTTTAGGTCCTTCTTCCTTTACAGGACTGTTGCTGCTCCATTCTTTTGCAGTGTTGGTACGTTTCAGTTAGGAACCGCTTTTACTTTTACTTCAACATATATAGCGCCGCAGTTCCTTTAGTAACCCGTATGTAATACTCATCGAGAAGAGATGAAGCACAGATTCCTGCGCCGTGGACATTTCCAAAGTGTTATGACCATTTTGCGATTCACTAATTGTGATATCTTCCACCGAGTCACCTTCAGCTTCGTCTTCATGGTATAGTTCTTCAGTGTCAAGAAAAGCCATATCGTTCGTTAGCTCCAAAAATCGCTCGACGATAGCCGCTCGTATCAATCCGGAACAGAAACTGGCTGGTTCCGGTAGTGCAGTGATAATACATTTGTCTTGCAACACTTCTACAAACCAAAAAACCGCGGTAACTTTCTGCTTTCCGACGTCAGTTACAGGCATCCAACTATATATTCCAGCGCTGGTCGAAGTGTTTACATCTTCCATTATTCAGATAAGGCAACTGAAAGATATGACATAACAAACAATAACTAGTTACTACGTCATATACAGAAAAGCTAATAATTACAAAAAACATACAGCACAAGTCATATCCTACTTACGGAAGTATTTTTTCACAAAACACATTTTAATCGGCAGATTAACGATGATACATCATTACACGTATCTTCGAGGTTCGCGGCAACCTAATGATGGCAAACAACTCTTTCCGATTGACTTCTACAAGGTTCGTGCTAGACACCCTTATTCTTCCATATTCAGATCTACACTCCTGGAAATGGAAAAAAGAACACATTGACACCGGTGTGTCAGACCCACCATACTTGCTCCGGACACTGCGAGAGGGCTGTACAAGCAATGATCACACGCACGGCACAGCGGACACACCAGGAACCGCGGTGTTGGCCGTCAAATGGCGCTAGCTGCGCAGCATTTGTGCACCGCCGCCGTCAGTGTCAGCCAGTTTGCCGTGGCATACGGAGCTCCATCGCAGTCTTTAACACTGGTAGCATGCCGCGACAGCGTGGACGCGAACCGTATGTGCAGTTGACGGACTTTGAGCGAGGGCGTATAGTGGGCATGCGGGAGGCCGGGTGGACGTACCGCCGAATTGCTCAACACGTGGGGCGTGAGGTCTTCACAGTACATCGATGTTGTCGCCAGTGGTCGGCGGAAGGTGCACGTGCCCGTCGACCTGGGACCGGACCGCAGCGTTGCACGGATGCACGCCAAGACCGTAGGATCCTACGCAGTGCCGTAGGGGACCGCACCGCCACTTCCCAGCAAATTAGGGACACTGTTGCTCCTGGGGTATCGGCGAGGACCATTCGCAACCGTCTCCATGAAGCTGGGCTACGGTCCCGCACACCGTTAGGCCGTCTTCCGCTCACGCCCCAATATCGTGCAGCCCGCCTCCAGTGGTGTCGCGACAGGCGTGAATGGAGGGACGAATGGAGACGTGTCGTCTTCAGCGATGAGAGTCGCTTCTGCCTTGGTGCCAATGATGGTCGTATGCGTGTTTGGCGCCGTGCAGGTGAGCGCCATAATCAGGACTGCATACGACCGAGGCACGCAGGGCCAACACCCGGCATCATGGTGTGGGGAGCGATCTCCTACACTGGCCGTACACCAATGGTGATCGTCGAGGGGACACTGAATAGTGCACGGTACATCCAAACCGTCATCGAACCCATCGTTCTACCATTCCTAGACCGGCAAGGGAACTTGCAGTTCCAACAGGACAATGCACGTCCGCATGTATCCCGTGCCACCCAACGTGCTCTAGAAGGTGTAAGTCAACTACCCTGGCCAGCAAGATCTCGGGATCTGTCCCCCATTGAGCATGTTTGGGACTGGATGAAGCGTCGTCTCACGCGGTCTGCACGTCCAGCACGAACGCTGGTCCAACTGAGGCGCCAGGTGGAAATGGCATGGCAAGCCGTTCCACAGGACTACATCCAGCATCTCTACGATCGTCTCCATGGGAGAATAGCAGCCTGCATTGCTGCGAAAGGTGGATATACACTGTACTAGTGCCGAAATTGTGCATGCTCTGTTGCCTGTGTCTATGTGCCTGTGGTTCTGTCAGTGTGATCATGTGATGTATCTGACCCCAGGAATGTGTCAATAAAGTTTCCCCTTCCTGGGACAATGAATTCACGGTGTTCTCATTTCAATTTCCAGGAGTGTATGATATGAGAAACAGGCAACCGGCATAACATAACCATCCTCGTGTGCATTCTGTCTCGTGCCTCATTGTAAGCAAGCGTCGTTCTGCTTGTAAGTAAGCTGTTTATGTTTTCTTTATGTAAGTAGGCTGTTTATGTTTTCTTTATGTAAGTAGGCTGTTTATGTTTTCTTATTGGCAACGTTACGTAGCGCTCTATATGAAAATCACTGGCTGTGCTGTGTGCAGTCTGTGGCTAGTTTGCATTGTTGTCTGCCATTGTAGTGTTGGGCAGCGGCAGCTGGATGTGAACAGCGCGTAGCGTTGCGCAGTTGGAGGTGAGCCGCCAGCAGTGGTGGATGTGGGGAGAGAGATGGCTATACATATTATGACTACTATACATATTATGACTATTAAGGTAAATACATTGTTTGTTCTCTATTAATATCTTTCATTTGCTAACTATCCCTATCAGTAGTTAGTGCCTTCCGTAGTTTGAATCTTTTATTTAGCTGGCAGTAGTGGCGCTCGCTGTATTGCAGTAGTTCGAGTAATGAAGATGTTTGTGAGGTAAGTGATTTGTGAAAGGTATAGGTTAATGTTACTCAGGGCCATTCTTTTGCAGGGATCTTTGATAGTCAGATTGCGTTGCGCTAAAAATATTGTGTGTCAGTTTAAGCACAGTCGTGTAAAATTGTTCTAAGGGGACGTTACATATGTTGACCCTTAGCCTAGGATACCTCACTGGAATCTTCTTATTTTTACTTGTAGTTTGTGTATTTAGTGTAGCTTTTGTTTATTGCTAGCGCGTAATTATAGAGGGAATTTCCTTGGTAGTTGTGGTTTTTCATAGTTGCACAGTAAAACAGTTGTGGCATGCATGTAGATTTGCACCAAGTATTTCGCAGCTGCGCTTGCAATTAACTAGATATTATTTTCAGTTTTATGTTAATGTGTTCTCTTATTTTTGCTCTTCAAATTGTGCTTTTCTGTATTGTCGTGTGAAATATTGTGACAATAATGGCGTGTGAAAAACGTAATACTAGCCTCCAAAGTAAACTGAGAAATGACAGTGAAGACGAAAGCTGTGTGTTAGCGCCACCGAGTAATGAATTAACTAATGTTCAAAGTAGTAATTTGGTAACTGTACGTAGGGAAATGGAGCGGGCTGCAAACAATGGTGTAGACAGTGAAACAATTAGTGAACAGGGAAGCATTATCGATCGATCGGTCGGCAACAGCTCGCCTCAGGAATCCGAAATGACAGGACACAATCTTGCAAATACTGTAGATTCAGGTTTTGCGTCCTCACCGTTTTCTCAAATAAGTCAAGACACATTTTCTGCTTGTCAAAATGTGAATATTGCTGGTGCAAATGCACTGCCGAAAAGCGTAGAGGGACAGATTCCAGAGACTAATGCATTGTTATTACAATTAATGCAACAAATGGGACAAAATCTTCAAAAGTTAGACACAATGGAACAAAATCAGAGACAAACACAGCAAAATCTTCAAAAGTTAGACACAATGGAACAACACCACAGACAAACACAGCAACAGTTAGACGCAATGGAACAAAATCTTCACACCACGCTTGAACAAACACGTGAAGATTTAACTACTGAGTTACATAACATTGAATCGAAATGTCAAAAAGTCTGTAATGACGTAAAAACACAAATTTGTGAGCATTTTCAACCTATTTTTTCGCGGCATGAAAATGCATTACAGAATCAAAAAGCAGCCATAAAAGAACTGCAAACCATTGTTCATGAAAATAATGAGACCTTGTGGGCTAAAATTGACTCAGTTGCATCAACCGATTCGGTTACGCAACTTGCAAAAACTCAGGAAAACTTAAAGGACACAGTAGATTCGATTTCAACACAAATGGACACTCTGAAACTTGGTTCAGAAAAATACACTGAGGAAATGTGTTCACTATCGGAGAAAGTAGCCGAACTTTCGGATCAGGTCACTAACTTATCTACAAAGGTAGATGATGATCTGAATGACACAAGACCTGTAGCCTTCACTGACATAGAAGAGTATGAACAAATAAGAAAATTCAAACAAAATCAAAATCAAATCAATACACAGTACAAAAGAGAAATCCGGGAAGTACAAGATCAGTTGACGCAGGTGATACAAGAATTATATATTTCAGAGGACACTCGCGCTCCAACACGGGAAGAAGAACTTAGAAATACGGAAAAGCCACAAAATAATAACACAGAGCATTTCGGTAATTATGAAAGGAATTATCAAGGTGCACCGAATTTTGAGATGGAACCGCCGACACGGCGTAACAATGACCGATATGCTACTCGCCGACACGATGATTTTGACTATAAGTTGTTCATTACTACACGTAAATTCAAAACGTTTAAGAATTCTGCCAACGACATTCATCCACAAGCGTGGCTCCATCAGTTCTCTCATTGTTTTCCTCCCAACTGGTTATTGGAGCACAGGTTAGAATTTATGTGTGGCTACTTGGAGAATGAACCAGCTGTAAGAATGCGATCGGTCACTCACGATTGTCTCAGCATATTGGTCACAAGCTACACGAGACCGAGTAAAACATAGCATCATGATGATGAAACACTTTGAACAATCTGAATTTTCCAGTCTTGTGAAATATTTTGAAGACATGTTGCACAAGAATCAGTACCTGTCAAACCCATACAGCCCCTCAGAACTCATCCGCATTTGCTTAATCAAATTACCTGAACATTTACGGCATATTATTTTGGCAGGACGTTGCAAAGACGACATTGAAGCTTTTCAGGGACTCTTACAAGAATTAGAAATTGACACAGACATTCGCGGGATGCGAAAACAGGAAAACAATCACTACAGGTCACATCCGTCACAATCCCGAGACGACAGAAACAATAAAAGGCCACGACAAGCCTATTCTTACAACGTAAATCGTGACCAAAACAGACACCACCCGTATGACAACCACTAGCAGGGTAATAGTTACAGGGAAAGATCACCTCTCCGCGGTAATGACTATCACAGAGACAATCAGAGACACAGACAATATGGGAACCAAAATAATTATTATTACGGGAGACAGAATAACTTTAGACGCAATGGTCCAGCGCGCAGTTACAATTCAGGGAGAAATTCTCCACCACTTAACCAACAAGAAAGAAACTACAGGAACTACCGACATGACGACAGACGATGTGATCATAACGACAGACCTGAATTGCATCAGAACTGGCGGGATTTAAACAGAGCAGAGCCCTCTTGGCAAGGCGAATTTGTAGAAGTTAGGCCTCCTAATCCCAGTAACGACGCGCGTCAACAAAGAAACAGACAATGACTCACATCGCAGGCAGCCACTTGCGCCCGCTGGCTCAGGGAAAAATAACATTGACGCTAACCTTGAGCTAAATTCCAGTATTCTATACGGACGAATACTGCATGATAATTGCATTCAAGTTGAAACTCTGCGTACTAGGAAGAGTAAAGGTTTACACCACATTTCACATGTAAAACCGTTTATTGAAAGATAATCTGCTTTTTAACTTTGTCTTTGCCATAAAACGTTTCACTTCACGTTACTAGTATGCTTTAGAAACTGTTACCATGCAACAATGTTTAAAGTTAAATATCCAGTCAAGAACCAAGAGAACTTATTCAAACAGAAATTACGAATGCATTGTTATTGTGAACAGACGACACAGTGTTATTGTGTGTGTACATTCTTGCTTGTTAGTTGCACGATTACGTAATGACTATAAGGCTCACATACTTAGAACATATACTGGTACTGCTAATGAGATTTTAATGCAACATTTTGGTTTACTTGAAAATACATTCCGGATTTAAAGTAATTTCTGTGAGATACGAGATGAAACAATGGTTAGTTTATGTGACAGCTACATGATTATATCACGACGTTACTAATGAGTGACAATTTACAATGTTGCTTTTGCGGTGTATCTGTTTTATATCGGCACGGTTTTTTCTGAATCCTTCTGGAAAGCAAAACATGTTTTAGTAGTAACTTTTGCGGTATAGCTACAATGAGACAGCCTTTTCCGTAGCACAACAATACGTTACAGCACAGTAATTTCTTCATCACAATAATAAGCGTAATAACTAAGAAATCTATACGCAAAGCATTTCACTTTTGTTTATCATGAGGTAAGTACATTGGCTTCTGCTGAACTTAGCTTTCGGAGGACAATAACTACGACACTTCCACAGAGATTATCTTACAACAAGATGCACATTTAGCGCTACAGGACACGTATTTGAGTGATTAATTTTGTACTTAAAACATTTATTTTTAAAGATTTTTGAATTACAAAGAAAGTTTTCCGTGATACATTTCATTCCATTGCTGTAATCTGTAACACCTGAGGGTATAATTACAATAATCCTCAGGGGGTACATGCTTACTTTGTGTACCATGTGTTTGGAAAGCACAAGGAACCCTAGCTAATATGGTATTTGCTTATACAACTTTACACATCGGTACCATATTTCTCTAAAACATAAATTACACAGCTACCTGATCATTTAACTGAGAGATAAACATGTTTTTTACTACGTCAGTGACACATGTTTACGCAATTAAACAGTTGGATAACTTCACACTTATGAAATTGTATTCTGTCTGTACTTTGTGAACTGTTCATATTTTTTCGGACCCATTGCGATACAATGAGAGCTTTGAATGATGTATTTGGTATGAGATCATGCTTTTTAAAGTACGTTTGAGGCAGATGACACTATTGAAATGAGCAGAGAATATTTTTTATGGTTTGAAATTATTGCAGAAAGCTACTACTTTTTTGAGATTTGACTGAGGTGTTATGATGTTATTTTTATGACGGCGATGTGTATTATGCTGTTGAGGTATGTTTATCTCAATAAGATGATGCTACCATATATGAGGAATGTGATTACGTGTTTATATGTATATGAATAATGAATAGAAGTTAGGGACTCTTGACTTGTGAAAAAGGATGTTGGAAACCAAGAATCGTACTTTAAGAGTTATGAAATGTGTGTAAATGCGTGAATGTATCACAATGCCGGCGAAAATTTTTTTGGACACTGTTATATTCATAGGATTTTGTTTCTATACTTTTGCAACGTAAATTCTCGACCTGTGAAATTTTTATATGAGACTGTCACTGTAGCGGAAACTGCTGTCGTAAATATTTCCGTAAGAAAATTAAGTGACCACCTGCACGTGCGTCGTCGGCACACAGCTGTGTCAGACACCTGGAGAACAAGCCATTAGGGTGTGCCTTTCCGGAAGCACAGGTAAAAAAAAAAGGGGGCAGGGGCCATTATCCTTGCTATTGACATTTCCTTGTTGAAAGCATACTGTGGAGCTCGTAATTTATGATATTTACTGAAATGCCTAGTGAAATGACGAGAAATATTTTTACATCTGCACACCTGATTACGACAAGCGTCTTTCTACGAGAGTTGAGAGCTACTAACTTATGAAATGTCACATGACTATTGAATGATAATTTTATGCTTTGCTTTTCGTAGTTGCTTATTTCATTTGATACCTGTTTTCCAGCTGTGTTGCAGCATTGGTTTTATAAAATAAACTTAAATGCATCTGCTAATGTGAACACTTTCTGTCAACAGATTTATTAAATAATTATTTTCTGATCCACATTCTTCGAAAAAGGAGCTCTTGGAATGGAGAGAACAATAAGAAGGGACTAATAACAGTAACTGCATCTATAATTTTCTTTTCAAGTACTTGGTAATTTTTTGTAGAATTCGTTTTTGTGGTGCACCACTTTAATTACATATACATTAAGATGTGAATATACATTTTCCTTTTCTGCATTGTTGTTTTTACTGTAATATTTTTCTGCTTGAGCTATGTCATGTTTAGGTATAAGTTGCTGCTGTTTGCCAGGCATAGTGTTATTGAATTTGACTTTGTATTATTCTGTTAAGCCAGTTTTACTAATAATTTATTTTTATTGTTTGCTGCACATTGCCTTAGATTAGTTGTAATATTACAATTGCTTTGCTAGTTTCTTAATGCTGCTTGCTTTGCAAATCTGCGATTTTTCATTGCTGTTTATATTAATTGTTTTATGTGATGCTGTATTGCCTCGTCCCTTGGTATATATATCTGAGCTCAGTAGATTTAAGTTAGCTTAAGAGGGGTAGACTATATAAGAAACTAACTATGATGACTTGGAAGAAATGTATTGAGAAGCTATATGAAAATGGTTTGGGCAAAAAAAAAAAAAAGGATACTGTACAGTGGAGAAAAACTATTTTTGACAGAGGATGTGAACAGAATACAGAAGGCAGGCTTAGACAGGACTTTTGGGAATAATGATGAATGATGGGAGATCTCCAAGCAGCAAAGAAAGTTTTGTTTGCAAAATACTGCAATGAAACAAACCCTGTCCTTTCCTTTTGTGTTATCCCACTATGTGTTTGGGTACCCGTGTGTAATTATGTTCTTCTTGTCTTTATATGTTTATCTGATAAGACTTATGTTGTAGAATTTTTCTAATACTCAGCTACATTCACTATGATGAGGAATACTGTTATCCTCAAATATACTTTGCATTAATAATATGGTATTTTCTTTGTAAAGATGTTTAGACATTATGTATTCTGTTTTGTTTTAATGCTCAGGTGTAAAGTTGATGTTTCAAAAGTTATTCTGATCTTTTATGTATTTACTTATGTCATAATTCCTGTAACACTGATGTATATGTCTATTTCTATTCTTTTGTAAAGCCTGTACTACAACTGTTATCTGTATTGTTAAGATCTTTAATGATGTATTTTGTACCTTTGTAGTTGTACTCTCATGTTATAATATTGTAATTGACACCAGTTAATCAAATTAAGTAACTTGTAAGTTCCATTTCACTGCACACGTTTCTGTTGGTCATAGTATATGGACAATATGTGAGAAGTAGGGACTGTTAGTGTTTGCACGTGTGTTGATAATTCAGCAAGGGACTGGATAACAGCATTGCTCGTTCTAAGGACAATTCCAAAAAACTTTGTGAGTGCACAAGTGGTGGTTATGGACTTGCTATATTAACTGCAAGACTCTTCACTGGTGATTGTGCACCCGCACAGTCACAACAGATGGCTGCTGGTCATCTCTACCAGGACTACAGTGGGCCTGTCCACACTTTCTACAAGGACTGCAGTGGGTCTGCACCTCTGGTGGCCCACCAATACCATACTCTCTACCAGGACTACAGTGGGTCTGCTCTGTGATGACCTACCTACCAATATTCATCAACAACGACTGACTCTGCTGTGGGTTTGCTCTGTTGTGGCCCATTACCTGTTAGCATGTCAAGTGTCAGCACTGTCTTTCCGTTGGAAGGACAACAGTACTTCTTCAAGAGTGCATGAAAATCCATTACTTCCATGTGCATTGTCTTTTACTGCTCAGACTTTGAGAAAAGAAACGGCAGTTTTACTGTGATGAATGATCAGGACTGTCTTTATGGACTGTGAGAAAATTTTAGCTTTTGACCAACATTGTATCAATAAGTGTGTGCATTTCATATCTTTGTTATTGTAATTATGAAAAAATTTATCAAATCATTATTGGCCACTGCCCAAAACAATTTGTAAAAGTTTTTGTGGGGAGCATGGGGGCTATGTAAGTAGGCTGTTTATGTTTTCTTTATGTAAGTAGGCTGTTTATGTTTTCTTTATGTAAGTAGGCTGTTTATGTTTCCTTTATGTAAGTAGGCTGTTTATGTTTTCTTATTGGCAACGTTACGTAGCGCTCTATATGAAAATCACTGGCTGTGCTGTGTGCAGTCTGTGGCTAGTTTGCATTGTTGTCTGCCATTGTAGTGTTGGGCAGCGGCAGCTGGATGTGAACAGCGCGTAGCGTTGCGCAGTTGGAGGTGAGCCGCCAGCAGTGGTGGATGTGGGGAGAGAGATGGCGGAGTTTTGTAATTTGTCATGAACTGCTATACATATTATGACTATTAAGGTAAATACATTGTTTGTTCTCTATTAATATCTTTCATTTGCTAACTATCCCTATCAGTAGTTAGTGCCTTCCGTAGTTTGAATCTTTTATTTAGCTGGCAGTAGTGGCGCTCGCTGTATTGCAGTAGTACGAGTAATGAAGATTTTTGTGAGGTAAGTGATTTGCGAAAGGTATAGGCTAATGTTACTCAGGGCCATTCTTTTGCAGGGATCTTTGATAGTCAGATTGCGTTGCGCTAAAAATATTGTGTGTCAGTTTAAGCACAGTCGTGTATAAGATTTTTCTAAGGGGACGTTTCATGCTGTCCGTGGTCCCTCGTGAGCAATTCGCAGCACTCTTACTCGGAGTTGTTTTCATCTGGCAAGGCTTAAAAGTTTAATTCTTTACTAGTTCACGTCATTTGAGAATATAGTTTGCCTACCTTATTACTATTATCGTTTCGTGTTGAGTTGCGTACCTTATTAACCCTCTTACTCCTACGATTTCTAATACGAAAAACTAAAATTTAAAAAACTGAAAACCTCGAGATTCGAATCGGGTTCTCCGCTTCCCAGTCAGTTACCTTTGCATCTGCGCTATCGGCACTCTCGGTGAAAACCGTTTACCGTGTGGGTACATAAGGGACAGTTGTAAACGTTCCTTTCCTCGATTTTTGTAGAATTATGCGTTTGCTGACCCTATACCTGATGATGAAAAATGCTCTATTTACAATTATCTATCGATTTCGGCAATTTTTAGTAAATTTGAGCTGAATCGGTGGTCCGTGTCCGAGGCCTTCCCCTTGTGCGCCCTGCGCTGCCGGCTTTAGTGGACCAGCGTGAGCGCCAATAGGCCGGCGCCGCCAGTGGAGCCCGTGCGTAGCGCCGTGGCGGCGACAGCAGCGCTCACAGATTGTAGAGGCGCCGCCTGTGGGCTGTTGTCTACGTCCATGCTTTCCGGTGGGCAGTCAAAACTGTCGAACCGGAATGCCATGCAAGTCATTATTTCCTATGACTATCGTTGTGGAGCACAATGATTTTATTGAACATGGTTAATTTTTTAGAAGCTGTAGTAGGCGTATCTCAGAAGAGGGAAGATTAGCTTTTGGCCGGTGTGCCAATCAGAATATCAACAAGGGATACCACGAATGTAACAGGTGTCGGGTCAAGCGGCGGGCATTGCCAAACAACCTCAGAGTGTGGAAGGCAGGAAAGAAAAATTTGCGTGCTACTTACTGTGGAACATAACACTCTAGGATTTCCTTTTTCAAGCGCAAGTGCGTAGTCAAAGTTAGGCAGAAAGAACCAAACCTAGCGACCCAGCGTAATTATCCAGTTACCAAGCATGGCAAAGAGCAATGACGGGTCTCATAAATGTGGAAAAACACGCTCATACACTCACAGCCACCACGTCATAGGCGCTGGCTCAGCCCTTTGAATAACCCAACTCCCAGATTTCAGAGACACATTCAAGTCATTATGTCATTCTGGTGTGTCGCAAATACCAGAATGAATGATGTAATTCTGGTTCTGTTACCAGAACCAGAGAGAATGACAGTCTGGAGTTTCAGCGTAGCCATGAGAAGCTGATCAATGATGGTCTGCCTGCTACATGTTTGCTGTCTTGCTGACTGCGACACTGAGATTCAACCAATCTGATGTCTACCACCGACTTCTTGGTCTGCCGTCGCTACGTACTGGATAATAGCAGAAGAACTGCAAGCTGCCATCTCCACAGCGACCATGTGTGGAGCGTTTATGCAGCCTCCCAGCCGACTGTGATCGTCTGCTTTAGTCTTGGTCGATCCATGGTGGACGACTGGGACCTGGTCTTCACGGCAACCAACATTGTCCCCCACAGTCCGCAGTCTCCACCTAAGCACGTGACGAGCTGCCTCCGAAAGTGCTTAAGTAGGAGTAACACTGAGTCACAGATTGTTCGACAAGTAACAGCTCTTCGTCCATATACTGCCACCAGAATAGCATGCAGCCGTGGCACTGAGTTGTAGGCGTCTTCACGACTTGCTAACAAGGCATCAACACTTCTTCGTGGCATGCGCGTTTACGCCAGGCTACCGACCGCTGCTCTGAAGTCACCTGTGACGCTGTCCTATTTACACAATAATTACGTCTTATTGCAGGTATCACTGTGTTACTGAACTCTCCAGTCGTGAACTGCACCACTCACTCACACTCGATGCCTGGCCTCCTGTTTACGCTGCTGGGTCGCAATACAGGTGTCAGAATCGGCTGTCAGTGTCAAACTTGATTGTCACCTCAAGACATCATCAGCAGTGAAGCATTGATCATCGTCATTTAGTACCAACAGAATATGGTGTGGTAAGGTAACTTTTTTTCTGTTGAAGTTATTTTGAGTGTACTTGTGTATCTGCTTCGGAATATGTCAAGTTACCGAGGCATCGGTAGCGCCTTTAATGTGTCATTTGTTATACCACGAGATCCTGCGCATTTATCATAGTTTAAAGGAAATGTTAGGGAAATTTATTTAACACCAGTTCGATTTTAATCTGTCAGAGTATGATTTACCAAGTAATAAGGTTTAGCAACTCACATGTAGTACTTGTAGAATGTTTGGGCATTTGGCACAAGGACGTGAAGGGTAGCCGAGGGGTGTAAGACGTCTTGCCACGGTCCGGATGGCTCCCACAGTCGGAGGTTCGAGTGCTCCTTCGGGCATGGGTGTATGTGTTCTCCTTAACTTAAGTTAGTTTAAGTTACTTTAATTAGTGTGTAAGGCTAGGGACCGAAGACTTTAGCAGTTAGGTCCTATAAGACCTTACCACAAATTCCCAAAATTTGACACAGGATAGTTTTGTGTCCCGCTGAGCGAAAATACACCAAACATATTAGCGTGTAATAACTGTTTGTGTGTTGTTGGTGTTGCAGTTCGACTGTCTTTATTAGTTTTTCTAATGAACAGCAGCGGTAAATTATGAAAAATGATAGATAAACATTCTGCTACAGCAGGTGCCACAGTTGTAAAGTAAACTAAAAGTATTGTCGGGGGTAAACTCCCAGCAACAGGGGGTAAAAGGAGGGCTGCATAGGGAGGTAGAATTTCAACAAGCTGTTTTTTCGGCAGTCATGGTCTGAGGAAACCATAACAGTTGTATGTGTACATCCCCTGCTTCTTTCAATCCATCGACAGTTACCTTAATAAAGCCTTTTTCTGACAAGCCAACAGATGACATAACTGCATTCATTAACAGTATTGAGGCGGCTACTGCCACAATAAGTGTGTATTGGGGCAATGTTCGTACAAGTGCACTCTGCATTGTCGCCAGATGTATCCAAGATGTTGGTGATGACGTCATCTAAGATGGTGAGTTGTAGACTTGGCAACAGTGCATAAGATTATCCAAGATGGCTGTAAAGACGTCTTCAAGGTGGCGGCTTTTGGCGGCAAGTTTGAATTTTGGCAGGAAAGTGCATGCCCCCTCCCACAGAAAAATGGTGTGAAGTTCAAATTTCCAGCAGGATAACGCATCACACCACAGTTATCTCAACTAAGCTAAGAATGTCGCAGGAAGATAGGTCACTTGGGCTACTCACACTAACCTAAGTCACCCGACCGCCACTTCCTCCTATGAAATGGCGCCAAGTTTGAATTTGGGTCGTACAGAAAGGTTAATTCACGTATCCCTACTAAGCTAAGAAAATTGCGACAAGGAAAGGACACTTGGACTAACCTCAGCCACCCGACCACCAGCTCCTCCTAGGAACTGGCGCCAAGTTTGAATTTTGGCAGTAAACACATGAAGATGGATTGACAACGACAGCTCAGCAAAGACTGAATGTGCACCTACAATTCTGGTCATCTGAGTGTAGAAAAAAAATAGACGCCATCTTGGGTAACGGTACTTGCGTCATTAGATGACGTCACGACAGCGCCCTCTGGTGGTGGCAATATGTACTACGCCACATGGCGGACACACTATTTTCCGCCATCTTGGATAACGGTACTTGCGTCATCACCTGACGTCATGTCCACTATCTTGGACGACAGCTCCCTCTCGTGGTGCACTGTGTAGTAAGTCAGTTGGAGTGCAGACCTCATAGCAAACACACTGGATGGTGGTGCCGCCTCTTATTGTTTAAATAAAGACTGGTGCATGATTTCGACAGTTGACGATTAGCATGCATGTTTGCAGAGTCTTTTGGATGGATTATTATTTTGACAATTTACGAGTTGTTTGACTCTCTGAACGTAAATGTATTGCATTATTTGGGAGTGGTTTGCATGTCTGTAGGCTGAGCAATGTGTTATTTTTGACAGTTTACAATTAGCAAGCACATGTGTAGAGCATTATACATGAGTTACGTAGCAGTAGTTTGCAGGTCTGTATGCTGTGGGGCATGTCAGAGCGTGTGTTCTGTATCATTGTGATAAATATACTCCATCCCTAAATAAATTGCTCCAAAATAAATAAAGACCACTCCTTCCTCTCTCCAACAGCCTAGTACATGCAGAGTCCTTTTCGCACTGACACCTAGAAAGAGGTGGCGGTCATGTGACTTAGGTTAGTGGAGGTGAGCTTTGTTTTCATCAATTTTCTTTGGTTGGTAGCGAAACACCAAGTGACCTTTCATTACTGACAAAATTCAAACTTGGCGCCAGTTTCTAGGAGGAGGTGGTGGTCAGGTGGCTGATTTTAATCCTAGTGTCCTTTGTGTTTCGCCATTTTCTTAGCTTAGTAGAGATACGCAAATTGACCTTCCTTTACGAAGAAAATTCAAACTTGGCGCCAGTTCATAGGAAGAAGTGGCGGTCGGGTGACTTAGGTTAGTGTTGGTAGCCCAAGTGGCCTATCTTCCAACGATTTTCTTAGCGTAGTAGAGATAACCATGGTGTGATGCATTATCCTATGGTAAATTTGAACTTCCCACTGTTTTTCTGGGGAAGGGGGGGGGGGGGCACTTTCCCGCCAAAATTCAAACTTACTGTCAAAAGCCGCCACCTTCACTGACGTCATGGCCGTCATCTTGGATGACGTCATGCGCTGTTACCAAGTCTACCCGCCATCTGGGATAACGTCATCGCCGCCATATTGGATACATCTGGCAGCAAAGCAGAGTGCACTCGTATGAGCGTTGTACCAATACTTAAGTGGTTCATCAGACAAGATTAGTCTCCATGTAGGTAGTTTTCGATTGACAGGTGCAGCAAAGAAGTATGAGTTGTACTAAGTGGTCCTCAGTATGCCAGAAACATTCCAGTAGTTTGCCGACAGTTTGAAGAAACGTTACTACAAGCCAAACAGCATGAAGGTTTTTTTTTTTTCGGGAAAAAATGTGTGCCTTAACAAACAAGCATAAGGAATCACTGGAAATATGTATGTATAGGATACAGAGGAATATTGAGCAAATATAGCAACTGACACAAAACGCCGAAGTGGGCAGAGTGTTGCCACATCAAGCAGACAACAGGGCTTTCCTATGTGGAATACGCACTGAGATGTCACGCAGAGTAAAGATGGAAAATCCTGGGAATATTACTGCGGATCTTAGGCTCACGATGAAGTGAGAGGAGACTGACATTGCTACAAAAACATTTACAGACCGCTGAGTACTTTCTGCGGAGTAAAATAGTGTTATATGTCTCAACGAGAAGGTCACGTGCATAAGCAGCGTCAGGAACTCGAATAAAATAAGCGTGGCCGAAATGGACAGTGTACAGATGATTGTGGGAGTGTAGACATGGCAAACAATGCCATAATAAGCTGCTATTAAACGCAAGTGGGCGTGTTTCAACAATCAGAAGGCATTCACAGTATGACGTAATACTGCACAAAGAGATGCACAGACGGAATGCTGCTCTTCAGGCATTCTGAGAGGCAAGGAACATAAATATTCTGTGGACACAGTTGCGCATGTGTCAGTAGTCAGTCCGGAACTCTTGGGCAGGAGGAGACTTGGGCTCCCACATTTAAATTGCATGGAGTGGTTGATAATAAAGTAGAACTGTTGGTATGACATTCCTCAGTTTCCGCATAAGAACTAGAAATTTTCATGAGCTTATGGAAGTGTTACCATATGTGGGTGAAGTTTCTCGACAAACAACATGCAAAAATCGATCTTTCGCCTTTCACAGCTGAACGTTGTTTCGGTTGGGTGACACAGCTGAAAGTGAGGCAATGTCGCAAGGCACACACCTCATGAAGGTGTTACCGACTAAACTGTTGACACGAACGCTAAAAATTGAATCCCATGATAAAATACCACCAGGTATGAGGAACGTGGGGTGGGTTTCGATTAATACCCGTTTACCACGTGAAACTTTGTACTTGTTACAGCCACAAAGGGAAAAAGTAAAAACAGACAAAATGCTGTGCCTTCCACAAAGAAGCGTAGTGGATGTAAATCATATTAATCGTGAATTTAAGGTTCCTATAATCTTCGATTCATTTGGCATGGACACGGTTAGTCTGTCAAATGACTTAATGATTGCCACATAGGAGGCATTACATGAACAAGTTATTAATAGTTCATACATAACATGTATTCACTGTTGCGAATACGAAGAAACATTATCTGCATAAGGGAACGATGACAATGAAAATTTGTGCCAGACCAGGATTCGAACCTACATTTCCCGCTTTATGAGACCGGTTGCCTTACTCACTCAGGTTATCCATACACGAACAGTGGCCAGATGAAGACTCCCACATGTCGTCGTTCCTGGTTCACAACCTGTACTTGTACGCACATTGTGTATTTCTCTTAAAGGAGAGGACGTTTTAATGTTTTAATGTAAGGCGCTTCCCAGCATCGGCTGAAAAATACAATATTGTAGTGCCTATGCTGTTAGGAAGTTCGATACAATGCTCCTTCAGACATGCAAACATATCTGGGTTTTTAAAGAAGAATGGTTCTGCGTTCCTTCGGAACAATGCGTCATTCTTCGTTACTAACACAGCAACTGCAGTATTGTATTTATCCGCTACTTCGAGGCAGTGACTTCCAATTAAAACGTCCTCTCCTGTACGAGAATTACATAACGTGTGCAAGAGTACAGGTCGTGACATACACGCATGTCTAAAGATAAACTGCATTGTTCATCTTAACAACACAGGTACTGCGGTATCATATTAATGGGTCATGTGATGACCTGTGCCACAAGCAAACGGTCGGTGCAGCAGCATTACGTGAAAAAGTGGGTCAGCTGAGAGGCAGTGATCGACAGGCTATGGAAGTTTTACTAGTAAGGTCTATGGATTTATTTAACACCAGCAATACCGTTTTCCCAGCACAGTGTACCTACATCTAATAATGCACCAGTTTACAGAAAGCTGTACCGCATAGTGAAGGACTTCGTAGATCAGCAGTTAGCACAATATATAATATACAGTGAAATCTCATTGGGTGTAGACACTGTCATCATAAAAAAAGGCATCAGATGGTACTAAGAGGTATTGATACCGTGATAATTACTACCTGAATGAAAAGACCATACAGGATGCTTATAAAATCTCCAATCCTACAGAAACGTTATACAATCTTGGACAGTTCCACTGCATTACAACAACGCATCTGATAAGTGGGTTTCCCCAGCTACAGGTAGTCGCTGAAGACAGACCAAAGGCTGCTTTCACATTCCCATGTGGACATTACCAGTTTAAAAGGTTCTTGAATGGCCAGAGAAACTTGCCAGCCATGTCCAGAGGCTATTTTATTGGGTCTTATGTGGTTTGGAACCCTAAACTTGATGGTAGATTTGGACGATATCATTGTATTCTAGAAGGTTGTGCTAGAGTATGTGAAATGGTTTGAGGACATATTCAGCACGCCATGATCTGACGCTTAGTATTAGGAACTGCCTTTTTGAGCAAATGGAGGTAAACTACCGTGGCCATGTGATTAGTGGAGAAGATGTTTAACCCGACCTTCAACTAACAGAGGCAATACGGAATTTCGGAGCACCATAAAACAATAAAATCGGTGTTGTCATTACTGCGTTTATGCAGTTATCAATGCAAATTCATACAGAATTTTGTACACATTACAGAACCTTTGAGTCGATACCTGACGAAAGGTATGAAAATCAAGCGTTCAGCAGAATGTCAAACACCATTTCAACCACTGAAGGCTGTATTAGTACCTGACCCAGTACTAGTGTCTCCTGATTTTTAGAAGGAATTTATCCTCTCATGTGATGCTAGTAATGGGGCATCTGACTTACTTTAGTGGCACTAAATGAAGTGTACTACTCCAGTACAGAAAGTAAATGTCGACAGTGATTTATGGAATATAGCACTCTCATTATTATTTATGTAGATTGGTGTTTAGGTCGTTACAGACCACACTACATTAAAATGGCTCTTGGTGCTGTAAGACTTATCATGTAGGACAACAAAATGGACAATTGAACACAGCAAGCTTAGGTAGAAAGCACACAAATGTGGATATGTTGTGTATGGAAGTTGCAGATCTGCACATGCATTCCTAAGGTGTAACAGAGTGGTAGAGAGCATAAGCAGCCAACAGAGACTGTCAGGCATTCAGGACACAATAACGGTTTGTGATGCATGGGGCATGCTCTGCAGAACGAAGAAATGCCAAACACACATGTTGTGTAGCAACAAGCACATGATCATATGTTGTCAGGTCACAGAGGGCACTCAGCGACAGACAGATGAGAAGCCAGATGGTTCTGGTGCATAATAAGAAAACGTAATGTCAAACAATACATGAAGGAGTTAGTGCCTTTTGTACCAAGAGGTGAACTTACTCATGAAAATAATCTTTGCAGAGGCATTTCTACCCATTCAAATGACTGGACTTGTACTTTCAGGACCATGTAATGGGACACCCACTGGAAATACGTACATACTGATGATTATACGAGGTGCGGCTAGAAAAAAACCGGACTGTTGCTGGAAAAAACATTTATTTACAAATATTTACAGTTTCATGTTATCTCCTTCAATGCACTCTCCTCCTCGGTCTCTACACCGCTCCATACGAATTTTCCAGTGTTCATAGCAATGCTGCAGATCATTTTCGGTAAGTCCATACATTACTTCCGTCGCTTTTTCTTTTACTGCTTCAACAGTCTCAAATCTAGTTCCTTTCAAAGCTGACTTGACTTTAGAGAAAAGAAAAAAGTCACAGGGGGCCAAATCAGGTGAGGAGGGTGGATGATCTAAGATGGGAATGTTCTGTTTTGCCAAAAAGGTCTTCACTGACAACGCACTGTGAGCTGGGGCATTGTCTTGGTGAAGGATCCATGACTTTTTTCTCCACAAATCGTCCCGTTTTCTCCGTACTCGCTCACGTAGGGTAGCCAGGACGCTAATGTAGTAATGCTGATTCACTGTTTGTCCCTCTGGTACCCAATCAATGTGCACAATCCCTTTGATGTCAAAGAAACAATCATCATTTGCCTTGAATTTCGATTTTGACATTCGTGCTTTTTTTTGTCGTGGAGAACCAGGAGTTTTCCAATGCATCGATTGGCGTTTAGCTTCGGGATCGTAAGTAAAAAACCACGATTCATCGCAAGTAATAACATTATGTAAGAAGGTGGGATCACTTTCAATGTTTTCCAGGATGTCAGAACAAATCATTCTTCGGCGTTCCTTCTGTTCAATTGTGAGACACTTTGGAACCATTTTTGAACACACTTTGTTCATGTTGAAACTTTCATGAAGAATCTGCCTAACTCTTTCCTTGTCAACTCCTGTTAACTCAGACACTGCTCTGATTGTTAAACGGCGATCTTGTCGAACAAGTTTACCGATTTTTTCAATGTTTGCATCAGTTTTTGCTGACAATGGTCTGCCAGTGCGAGTGTAATCACTGGTGTCTTCGCGGCCATCTTTAAATCGTTTAAACCACTCAAACACTTGTGTTCGCGATAAACAATCATCGACGTACACTTGTTGTAACATTACAAACGTTTCACTTGCAGATTTTCCTAGTTTGAAACAAAATTTGATGTTAACACGCTGTTCTTTCTGTACACTCAACATTTTCCGACGCACAGACAAAACGTCAACTACTTAAAACAGACGCCACGGGCAGACTGAGTGCAGGAGGCAGATGAAACTCGAGCAGTAGGCGGAGCGAGAGTCACGTGACAGGCCACGCGACTTTCAGCCTTATTGCATTCGTTTTATTGTTTCACCAGTACTAGTCCGGTTTTTTTCTAGCCACACCTCGTAGATCATTTTTCGAGGTTTTTGGTAATTAGTTCATAGCTAAGGTGCCTGATATACTGTAGTTACGGATCAGGGTGCCTAATTACTTTGAGTCAGACTTGAAAACGCAGTTGTGTCATTTAGTTCATATCTAGCACTTATCTACAAGCCTGTTCCACCCAGAAAGTAATGACAGAACAGGACCAGTTTATTGACCAAAACTGAAATATCGAGTCATTATATTAATTGCCATCACATTGACAGGGATATATATTTATAACTCATAGTCCGCATGTATAACACTAAGTTACGTACCAGTATGGGTTTCTCAGCTTTCAAGGTGGTGTACGGTAGAAAAATATCCTCCCTCTTTCATTTCATGATTTCTCAATTAGGACCTAACAGTGGATCGGTTAAAATATTTACAAATAGAATATTGGAGGTATGGCAGAGTGTAAAGCAATCTAACACTAAAGCTTTGAAACAACAGGAATAGTCCAAACAATGTGTAGGAAAATTTCCACAAAATACTCGTATCAGTGGCTATTATTCACGAATACCAACAGGCCTAAGGAAAAGAAAAAAAGATTCGTGACTAAGTATCAGGTTTGCATCAAGTTATCTAGGTAACTTCTCCAGTAAATTTTAAAGAATGTTTTCCTACTAAAACGTCTGTTCTCCATGCAAGTACGGTGAAACCATTTAATGGTATGGTGTATGTAATTCCACAAGTCACGATGACTGGGCCGAGGCGCAAATAAACGACTAAAATGTCAAGAAACGTATACTAGCAAGATGTTCATATCCTACACAACGAGGCCATGTGACAAGTAGTAGTATTTAAGTTGCGTAGTGTTATGCCTAAGAAATGTTTACACAGGTGTTTTTCTATTCTTGTTTGAGTGTATTCTGAGTTTTTACTAGTTAGTATACATCTGCATCTACATCTAAATGGATGTTCTGCAAATCACATTTAAGTGCCTGGCAGAGGGTTCATGGAACCACATTCTAAATTCTCTATTATTCCAATCCCGTATAGCGCGCGGAAGGAACGAACACCTATATCTTTACGTACGAGCTCTGATTTCCTTTATTTTATGGTGGTGATCGTTTCTCTCTATGTAGGACGGTGTCAACAAAATATTTTCGCATTCGGAGCAGAAAGTTGGTGATTGTAATTTCTGAGGAGATTCCGTCACGTAGAAAAGCGCCTTTCCTTTAATGATGTACAGCCCAAATAGTGTATCGTTTCAGTGACACTCTCTCCCATATTTCGCTACAATACTAAACGTGCTACCTTTCTTCGAACGTTTTCGATGTACTTCGTCAGTCCTGTCTCGTAAGGATCCCGCACCGCGCAGCAATATTATAAAAGAGGACGGACAAGCGTAGTGTAAGCAGTCTCCTTAGTAGATCTGTTACATTTTCTAACTGTCCTGCCAATAAAACGCAGTCTTTGGTTAGCCTTCCCTACTACATTCTATATGTGTTAATTCCAATTTAAGTTGTTCGTAATGGTAATTCCTAGGTATTTAGTTGAATTTACGCCCTTTAGATTTGACTGATTTATCGTGTAACCGAAGTTTAACGAATTCCTTTTAGCACTCATGTGGATGACCTCACACTTTTCGGTATTTAGGGTCCACTGCCAATTTTCGCACCATTCAGATATCTTTTCTAAATCGTCTTGCAATTTATTTTGATCATCTGATGACTTTATTAGTCAATAAACGACAGCGTCATCTGCAAACAACGGCTGCTCAGGTTGTCTCCCAAATAGTTTATATATATAAGGAACAGTAAAGCGCCTATAACACTACCTTGGGGAACGCCAGAAATCACTTCTGTTTTACTCCATGACTTCCCGTCAGTTACTAGGAACTGTGGCCTCTCTGACTTGAAATCACAAATCCAGTCACAGAACTGAGCAATTTCAGTAGAAGCCGCTTGTGTGTTACAATTTCAAAAGTCCTTGTCAATAGCACTCAACACATCAAGTGAATTAAGAGGTAGTTGTGTTTCACAAAAACGATGTTTTCTAAACCCATGTTGACTGTTTGTCAATAGACCGTTTTCGTAAAGGTAATTCATATTGTTCTAACACAATAGATGTTCCAAAATACTGCTGCATATCGACGTTGACTATATGGGCCTGTAATTAAGTGGATTACTTCTACTTCCTTTCTTGTATATTGGTGTGATATGTGCAACTTTCCAGTCTTTGGGTACGGATCATTCGTCGAGCGAACGGTTGCATATGATGGGTGAGTATGGAGCTAATGCATCAGAGCTTACTCTGAAAGGAACCTAACTGGTATACAGTTTGCACAAGAAGACTTTCTATAGGTCGTTAAAGTGGCATATTGGTTACATGTTGCTTCTTAGTTGTTTTGCTATGTATAGTAGACTGGTTTCCGAAGGGGGGAGGGAATGATGAAAGAGCCTTTCCTCTGGTGATGAATCATCAGGAACATTGGGATGGGCTGTGGCAATCTTGATGTTGCTGTATGTCATCAACGGAGAAGATATGCATAAACTTTGCATTTAACTGTTAGTGTCAGAGTCTTATTTTCTCGACAAGCAAACGTGTACTGATGAGTCGTCAGTGGATATTGAGGTAGATTATTGGTGTGTGGAAGATAAGGAATGACTTCGCAGAATGCAGGATGCGCTCATGGAATTATATAAACAAGTGCCGGGTAAAAAGCTTCTCACCCAGATGCAGTGCCATTATCAGGAATCGAGGCTTATAATCTGCAAACTAATATCTCCACACCGACCAGGCATGGCGCGTTCGCACATCCTCCTGGATAACTCGTGAACATCTGCTGCAATCTGGATCGATTCATAGTGGATGACTGGGATCTTCTTTTTGGTCATCAGTCTACTGACTGGTTTGATGCGGCCCGCCACGAATTCCTTTCCTGTGCTAACCTCTTCATCTCAGAGCAGCACTTGCAACGACGTCCTCTGTTATTTGCTTGACGTATTCCAATCTCTGTCTTCCTCTACAGTTTTTGCCCTCTACAGCTCCCTCTAGTACCATGGAAGTCATTCCCTCATGTCTTAGCAGATGTTCTATCATCCTGTCCCTTCTCCTTATCAGAGTTTTCCACATATTCCTTTCCTCTCCGATTCTGCGTAGAACCTCCTCATTCCTTACCGTATCAGTCCACCTAATTTTCAACATTCGTCTATAGCACCACATCTCAAATGCTTCGATTCTCTTCTGTTCCGGTTTTCCCACAGTCCATGTTTCACTGCCATACAATGCTGTACTCCAGACGTACATCCTCAGAAATTTCTTCCTCAAATTAAGGCCGGTATTTGATATTAGTAGACTTCTCTTGGCCAGAAATGCCTTTTTTGCCATAGCGAGTCTGCTTTTGATGTCCTCCTTGCTCCGTCCGTCATTGGTTATTTTACTGCCTAGGTAGCAGAATTCCTTAACTTCATTGACTTTGTGACCATCAGTCCTGATGTTAAGTTTCTCGCTGTTCTCATTTCTACTACTTCTCATTACCTTCGTCTTTCTCCGATTCACTCTCAAACCATACTGTGTACTCATTAGACTGTTCATTCCGTTCAGCAGATCATTTAGTTCTTCTTCACTTTCACTCAGGATAGCAATGTCATCAGCGAATCGTATCATTGATATCCTTTCACCTTGTGTTTTAATTCCACTCCTGAACCTTTCTTTTATTTCCATCATTGCTTCCTCGATGTACAGATTGAAGAGTAGGGGCGAAAGGCTACAGCCTTGTCTTCCACCCTTCTTAATACGAGCACTTCGTTCTTGATCGTCCACTCTTATTATTCCCTCTTGGTTGTTGTACATATTGTATATGACCCGTCTCTCCCTATAGCTTACCCCTATTTTTTTCAGAATCTCGAACAGCTTGCACCATTTTATATTGTCAAACGCTTTTTCCAGGTCGACAAATCCTATGAAAGTGTCTTGATTTTTCTTTAGCCTTGCTTCCCTTACTAGCCGTAATGTCAGAATTGCCTCTCTCGTCCTTTTACTTTTCCTCAAGCCAAACTGATCGTCACCTAGCGCATACTCAATTTTCTTTTCCATTCTTCTGTATATTATTCTTGTAAGCAGCTTCGATGCATGAGCTGTTAAGCTGATTGTGGGATAATTCTCGCACTTGTCAGTTCTTGCTGGGATCTAGTCTTCACGAAAACAAACATCCTCCACCACAGTTGGCTCCACATGAGTCTGCAGCGGGCTAACTACGAGAGTGCTGAGGTGGGAGTCACCTTCTTTTCGCACAATGTTCTCTTGCCTACGCTTCCGCCAGCATGAATGCTGCCATGGCACTGAATTGCAGGGCAATGTTACGACACGCTGACAGGACATCAGTACTTCGTGGCATGGGCGTAAACCCGGGAGCCGACCGCTGCTATGAGGACGCCAATAGCCCTGTAAACTTTATACGATGCATTAGTCACATTTCAGTTATCTCTGTGTCATTGACGCCTCCACTGGCAGGAGTGGCCGAGCTGTTCTAGGCGCTACAGTCTGGAATCGCACGACCGCTACGGTCGCAGGTTCGAATCCTGCCTCGGGCATGGATGTGTGTGATGTCCTTAGGTTAGTCAGGTTTAAGTAGTTCTAAGTTCTAGGGAACTGATGACCTCAGAAGTTAAGTCCCATAGTGCTCAGAGCCATTTGAACCATTGACGCCTCAAGGCCTGAACTGGACCATTCGCAGACACTTTGTGGTCTGCCTCCTGTTCACACCACAATCCCATATCACATGATTGCAAAAGTATTGTCACGATCACTCTATGTCAGTCAATGTGGAATGGCTGGTGTTTCCGAAAGTAAAAAAAAAATGGTTCAAATGGCTCTGAGCACTACGGGACTTAACTTCTGAGGTCATCAGTCCCCTAGAACTTAGAACTACTTAAACCTAACTAACCTAAGGACATCACAGACATCCATGCCCGTGGCAGGATTCGAACCTGCGACCGTAGTGGTCGCGCGGTTCCAGACTGTAGCGCCTAGAACCGCTCAGCCACTACCGGCCGGCTTACGAAAGTAAGTTTAAAACACGCACTCATTTTCTTAACTGTGCACAGAATATATATTCTTACAGTATTCCGAGACACATACGTACGCGCACCACCAGTAAGTGATTTTTCACCACTCAGTTGAACTGGTTAACTTCACGTCCCGCTTCGCGCTCTGAAGAGGAAGCCAGGCTTCCAATCCATATTGGGAATTTCAGCCCTCTCTCTTTTCACGATAACTTCCACCGATTGCGGGCCAAAGAAACGAGCATGATGCTATCGATACATAAAACGATATCGAGCTTACATTTACTCTGCAAAAAGTTTTTAAATTCTAAAGGAATTTAGAAACAGCAAACGTTTCAGAGTGGAATGACGAAAGTAATCCGATACCGTTTTTACGTTGGTACTACTTCCAAATGTTTCTCTATCCAATACAATGCAGAATGAGTTGGCAGGAATACAGTCGTATGCGCTAGTGTACCTGGAAGGTGGAAGTTCACCCGGCTATCTCACAAGTTGAGCTCTTTACAAAAATTCAGCTAACTCGAGCTCTACCATGCCTTGAGGTTTTCCATTCTTATAGCAGTTCATGGTCACAGCTCCGGGTGCTAACTGAGAACATCCAATGTTCTTCCACCATCTAACAATGATGCTGTGGTGATAATATTTCTTTCTGATATTCTGCAGCCTCTGTTTTCTCCAGAAACAATTGCACTCCATACGCCTGTGCATCATTGTGTACTACTCTGGCTGGAAAAATGGTGATGTTTTTCTCCAAACTCTCTTGTAGGAACCTTAGTGACAGAAAAGCGTGAGATTCTCCATGCTCATAAATTATTAACTTGTGTAGCTTGAACCAATTTACAGATCGTTTCCCATCTTATCTGATAAGCGCGTTGAGTCTGTCTGTAAATTCTCGTGATAGTCTGGATACCACCAGTATCGTGTCCTACAGCGTCAGCCGATTTTGTATCCCCCCCCCCCCCCCACTGGTCACTGCTCACTGTTGGCATTGTTCTCTTGTGTACTGAGCTTATTCTATGGTTAACGCACGTATAATTTTGGTGTTATACAGAATTCCCTGCTCTAAACACGACAGCCGCGTGGTGCGCCACCCTTCTTTGGTTTTGGGAGTGTTTGCCATCGAGTTTTTCAGCTCGTGGATATCTTCGTTATCCGCCGTTCCCAACATACTAGGCGCTACAGTCTGGAACCGAGGTACCGCTACGGTCGCAGGTTCCAGTCCTGCCTCGGGCATGGATGTGTCTGATGTCCTTAGGTTAGTTAGGTTTAATTAGTTCAGGCGACTGATGACCTCAGAAGTTAAGTCGCATAGTGCTCAGAGCCATTTGAATCCAACATACTTTTTATGCTTCTTCCTTTCGCTTCCTGGCACCCTCTTTCCCTGTGACGTAGCATCCGTGGTATAAAGTAAGTGATCAGTGACTGTTGAGATCTCAGTTTGGCATACGATAGCCACAATTTCTGGTAATCACCCTTCATCTAGTTAAGAATTTTGTTACCCTGCAGTCCCTTATGTAATTTTATGAATGCGTCCAGAAGTCTGCTAACTTCGTTCCTTGTCTTCTACACGCCAACGGTCAACCTCAGTGTCCACTGACGACTGGTCAGTAACACATTTTGTTGTCTGGGAAGTAACACATCTAGCGCTAACGATTGAATGTGGAGTGATCCTCGGGATGGAAGCAGCAACGATGCCCTCATTAACAGTGAATTCCCGTTACACGAAACGATGTCCTCTGTCGTGTCAGAATCGTTGAAGAAGTACAGTAAAATATGCAAACCTAAATCATTTTTGTTCGGGGGACGGCGTGTTCAATCGTTCTCACCATGCGTGGTAAGATACTCGACTAACATTCGAGACTAGGACCTGAAATAGCTGTCTGGAAGTACTCCTTTAAGTTTTACGTGATTTCCTCAAATCATTTCAGGTTTATAACGTGAATTTTTCTTTGAACTGAGATCAGCTGACTTCCGTCCCATTCCCTTCCCAACCAGAGACTGGGCTGCATCTCTAACGAGCACGTCGTCTGAAGGATGAGAAACAGTACCCTCCCTTCCTTTTCCTTTGGTCATGCACTTTATAGTCCTAGGGATGACTAAACCACGAAAAGAAGTCAAAGCACAGAACTCGGTGACACACACAGCAGATTTAAGAGGGAAGAGCGTTTGCTAGCTAGCGTCAGTACAGATGGGCAACAGCTGCATACCGGTAGATATCATAGAACTTGGGCCGATTTCCGTCGTTACTGGCAGCATCTTTGCGACGAGTCAATTTTATCTGTGGAGTGCTGGGCTCGAAGCATATTCCCAGACCCCAGTCTCAGGAACTTTCTACCTCGTATCAGTCCACTTTATGGGCGCTCTGTAATTTGGAAATGTCTTCAAGAGGATTTGTGAAAGTACAATGAAAATTTTGTAAAAAACCCAACTGAAGGTCACAAGAGTATGAAGACCAAAAAACTAAAACATGTAATGAACAGACTCAGCATTTAAACACGTAGGACAACTGATTGCGAATTAACAAAATAGAGAGTGAAAATCATACAAAAATGCAATTAGTTTTATAAATTTAATGATAGTCCAGTCACGGAATCAGAAAAAAATGATTGTTAATAATGAAAATCATCAAATTCCGGAGGAAATTCCTGGAAGATGGTGTCTCAGTTGACATAATCTGAACCACAGCTAAAATTCAACAACATAAAATTACTCAGTTATTTACAGAATGTCAGCAGAGGAAGAAAATTCCCTTCAGTAGTATCAATATTGTGATTAATCTACAATACAGGAAACGTGGTAAACAGCACAACATTCAATGAGATCACCACCAACAGCATAGAAGAGCCAATAGATATGAATATAAAGAGGGAACAAAGTGCCTTTAGGAAAAAATATCGGATGGAAATTATAGAATCAGCAAATAATTAAGAATCACTATTTTGTAGTAGTGTATTTTTTGAGAAAATTTCAGTAAAATATGTGCTAACTTCCTTCTTCAAGCAAGATGTAAGTTTAACATCTATTAATATGCTGTGTAATATGTACATAAGAACGTTATAGATTCCAGTAGACTTCATCGGTGCAGTAAGAAGTTCGGAGTTTAGGAATGTGTACGAGAAGGTGGACCCATGTAACCCAAATTAATTTTGACCATCGTAGAGGAAGGTTTGACGTTGTTAAGCAATGAAAGTGAATCGGTGGTTGGAAGAAGGGAATAAACACTGAAAATAATTGATTTAGATTTTGCTGAATTTGAGTCATGAAAGGGTACACGCAACTATAGAATACAAGAAAGGATCGAAAACCAACCCATCAAGCCTTGAAAACCAGGTCTGAATATTCCATGAGTTGGAAGAAGGAAATAAAGACTGGATTTATTTCTGTCTTACAACTACTGCCACGGGTGGCCAAGTGATGGCAGCAGGGCACGGAACAAGTTCGTTCTAGCTCCGTCTGCTGGATATCTTCTTAACTAGTTAGTTTGCAAACAGTTGGTTAATGTGTTACATGTTCGTGTAGAGCTTTTACTAATCGCTAATTTCTTCCTACTACAACATACTCATATAATGTCATTGATTTCCGGGAGTGCATCTGGAGTGGCTTCATCGTTCAGAGACAAGCGGAAAAAAGAAGTTCGCGGTGTTCAATGCTATAAACGTGAAATACAGAAGAGGCAGCGTCTTATCGTCAACAATATGTGAGTACCTCCACAGGTAACACTATTCCTGCAAAATCAAACACCAAAAGTTTGTGTTCTTGCAAGTTGAAACCTACCTCCTGAAGAGAAGAAATATTTTATAGATAATTTATATGATGGACGAAACAAAAATGAACAAATATGAACAAGATACTTTCCTAATTGGTCTGATAATACGACGTGATTCAAAACGCCGCCGTTCAAAGAACGCAAACCCTAAGAAACAAGACAACGTTTTCAATTTCTTTGTTCTGAATAATGCCAACAAAAGAATTAAAGTTTGTAGAAGAGCATTTTCCGTTTTATATGCCATAAAAAATAAACCGCTTTTCGGTTTGACCACTTTAATTGCTTCTGGAAAATCTGCAATTGATATGCGCGGTAAACATATGAACCTGGGTAATGTGTTACCTCCACAAATACCAGGTGCTATTGATGATCGTATAAATGAGTTCCCAATACACCATTCTCATTACTGCAGTAAGGAAATTAAATATCTAAGTTCTGAGCTGGACATAACTTTTCACCGCCTGTTTTGTGACAAAAATCCGCGTTAGCGTCGAATATGATTTTTATCGGCTCCAAATTGACGTCTGTAGCACATGTGAGGAATTGGAAATGAAGATCAAATCATCAGTTCTCAACGACACCGCAAAACCTGTCGCGGTCGCTGAAAAGATGGTCCATTTACGTCGAGCCAAGAAATTTTCCTCCAAACAACAAGAAGTGTAGCAATCATGCAATGAAACAGAAGAAGTAGGGTGCCTCGTCTTTGATTGCATGAAAAATCTTCCAATGCCGAAAATTCTAGTGCAAGAGATGATCTATCTAAGAAATCTTTGGTTGTACGTTTTCTGTATCCATTATGTGGAAAGAGGATCAGCAAATGTCTACACATATTCAGAAGTTGTGGGTAAAAGAGGCCCTGATGAGGTATATAGCCTACTTTCGTTAAAGATTCAGGACATAATCCCAACTGTTAAAGAACTTCACATTTTTAGCAACGCTTGCGGTGGACAAAACCGAAATTGTACTGTTATCTGGTTTCTACTTTCCTTGGTATAATTTGGCCGTTTTGCCACAATTCACCAATATTTTCCTATTCGTGGACATTCGTTCCTGCAGTGATAGGATCTTTGCTACCGCCAAGCGTAATATTAGGAAAATGGACAATATCCGGACGAGTACTGTGAGTTGATGCAAACAGCGAGAGAATCTGGATATTCTGTGAGAAAGGTGACTTCAGAACATATCGTGAACTATAAGGATTGGTGGCCAAAGTTCTTCCAGAAATCAACGAAAAGTACTGACAAACATTCAGACTTTTTTATTTCTACATACCGACACTTTCAATATTCAACTGATTTGAAGGGCTCTGTAATAGCCTCCGAATTCACTGATGGCATCGTTCAGACAAGATTTGTACCTCAAAAACCAAAGTTATTGGAAAAACTAACGCTTCCTACAGAGACTGCATACATAGTAAAAATACCCATAACTGAGAAAAAAAATTGCAAGACGTAAAGAAGATAATCACCTACATACCCACAGAAAAGAAAGACTTCTACGAGGACTTAATGACCTGACCTACCACCTCAGATCCCCTGATCATGATGATGAGTGACTATTATGTCCAAGTTTTTTTTCTCTAAGACTTTCTGCTCATTCTTAGGGTCAAATAATTGATGCCCATTTAAATTTTCAACTATATAAATTTTTCCAGTAGCCAATAGTGTTACGTTTTTACAATTCTGAATAAAATTTGAAAGGCATTATTGACTTATTTCTTTACTTTCAGTCACATTTTCAATCAGTTGGAAGAAGGAAACTAATCCATCAATTTTTTTTTTTAATTTTAAGAGTCAAAGTACAATACCAGGATATTTTCCGAATACTGCAAACAGATGGAAATGTTGTTCTGTTTGTGCAACAAAAATTATTTTTGGTTCAATGGAAAATGCATAAGTTATACAGTTTTTTTAATTTACCAACAAACAGGTTTTTTGTAGTTATTTCCTTCTTCCAACTGCCGATTCATTTAAGAAAGGCATATGAATTAAAAACGTTTACTTATATCATCATCTCTCTGCTGATAAAATTGTATAGTTTGGCACAATCGCAAATAGAGTGCAACAACAAATGAAAAACTCAGCAGAGGAAATTGGAGAATTGAGAGCAGGCCTCACTTCAGTTACAATTTTTACACCTTTCAGTGAGTTTTGAACCTTAGCAGCGAAAATTTTTGCATCGCTAAGTGAGGAATGCACAGAAACGTACTGAAATCTTTATATATTTGTCAATACGCTGCTGTGCATTCCTCACATAGGGATGCGAATATATATATATATATATATATATATATATATATATATATATATATATATATATATATATATATATATATATATATATAATGACTGTAAACTAAATGAAATCGACTAACAATCCGATCTCATCTTGATATTCTGTTCCTTGCCTTTAATATAATACAATTTCAATTTCAGAATGGAAGGCCCGCAAAATGAATACACTACCCCAGGTGGTAGCTCGAGAGAACAATGCACCAGTGCGTCACTTAGTGCATTGGGACCAGTGGATCTGGAAAGTCCCAACAACTGCAATCAGAAGGTCGAATGGGGGCAACCTTGGAATTATTCTAAAATATAATTCAAAAAGGAATTCCTTCTAGGCACTTTAAATACAAATTTTCTAATCGAGGTTGGTAAACAAAAAGAACTAGACCTGCTTTTAGAGAAAAACAAAGTTCAAATTTAAGCAGTTTAAGAAGCAAGCTTCCTAGATTAAAATGTAGTAGATACATGTAATTACAGAATCTTCAAAGACAAACCAGTAATCAAAATTATGAAGCAGAGGCCATTATTGGGTACAGCCTTCTAAGTTCAAAAAAGTATAATATGAAATGTTGCAGAATTTAAAGACAGCTCAGAGAGAGTATCTTTCCTATCAGTTAAATGCAAAACCAGGATATACATAGCTGTTAACTGCGTGCACCAATGAATGAAGACAGCAGGAGAAGTCAAAAAAAAAAAAACAGAGGAATTCTGGGATTTTTTAGTAACGGAGATATCTAAAATTCCAAAGACGAATACTACGTAACTGTTAGGCGACTTCAATGCAGAGATTGGCCGGGAAAAGCAATTTAGAAATTTAGTAAGACAATTCTTAGCTCGTAGGAGAACCAATGCCACTCAGTTTGTGTCAAAGCTCTCATCTGAAACAATGTCAACTTTCTTTAGGAAACTCTCAAGAAAAGTTAAAACGTAGATGTCTCCCAACCCAATTTTAGGAAAATTTCAGTTAGATAATGTGGCTCTTTCGCAAAAAAGTATAATGGAAATTCTGTATGTGAAAGTAATCAGGAATGGTGAATTTGATTCTGATCAATACCTCTCTAAAATTAAAGTAAAACTGCTATCTAACAAAAAAAAAAAAGAACGTCTCAAAGGCTAATAAAATATAATACAGATAGGCTCACTATTACAAAATAATCAGTTAAAACTATCAAGACGAAATTAAAGCAGCTATACATAGCAACTGGTAGGAAGTGACCAAAGCAATTAATAACGCTGCTCAGAAACATCTGGGTCATTAGGAAATAAAAGGGAAATATGGTTGAGTGAAGTATATGTAGATACCATAGCAGAGAAGACTAAGAAATAGGAAACATGGAAATGCTCTAAGAAAATTAAAGACTGTGATTAATTTAAACAACAAAGAAAGGAAACAGCCAGGTTAATAAGGAATACCAAATAAGTCTTTGAAAAGGAGAAACATTTGGAAATAGACAAAAATTTTGTGAAAAATATCAAACTTTTAAGAACAAATTAAATAGGTACCAAATTCCAAATGTATGTTTCAAAAATGAAAACTGCAAAACCAGGTTAAGCAATACTGATAATCGTGAAATACTAGCAAGATATTATCATCAGCTTCTGAACTCTCCTGAACCACGTCATAAACTGGAATTCTCTGTTTTTAATGAAAATTTGGAAGAAGATCTGCCATCAGCTGTAGAAGAAATAGATGAGGTAAGAACAACAAACCTGCTGGAGAGAAGATTCTAGTACAGCTGAACTTTTGAAGTGGTCCCTACCAAATATAGCAAATAAGCTAATTTTACTCTTTGAATAAATCTGGAAAACAGAAGAAATCCAAGAGAAATGGAAAGTTATCTTGATATATCCACTCCAAAAACGAGGTAATAAACAGGATGTAAACAACTACATAGGAATCTCTTTCCTGCCAGTAGCGTGTGAAGTATTTTCGAAGATTTTATTAAGCAGAATGGAAACAACACTAGACAGTCATTTAGGTGAATATCAAGGTAGTTTTAGGAAAGGAAGATCATGTTCACAACAAATATTTAATCTCAAGACAGTTATTCGCCACAGATTACTTAATTCAAAGGGAATTGTAGCTATGTTTGTGTGTTTGTGGATTTCAGAAAAGTTTTTAATTCTTTCAACAGAGAAACAGATAAAAATAAAACATGAATTTGGCGTTAAGTCTAAACTGGCTAACCTAATCCGTGAAACACTTACGGATACAGTCTGTAAAGTGAAATGTATGGGAGACATTTCACAGCCATTCAAAATAAAAACAGGTGTACGTCAAGGTGACATCCTATCCCCAATTCTTTTTAATGGCGTGTGAGAGATAATAGTAATAATTTGGAACGAATAACTTATTGAACTCAACATCTCGCATTTAAGGTACGCAAGAAGAAGTAAAATGATCGAAAGTTAGTTAACTTGCATCTGCAGATGATTTTTCTATACCTTCCGAAAATGTGGCATCAGCTATATCACAAATAAATCTCCTGCAAGAAATAGCAAGCGGAACTAGAATAGAGAGGGTAAAAAAAATTCAAGTATCTTGGGGAGAGAATCCAAGAAAATGCTGTGGAAAAATGTGCAATAGAGGAAAGGTTATATAAAATGGGGAGACCATATTGTTTCACCAAAGACCTCTTCAGTAAAAAGTCGCTACCAAAATGCAAAAATAAGCCATTACAACACAGTAGTGAAGCCAGTATGCCTATTTGCAAGTGACTGCCTGGCATTTAACTATAAATTAGATGTACTAGAAAGGTGAATTATAAGGAAAATATTAGGACTACGAAACACAGCAGAAGGCGGGAAATTACGAAGCAACGCTAAAAACACCAAAATACAGAAAATAATTCAAAAGTAATAAGAAAATGAAGACTCATGTTTCTGGAATTTTTTTTCGAATGTCAGACAGTACATTAACTAATAAGACCATCAAATATTTGTGGGGTAAGAAGTCCACAAGTACCTGGGTCAACGAAGTAAAAAACGATATAGAAAGAAACAACATAAAAACAGAAGATATAAACAACAGAGAAGCCTTTCGGAAAAAGTACTGAAAATGGAAGGGTCCCAAGGCAGGGTAGCTAAAACGCTTGTTTAAAAACTTGGTGTACAAGTTTAAATACCTCTAGGTGTTATATGTATGGGGTTCCTATTATTTCGGAGATGTCTCGGTTATGTAATGAAGGCAAGGTGGCTAATGATAACTTCAGTGCAGATGCACACATCTCTTTACGCGGATCAGCAAACTTCCGCGAGTAATGAGGATGATATGCAAGGGACAATACAATAATAGTGCGTGGCAAACTTGAGGAGTTCGATCTGACGGGAGGAGTGCTGGGGTAGCACGTGTTGCAGTGACTACTGTGTCCGGATAGCTCGGTGGTCAGAGCACCTCCCTAGTAAGAGTAGACCTGGACTTCCACAAATTTTCAACTTTCACCATTGATATGAATCATTGCCCGCTCGCAGTCAATGCCTGTAATACCTTTGTGTTTAACCTCTAGGTTTATTGGTCAACATATTGCGCTGCATAGTCGGTGCCTGGTTAAATGGGAGATGACAAAGGCTGGGCTTTGAAGTCTCAGTGTCAAAATCTGCTGCCACATTTCAAGCTATGTAAAAATTTACCCGTGAAAAGAACGGCCTTTACATTACTTTCAGTGTTCTTAGACAGAAAGCACACTGTAAACTGTTTTTATAAAGCATACATGCAGTAATTTTTTGAGAGAAGGAGAAACGATTGAAGACGCTCCTTGAATTGGCCGTTCTCTCAAGGGGATCACCACACACTGCTGCATTACCTTGGCATCAGTTGTGTCAGAGTTTACACAGGGGGTGTGTCACTAACTATTGCCATCTAGAGTACCTCAGAAAGTAAGATAGTAGCTGAAACGTTTGTGGGACAAAAGCTGCATCGGACAACGGGGGCCATAATATGACGCTGGTTTTTTGTTGATAGGTGGGGTCGCTTCAGAGATATGAAGGTCAAACTTTTTTTTAATGGGATTCTGCAGTTTGGTACTTATTTTCTGACAGCGGCTATCGATACGAATCCATTGATTTGTAATAGTAAGGTGTATGGGGGTCAACAAAGGTCAAAAAAGGGACATGATCGTCCATTGACAGAAGACGTTCGAAGTGATGATCATTGGTATTAGTGCAGCGCTGCAATCTTCTTATCGTGGATTGAGTGGTATTCTTTATCACATCCGCATTTATCGAATCACATGCTCTGACAATTCTCTCTCGTAAAACTGGCAAATAGTAAATATTCGCCGAATACGACGTATCCATCTAACGAGCCATTGACATGCAAACACCATTGTACTGTTTCGCAGTACAACACTACTAGGATCGGTAAGACTAGTATCGTCGAATCAAGAGAATGTGAATAATGTATTCCTTCAAAGAACTAGTCGATATGCTTCTCATTTAGGGAGAATTTCAACGAAATTCAGGGAGGGCTAGAGACTTACGCTCTGAAAGATGTCCTCAACGTACTCACCCCACACGTCGTAAATTTAAATATGTGTATGATAAATAGAGAACAATTGGGTTTTTAACGCACCGGAAACATATCCGGGAAAGGATATTTTCTAACGAGGAAACGGAAATTGCTACTCTTGCTACTGTGATTCGAGATCCTCGCAAGGTAACCTGACATGAGCCAGAGTAGTGTTGTTCGTATTCTGCATCGTCATAAATATCATACTTACCATTCCAGTCTTGCCGGCCTGTGTGGCCGTGCGGTTCTAGGTGCTTCAGTCTGGAGCCGCGTGAATGCTACGGTTGCAGGCTCGAATCCTGCCTCTGGCATGGATGTGTGTGATGTCCTTAGGTTAGTTAAGTATAATTAGTTCTAAGTTCTAGAGGACAGATGACCACAGATGTTAAGTCTCATAGTGCTCAGAGCCATTTGAACCATTTGAACCATTCCAGTCTCCACCAAGAATTAACTGGTACGGATTGAGTGCGTCACATTGAATTCTGCCAATGGGCTGAACTTCATATTCAGAGGGATGACACATATATTAATTTGATTTTATTTACTGACAAGGCTACATTCACGAACCATGGAAATGTTAATTTGCATAAAATGCATTATTGGGCAACTGAAAATTCATGTTGTCTGCGGCAAATTGCACACCAAAAACCGTGGTCGGTGAATGTATGGTATGCGATTCTGGAGGACAGAATTATAGGCCCCTTCTTCATCGAAGGAAATCTTAATGATAGGAAGTACATCACATTCCTACAAGAAACATTAGGTCTGTTATTGTAAGAAATATCTTTAGGAACAAGGAACAGAATGTGGTATCAACACGATGGGTGTCCGGCACAATTTTCAGTGATGGCTAGAAATGAGTTACTGAGACAATTCCGCCGGCCGGAGTGGTCGAGCGGTTCTAGGCGCTACAGTCTGGATCCACTCTGCCGCTACGGTCGCAGGTTCGAATCCTGCCTCGGGCATGGATGTGTATGATGTCCTTAGGTTAGTTAGGTTTAAGTAGTTATAAGTTCTAGGGGACTGATGAGCTCAGCAGTTAAGTCCCATAGTGCTCAGAGCCATTTGAACCACTTGAGACAATTCCCAAATCTCTGGATTGGACGCGGAGGACATGTGTCGTGGCCGGCTCGTTCGCCAGATTTGAATCCTCTGGATTCTTTCTTGTGGGGATTCGTAAAAGACATTGTTTATAAAGGGGTTGCAACTACACCTGAAGATATGCGAGAGAGATTTGTCAGAGCATGTGCTTCGATAAGTGTTGATGTGATAACGAATACCACTCAATCCATGGTAGGAAGACTGCAGGACTGCATTGCTACCAATGGTCATCACTTCGAACACCTTCTGTAAATGGACGTTCATGCCACCTTTGTGACCTTCGTTGACCTTCAAAGACCTTCCTGTTACACATCATTGCATTTGTCTCGACAGCCACTATCATAAAATAAGTACCAAACTATACCACCCCATTTAAAAACAAAAAAACGAAGTTGACCTTGACATCTTTGAAGTGACCCCACCTAGAAAAAAACAAACAAATAAATAAATCATATTATGTCCCATGTAACTTTTGTCCCACAAACTTTTCAGCTTCTGTCATACTTTCGGAGTTGATCTTGGTGGCAATAGTTAGTGACTCGCCCTGTATAGTACACATTTCCCGTGGAGCTCAAACTGAAGTAATGTTTTGAGCAGTCGAAAGAGCGAATGCAGACGCTCCTTGACTTGAATTGGTCGTTCTTTGAAGGGGATCACCACTCACTGCTGTAATATCATGGTTTCGCTTGTGTCAGACGATATACAAAAAAATGTCAAATGTGTGGTAATTCCTAAGGGACCAAACTGCTGAGGTCATCGGTCCCCAGACTTACACAGTAAGGTAAACTAGCTTACGCTAAGAACAATACACGCACCCATGCCCGAGGGAAGACACGAACGTCCGGCGGGAGGGGTCGCGCAATCCGTGTCATGGCGTCTCAAATCACGCGGCCATTCAGCGCGGCGACGTCATAAAGTACACAATTATGGCGGAGCACGAGTAAACTGCTCATCGGCTGGCAAGGAGAAGATAGTCTTTGTGGAAAGTTTCCACAGGGCAGATGCACAGTTCAAGGACTAAATGCAGCTGAATAACACACCTTCAGAGGTAAATAATTAACAACCAGAGCAGTGTCGGTTCATTTGTGTTTTGATACTCGTATTGTATATGCAAATTCATCAAGTCTTGAGCGCACATCACTCAATGATAATACTCTTCCTGTGGCTGCAACTGATAGGATTCAGCTGGGGTTCGTCGTGTTCTTATCCCATACACAGGGTGTTGCAGAAATGATGCGACAAGCTTCAAGGGCTTGTAGAGCTTGTCTTAAGAAACAAATCGAGGGTAGATATCCGCCTCAGAAAATTTCATTTGGCAAGGGACGCCTTGACAGTTCAGGTTCTTAAACATTTCCGTGATCGTCTACCGAGGGACGAAATTATAGGCGCTGGTACCTGCCACTAGACCATCTTTTCTGCTGGAGACGTGACTTTTTACTCTGACGGACTGTAGGAGGAACATGTCGAAAAGTTATTTGTTATTCACTGACAAGATTGCCAGTGGAGAAGAAGGAGCTGGCTGCTGTGTAAAAAGGCCTTCTCTTCTATGAATGGGACACTCTGTTGCCCTGGAGGATGTGGTTTTCGGACACGGGCTTCCTTCTGCAGTCTTTTTCTCCTGAAACCCTCTAAATTCTCCAATATTTTTCGGCATACAGGAGAAAAGTAAACTGCAGATGGAAACCTGAGGTTAAAACTGTCATCCACCAAGGCTACAGTGTATCGCATTCATAGGAAACGAGACCCGTCTACGAAGCAGTTAGCTCCATCTTCTCCACTAGCAACCGTAGCAGTGTCTCGCAATCACAGAATAACAAACAATATTGTGAGCCGTTCCACCTACAGTCCATCGGCGTTCGCTACGAAAAGTGTGGCCTAGTATCCGGCGTTGACAGCTCTGTATCGTTGTGCAGTATCATTTGGCAACATTGTTACCTATGCTCGATTTGTTCCTCAAGGCACCCTCTACAACTCCTCGACGCCTGCCGCAACATATCTGGTACACCCTGCATAATGGCAAATATCAGTCATGGGCACAGTATCATAGCTCTCAGGTATCCTACGATTTACAGTCTAAGTGTTCAAATATGAAAGGAAATTGATGCAGCCGTCCGTGAACGACAAATTTATAAGTATATTACTACAATATCGGGGTGATAAACCATCAGGACGACATGGATGATCCTGAGTTCCACAAGGCAGTCCTTCCTAACAATGGCTGTAGGATACCAACGCGTTTATATACTGGTACACGCTGACAGCAGAAATGTGTGGTGGAGCTGACATGTAAGCGCTCCAGGTGACGACTCGTCACACGTGATGGAAGGAATCCTAGTACAGCAGGACAAATGGAAACATTTTGGCCATTTGATGAGTCTGAATTTGATAGTATCCGAGGTCACTATTGTGTCGCATCGAGGCCTCTGGGTGGACTGGACACAGCAGCCGTACGTGGACCTCCAGACCTCTCAAATGAGGCTTACGGAATTACACTGGCTGCAGACCTGTGCGGTAAACCAGGAGTGAGAATTATCTCCATCAGGAGCGCTCAGGCACGACTGTCGCGTAATTCCCTGACATCTTGAAGTTCCCAATAGTCAGTAACCCTGGTCCATTCACAACCTTAGTCAACACTTAGAGTATATATATGGGTGATGAGACCTTCCCCACTGCAAGCAGTTCCTCGCGAACACTGGTCATTCGTTTAACTCATGGCCAGTGCCTAGTGATGTTTCTCTTATTCTACATCTACATTTCCATATAAACACTGAAAGTCGCTATGAAAAGCATTGCAGAGGATATTTAGGTACGGTCAAGGTTTTTGTAATCCTTCTTCTTCATATAGTGTATGGATTGATTGCATAAATGCCTACAAGC
Source organism: Schistocerca cancellata (assembly GCF_023864275.1). Taxonomy (NCBI): domain Eukaryota; kingdom Metazoa; phylum Arthropoda; class Insecta; order Orthoptera; family Acrididae; genus Schistocerca; species Schistocerca cancellata. The sequence goes on from NC_064629.1 coordinate 898,206,440, forward strand.
TCGTTGTATAAAAAAAAAGTCGATTAAACTTGTCTTCGCGTTACCTACTGGAATGATCCATAATCTTGTGAAGTATATGGCTGGGTTCTTCAATTACCATTGATCCTTCAAGCTTTGTAAGGAGGCTTTCGCGAGGCAACAATCATCTGTCATCAAGCGTTTGACAGTTCAGGTTCTTAAACTTAAACATTTCCGTGATCGTCTACCGAGAGTCAATTTAACGTGTCACAATTCGTGGTGCCCTTCTTTGTATATGGTCAATATCTCTTGTTATCCGTATTTGGTATGAGTCGCACACAGTGATTTTAAAATGAGTCGCACGAGGGTGTTATAAGCAATCTGTTGCGTAAAGTGATTTACATTTTCACTGCAATTTACCAATGCGCGTAAGTTTGTCACATGGTATACCAATGACTGAGCTATGTGATCATGCCATTTCATATTCATCCAATGTGTTACACCCAAGCATTTGAAAGAATTCATCGACTCGAGTTGTGTTAAATTGATATCGTGTCATGGGATTCTTCTTCCCCACGTTTTGTGAAGTGCAGAATTTTGCATTTCTGAATGCATGAAGCAAATTTCCAATTTTTGTATTACTTTCATATGTTATCAAGATAAGATTGAATATTTGTGCAGGATTTTCACTTAGTTCTTCATTACACTGTACATAACGCAATCACCCGCAAAAGGTCTGAGGTTACCATTAATTTGTCTGCCAGGTCATTTATACACAAAATGGTCAGAAAACGTTCCAGTACACCTCCCTGAAGCACGCCTGAAGCTGTTTTCACATCTCTTGATGACACTCCCTGTGAGGAAATCCCCAACCAAGTCGAAAAATGTAGTTCCATTTCATGATATCTAATTTTTGTTAACAAGCTTTATTTGGTGCTGAAACAAATACTCTTCTGAATTCCAGAGGTACTGCTTCTACATGATTGCCTTCATCCGAGGCTTTTAGGATGTCATGTGAGAAAGGCGTGAGCTGGATCGTTTTTTGAGTGATATTTTGGAATCAGTCCTGGCAGGCATGAGAATGTCAATATTTTCGAGATTTTATTTCAGCTCGGAGTATGTTTCAAGATTCTGCAAGAGAAGGAGGTCAATAAAATTTGGATATAGTTCTGACCATCACCTCTGCTACCGCTCTTGTGAACTGTTACGACCAATGTTTTCTTCAAACCACTGGGTACAGTCTTCTGTTTGAGGTATTTACTGAACATTATCATTAAAATAGAAGCTAACTGAGCTGCCAGTTGTATATAAGGTTTGATAGGGATTCCATCGGACTCTAGAGCCTTGTTAAATTTTGGCTGTTTCAACTGTTCCTCAACGCAGTTCAGACTAATAGCTATAGCTATAGCTCGCCTTTCCTCTTGTGCGAGAATCAATATGAGGCATTACTTCTCTATCCTTCTTTGTAAAGGAGCATTTGAAGACGGAGCTCTGTATTTTCATTTTTACTTTGCTGTCCCATATTATACATCAGTGTCTGCACACTAACTTTGTGCCGCTGACAGCCTTCTGCATGTAATGAGATTTGATTTGAGTTGAGTAATTTTTCTACTCTTGTGTCTGAGGTGGTTTACAGAGCTCATAGCAGGTACCGCAAAACATGACTACCAATGGGCAAACTGACAGCCTACTGACAAAACATCCATTTTTTACTAATGACTTTTTATGGTAGTATCTACAGGGTGTTTCAAAAATGACCGGTATATTTGAAACGGCAATAAAAACTAAACGAGCAGCGATAGAAATACACCGTTTGTTGCAATATGCTTGGGACAACAGTACATTTTCAGGCAGACAAACTTTCGAAATTACAGTAGTTACAATTTTCAACAACAGATGGCGCTGCGGTCTGGGAAACTCTATAGTACGATATTTTCCACATATCCACCATGCGTAGCAATAATATGGCGTAGTGTCTGAATGAAATTACCCGAAACCTTTGACAACGTGTCTGGCGGAATGGCTTCACATGCAGATGAGATGTACTGCTTCAGCTGTTCAATTGTTTCTGGATTCTGGCGATACACCTGGTCTTTCAAGTGTCCCCACAGAAAGAAGTCACAGGGGTTCATGTCTGGCGAATAGGGAGGCCAATCCACGCCGCCTCCTGTATGTTTCGGATAGCCCAAAGCAATCACACGATCATCGAAATATTCATTCAGGAAATTAAAGACGTCGGCCGTGCGATGTGGCTGGGCACCATCTTGCAAAAACCACGAGGTGATCGCAGTGTCGTCTAAGGCAGTTTGTACCGCCACAAATTCACGAAGAATGTCCAGATAGCGTGATGCAGTAATCGTTTCGGATCTGAAAAATGGGCCAATGATTCCTTTGGAAGAAATGGCGGCCCAGACCAGTACTTTTTGAGGATGCAGGGACGATGGGACTGCAACATGGGGCTTTTCGGTTCCCCATATGCGCCAGTTCTGTTTATTGACGAAGCCGTCCAGGTAAAAATAAGCTTCGTCAGTAAACCAAATGCTGCCCACATGCATATCGCCGTCATCAATCCTGTGCACTATATCGTTAGCGAATGTCTCTCGTGCAGCAATGGTAGCGGCGCTGAGGGGTTGCCGCGTTTAAATTTTGTATGGATAGAGGTGTAAACTCTGGCGCATGAGACGATAAGTGGACGTTGGCGTCATTAGGACCGCAGCTGCAACACGGCGAACGGAAACCCGAGGCTGCTGTTGGATCACCTGCTGCACTAGCTGCGTGTTGCCCTCTGTGGTTGCCGTACGCGGTCGCCCTACCTTTCCAGCACGTTCATCCGTCACGTTCCCAGTCCGTTGAAATTTTTCAAACAGATCCTTTATTGTATCTCTTTTCGGTCCTTTGGTTACATTAAACCTCCGTTGAAAACTTCGTCTTGTTGCAAAAACACTGTGTTCTAGGCGGTGGAATTCCAACACCAGAAAAATCCTCTGTTCTAAGGAATAAACCATGTTGTCTACAGCACACTTGCACGTTGTGAACAGCACACGCTTACAGCAGAAAGACGACGTACAGAATGGCGCACTCACAGACTGCGTTGTCTTCTATATCTTTCACATCACTTGCAGCGCCATCTGTTGTTGAAAATTGTAACTACTGTAATTTCGAAAGTTTGTCCGCCTGAAAATGTACTGTTGTCCCAAGCATATTGCAACAAACGGTGTATTTCTATCGCTGCTCGTTTAGTTTTTATTGCCGTTTCAAATATACCGGTCATTTTTGAAACACCCTGTACATACTGAAAGTGTCTTCATTAAAGCCGCGCGGTCAAGTTCGCCTTGTTACCGTTCGCGCGGCTCCACCCCACCCCTCCCCCCCCCCGCAGTCGGAGGTTCGAGCTCTCCCTCGGGTATGGCTGTGTGTGTTGTCGTTAGCGTAAGTTAGTTTAAGTTAGATTAACTAGTGCGCAGGCCTAGGGACCGATGACCTCAGCAGTTTGGTCCCATAGTACCTTACCACATATTTCCAATTTCTTTATTAAAATACCAAATATCAAACTATTCATCCTTACGCGATATCCGAGTCGCGAGTGTGTTGCAAAGACGTACTGTGACAGGTTGTCGATTGATTCATGTATTGCAGTCCTTGATTAGTCAAGTGAAAGCATGCCTGCTATCAGGTAGTGTGTACGGCCCAATCCCAGACCCGTGTGGTCTGCGTCGCGCGTGGATGAGCCCTTCTGAACAGTGGGTAAAGCGTTTATCTATTACATTCTGTTTTGGCTTTTGACTCGTCTCGTTGCTTCCACATTTTGCTAGCGACTTCTAGTGTGTCAGCTTGCTTATGAATGTTGAGCATTTTCATTGCGGTTTCTTTCTGATGGCCCGTTCTCATTCAACGAGCTACTAGTATTACGGTGAAAGGGAAACTTGCACTTGCGGCTGTGTGTAAAATTTTGCCTGCAGTATTTTCAGGTTTATAAAACTGCCTTCACCTGAGTTAAAACTTAACTTCTAATGTTCAAAGGAACAGATGGTGGCCCATGAATGAGGTACTAAATCCGTTTTTCATCCGTTTCTCTGTACTATAGCTGAACCAGCTACATCACACTCCTATTAATATAGATGTGTTTAGGATTTGTTAATGGATCTAGAATTATTCTTTGTTCAGTTTTTCATATAACCCGGCCTTGTATATCACATGGTCCATGACAGGAAACGTGTGATCTTTCATTTTTTATTGTTCTTGGACTGTTATTCTATGAGGAATTTATCTAAAAATCTACTATGTACTTTTCTTCCTCAATCAACGAAACATATGCTAAAAATTTAATTGTATACGTGCTTTCGTATTTACATTAGAATCTGAATTTAATTTTAGCACCAACTTCACCGTGAGAACCGCCTTCAGCAGAAATATTAATCAGGGCGAAGCCAAACTGCAAGTTGCGAAACTTCGAGAAGTAGTTTGATCTCAAATTCTTTCAAATATTCCTTCTCCCCCTACTATTGAATATGTTTATGAAACCGTGATCAGATAACGTTTCAGATTATATTTTGGGTCACAATTTGTTATAAAAGAGACTAATTTTCACGGCTCTTTACTGAAGCCATATGTTTTCATGTACTTACAAAGGGGAAGACCTCAGACACGGCCAATCGATTCGGCTCAGATTTGTCAGGTCGCTTGTGTACAACCTAAAACGAAGGACTGTAAGATATTTTGGGTCAACACCCCCGCAATTTTGGGATAATCACCCCTAAAAGTTATGACGAGCAATAGACACTGAATTGGACGGATCGATAGATAATTGTAAATAGAGCATTTTTCACCAACGGGTATGGGGTCTGCAAACGCATACTTTTCCAGAAATCGAGGGAAGAAACTTTTACAACTGCCGCTTCTGTACCCACATGGTAAGCGCCTTTCGCCGACAGCACCGATGGCGTCGCGGGCACCGTAGCTCAGCGTGTTCAGTCAGTGAGCTGGCTGGTCTTTGTAATAAGAAAACTGAGTGAAATGATCAACAACGAATTCAACGGATGTCTTGAGATGTCCGCTACGACGAAATACAACGAACCCACAAAAAAAAAAAAAAAAAAATAGCGCAACGGCAAAAGGAATCGGAGAACTCGGGTTCGAATCTCGAAGAAACCCATCGGATGTTCTTCTTTTCGTTTGTATTTTTCCATATCTCAATTGATTGGGATAGGAGGGTTAATAAGGTAAGTAAATCAATAAGAAGTGATAGTAATAAGGTAGGTAAACTAAATTCTCAAACGTCGTGAGTTAGTAAAGAATTAAACTTTTAAGCCTTGTCACATGAAAACTCCGAGTAAGAGTGCTGCGAATTCCTCACGAGGGATCACAGATGCCTACCGCCCGATGCTTGTTTACAGCGAGGCACAGGACAGAATGCACGCGGGGAGAGTTATCTTGTCCTGGTAGCCTCTTCGTCATATCGTAGTTGTGAACCTGGAAGAGTGAAGGAGTCCAGCACGAGCGTTATAGAAGTCAAATGGAAAGAGTTGTTTTCCGTCATTAGGCTGCCGCGAACCTCACGGATGCATGTAGTGATTTTTCCATCGTTAATGCACCGAATGAAATACATTTTGTGGATGAATAGTGTGTTCTTCCGTAAGTAACAAATGATGAGTACTGTATGTAGTTTTTAGTAATTAGCTCGTCTGATTATGCCGTAGTAAGTAGTTATTGTTTGTTGTTTCATATCTTTCAGGTGCATAATCTGAATAATGGAGGATGTACACCCTTCGACTAACGCTGTAATATATAGTTGGGAGCCAGTCACAGACGATGGCAAGCTGGAAGTTACCGACGCTATGTTTTGGTTTGTAAAAGTGTTGCAAGTAAGATGAATTATCAATGCACTACCAGAAGCAGGCAGTTCTGTTTCTCGGCGTTTCAGATTGATAGGAGCGGCTATTCTCGAGCAAATTTTGGAGCTGACGAACGAAATGACTTTTGTTGATACTGAAGAAGACTGATGAAGACCAAGCAGAAGGTGATTCAGTGGAAGATATCCCGACTAGTGCATCGCAAAATGGTCATAACACTTTGGAAATCTCCACGTCACTGGGAATATGTGCTTCATCTGTTCCCTATGAGTATTACGAACCGTTTACTATACCGCTTGAAGTAAAGGTAAAGGCGGTAGCGCTAGCCAGGAATCATCCAAATTGGAACTTACAAACACTGCAAAAGAATGGAGCAACAACAGCCCTGAAAAGGAAGACGGACTTGAAATTGTGGAAAAGTGACATCGTTAAAGGAGGGACAAGATATGACAAATACCAGGCGATAAATAACTGGACATGCGACCGATTTGTCGAATCTCATTGTCGTAACGAGAAAGCAACAACAACAATGCTTCAGGAGTGGGCTGCAGGTGCAGCGCTTCAGTATACGGCCAACATGGATTTCACGTTTGCTGCATCATTATCTTTGGCAATAAATTTCAAATCGGATTATAAAATTCGTCAACGTCACGTCACTAAATACGTCTCTCATAAGGAGGTACAAAATATAGAAGATATACAGAAAGCGGCGGCTCTTTTTAGCACCCAAACGGTGTCATTTACGACCGATTTTAATCGTGATTACCTGATCAACAACGATCAAACAGGATGCCAGTATCGGGAGAACATTATACTCACGTTATCGCATAAGGGAGAAAAAGTAACCCTTCTCACAGTTGGTAGTAAAAACAAACTAACTCATTCGTACACGGCGCAATATGCCACCACAGCCTCTGTAAAAGTGTTGCGTAAGGTTTTCCTCTGTTTACAATAAACGAATGTTGCATTTGGTACTCTGGTTCTAGAAGAGGTCAAGAGTCTAACCGACTAGTTGAAAAATGTTTGCATTACCTGCTCCAAATCCGGGAAACTGACAAATGCTGCCGACCAGCGTGGCCGTGCGGTTCTAGGCGCGTCAGTCAGGAACCGCGAGACCGCCACGGTCGCAAGTTCGAATCCTGGCTCGGGCATGGATGCGTGTGATGTCCTTAGATTAGTTAGGTTTAAGTAGTTCTAAGTTCTATGGGACTGATGACCTCAGCTGTTAAGTCCCATAGTGCTCAGAGCCATTTTGACAAATGCGATTTACAGAACATTTTTTGACAAAGTTTTAAAACCATACCTTTCTGATAACAAGTTTTGTCTAATATTGGATTCCTGGAGTGGACAAATTAATACTGCAATATATGACACAATGTTTATACATGGCAAAGGTCATCCGACATACACAGTAAAAGTAATACCACCAAACTGCGCACCTCTGTGCCAGCCGTGTGATGTCTGTTTCTATCGTCAGGTTAAGAACTGTATTTACAGGCTTCAGAATTGCAGTGTGCTTCTGGAAACCCAGTGGGAATAGCACAACCGCACGGATGCAATAACTATTCATAGCATAATTCATAACAATCTTTCAGCACCGATTTTTCAGGCAATGATATCGTATGCGTGGTATGCATCAAAATTAATTCCCAAAAAAGCCATTTTTAAATGTAAACCAAGTTTGTTTTCTGCCGACTCATCGAAAGGAACAGTGTAGCTGTCGAAAGATAGCATTCATTAGATGTTCTTGGTACCGTGAGTATATATGTTTCGAATGTTTATATGACAAGTGCTATCCATCTAGTTGTTCGAAGAAAAGTGAGGACACGTAACAGTGACTGGAAGAGCCATTGTAAAGTGACATCGAGTAACACTTTAGTTGTTTACTAGCCCAAGATGTTTCAGAAATTTATTTGCCTAGCGCATTATTATCACTTCTTATTGATTTACTTACCTTATTATCCCTCCTATTCCTATCAATTGAGATATGAAAAAATACAAACGAAAAGAAGAACATCCGCCAGGTGTCTGCGAGATTCGAACCCGAGTTCTCCGATTCCCTTTGCCGTTGCGCTATTTTCTTTTGTTTGTTTGTTGTATTTCGTCGTAGCGGAAGTCACATGACATCCGTTGAATTCGTTGTTGATAATTTCTCTCAGTTTTTTTATTACAGAAACCAGCCAGCTCCCTGGCTGAACACGCTGGGCTACGGTGCCGGCGACGCTATCGGTGCTGTCGGCGAAAGGCGTTTACCATGTGGGTACCGAAGCGGTAGTTGTAAATGTTTCTTTAATCGATTTCTGGAAAAGTATGCATTTGCGGACCCCATACCCGATGGTGAAAAATGCTCTATTTACAATTATCTATCGATCCGTCCACTTCTGAGTGTATTGCTCGTCCTAACTTTTAGGGTCGATTTTCCCAAAATTGCGGGGGTGTTGTCCCAAAGTATCTTAGAGTCCTTTGTTTTAGGTTGTACACAAGCGACCTGCCGAATTTGAGCCGAATCAGTTGGCCTGGTCTGAAGCCTTCCCCTTGTTAGTCCAGTTACAAAAGAAATGTGGGAAGCTTCCCACACATTTCGGAAAAAAGTAAGGCTCCCTGACAACGAGAAACTAAATATAAACTCAACACTCCGTCTTAGTTCCACTTGTTTGCAATAAACTACTGACTCGTCAGAACTGCCAGTGAAGGTAATAAACCCCCTTCGTCATTTGTTTCACACTTATTTTTCATTTCTCAATCTTATCTTACTTTGTTGATGAGAATAGAGATTTTAATTGATTTTAAGTACGTGTTTTCAGTGTGTACCCAATAGCCTCAAGAATACCTGTGAAATGAAGTATTTAGATATTCTTAGAACGAAAAACAGCACTCGCATGTGAAGAGTTACGAGGCGCTAGACGTAAGGTGGGATATTTTGGGTTTGATCCCAGCGTGGCCGGCCCTCAGCGGCTCAAGGCGAGCACGTGCGCTGCGGAGAAGAGGCCGAGGTATGCGCGGACGGCGGTCAGGGTTAAGCAGAGTGTTAAGCTGAGGGATCGTGCCCGGAAAGCCGAAGGGGCGTGCCCCACGGCGCAGCATCGATCTGCCGCAAGAAGCGTCGCTTTATAAAAATTCCACGTCCCTGATGGGAGCACGGCTGTGGCGCTTGCCCGCCGCCGCCAGCTGCGCCACTGCAGTGGTTAGTGCAGCGGCACCGGCCTCCGCGCCTCCGCTGCCGCTGTCAATTTCAATGAAACCCCGTCCTCGACCACTAACCTCCAACATCCTCAAGACACCCATTGCATCTCGTACTACAGGAGTTGGACCTCCTCTGACTGAAGTTAGCGCTTGGAAAACTGTCCATCACCATATGGTACATTCTTCCTACGTTATGGTGAAGAAATGTTGGAGAATTCGTGTGGTTCGACCAGGTATGCTCCCAGTAATCTAGTTTAACCAAAGTATGTTTCATGATACTTAGGTTAACTCCAGCATAGTTTACTTTTTGAGAGCGATGGCCGGCTGGTGTGGCCGAGCGGTTCTAGGCGCTTCAGTCCGGAACCGCGCGACTGCTACGTCGCAGTTTCGAATCCTGCCTTCGGCATGGATATGTGTGATGTTCTTAGGTTAGTTAGGTTTCAGTAGTTCTAGGTTCTAGGGGATTGATGACCTCAGATGTTAAGTTCTATAGTGTTCAGAGCCATGTGAAACATTTTTGAGAGAGATATTTTAGCAAACCCTCTGGCGTCACTGTGAACCTCGATGTAATGTTTGTTGACTGCCGACAGGAGACTAATCATGCCAATGCTAACAACCGATTCCAGACTTTTACCACAGTATGGGACATGTGTAATTTTGTAAATTGTTTTAGTTATTTTCGGAGTACCTTTTGTCTTCGACCGAAAATTATGATAAAACCCGAGAAATGTACTGGCAGTCTGAGGTGACCTCTTTACGGATCATATTGTTACTACCGGTATTTCTGAATGCTTGTTTTGACAGGAAGTTTTAGAATTTCTGGAATCTGTTTCTAAATTTCGCTAACCCACTAGAGCGATGATTTGATTTGCACCTCTACAATTACATTTTAAGTGTCCGACTAAATGTTTGCGCTTGGTTGTATTTTATTACACCATATATTTATTAATGTTCCATTGAGGCCATTCACAGATGAAACTTGGGAAGAACGATTGCTTGAACGCCCATGTATAAGTCTTTGTTTTCTCCTCGCTCGTCATGGATCGATACGGAGTGGTACCGACTACGAAACATCACATCGCCTTCACATCAATTGTTGGAGGCGTGCTCGGCGCTCGAGCGCAAATGTTTACAAGGCGACTGATAATACTGATATCATTACTAGGGCCGATGTGAAGGATAAAGTGAGGGTGAAAAGCATTGATTCCCATGCTGTCCTCGATGGTCCTTCTGTTTCTTGAGGTGGGATTCTGAATTTTTCGCTTGTAAAATGATGACAAATTTAGTCACGGTACTGGATGGCTTCCGTGGTTTTTGTTCGCTGTAGGGGTATGGTGATTAATGGTAGCCAGGAGCTGTGGAACTAATAACGTATTAAGCTTATCCATTACGGATATTTTAGAACCTGTGACTGTTAACCGAATGTAAATCAGTTACATAAAACAACAACCAGTCACATTTTTGAATAATTATGTTTTATTCCATGAACTGATTTTCGCAGCTTTTCAGGTTCGTCTGTTTTCTGGAGGTTAGATTATAATTTTATCATAATGCTGGATGCTGGCTCTGTGACAAGATGATGGAACATGCTCTAATGTATCGCCATGACTATTGTTTATGTGACAGTTGTTTGTCTGAAGAAGTGTTAATCGCATTTTTAAAATCCCAATGGACACGAATGAAAGACAAAAAGAAACAGAAATCATTAAATCAGTTGCCTCCAGCATAGGGTACTGCTTTGTAATAATCGATAAACTAATCCATACAGCAAAATTAAAGCAACCAACTGCTGAACAACCACCCGCAAAGAAGAAGACCACATTTATAAGCTTGCCAGTAATAGAGAATATTTCCCACCAAATTGCCAACCTCTTCAAAATATTGTTGTTGCGGTCTTCAGTAGTGACACTGGTTTGATGCAGCTCTCCATGCTACTCTACCCTGTGGAGGCTGCTTCATCTCCCAGTACCTACTGCTACCTACATCCTTCTGAATCTGCTTACTGTATTCATCTCTTGGTCTCCCTCTACGATTTTTACCCTCCACGCTGCCCTCCAATACTAAATTGGCGACCCCTTGATGCCTCAGAACATGTCCTACGAACCGATACCATCTTCTAGTCAAGTTGTGCCACAAACTCCTCTTCTCCAGCTCCTCATTAGTTATGTGAACTACCCATCTAATCTTCAGCATTCTTGTGTATCACCACATTTCGAAAGCTTCTATTCTCTCCTTGTCTAAACTATTTATCGTCCACGTTTCACTTCCATACATGGCTACACTACACACGAATACTATCAGATACGACATCCTGACACTTAAATCTATACTCGATGTTAACAAATTTCTCAGCTTCAGAAACGCTTTCCTCACCATTGCCAGTCTACATTTTATATCTTCTCTACTTCGACCATCATCAGTTACTTTCCTCCCCAAAGAGCAAAACTCCTTTTCTACTTTAAGTGCCTCATTTCCAAATCTAATTCCCTCAGCATCACCTGATTTAATTCAACTACACTCTATTATCCTCGTTTTGCTTTTGTTGATGTTTATCTTATATCCTCCTTTCAAGACACTGTCCATTCCGTTCAACTGCTCTTCCAAGTCCTTTGCTGTCTCTGACAAAATAACATTGTCATCGGCGAACGTCAAAGTTTTTATTTCTTCTCCATGGATTTTAATACCTTCTCCGAATTTTTCTTTTGTTTCCTTTATTGCTTGCTCAATATACAGATTGAATAATATCGGGGAGAGCCTATACCCCTGTCTCACTCCCTTCCCAACCACTGCTTCCCCTTCATGTCCCTCGACTCTTATAACTGCCATCTGGTTTCTGTACAAATTGTAAATATCCTTTCCCTCCCTGTATTTTACCCATGCCACGTTTAGAATTTGAGAGGGAGTATTCCAGTCAATATTGTGAAAAACTTTCTCTAAGTCTACAAGTGCTAGAAACGTAGGTCTGCCTTTCCTTAATCTTGCTTCTAAGAGTAGTGTTGGGTCAGTATTGCCTAATGTGTCCTAATATATCTACGGATTCCAAACTGATCTTCCACGAGGTCGGCTTCTACCAGTTTTTCCATTCGTCTGTAAAGAATTCGCGTTAGTATTTTGCAGCTGTGACTTATTAAACTGATAGTTCTGTAATTTTCACGTCTGTCAAAACCTTCTTTCTTTGGGATTGGAATTATTATATTCTTCTTGAAGTCTGAGAGTATTTCGCCTGTCTCACACATTTTGGTCGCCAAATGGTAGAGTTTTGTCAGGACTGGCTCTCCCAAGGCCGTCAGTAGTTCCAATGGAATGTTGTCTACTCCTGTGGCCTTGTTTCGACTTAGGTATTTCAGTGCCCTGTCAAACTATTCACGCAGTATCATATCTCCCATTTCATGTTCATCTACATCCTCTTCCATTTCCATAGTATTGTCCTCAAGTACATCGCCCTTGTATACTCCTTCCACCTTTCTGCTTTCCTTTCATTGCTTCGAACTGGGTTTCCATCTGAGCTCTTGTTATTCATACAAGTGTTTCTCCTTTCTCCAAAGGTCTCTTTAATATTCCTGTAGTCAGTATCTATCTTACCCCTAGTGAGATGAGCATCTACATCCTTACATTTGTCCCCTAGCCATCCCTGCTTAGCCATTTTGCACTTCCTGTCAATCTCATTTTTGAAACGTTGGTATTCCTTTCTTCCTGCTTCATTTACTGCATTTTTATATTTCCTCCTTTCATATATTAAATTCAATATTTCTTCTGATACCCAAGGATTTCTACTAGCTCTCGTCTTTTTACCTACTTGATCCTCTGCTGTCTTCACTACTTCATCCCTCAAAGCTCCCCATTCTTCTTCTACTGTATTTCTTTCCTCTATTCTTGTCAATTGTTCCCTTATGCTCTCCCTGAAACTCAAAACATAAAACATAATATGAAGGTTCTTCACCAACAACAAAATACAAAATAAAATCACACCAAGCACTAAAGCTACTATACAGCAGTATCAAAAGTCAAATGTATACATGCGCGTTTGCAACTCATGTCCAAGTTTCTACATTGGACAAACCGGTAGAAGCTTCACAACAAGAATTAAGGAACACACAGATGCACTCCGCAGTCTGAATAAATGCAGCTTTGCTTTTCTACTTGCACAACACAATCATTCTGCAAACAACATAGAACAAAATCTTTAAATACTCCATCTTGCCAACAAAGGCTCGATAAATGACCTTGAAGATATTGAAATATTTATTTAAACAAATACTGCATCTGACCACTTACTCAATGACCAAACTGAACTGAGAAACAAATTTTTCCTTCAGAAATTTGAAGACTTACTAGTTCGAAGCAAGTATGCACTCAACCAAACCTTCACCACCTCCCCACCGCACCCCTCATAAACCCCCGCACAACCCCCACTATCCCTCTCCTTACATCCTAACTACACTGGTCTAAATATAAATATGCTACCACAGAATAAAATCTGTACTATATTTCTGAATGGTAAAGCCCTCTTCTGTTAAAATAAATCAGTCCTTTTATATGTGTTACTTCTGGCTGGAACACGCAGAATCTGCCTATACCAATATTCCAAATCACGTTACTTTAAGAATAATAATAAGTCAACAGATCACTTGAACTTTTATTGTTGGTTTTAGATGTAAAGTGTATGGTCATACAAACAGCTTTAGTCCATTACAAATACTATAACTTATATAAATATTACCATACTCTTACTAATATTCCAGGTTATATTAACGTAAGAACAGAAATAAGTCAACAGTTCATTTGAAGGTTTGTTATTACTTAAAATTTAAACTTAAATATGGAGATCATGGTCATACAAACGGCTGTATCTCACTGTAAATACGACAACTCTTCATTATTGACTCCTGGGAATTCATGTTAATGCCACTGTTGATTAAAATATGTGCAATAAACTGACTGTATTATACGTTAATATACGAATAGAAATAATAGATCATATCACTTGAAGTTTGTTCTTGTAGTAATTCATTTATGTATTCTTTTTTGTTTTGTGCTCTCATGTTATCGGCAGTTTGATTAAAATATTTGCCCTTATATCGACTTCAGAACATGTGTAAAAGAACAAATTACATCTCTCTGCAAAGCAGGCCTATGTCATATCATTTTGTCAAGAACTTTGTAACAGGCAACAGTTGTACAGCACATGCTGGATGATGACAAACTTTCGCTGTCAGAGTGTAAATTAATATACAGGGTGTTACAAAAAGGTACGACCAAACTTTCAGGAAACATTCCTCACACACAAATAAAGAAAAGATGTTATGTGGACATGTGTCCGGAAACGCTTAATTTTCATGTTAGAGCTCATTTTAGTTTCGTCAGTATGTACTGTACCGCCTCGATTCACCGCCCTGATTTCATACGGGATACTCTACCTGTGCTGCTAGAACATGTGTCTTTACAAGTACGACACAACGCGTGGTTCATGCACGATGGAGTTCCTGCACATTTCAGTCGAAGTGTTCGTACGCTTCTCAACAACAGATTCGGTGACCGATGGATTGGTAGTGGCGGACCAATTCCATGGCCTCCAAGCTCTCCTGACCTCAACCCTCTTGACTTTCATTTATGGGGGCATTTGAAAGCTCTTGTCTACGCAACTCCGGTACCAAATGTACAAACTCTTCGTGCTCGTATTGTGGACGGCTGTGATACAATACGCCATTCTCCAGGGCTGCAGCAGCGCACCAGGGATTCCAAGCGACGGAGGGTGGATGAATGTATCCTCGCTAACGGAGGACATTTTGAACATTACCTGTAACAAAGTGTTTGCAGTCACGCTGGAACGTTCTGTTGCTGTGTGTTTCCATTCCATGATTAATGTGATTTGAAGAGAAGTAATAAAACGAGCTCTAACATGAAAAGTAAGCGGTTCCGGACACATGTCCACATAACATATTTTCTTTCTTTGTGTGTGACGAATGTTTGCTGAAAGTTTGGCCGTACCTTTTTGTAACACCCTGTATATTCCGTTAAAGTGTGCGAAGTGATATACCAACTAATCATCAAACTGGAAGCAGACACATGGACACTAATGAAAGTAGCTGCTCATACTGTCGCAGTAAGTAAAAAATTTAAGTTACACCCATATCGTTAGATAAACGATAGTCATTCTCATACATTAAAGCATGTTCCATCCAGAGCCAGCACCCAGCATTATGCTAAAACTAATGATATAACATCCACAGCCAATGCCTAGAATTATGCTAAAAATAATGATGTCACGTCCAGAAACTATCTGAAGATGAACCTGAAAATGTTCGAAAACCAGTTCATGGAATAAAACATAATAATGCAAAAAAGTGACTGGTTGCTGTTCTATGTAACATATTTATTAACAATATATCCTTGACATTAGAGCATTAAACATGTATCCACGGTATATCGTCTTAAACGTCACTGTGCTATACATTTTGTATGTTAGAATGGTTCAATAAACTACGCCAAGGTCGAGTCTTCCAATCTACTCGAATCTGCCAAATTCAGAAGAAAGCAAAATCCCGAGGACTGGTTAAGTTTCACGGAAGCTCTAAATTTATTGCGCACGTCAATGCGAGGTGTTTTAATAGTTTCCACAATGAACTATTGTCTCAAAATATGGTAGAAAACCCAAAGAGATTCTCGTCGTATGTAAAGTACACCAGTGGCAAGAAACACTCAATACCGTCACTGCGCGATTGCGATGGAAATGTTACTGATGATGGTGCCACTAAAGGGGAGTTAGTAAATACAGTTTTCCGTAATTCCTTCACGAAAGAAGACGAAGTAAATATTCCAGAATTCGAAACCAGAACAGCTGTTAGCATGAGCGCCACGAAAGTATATATCTTACGTGTCGCGAAACAACTCAAATCACTTAAGAAAGTCGTCTTCCGGTCCAGATGCTATACCAGTCAAGTTCCTCTCAAAGTATGCAGACACAATAGTGCCTTTCTTAGCAATCATACACAACCGCTATCTTGACAAAACGTCTGTTCCTAAGGACTGGAAAGTATCACAGGTCACACCAATATTCAAGAAAGGATATAGGATTAACTCATTGAATTAGAGCCCCATATCTCTGACCTCAATTTGCAGTAGGATTTTGGAGCATACACTGTACTCGAACATTATGAATCACTTTCAAGAAAATGACTTATTGATACATAACCAACAGGGATTCAGAAAATATCGTTCTTGTGCACACTTTATTCCCATGAAGTAATGAGTGATGTCGACAAGGGACCTCAGATCGCATCCATATTCCTAGATTTCCAGAAGGCTTTTGATACCGTTCCTCATAAGCGACCATTAATCAAATTGCGTGCATATGGAGTATCGTCTCAGTTGTGTGAATGGATTCGTGGTTTCCTCCCAGAGAGGTCACAGTTCGTAGTGATAGACGGTAAATCATAGAGTAGAACTGAAGTGATATCTGGCGTTCCGCTAGGTAGTGTCGTAGGCCCTCCGCTTTTCCTGATTTGTGTAAATGATCTAGGTGATGATCTGAGCAGCCCCCTTACATTGTTCGCAGATGACGCTGTAATTTACCGTCAAGTAAAATCATCAGACGATCAATTCCAATTACAAAACGATCTAGAGAGAATTTCTGTATGGTGCGACAAGTGGTAATTAGCAATAAACAAAGAAATGTGCCAGGTCATCCACATGGGTACTAAAAGGAATCTGATAAATTTTTGGTATACGATAATTCGCACAAATCTAAGGGCTGTCAATTCGACTAAATACCTAGGAATTAGAGTTACGAGCGACATAAATTGGAAAAACCACATGGATAATACTGTGGGGAAGGCGAAACAAAGACGGCGCTTTGTTGGCAGAACACTTAGAAGATGCGCAAACCCACTAAATAGACAGCCTACATTACACTTGTCCGTCCTCTGCTGGAATACTGCTGCGCGGTATGGGTTCCTTACCAGATAGGATTGACGGAGGAGATCGAAAAAGTACAAAGAGGGGCAGCTCGTTTCGTGTTATCGTGGAATAGCGGTGAGAGTGTCACTGATATGATACTCGAGTTGGGGTCGCAGTCAATGAAACAAAGGCGGCATTCTTTGCGGCGACATCTACTTAAGAAATTTCAATCACCAACTTTCTCTTCCGAATGCGTAAATACTTTGTTGACACCCACCTACGTAGGGAGAAATTATCATCATAATAAAATCAAGAGAAATCAGAGCTCGAACGGAATTATTTAGGTGTTCCTTTTTCCCACGCACCATTCGAGAGTGGAATGGCAGAGAAGTAATATGAAAATGGTTCGGTGAAACCTCTGCCAGGCATTTAAGTGTGAATTGCAGAGTAAACCATGTAGATGTAGATGTTGATGTAGATCACTATACTAATGTTTCTTGTGTAATGTATGTCTCAACGGGAGTTATGATTACTCGGTATTACAACATTTATAAAAATGTTATAAAAATGACGGCCATGTTATATTTTAGCCACTTTCAACGCGTATATATTGCAGCTCTACTTGCTACCTATCTATACAAAATTACGCCCCCATCTGTCCCTAACTGTCGCCATTCTCCTCAGTTCATTTTAAATTATTGCGTTATGGATGCCAAAAAAATGGTCTATTGCTAGTTGGTCAGTTTCTAGTATCAACATCCGGAATTGCGGGAGTAGTGAGATGATGGATTTAATTAACTTATTTACTCTGTAGTACTTCGGGTGAGAACCTTACAGGTATTACCTGAGTAAATCCAGAACTATGGCTGTAGTATGTAAATTCCAACTTAGTGATGAAATGACTAACTACAGCCCTTCCTATTTCGGATAGCGTTAAATTCAGCGTGTGAGTGTCATAAATTTCGCGTTGCCGGCCGTAGAACAGTCTAGGAGTTAGAAATATCCGTTACTTTCCTCCGGCATACGTCTATTGATGTTTAAAAATTCAGAGGAACATAATGTGTGCCTGTTATTTGATACCAATACGTCTACTTTGCTGTAGTTGAGAGACAACGTGGATGAAGAACTAAGTGGATAAAGACCACGGGATGTCAGTTCCAGGTGCTAAGAGCCCACCAGCTCGGATGTTAAAATCTACGTTTCATCGCGGCTAAACAGGTGCAATGAAAAGTCTGACATGTCTTCTCATTCACAGCCAGCAGGACACGGATGAGGTGGAACTTGACTTACTGACACCCCACCCCTCCCCCTCTGTACTCACACGTCCAGCAGGACAGTCAAGAACTTCGCAATCCCCGCTCTTTTCTTTTGCCGTTTTCTTTCTCGGTAGATCAGCAGTCGTGTAGGGCCAGCTTATAAGGCGTTTCCCGTCGCCGCATTGTCATCTTAATTAAATATGTGAGGTGAAATATTACGTGCCATATTATGGTAGTGGTCTACAGTCCGAAGACTAGTTTGCTGCAGCTCTCCACACTAATTTACGTCGTGCAACCCTCTTAATATCTGTGTAACTACTTTAACCTGCTTCGACTTGCATCTGTTTACTGCAGTGAAGGCTGGGTCTCTTGCAATTTTTGGCCTCACATTTATCTCGAATACCAACCTGACTGTTCCATGAAGATATATTACTAGTTGTATGAAAAGAGGCCTTCTTTTTTCAAGTAAATCCATGAATTTATCTTCCGCAAAATCCGCTTCAGTGTGTCTTCTTTAGTTTTCCGATCTACCGTCTAATCATCAGCATTCTATTATATCAAATCATTTCAGAAGCTACTATTCTCTTCTCTCTTTTGTGAACTATTTATCGTCTCCGTTTCACTTCCATACAATACAGACAAATATCGCTATTAATATCTTTCTAACATTTAATTTTATACTATATTTTAACAAACATCTCATTTTCAGAAACGCCTTTCTTGATATTACAAGTATGCGTATTGTATCCATTCTGCATCTATCATGATTACTTATGTTGTTACGAAAATATCAAAACCCACACATAGTACTTAGCTTCTCACTTCCTGATCTAATTTTGTTAAGGGGCTCCCGAACGCCCTATACTTGCAATGTTAAAATAACGCTTATAAATTACATCTTTCCTCACAAAGTATTTGAGGTAGGAAGTTTAACTTTTTACAGATTATTTATTGGAATATGGGCTACAACTTAACACAGGGATTTTACAAAATTTTAGTTCAGTTATTAAAGATGATTTTTTTTCAATTGTAATGAAAATTCACAACATTTTTTTGCAATTTTTTATTTATATATTCAAAAATGTACAGTTTCTTGGAAAAAGGCTGTGTTAAATTATGCAGAAGGTACTGTGTAACATTTACTGAAAGTTTGAAACAAATATGTTTGGAAGATCCTTAGAAAACATGTAATTAGTATGAGAAAATAAAAGTTTTGGGAATCGAGCGACAAAGATTGGATTAACTTTTTAGTGCATTCCAGGTCCATAGGATGGATTATCTTCATCCTCTGCAAACTCCTCCTCCAGCATCCTCTTGTTCCTCCTCCTGTTTACTCTTGCTTGTATTTCTAGACTCTTTACAGCCCTGTCTGCAGCCCGAAGGCGTTCCTTGTCTAAAGCAAGCATCGCTCGTACCATGTTAGAACCTATCTTCATTCCCATATTTCTAAATACCTTGCACCTTACAATGTTGCCATCATTGAAAGTCGCAACAGCAACTTTACTTTTACTCATTATTATACTTCAACAAAACAGAGACTCTAGAAACAGAATTAATTAGGAATATTTTCGAGATAACGACAGAGTAAATAAACATGAAACAATCGACAATCACACCAGCGATATATATTGAACCATCACAGGTTAGTCACAACACATACTTTATCTCACATCACTAAAATGTACCTGATGAACACGGACGTTAATAATAACACCATTTGACAGCAGTTTAACAGCGCCACAATGGGTCACGCCCATGTAGAACACATTTCAAAAAAAATTTAAAAATAGTTGTAGTCTTCGGAATTGAATAAATTATATATCTATTAAAAGGTAACAGTCTGCAGATTCAGGAAAACGCAAAAAAGTAAAAATTGAACTTTTCATGATTTTGAGCCTTTCCGGAGCCCCTTAAACAGTTTCTTATTTAATTCGACTACACTCTGTTTGCATCGTTTTATACTCATCTTATAACCTCTATTCGAGATACCATCATTTCCGTTTGACCGATCTCCCAAATCCTTTGTCATCTCTGACAGACTCACATTTTTCGAAACCTTTTTCCCGAACGTTAATTAAATTTTCAAAGTTCTCTTCGGTTTACTGACTGCTTAACGTTCAACGGTCCGCCTGATTAGCTGAGTGGTAACGTGTTTCCCTACCACGCAGTAGGCCCGCGTTCGATTCCCGGCTGTGTTGGAGGTTTTCTCCGCTCCTGTTGTGCTTTTCTCATCATCGTTTCATCATCAATTACGTGCAAATCGCCCAGGATGGCGTCACCTGAAGTAACACTTGCACCCAACGGCCGAACTTCCACGGATGGGGCCTCCCGGTACTCAATGCCACACGCCACACGATCATTTCGTTACAATGTACAATGCACTCTGGCTGTTATTAGTGTGAATATCGTTCTGTATGTTTACGTGCTCGAACGCTTACAAGTGTAACTTTCGTGTGAAAAGCATGTGAAGTCTCATAAGCTTACATTCAGATTGGCTGGTTCACCACATCAAAGGTCGTTACCCAGGTATGATTATTCGCTTCCGTTCGGATCATTTCCATGAAGTATAAGCAGCAGACATTACCAGCGGTCTACCCGTACTGGCCAAATATCAATTCTGTAAGTTCCTTTTAGGAGGCTCATTCGTACGAGCTACATGTGATGACATAATAATTTCGTGATGTACGATCTGCATCCGAGGACTACAGGACGGTGTACCAGCTTCATTATGAATGCTGCTGGGCATTAGCATTGCATTGCCCTGAACGCGCCACGCAACGAACGCCAAATTGACATGAAGAGAACAAAATGCTTGATATGTAAATTATTAGCTTGCAGGCGCAACCGCATGAAGTAGCAAGAGTATGCCCTGTACATTCTGTACATAAAGAGAGAATACCAAGTGGGTTCGTCATTGAGAAATTCAACAGCGGTACGATTGTCGCCTGTTGAGACTGTGGTTTATCGTTCTGCGATAGTACTGCTCTCTTTCGTCGGGATCCTACCAGAGCAGTGGAAATATGGAATCGATGGATTCATTACAATCACACTCGACGCCATGGAGGATCGTATTGTCGCTTCACGGAACCTTGAGTCTCGAAATTAGCTGGTTAGCTGTAAAACTGGCATGCATTCGAGCAGTTCGATGGCCCGAAGCGTAACTATCACAAGGTGATTACTGATGCGGTTTACATCAACGTGGCAGCGGTGAGAAAATGGTTCAAATGGCTTTGAGCACTATGGGACTTAACATCTGTGGTCATCAGTCTCCTAGAACTTAGAACTGCTTCAACCTAACTAACCTAAGGACATCACACACATCCATGCTCGAGGCAGGATTCGAACCTGCGACCGTAGTGGTCACGCGGTTCCAGACTGAAGCGCCTAGAACCGCACGGCCACAACGGCCGGCGCAGCGGTGAGAGGTACGCTACAAGACTGGTCGCGGGGCTGATACCATTTCATCTTTCTCCGGTCTGCGCACAGCATCACGATGGATGTCTCCGTGTTTACAGGCTCTGCAGAGAACGAACCTTGCCAGATTACAGTCTCCATCGTGCTACGAGTACGGGCTGCCACTGAGTGCACGACACCATCCGATCTTGTTCACGTAGGCGGTAATTTGGACAGCTGCTATTACATTTCTGATGTTACAGTGCCAGTGCCATTACTTCGAGGTATCCATGACGTTATTCTTCAACAGTATTACCCAAACACCGCATGTTGCCGATATGACCTGCCACGATACGAAGGCTGTTCTTCGGTTGCTCTGGCTAGCAGGCTCTCCAGGTCGTGAGTTGCCGAGACAAAGGACGAGCATGCCCGTCAGTCTCTACTATTTATACACCCTGGTACAGACTTGAGGTAGCATGGAATGACGTACCCGGACCTGTCATCAAGCTCAGCTTTATGTACTTAATTTCTGACCCTGTATACCCCCAAATCACCAGCAACTTTTAATATGTATGCATTCCACTTTAGTCTACAGTCACGGTTACAGTTCCTCTTGAGCAGCGACTGCGGTCGGACGTGTTTACTGGATAGTTCAGCCGAGCGCTATGGCTGTGGCAGTTAGCTCTTGCTGTGGTGTGAGTCCATTTGTGAGCTTGCTTGAATTAACGAGTCATCCTTGACCATCCTTTTGTGGCGTTTTGTTTGGTGGTGGATTCGTCCTCCTTTTTTGTGTCTGTGTCGTCCATGATGATTTTGTATAAAGGTATAGTCAGTTTTTCATTTGACAAGTCCACTCATAATTTGTACCCAAGTTTCATCAAATTGCTCTGAGCACTATGCGACTTGACTGCTGAGGTCATCAGTCGCCTAGAACTTAGAAGTAATTAAACGTAACTAACCTAAGGACAGCACACACATCCATTCCCGAGGCAGCATTCGAACCTGCGACCGTAGCGGTCGTTCGGTTCCAGACTGTAGCGCCTAGAACCGCACGGCCACTCCGGCCGGCCAAATTTCATCCACATTCATGATTGGTTAGTGCAAACGTTTGTTATTACTTCATATCAGGTTCACGCTGCTTATTTTAACACTAAGCTTTATCAGAATGAGATTTTCACTCTGCAGCGGAGTGTGCGCTGATATGAAACTTCCTGGCAGATTAAAACTGTGGGCCCGACCGAGACTCGAACTCTGGACCTTTGCCTTTCGCGGGCAGGTGCTCTACCATCTGAGCTACCGACGCACGACTCACGCCCGGTACTCACTGCTTTACTTCTGCCAGTACCTCGTCTCCTACCTTCCAAACTTTACAGAAGCTCTCCTGCGAACCTTGCAGAACTAGCACTCCCGAAAGAAAGGATATTGCGGAGACATGGCTTAGCCACAGACTGGGGGATGTTTCCAGAATGAAATTTTCACTCTGCAGCGGAGTGTGCGCTGATATGAAACTTCCTGGCAGATTAAAACTGTGTGCCCGACCGAGACTCGAACACGGGACCTTTGCCTTTCGCGGGCAGGTGCTCTACCATCTGAGCTACCGACGCACGACTCACGCCCGGTACACACAGCTTTACTTCTGCCAGTACCTCGTTCTGGAAACATCCCCCAGGCTGTGGCTAAGCCATGTCTCCGCAATATCCTTTCTTTCGGGGGTGCTAGTTCTCAAAAATGGCTCTGAGCACTATGGGACTTAACATCGATGGTCATCAGTCCCCTAGAACTTAGAACTACTTAAACCTAACTAACCTAAGGACATCACACACATCCATGCTCGAGGCAGGATTCGAACCTGCGACCGTAGCAGTCGCGCGGTTCCGGACTGAGCGCCTTAACCGCGAGACCACCGCGGCAGGCGGGGCTAGTTCTGCAAGGTTCGCAGGAGAGCTTCTGTAAAGTTTGGAAGGTAGGAGACGAGGTATTGGCAGAAGAAAAGCTGTGAGTACCGGGCGTGAGTCGTGCCTGAGCTTTATATCTCCTTTGTAAAATTCGTGAACTACCTCCAAGTAGACAGGTTGTTACTTGAACGCGGTAATCAGGTTCCCTTCCGCCGTGTAGATATGTGAGGTAGAGTTGTCCTTGCCATTGCTGATGTTGGATATATCAATGAGCGAGTTTTCAATTTCTCACCGGAAGCAGATCATCAATATCTTAACGATGTACTGATTAAATTTGGTCATGTTAAGAGCATTCGCTGGGAACGCAGATCGAGTCGACACGGCCTTCAATGCTATGCTAGTATCGCCCCGTCGGTATATACATTAAACAGAATATCCCATCACGTCTTCAGCTGTGTGGTTATCGGGTCTGTGTTATAGCAGTCAAGTGGTCCAACGTCTAATTTGTCCGAAGCGGGTTTTTATTCTCAAAAATTCTCTTCAGCAGCTTCGTAAATTGTGGTTAGCAGATCTCGTTCCACCTGCTACTAATTCTGTTGGCAATCCACAGTCTGATTTGCGTTTATCTGCGGGTGATTTTCCTCCGTTCAATCCGAAGACGGATTCTGACCCGTCAGATCTCCGTACTGATGCGCAGTTGCTGTAACATAAGCTACGTCGTACCTAGGATACAGATGTTTCCGAAGAGGAGTCCCCCGCGCTACCCGGGCCCACTCCACGTCGAGTGCCTCTCTTGCTGATACAAATTGCTCGTGTGGAGCTTCTTTGGAGGCGGTGGGGGCGGCGGATTCGGGACTTCATTAGGGCTTAGGCGGGGATCCTATGAAATTACCTCAGGAATCTGTTGTGTCTGCTACACTGCTACACCCCCTCATTGTACTCTCTGTCGGGGAGACCTCAGTGCAGTCCGCTCTCTAAGTTTTATTTCTTCTGTCTCCTGACCGTTGTTGAGGCAAAATGATGGCCGGCTTTCAGGTTTAAGACTCTTAGGGGGGAACCTAACAGTTTTGGCGTATGCCTATGACGTGGTGGTCCTCCTTCCCTTGTTAAAACAGGTGCGCGCTTAAATAAAGGCAAAAACGCAAATTTCTCAACCTAAGCGGCTTCGAGGACGCTGTCCTTCATTGAGCGCATTTTATGAATCGTTACACATCTTTCAAGGTTCTCGTTGATCATTGCCTGCTACAGATGGTGGCTTTGAATTGGAAATCCGTTATTGATAAAATTCAGGGTGCTGTAATGAAACATGAATGACGGTCGCTTACAATTTTGCAAAAAGCACGCATACTGGGTACCTATACAGGGTGTTTCAAAAAGGTACGGCCAAACTTTCAGGAAACATTCCTCACACACAAATAAAGAAAAGATGTTATGTGGACATGTGTCCGGAAACGCTTAATTTCCATGTTAGAGCTCATTTTAGTTTCGGCAGTATGTAGTGTACTTCCTCGATTCACCGCCATGATTTCATACGGGATACTCTACCTGTGCTGCTAGAACATGTGCCTTTACAAGTACGACACAACGTGTGGTACATGCACGATGGAGCTCCTGCACATTTCAGTCGAAGTTTTCGTACGCTTCTCAACAACAGATTCGGTGACCAATGGATTGGTAGAGGCGGACCAGTTCCATGGCCTCCACGCTCTCCTGACCTCAACCCTCTTGACTTTCATTTATGGGGGCATTTGAAAGCTCTTGTCTACGCAACTCCGGTACCAAATGTACAGACTCTTCGTGCTCGTATTGTGGACGGCTGTGATACAATACGCCATTCTCCAGGGCTGCATCAGCGCATCAGGGATTCCATGCGACGGAGGGTGGATGCATGTATCCTCGCTAACGGAGGACATTTTGAACATTTCCTGTAACAAAGTGTTTGCAGTGACGGTGGTACGTTCTCTTGCTGTGTGTTTCCATTCCATGATTTATGTGATTTGAAGAGAAGTAATACAATGAGCTCTAACATGGAAAGTAAGCGTTACCGGACACATGTCTACATAACATATTTTCTTTCTTTGTGTGTGAGGAATGTTTCCTGAAAGTTTGGCCGTACCTTTTTGTAGCACCCTGTATTTCCTGTAAGGCCTATTATATTGCGCAGATCTTTCCCCTTCCCGCAATGGTAGTGAAAAAATTACGGCAGCTGTATGGTCTACTTATATGGAAAGACCACATATTTAAAATGGGTTATGAGAGTCTGACGAAGCTGCACACTCTCTCCGATATCACACGAAAGGGATCTGCAATGTATGTGCGACGCAAGATACTGATTATTACTAGTGGTTTGCTTACTATCATGTAGCGACTCTTGTCTGTCGTACAGCTAGGTGTTCGTTGGAAGGTAGTGTGGATCAATATCAGTCTCCCGATTAACACGATGTAAATGGTTTCCTCATGGTTCAGAGTCATTAATAACTTATTACCTACTAACGTACATTTCCATCGAACAGGACCTAGTGACCTATCTACATGCTGTCGATGTGGTTCTTTGCGCATTGGTCACCTGGTGATGGTGAGCTGCCTCTGGCTGCGGAATGAACTTACTTTCCTCACCAGGCCTTCTGTCACTGCGTACACCAGCGACTTTATCCTCGCAATTACCTCGATATCGTAACCCAATTTTTCTGACATGCTAAATCACACATTTACCAGACAGGGTGTTCGTTAAGGTCGTCAGCATGTGGCCCTTATCTAATAAAGATGTCGAGGCGCCCTATCGAGGTGAATGGTCCTTCTCATTTCTCGTTTCTGTCTTTGGCAAGCTCTTTCGCCGATTGCGTTCTCTCTTGCATAAAACTGGGAAAACACTTTTAGTCTCGTTTTTCCTTATTTAGCTGTTTGTTGTTGTAATTTAATTTAAGAAAAAAGGTCTAGTGGTTAGCGTCGCTGCCTCAAAGTCGTGGGGTCACTTGCTCACTTCCCAGCTGGGTCGGAGATTTTCTTCGTTTGAGTACTGAGTGTTTGTGTTGGCTTCATCAGTTTACCTCATCTTTATCGGCCTTCAAGTCAGCCAAGTAGAGTCAAATAGAAAGACTTGCACTAGGCGACCGAATAACACGAGACGGCGTCTCCCAGCAAATAATGGGCTACTATCACTTCGATTTCACTTTATCATATACTCTTCATACGTTACATTTCCTTATTTTCTACGTTCGCTGGTGTTGTAATTTTAATAACCAGTTATTTACTTCCTGTATCGTATACTTCTTGCTTTCTGGGCACTCTTTTACTCAAGTAGGGCAGATTAGAATAACCTTTATTGCTTTACACGAGACAAAATCGAAAATTTCTGTAGGTATGCAACAAAAATTGTGAGACAAATGGACAACGAGAAGACTCAATATATGTAAAATTCCGAGGAAAATTTATAATAAAATATCATGTTTCCCCAAAAATAGCACACACAGTTAACAGTGGTGAAAAAATAAAGGTAACTGAATTCCACCTTAGGACATTAACGCCCGTTGGCAAGATCCGTGTCAGTCAATCGTTTCACCTACTAATATGCTACATAAGTTCACTTTAGAAAGGATGATTAGCTATTTATTTTTAAACTACGTATATTTTCTTGAAGAGTAGCTCTACTGTTCCATTTCATAGTATGGCAGTACATCTTTTCCGTACTCGAGACATTAAGTGCAACATCTGGTGAATATGTACGAATCCTCAGGTCTCGGGAACATCACACGTTTGTACAGCATATCTCGTAGGACCATTGATTAGACTCAGAAGTTCTTGTCAGGCAGAGAGCAGCACCATACCCTGAATGGAGAGTAATTCATATCACAGAAATAGAGCACACATATGCTAAAGCGATATGTCATAGAGCCATTACTAATCAAGTTGTATGGCATTGACTTAGTGAATAATAATCTGTTAGGGTCTGAAATAAAATTGTCCACAAAAAGAGACAATATATCTACTGACTATGCTGATCAACACCGTTTTGCAGGACTGAGTGAGCATCTTAGTGTCTCTGTCCTGATACTTCTAAGCGCTACCACTAGGCAAAATCGTTAGCATCGCTTATTAACATTGATATTTTATGAACCCGGTAATCAATCATCCATCAGTCCAGTGGCACGAAATCAATATCTCTGGCTTAGAATGGTACAAGAATTATGTAAATTACAAACTTACGTTAACTTACCGGAGGTGTTTAATTTAAGTAATCAGTGAATGTAAAACGTCTATCGTAAGGATTTTTTCTATATCTGAATCAAAATGTAAACTTGTTTAAAGTCACTATAGCCTTCCAAAGAAATATTTGTAAGGAGAACACAACTGTGTAACTGTCGCCGTTGTTGCACAAGCACAACAGCTGAACAGCAAGAGTAATCATTCTGTTCCTGATGTTGATCAAATATTCTTGCGGCTCATCGTTAACTTCTATTGATGACAGTGCAATGTAGACCACTTACCTCTTAGTAATAATGTTTCCTTTCGTCTGCAAACGCGACGTTCAGAATATGCTGACAGCTCTTTCAGCTTGCTTTCTTCTGTGATCTTATGTAAATATCTGTCGTTTTAAAATATTTAACCTAGAAAATGACTCAGTAGTTTGGTTAACTCAGCCTCAAATGTGAAACATGTCGGACAAAATATATATTGTAAGAAGTATTTATGTATTTTTATTTACTTATCTATTAACGCTTACAAGATCGACGCTCGTCAGCTGGAATCTAATGCTGGTTACTTTTTCTCATAGCTACAGAAAGTTGTATACAGCTGCTATTAACATTAGCTTCAAGAATAGAATTTTATCCATAGTGGATGCTGTCGAACTCCGTGACTCTTTATGGGGTGTAGAAAAATATTCGCTACCATTCAGAATAAAAGGTGTGACAAATAGATAACCTTTTATTGTGACTGGTAGCGGATATTTTTCTACGCTTCAAAAGTTGTAATATAATTTATACATTTTCAGTAACAGGTGGAATTAAGTACACACGAAGTAAATTTTTAAAGCATAAAATAAAAATAAAATGCACTCATAAAATTCAGTCATGATGCTACGAGGGCAATTCAATAAGTAATGCAACACATTTTTTTCTGAAACAGGGGTTGTTTTATTCAGCATTGAAATACACCAGGTTATTCCCCAATCTTTTAGCTACACAACACTATTTTTCAACGTAATCTCCATTCAATGCTACGGCCTTACGCCACCTTGAAATGAGGGCCTGTATGCCTGCACGGTACCATTCCACTGGTCGATGTCGGAGCCAACGTCGTACTGCATCAATAACTTCTTCATCATCCGCGTAGTGCCTTCCACGGATTGCGTCCTTCATTGGGCCAAACATATGGAAATCCGACGGTGCGAGATCGGGGCTGTAGGGTGCATGAGGAAGAACAGTCCACTGAAGTTTTGTGAGCTCCTTTCGGGTGCGAAGACTTGTGTGAGGTCTTGCGTTGTCATGAAGAAGGAATAGTTCGTTCAGATTTTTGTGCCTACGAACACGCTGAAGTCGTTTCTTCAATTTCTGAAGAGTAGCACAATACACTTCAGAGTTGATCGTTTGACCATGGGGAAGGACATCGAACAGAATAACCCCTTCAGCGTCCCAGACTGTAACCATGACTTTACCGGCTGGGGGTATGGCTTTAAACTTTTTCTTGGTAGGGGAGTGGGTGTGGCGCCACTCCATTGATTGCCGTTTTGTTTCAGGTTCGAAGTGATAAACCCATGTTTCATCGCCTGTAACAATCTTTGACAAGAAATTGTCACCCTCAGCCACATGACGAGCACGCAATTCCGCACAGATGGTTCTCCTTTGCTCTTTATGGTGTTCGGTTAGACAACGAGGGACCCAGCGGGAACAAACCTTTGAATATCCCAACTGGTTAACAATTGTGACAGCACTACCAACAGAGATGTCAAGTTGAGCACTGAGTTGTTTGATGGTGATCCGTCGATCATCTCGAACGAGTGTGTTCGCACGCTCCGCCATTGCAGGAGTCACAGCTGTGCACGGCCGGCCCGCACACGGGAGATCAGACAGTCTTGCTTGACCTTGCGGCGATGATGACACACGCTTTGCCCAACGACTCACCGTGCTTTTGTCCACTGCAAGATCACCGTAGACATTCTGCAAGCGCCTATGAATATCTGAGATGCCCTGGTTTTCCGCCAAAAGAAACTCGATCACTGCCCGTTGTTTGCAACGCACATCCGTTACAGACGCCATTTTAACAGCTCCGTACAGCGCTGCCACCTGTCGGAAGTCAATGAAACTACACGAGACGAAGCGGGAATGTTTGAAAATATTCCACAAGAAATTTCCGGTTTTTTCAACCAAAATTGGCCGAGAAAAAAAATGTGTTGCATTACTTATTGAACTGCCCTCGTACATTTCTTACTAATCTACACATCTGTCACAACAGATGGCTTATTGGTAGTTCCTAATATTAACCACTGGGACACATCAGGATCACAGAACATACATTATTCAGGAAGCCCTTTTGGGGAGTTCTATGGCCATAACCTTCATGTATGCTTAATACTTAATGTACATGTATACTTAATACACAGGGTGTAACAAAACTGCACGGCAGAAATTGCAGGACACATTCCTTACACATAGATGAAAGAATAATGTTATATGAATACGGGTCTGGAAACGCTTCGTTTCCATGTTACAACTCATTTCCTCTAACTCATTAACCATGGGAAATACACAAGAACAGACCGTTAGAAACGTGGGGAACATGCACTCTTGGTGACATCTGATTACGTTCCGCTCCGCCAATGTTTTGTTCTACCTATCGCCGTCCACGTAGCCGCCCGGGGTAGCCTCGCGGTCTGAGTCGCCCTGTCACGTTCCATGCGACTGCCCCCATCGGACGCTCTAGTCCTCCCACAGGCATGGGTGTGTGTGTGTGTTGTCCATAGCGTAAGTTAGTTTAAGTTAGATTAAGTAGTGTGTAGGCCTAGGAACCGATGACCTCAACAGTTTGGTCCCATAACACCTTACCACAAATTTTCAAAATTTTCCTGTCGCCATGCGACGTACCTCATTGCTTGTTTACAGGTAACGTCAACTATTCCAGTGATCAGTACGATCGGTGCAAGCATGCGGGTTACTCGTAGAGTTAATCACAGACCTGGCTCGTGCAATGGCAGTGCACACAAGACAGAGATGGCAGATGCCCATTTGATGTGCGGGTTAGCTGACGGCAGTGGTACTCGTGGTCAGCGTTTGTACTGTAAGTTATTTCCAGGACGAAGATGCCCCAACAGGAAAACGTCTGAAGCCATTGATCATCGTCTTTGGGGCTATAGGGCATACTCGCGACCGGGAGAGGCCTAGAAGGACGAGGACACCGCAGCGGGCGGCGACAATTCTTCATGCAGTTGACGACGTTCCTAGTGTCAGTACAAAACGTGTAGCTACCACACTGAATGTCGACCACATGACCGTCTGGCGAGCGTTACACGAGGACCAGCCCTATCCACACTATTTACGTGTGCAGGCACTGTCAGCCACTGATTCCTCTGCACGGGTACCCTTCTGCGAATGGTCTATCCCACAACGTGTCAAATGGGCTCTGAGCACTATGGGACTTAACATCTATGGTCATCAGTCCCCTAGAACTTAGAACTACCTAAACCTAACTAACCTAAGGACAGCACACAACACCCAGCCATCACGAGGCAGAGAAAATCCCTGACCCCGCCAGGAATCGAACCCGGGAACCCGGGCGTGGGAAGCGAGAACACTACCGCACGACCACGAGATGCGGGCCACAACGTGTCAACCATAATTTAATGCAACGGTACTGCTCACACGTGAGGCGTCGTTTCAACGAGATCAGATCGTAAATTACAAAATCGGTATGTATGGGCAGACGTCAGCCCTCACTCAACTGTTGAAGCAAGTTAGTCAATGTTTGGAGGGTACTGTTGGTGACTATTTGGTAGGCCCTCACTTTCTTCCACCTACGCTCAACGGGCGAAGTTATCACAATTTCGTAGTGAATTCTTTACCGGATCTGTTAGCAGATATGCCTTTAGCACTGCTAAAAAAACATGTACTTCATGCATCATGCAGCTCCTTCTCATTTCGGTGATAAAGTCTGTCGGCTCTAAATAACATGTTCGGTGACAGATGGTTAGGGAGAGATGGACCAGTTGCCTGGTCTCCACGCTTTCCGGACATAAACCCACTGGACTTTTATTTGTGGGGCCAACTGAAAGCGCTTGTGTATGGAATCAAAATATGAGATGTTCAGAGCCTCTGTGCCCGTACTGTGGAAGTCTGCGAAACCTTACGCAATACTCCTGGGCTACCTAAGCGCATCTGAGATTCACTATGACGGCGGGTCGATGCATGTATCAATGTCCTCGGAGGGCATACTGAACATTTCCTGTGAGAAGTACTTGCATGTGGTACGCTGGTGCTTCCCGTTTGTGTGTGTTTCCCATGATTAATGATTTGGAGGAAATGAGTTGCAACATGGAAACGAAGCGTTCCCACAGCTATGTACAGACAACATAATTTCCTCGTCTACGTGTGAGGAATGTGTACTGCAATTTGTGCCGCACATTTTTTATTACACCCTGCATACTAACCTTGGGATCGGAATATTATTCAGTTAATTAGTGAGAGGCTCGCATAAGAATTGAAGCTAAAATAATTTCTGTGTGTAGCCGACACCTCGGAACGTGTGTGCGTGGTTCTAAATCAGAAACCACGCAAATCCTTCAAACAGAAAATAACGCTCTAGTACCAAACAACAGGTTTCAGTTAGTACTGGACATTGTCGTTATTTATTTAGTACTCATGTTGATACGTTAACAGAAACCCACTTACTACTTTATCAGATGAGAGTTATTTCAGCAAAGTACATGATACCGCCTGCCCGCCACCAAGACAACCACCAATGATTTCTAACTGAACAAGTGTGTTTTTCTCTAGCAGTTACAAGTTTTGGATTCATTTTTTCTTGTTTCATTTTACATTTCGATTAATAAAATTTAGTGTACAGTCATTTTGGGCTCTATTTGATATAGGAAGTTTGCATGCTCCCTAATAGTATTTACTGAAGTAATTGACTTTCTAAGCATCTGCCTGTTTACCAGATTCCTCTCATTAACAGGAAGCAATTACGAATTATTTTTGCACAACTGGATACCATTCAGAATCTTCCAGGAAATTTACCTATCTCAGAAATTACTTTAGGCTCCTTGAGTGACTATACAGCTGTATTTACTCATTGAGGATGTTTGACATATTTTAAGGCTTACATGCATATTTTTCAAGGATGATATAGCGCTAAATCCCAAGAACAGGGAATGTGATAATATTTATCAGCTACGAAGGTGACACGTCTCTTATGGGCAGCTACGTAAAATGGAATATACTTACCGCGGTAGTTATTGTCCTTATATCTGAAGGAAATACCATACTGGATGTTTCCAACAAATCAACTTTATCTTTGCTATTGATCCTTTAATGACTAACACCTCTAATGCGATATGAGATTTTCCAAATCAGATCAATCAGAATCAAAATCAGAAAACTGCGTCTAAATATTTACTTGGTAGTCATTTTTACAGAATTCTATTTCTATGGGAATCGACGATACACGTATTCATACTACGTCTACGGAAAGGATGAAATAAACAATTATTTGCACTTATTTCAGTAAAAGCAGGGGCTGCGTTTGAACTCGAGAAAGTCTCCGTAATTTGGCTCAGAATACAATCTGATTGACAGATATTTGGAGGAGAATGCAGCACACCGATTTTCTGTCTCTTAAGGTTGTCTTTAAAACAAATGATTTTATTAAATCCTCATTCCCTTCTCGAGGTAGAATGGATCTTTCCACCACAAAGAAGTACGAAATGTTGCAGGAGGTGCGATTTCTCTACCTCGTGATGGACCTTCACGTGGTAGGCATACACGACGATGCTGGGCTATAGAACAAACTTAAATCTGCATTGTTCGTAGTTGCAGTAGTTGTTCCGCAGCTGCTGCATAAATCATATTTATCTTGTTACTAAGACTAAGTCTCACTCGATTTCGCAAGTAAATTTTTACTAACGTTTCACCTAGCAGTGATATCATCAGTGGTTTTGTGCCTCATGTGCAGTACGCTCGTTCACGAATTGTTGTGTAAACGAACTCAGGTTACTATGAGAAGATTTAAATCAACTACAATTTTCACCCTTTCTGACATCTGCACTTATCACAGTTGCTTAAGTTTTGATGTTGCAAATTGCAGCAATACGATGAAGTGTCGTGAACAGCAAGGTAGTGACATGCGGTTGACTGGAAACACCTCAGAGAAGTTCGAGTCCAGAAGTACATTAGGACCAATGGACACACACAAAGCGTAGAAGACATAAAACAATTGACGATACCTGATAAAAGGTGAAAAATGTTTAATTAAAAACTGTAATAAAAGTTCTCTTTCAAAAGACGATTAAAATACTATACTGTCACACTAATGTGACCACCTATTAAAAGCCAGAATAACCACCTTTTCCAGCATGAGGAAGAGAGTCACTGCGGTTCTGGAAGGTACCCAAAATGCTGTGAAGTCATACTAACCCCACTGCCGCGGGAAGCTGCGCTAAGTTTCTCGGTTGAGGATGTATGACGCGAACAGCCCGATCTATGTGGACGCAGAGATTCTCGACTGGCTGCAAAACCGTTGAGTATGGTGGCCATGGGAGTACGGTAAACTCATACTTTTACTCTTTGAACCACGCAATTATACTGTGAGCTTTGTGACACGTTGTAGTGTCCTTCTTGTTGATGCCATCTTGCCAAGGAAAAGAAACTGTATATGGGGGTGTACTTGGTCCCATGTTTTAATAAATCTCACGATATTTAAAGTGATCACCTGCCAGTCATCTTCAGGCGAGACATCGAAGACCGACAGAGACTCGCTCCGTTCCGCGATATACAGGGTGTCACCTAACATTACCGCTGGAAACACCTCCAAAACCACAAAAAAACACTGAATAACCAGTTCCGCAGACCGAAAGTGAGTAGAGGGGCTCGTGTAACTGGTTAATACAAACCGTTGTGAAATGCACGGAAGTACGTTTTTCAATACATACTTATGCTTTTTAAGTGGAAACCTGTTATTATTTTTAGCGCAGGTGTAAATAGAAAAAATACTTAATCAATGCTGTTTCTTACATTTTAAAATGTTAATTACATCCAGAGTAATTTGTAACGCGACGTTGACGCTTGAGTAACTCCTCAGTAGTTCAATCTTGTTTATCAAAGAGAACCGAATTAATTAGGTATACAAAAACCGAGCGAGGTGGCGCGGTGGCTAGCACACTGGACTCGCATTCGGGAGGACGACGGTTCAATCCAACCTCCAGCCATCCTGATTTAAGTTTACCGTGATATCTCTAAATCGCTTCAGGCAAATGCTTGATGATTCCTTTCGAAGGGCACGGCCGACTTCCTTCCCCGTCCGTCCCTAATCCGATGAGACCGATGACCTCGCTGTCTCGTCTCCTTCCCCAAACAACCCAACCCAACCAACGCAGGGATACAAAAAGAAGAATGATGTAACGTACGTACAGAAGAGATACGTCCACATGTTAACATTTTTATTAGTCTTTTTCTCTGAGGAATACTGTACGGCACTGATTTGTTAGAGGAAAATGTACATTAACATGAGAATGTTGTTAAACTTACTAAGTTGCTTTTTGTTCTCAATTTCAGAAAGTAAAAGAGTGTGTCCTGGCATTTCAGGACAATAAATGTTCAAAGTAGTGCCCATCATTTCCTGCAAACAATCTCATCACAGTACACATGCTCCTTTAATGTACCTCACAGAAAGAAGAAGTCTTGAAGTGTAAGATCAGTAGAATTGGTTATCCAATTTACGCGGCCACCGTGTCCTATGAAACGCCCTTCGAACATTCTGTCAAGGGTCAGCCTAGCGTTCACTGCAGAATGTGTAGGAGCATGGTGATACCACATACGTCTAGGCGTTTCCAGCGGAACATTTTCTAGCAATGTTGGCAGATCATTTTGTCGAAACTCGATGTATTTTGCAGCAATATGGGTGCCTTCAATGAAGTGAGGACCAATGAGATGGTCGCCAATTACTCCGCACCATACATTTACATTCCACGGCCGCTGTCGCTCTACCTGTCGAAGCCAGCGAGGATTGTCCACGGACCAGTAATGCATGTTTTGTAAATTCCCTGTACCGTGGTTTGTGAAACCTGCTTCATCGGTAAACAGGTAGAACTGCAACGCATTCTCTAAAATGTAGACTTTCACGGCCGGAAATATCATGTCCATTATAATTATCCGGGCTGTTATGCCGTGGTCGGTTGATGAATTCTGTGTCGATTCCCAACGTTTCGTCTCCGACACAGAATTCATCAACCGACCACGGCATAATTAGAATGGACAACGCATTCTCTGTTAACGCTCATTGATAAAAATTCACTCGATTATTAAAGTCGATCAATGTAATTGCTCATGCAGTGACACTTGACACAGGTGAAATTGGTGACGATGAAGTATGCGCATTAGACTACTTTGACTCAATTCACTGCCTCTAGCAATGTCACGTGAAATCATGTCAGGGTTCACGGTAACAGCAGCTACCACACCAACTGCACCTGCTTCTCCTATGATGGGTTTGTTACGGACCCGTTTGCGTGGTACGATCATACCTGCTGCATAGAATTGTTTGCAGATGTTTTCAAATGTGCAGTGCGATCGACGATCTCTGTCCGGGTACCTTTCTGCATACAACCTGCAGGCTACAGCTGCATTTTGTCTACACTCGCCATAGATGAGTATAATCTCTGGCTTTTCAGAATTAGAAACAACCATTTTCACAGTTCTTACATACTGTACTTGCGACCTTCTCGCGATCCTACTGTACGTATTCCTCTTCTTAATTGTGTACAGTACACCAACAAATGTTCGGTAACGGAGTGTACTACAGTTATTCTGAGTACGAGGACTCACTCAGCAAGCGCTACATGTAGACACTGTGACAACCAAACTCGGAAACACTTTAGTCTTGTTAAACATACCCCTACAGAGCTTGTTTGTTACATCACGGCACTGAACGTCTGAGGTTTCAAGCGGCAACTTCACTTTACAAATTACTCCGTATGTACTTAACATTTTACAATGTAACAAACGGCACTGATTAAGTATTTGTTCCTATTTTCAGTTATGGTCAAAATAATAACAGGTTTCCATTAAAAAAAACATAAGTATGTTTTGAAAATCATACTTCCGTGCATTTCTCAATGGTTTACTATATTAACCATTTCCACCAGACCCTCCCCTCACTTTCGGTCTGTGGAATTGGTTATTCAGCGTTTGTTGTGGTTTGGGAGGTGTTTCCAGTGGTAATGTTAGGTGACTCACCCTGTATATCGCAGAACGGAGCGAGTCTCTTCGATGTCTAACCCTGTATAGCGCGCTGCGAGTATTCCCTGCATGTGTAAAAATCAAGTTGACAAGTCTCGGTGGCAGTGTCCTCGCTGGTGGAAACGTGGAACTCAGCTCCCTCCGGCATCACCGATCGCGACGGCCATTGGCGCGCTTTGTTGGCTTCCACTACAACAAATCGTGGAGAACTACATCTACCTCTACATATGCATCACTACTCTGCAATTCGCCATTAATTGCCTGGAAAAGGGTTCATCAAACCACCTTCAAGTTACTTCTCTGCAGTTTCACTCTCGAACAGCACGCGGGAAAAACTAACAATTAAGTCTTCCGTGCGAGCTCTGATTTATTTTATTATGATAATCATTTCTCCAGGTGGGGGCCCAAAAAAAAAACTTAAAAAACTTTTCATACTCTCAGAATTATGTTCGTGATTGAAATTGCTTGAGAAGGTCCCGCCACTGCGAAAAATTCATTTTTTTTTAATGACTTCCATTCCAATTCGTGTAACACATACGTGGCACTTTCTCCCCTATTTCACAATAAAACAAAACGAGCCACCCTTCACTGAACTTTTTCTGTTATTCCGTCAATCCTATTTGATGCAGATCCCACACCACACAGAAATACTCCAGAAGAGCGCAGTCAGGAGTTGTGTATGTAATCTCTTTAGTGAAACTGTTACATTTTCCAGGAATTCTTCCAATAAACTGCGTTCTTGGGTTTGCTTTCCCGAAAACATTATCTGTCTGATTGTTCCAATTTAAGTTAATCGTAATAGCAATTTCTAAGTATTTTGCTGAGTTTACGGGATTTAGATTTGTGTGATTTACTGTGTAACAGAAATTTAAGGCCCTCTTTTTAGTGCTCATGTGTATGACTTCACACGTTTCATATTTTAGAGGTAATTGCCTCTTCTTACACCATACAGATATCTTGTCTAAATCAGTTTGTAGTTCGTTTTGATCATCTGATGACACTACATGACTGTAAATGACAGAACCACCTGCAAAGAGTATAAGAGGACTTCTCAAATTATGTCCTACATCGTTTACGTAGATCAGGAACAACAAACCGCCTGAAAACGTGTGGAACGGCAGATATTACATCTGTTTTACTCGATGCCTTCCTGCAAGTTATAAGAATTGTGATCTTTTCTGACAGGAAATGACGAATCCGGTCACACAATTGCGACGATACTCCATAGGTAAGCTATTTAATTAGAAGTCGCTTGTGAGTAATGGTGTCAAAAGCCTTCTGGAAATTTAAAAATATGGAATAAATTTGACGTCTCCTACCGACAGCAAATATTAAGTGTGTTTCAGAAGAACGATATTTTCTGAATCTGTATTGGCTATTTGCCAAGAAATCGATTTCTTCGAGGTGATTCCTAACTTTTGAGGACAGTATATGTTCCAAAATGCTACTGCAAATCGACGTTAGTGATATGGGTCTGTAACTCAGCGGATTACTCCTATTTCCTTTCTTGGGTACCGATGTGACTTGGGCCATTTTCCAGTCTTTGAGTACGGCTCTTTCTATAAGCGAGAGATTGTACATGATTTGGAAATATGGAGCTGTTGTATCAGCATACTCTGAATGGAACCTCACTGGTATACAGTTTGGGCCATAAGACTTTCTATCCTTGAGTGTTTTAGGCTGCTTCGTTACACCAAGGATATCTGCTTGTGTTGTGTTGGCAGTTGTTCTTGATTCGAAATCACGAATATTAACGTTGTCTTCCTTTGCCAAGGAATTTCAGAAGGAGGTATTGATTGCGTTTTGCCACTGTGGACCACAATCTCTTTGGGTTTTCTGCCTCATTTTAGGCAGAGTTTGTTTGTGGAAACTGTTAAAATCATCTCGCATTTAAGTTCACGCTTGATTTCGAACTGCCGTGTAACTTCGCCAGTCTTGGGGACTTCGCGTTCTTTTAAATTTGGCATGTTTTCTTCTCCATCAGAGTCCTGATCTGTTCTGAGTAACATTGGGGATCGGTAGTATCTCTTATTAATTTATTTCGTATATTTCTCTCAACTGCCGTCGACACTATTTCTTTGAATTTAAACCAATTTGGTCTACGCTCACATAGTCATTTTGGAGACAGTATCTTACAAAGGTGTCAAGCGAATTTTTGTCTGGTTTTTTCAATACACGTATTTTTCATGTATTTTTGTTAGGTTTGGACGTTACGGTATTCAGTCTAACTATAACAGCCATGTGGTTCCTTGCGCAGTCCAAGTGGTAGCCGCTATCACGGTTCATAAACTTTTCCGCCAGCCGTATTTCCATCGATTCGTTAGTAGCAGAGTTCCAGAAAGATGTTTCTCTGATCGGAATCATAGTCTTATCATACTCCATTGAATGTCCAGTGGGAAAACAGTGTTCGGCAGTATCGGATTGCTTTGTTGCATAAAGCAATTGGAACGTTGACATTCAGCGCGACCTTCTTCCACAGTGCGTCTAATCTGTCCTATGGAAGCCATACCACACTGACATGATATTTTGTAAATTTCGGCTTTTGGCAAGTAGGAATTAACAAAATAGCTTGTCAATGGGGTACGACCACACACTGTAAAAGAATGCTACTTTGAACAATAAAGTTATAATCGCCTTTTGCAACCAAGCCAGTTCCCTATTTCTGAACACTGTATTTCCATTGGACATTCAATGGAGCAAGATACAACCATGATTCTGACCACAGAAAAAACTTTCTGCGACCCAATTATTAAAGGTTCTGTGGAAATATGTATGGCGGCAAAGTTGATGAAACATGGTAGCGGCTGCTAGGTGGACAGTGCATGGAAACCCATCATCCCCGTGATTTTTTCTAATGGAATATAACAGAGTGCGGCAACAGCTGCAGCGAGCGGTAATGCAGGGGACAGCTCAGTTCTGCGGTTCCACCAGTGAGGGCCCTGCCACCGAGAAGTATGGTTTGTCTGTCAACTAGATTATGCCGCATGCGCGGAGTACTCGCATAGCGCTATAATGCGGAAGGGAGCAAATCTTCGTCAGCCGTTAGCATTTCAGCGCGCGATTTCAAGGCGAGAGGATTT
Organism: Schistocerca cancellata; assembly: GCF_023864275.1. Taxonomy (NCBI): domain Eukaryota; kingdom Metazoa; phylum Arthropoda; class Insecta; order Orthoptera; family Acrididae; genus Schistocerca; species Schistocerca cancellata. Next base: position 898,246,392 of record NC_064629.1, read on the forward strand.
ATTTAGGAGCAGCTGCCTCTACAGCGTCAGAGTCGGCCGACCGCCCCAGCGGCACCCCCATCGGCCGCTCCCTCTGCGAGATTATGACTGTGGATGCGGGAAGACTGAGTACGAAAAGCCGGGCAGCGTAAATCGACTAGAGAAGGCATGCAATATGGAATTTCCAGCGAAGAGGAAATCGCGGGTTCAGCACCTTTGAAAGCCTACGGTCGAGAAAGGAGAGATAACAACTCCACACCAGCCAACTGACAGCAGTCACCTGTCGCTGATGAAGAAAGCTTCATTAATCCGCCAAAGAGGAGGCAGGCGAAAAGCCACGGAAGCGCCAGACGTGGAGGCCAGCAAGAGATATGAAACAATCCAGAAGGACACTTAATCAACTCAAGACACGGCTTATTTGTAGACACAACCCAAACAACAGAAGATACTTCCCGCCGTGGTGCAGTACCCAGAGACCTACAAACAGCTGTAAGACTTGTTAAAGTACAATTCCAACTAGCCCTTCACCGCCATACAAACAGGTCGGAATAAGCTGAAGCTGGCTTCGACATGTATAGAATATTACGTAAAATTCGTGGATATGGTAGGAGCGAGAGGGATTTTGTACTTCGCGTTTCCCATGGTGAGACGGCAGGCGTTGAGGACGGCTGTCTATGACATCCCGAATAATATGACCAACAAAGAACTAAAAGAAGAATGTGTGGTTATTGGTTTCGTGGCTACTGTTGTGGACTACTCCTACTACCAAGTCAGACAGAGTAAGACGTCGTGGCAAACTGTTATACTGCGAGACACTGCAGAACATCGCGATACATTTCAAATGAATAGCCTTTGCGTGCTAGTCGCCGAAGTTGAGCATCTGCAAGCTTCGCGTGGACGCCAACAGTGTTACCGTTTTCAAGGATTTAACCATGTGGCAGGCGACTGCACTATGCTGTCTGTTGTCGTAAAGAGCAGCGAACCATACGACTAAAGACCCTTCCTAAACGCGCTCTTTGTGGGGAGGACCACCCTGCACGTACAGGGAATGCCAGAAGCGCAAGGAAGTCAGTGGAAGACAGTGAGGAGAACCAGCCAGGACACGGAAGATAATTGTAGCATACTGGCGCAAAATGGCGTGTGAATAGAATCCACATCAAGACATATCATGTTGATGGAACGACGGCCTGGATTCAGAGTGGTCTACTGACAACACAATGCCAATGGACTATTTCCACATCTGACAAAATTTCAACAGATTTCTAGAGATGAATACGTCGAAACATGCTTAGTGACTGAGATTCAATTGCAGCCAGGCTTGAGAGCAAACGTAGCTAACTATTGATACTGTAGGACTGAATCTTTGGCGGACAAACTGGAACAGCTTTCGTAACCATGTATCATGCTCCCTGAACAACGTGTTGACGCCCTCTTTGATACTGTCAGTACCACCGCTATTGAAGCCCTAGCTGCTTCTACTCCGCCACCACGAAGATTAGTGTCCTGACCCTAGCTTACATAGGGAAATTCTAGCATTAATTAGTTTCTATTGGTTCAAATGTCTCTGAGCACTATGGGACTTAACATCTGAGGTCATCAGTCCCCTAGAACTTAGAACTAGTAAAACCTAACGAACCTAAGGACATCACACACATCCATGACCGAGGTTGGATTCGAACCTGCGACCGTAGCGGTCGGGCGGTTCCAGACTGAAGCGGCGCAAATGATTAGGAAATGCAATCGCCTCACCAAAAATTGGCTCCTGTCGGGAGACCCCAATGCCAAGTGAAGAATTAATTTGCTTAGGAGCAGAACTAAACCAGTGCTCTCCATTGTTAAGCACTAGCAATGGAATAATAAATTCCCCTCGACACAACTTGATATCTCAGCGTGAGATGTAGCCAGAACTAACACCAACGCCAGAACACGAATTCTGCTCCTGGAAACCGTAGCTGGGACAGTTTACCGGCTAAAGAAAACAACCAACGCCCTTGTTTATGATCAAGACCCCCAAGACCAGCAACACAGGCACGATGTTACGGAGAGCGCCGCCACTTTCATGGCAGGCAAAAGTGACGAAGAACAGGGCATCCCCCAACCACTACAGAAGACGTCTCCTGTGTTGTAAGAGCTTTAACTAATAACAAAGCTCCAGGATTAGACGACATCCCAGGAGAAGCATAAAGAAACTTCCACACGAACCCTACGGCCACCTGAAATATGTCTTCAACATCATCAGCCAGAAGAAATATTCAAGCAGCTGGAAGCATGTAGCGACGATTGCAGTACCGAAACATGGGAAGTCTTTCAGAAACCAAACGAATTATGGATCAATCAGCCTTCTGCATGAAGGTCTTCGAGGGGTTACTCCTAAGAAGATTAACAAGACACATGGACGACAGAGAATCGATTACCACTGATAAGTTGGGATTTCGTGAAGGACATTCCAACATCCAACTACTCGTAATGGTGATGGAAGAAATCACCACCACCTACAACAACAAGGACTACTGTGGAGCAGTATTTTAATATGTTAAGAAAGCCTTAGACAGTGTTTAGCATAAGGGGCTGATTTTTACGCTAAATGAAGTGGGTTTCACAGGAACGTACGTTAAACTGATCAACTCGTACTTAGAAGATCGTATTTTTGTGCTGACAGTCGAAGCAGATCTGTCCATTGTAAGAATTCATGCAGCAGTTCAGCAGGGATCGGTCCTTGGGCCGCCCCCAACATTTTCTCCACACATCCGACGTCTCCAGGACTTCACGAGTGGAATGCACCATACATGCCGATGACATGGCTATCTATACAAGGAGGAGGTGGCTGCAGCCCATGCATCGCAGTCTACAGGAAGCATGGAAAGAACATGATGGATGAGCAGTGGAATGCACCATACGTGCCGATGACATGGCTATCTAAACAAGGAGGAGGTGGCTGCAGCCCATGGATCGCAGTCTACAGGAAGAGTGGAAAGAACATGATGGATGAGCAGTGGAATGCACCATACGTGCCGATGACATGGGTATCTAGATAAGGAGGGGGTGTGCAGCCCATGCATCGCAGTCTACAGGAAGCGTGGAAAGAACAAGATGGATGGTCAACTAGATGGAAAATTTTCTTCAACTGGTTGAAGAGACAGGCCGCCATCTACACTACAAAGAGAAAAATACACTTCCGCCAGCTACTACTCTCCAACGTGCTTGTAGAACAGGTTGCGTCAGCAAAGTAACTTCGTTTCATACTTGACTAGAAATCACCTGACAACTGAACTTCGCAGACGTCCGGCAGAAAGTCGTTCAGAGATTGGGGGCAGTGCACCCGTTAATTAACGGAACTTCATACTTACTATCGAAGACAGGATTGGCAATGTACTGGGCAGTTAATTGCCCAGTGATGAATTATGGCTGTGTAGTATGGCGTACGGCCGGCAAGACTCACCTTCACAGACTGCAGCCACAGTAGTACAGGGTGTAGTGAAGTATATGTCACGTCTGTACATCTTTCCAGCTAAATATTTGCATGAAGCAGTGCACGTGGCGGGAGTCTTGGACTGATTCAAGAAGATTGCTGTTACCTTATGCCTTGGGAACCCACGTGCAGCCCAAGGTCGCTACAAAAGACTTATAGACCTACTACATATACAGTAGGCCAAAAGAAGTATGTACCTCAGCTCATTTTCGCCCAATTGATAACACTATAATAAAGGGAAGTATACACGCAACCTCCTAATCCTAAATATAATAGTAAACTCCGTCTGGTGAAAACTAAATTAACAGTTAAAGCGGGAACAAAGTGGTGTCGGTAAGTTAGTCAGTCTTCGATGCACACCTGAAGAAGATTGGCAGGTACCCAGTTGAAATATCGTGGAATGTATAAAATGACGACAGGGTGCCAGCTCGAAATTTGTTTTAACATTCAAATCACGGGGAAAATTTTAAAGTTCACAATGACTGCACTGTTTTCCGAGTCCGCCGACACGATTTATATACCCCCTACTGTTATTGCTACCACCTGCCGTCTGTGGGTGGTTATTGCACGTTGACACAGACTACAGGAGGTGGCCACATTAATGTGAATCGACCGTGTAGTTATTTTCATTTTAAGACATACAGCAAAAGTAAAAAAAAACTAAAAAATGAAAATCAACGTGATTGTAACAATTTGTAAACGTGACAGTGCTATATCCTCGATAGCCAGATATTGGTCCACATTGGCTGAATGCAGAAATGAAGGGAGCTGTTACGCGGGAAAATCGCCTGCGGAACAGTAACCCAAACCAACGCTAGTGACCGCGGCACTGCTGCGGTGTCTTCTAACACTTATCGAGGTCCATCTTCTCCAGTGGGCACTCAACCGATGTGGTTCCTGAGAAGAGTTCCCTCCCGTCCTGAATAGGTGCGCAGAGACGGGGGACGAAAGGAAAATATGGCTAACCACCTGTACTCGTTGACTGCCGGGTGCAGAAAGTGATGGTGGTAGGTGGCGACCACCGCAACGCCGTTGAAGATGAGAGCGGAGGAGTGTTCATTCGATTCCCACAGAAGCAGAAGGCAGTGCTGGAACACCAGTGGGAAGTCGCTGGCAGTAGCTACTGGCGCTAACCCTAGGGCCTAACGGTCTCCAGAAGGCGGAGATGAAGGGGTAGGGGGCGGCGGTGGGTGTTATGTCTATGCTCAAGTTTGGTTGTGGTGCCGGCGGTCTTGTGTATTTCGGAACATGGAACGCGACACCCTTGGGCCTCTATTACCGTTGCCAGCATCCAAGCTGCAGGGCGACTGTGCGAGGAGGGCCCAGACAGTTACACCAGGTTTGTAAAAGTGGGATAGCTGAGAACAGGGTGGGGGAGGGGGTGGCCTTAGAGGATGAAGCAGTGTCCTTGGTTGCCATCTGTGGAGTTGCTCAGAGGGCTACGACTATCAAATGGCGTGGTGCTCAGAAACAAGGTAAGAGGTGAGATAGTGACAGAGGACTCGACACAGCCTCTTTCATTTGTCGCTTAAAGATGTGAATTAGACGTTCTTCTTCATCACTACAGGAATGATGGAACAGAGCGCCGAGAATATTTTTTATGCCATTGGCCACACAGAGTCTTTGAAAGCAGATGTCATGAATTGGGGGCCATTACCAGAAGCCAGACTGTGAAGTAACCCTTCGGTGGCCAAGAACGTGAGACAGCAGTGAGGGTGGCGTTAGTTGTCGTAGATGCCATACATACTTCATATGGGGATTTGGTATTAGGCATACATAATGAGCAAATGGAATCGATCCAAACACTGGGCCCATAAAATCGAGGTGGTGGCAGTCCCAAGGATGGTGGAGTGTAGACCAGGGTGAAAATTACTGTTGGGGTGCTGATTGGTGCATACCGTCCTACCACAGACCATTCACATGATATCGCTGTTGATACCCGGCCATTGCACTTGCCAGCAAGCCAAAGCCTTCACGCAGGACATCCCCCATGCCCCTGGTAGAGCAAACACAGGACTCGTTACCGCAATTCAGTGGGAATGATCACCCAATGCATGTCACTTTCAGTGTCCAAGAGAAGAACGTCATTCTTAACCAAGAGCCGAGGGTTTGTGCTCGGTAGGTAGGCCAGCCATAGGTCACTTACCGGAGGACCTATCATAGTTTGGGATCATGGCGTGTGGCAGCAGTTACACATGCAGCTGTAGTACAGGAACTATACAATGTACGCTGCTGTGCAGCATCATTCTGGAAGCAGAGGACCTCCTGTTGGTCTAAATCGCGGTCTAGTTGTTGGTGCGACAGGGAATCGACGTTAGAATGTCGTACTGTGGGCTCAAACCGGTTAGTGTAACTTCAGGCACCTAGGAACAGTGGCCAGCGCTCTAAGCGTTGGGCCATTGTCTCTGAGAGGTTTCCATGATTCGCAAATAAAGTAACCAAGGGCTTATGATTCGTAATGAAGGAGAACTTCGCCCCAAAAAGTTAGGCATGAATTTAACTGCTAACACTGTAAACAATGTCTCCTGTTCGACGTGTGAGTAGCTGTGTTGTGTAAGGGTCAAGGTCTTGGACACATAAGCAATTTGCTATTTGGAGCCATCTTCATCCGTGTGTGCCAGAACTGCCCCAACGGCAAGAGCAGATGCGTTGGCCGCCATAACTAATGGATGTACAGGACAAAAAGGCATGAGACAACGTTCGGATTTCACCTTGATTTTTAAATGGTCAAAAGCCATCTAACAAGCAGGGATCCAGTTATAGGGCAGTCCTTTCTTACACAAATGATTAAGGGCTCGGGAAATGTGGGCTGACTGGAGGAGGAACTTGGAGCAATAATTGACTTTGCCAAAAAACACCTGCAGTTTGTATAGGTTTCTTGGGGTAGAGAAGAAAATCTATGGCGGTGACATTTCGATCAGTAGCTTTGATACCGCCTTTGGTTAGCCTGTGCCCCAGATACTCTACTTCTGGTTGAAAAAATCGACACTTTTCCAAACGACAATGCAGATCTGTGTCCTGCATGGTGCTAAAGGAGATGTGCAGAGTTTGCTAATACTCCTGACCTAAGCGTCTCGTAACAATGAGATCATTCAGAGATTCCACACAAGATGCAATACACCACGTTAGTTGTCCCAGATACCATTGTAAAATTGCTGCGACCGAGGCAATACTAAATGGTAGTAGCTTGTACTTATATAATCCGATGAACGTGTTGACGACATCAGTGTCCATGTAAAGACAACTGAAGGTAATTATCAGAAAGGTCAATCTTTGAATAGTATTCCCCACCAGTAAGTCTGGTAAGGATATCTTCTGCCTGGGATAAAGGAAAATTTTCAACCAACGATTGAGCATTGATGGTAGCTTTGAAATCTCCACATAACTGAAAAGAACCATTGGATTTCTTTGGTACAACGAACGGGATGGCCAATGTGCTAGATTTCACAGTTTCGATAACTCCAGCAGCCTGGAGACGATCCAGCTCTGCCTCACTGCAGCAAATAAGCCCACTGGAATTGGCCTGGAACAGTAAAAACCAAGGGTTTCGCACGGCTGACTGGTGATTTGTACCTGAAAATCCAAGGCGTACAACAAAACCGGCTTAAATAGTGGCGCAAGAACCAGTTGCAGGAAGGAGACTGCAGTGGATGCAACCTTCCCTTTATGGGAAATAGAAAGCGACACAAAAATTGTTAGTAGCCAGTGGGTGGTCGACACTGAATAGACTGCTGTGACCAAGAATTGTCCACGAAGGGGGACAGAACTATCGCAATACGGCATCAAAAGCCGTAAGGGAGGAGACAACTCAGGCGAGCCCACTCGTGCACATATTGCCAGATTGATCAGAGACACGGTGATCCTAGTGTCTACATCATAACGAACCTCCACGTCATAAATGCAGAATGTGAGAAACAACTTCCGCATGAAAGGGTCTACCGTACAACTACGGCATGTTGGGAATGTACAGTGTCCTGATTGATTCGTGGGGCAGGATAGGAGTGGGTGGTATAGATGTGACGCACCGATTGAAGACGCTCTTCTTTGCTACAAAGCGTGCAGAACCCCCGGCGATTAGGACAGTCCACCCAGTTATGAGTGGAAAACACTGTGAGCACAAAGGAAGCGGTCCTCGTGATCTGCGACGAGGTGTGACCAAAGGCTCCAGTGCCATAGAGACGTCAGATACAGACGAATAACGATAGTGCTGCCCGGAAGCCGTCCTGCGCCTGTGGCGTGGGACTGAAGTGCATGGAGGTACACTGACCACTGAAACCTGTGGCCTCGCCGTTAGTCGCTCATTAGCTGCCTGTGCGCTTTCGAACGAGCGTGCGATGCTCAAAAGGTCATCAAACGAGGGGTTATTAGTTTCAACGCCGTAGTGTGGGCCTACGGATCTGGTGTAAGCTTGACCACCATATCATGAATAAAATATTGTGCATTCGAAGCCTTGCAGCCTTGAGTGGGGCAAGTGAAATTGCATTTGCTACTGAGACCTTGCAGTCACTGGAAATAGTAATCAGTCAACAGAACGCTGATCTCCTGAAATGGGAGCTCCACAGAGTCTGACAGAGGGTCCAACTGTCGGAGCCGAATGAATGTTTCCAGGGAATACCAGGACTAAAACAATGATAACGGCAATGAAATATCCGCGACTTGAAAGGCCGAGAAATTCTGTATCAGACGATGAATGTATTTGCCCCAGTCCCACGTAACATCACTGAAAGGTGGGAACGACGGAGGACTTATAGAGGCGTCAGCAGCGGGAGGCTCTGAGGCTTGCTCCAACTGTGCCTCGTGTGCTCTGAGTTTTTGGGCGTAAGGCTGAAGCGATTTTCGTAATATGTCTAACTGGAGTTGCTGCTGCTGCATTAACTGCTGCTATTGCTCCAGAAAGCGAGTCAATTGAGCGTCTGTGCAACTTAATAACTTGCTGTTTCCCCATCTCCAACGCTACATGGGCTGTGCTCACGTCGGTGATTGAAAAAACGGAGGTTGCTGCCAGGTGGAAGAGCCGCCGGCGGAAGAGTAACCCAAACTAACTGTATGGAGAAGGAAATGCGACTGACATAATATGGACAATACAACGGATCAGAACCAGTACAAACAAACTTACGACAATGAGGCACTCCGCGAAGTATTCGCCACATCGATGACATCAAGAGTAAGAGCATCAGAAAGACAAATTCAAGACGCAACCCGAGAGATGGTTCAAATGGCTCTGAGCACTATGCGACGGCCGGCCGAAGTGGCCGTGCGGTTAAAGGCGCTGCAGCCTGGAACCGCAAGACCGCTACGGTCGCAGGTTCGAATCCTGCCTCGGGCATGGATGTTTGTGATGTCCTTAGGTTAGTTAGGTTTAACTAGTTCTAAGTTCTAGGGGACTAATGACCTCAGCAGTTGAGTCCCATAGTGCTCAGAGCCATTTGAACCACTATGCGACAACTTCTGAGGTCATTAGTCGCCTAGAACTTAGAACTACTTAAACCTAACTAACCTAAGGACATCACACACATCCATGCCCGAGGCAGGATTCTAACCTGCGACCGTAGCGGTCGCTCGGCTCCAGACTGTAGCGTCTAGAACCGTACGGCCACTCCGCCCGGCATCAACCAGAGAGAGTGACTGGGTGACACGCAAGGTTGTAATCCAGCAATTCCATTATAGGTCCGTAGGTATCAAGTGCAAGCACTAAACCCATTGGATGCATGCTATGCCGTGGCCTGTATACCAGCCGCGTGGAACGGCGCGCACGTCGTATGAGCGCAGCACCACCGCAATGCCTTTTGTCAGCTATCGAGGTCCATCTCCTCTGGAGGACACTCAACCTCTGAGGCGCCCGATACAAGAAACAGGGTTGGCAGCCTCCGTTTCCTTCCCATATTGTAGCGGTAGGAACAACTATGTAAACATGATCATTGAATTCAACGTAGCTTCTGTATTACACCTAGAGACTGTAACTGGCGGGAAGGGTCTGTATGTCGTCAAACTCAGACTGTTTACGTGACAGGAAGGCTGATAACGATATAAAAGACGTCACATACCACTGTGTTGGCATCCCGATTCAAGGAAAGTTTCCCCCAAGTCACATTCCTCAAGAATGCCACCGAGAGAGATATGCGTGTACTGCACCCGATTTCGATCATCGTTCTAGAGTGCACTGCCTTGGATGACTCCCCAACGCATTTGGTGTCTTATGAATTATAGTGCCGACAGCGTCATCACAGTAAAAACTGTTAGTTAGACGTCTGTAATTCAATTGCTGATGACTTTGTTTATGTGTCAAACAACGAGGGAAGATGTATGAAGGATGGTACGTCCTTACATAATTATGTGAAGGGAGTGATTATGACGAGCTACAGCCATCGTCCTACTAGCACAACAATTTTTCATAAATTACTTTCCGAAGTGTATGATGTATACAGCGGGTTAGCTTACTCGCAAAAGAGATCTACCTGGGAAATCTGAGACGATACACTATTTATGATCACTCTACAGGCACCAAAGCAGAATTGTGACGTCAGGTTATTTACCTTCCAATAGGCAACTCAAGATTCATTACCACAAGATGCAGTTATATACTGCTGCATAGAATTGCACATAAATTTTTCTACTTTCAGCGTTGACAGAATACGAATTAGGTTCAGATACCTGTATCGTCTCGATTTCAATCAACGTATTTAATTGAATAATCGCCTCAACATGAAGTATGTACACTACGTGTTCAAAAGTACTCAAACATCTGGCTGAAAATGACTTACAAGTTTGTCGCGCCCTCCATCGTTAATGCTGGAATTCAATATGGTGTTGGCCGAGCCTTAAGCTTTCACTCTCGCAGGCATACGTTCAATCAGCTGCTGGAAGGTTCCTTTGGGAATTTCAGCCCATTCTTCTAGGATTACTGCATTGAGGAGAGGTTGTCGATGTCGGTCGGTGAGGCCTGGAATGAAGTCGGAGTTCCAAAACATCCCAAAGGTGTTCTATAGGATTCAGGCCAGTACTGTGTGTAGGCCAGTCCATTACAGGGATGTTATTGTCGTGTAACCACTCCGCCACAGGCCGTGCATTATCAGCAGGTGCTCAATCGTGTTGAAAGATGAATTCCCCATCCCCGAATTTCTTTTCTACAGTGGCAAGTAAGAAGGTGCTTAAAACATCAGTGTAGGGCTGTCCTGTGATAGTGCCACGCAAAGCAACAAGGCTGCAAGCCTCCTCCACGAAAAACAGGACCACACCATACCATCTCCGCCTCCGAATATTACTGTTGGCACTACACACGCTGTCAGATGACGTTCACCGGGTATTCGCAATACCCACACCCTACCATCGGATCGCCCCATTGTGTACCGTGGTTCCTCACCCCACAAAATGTTAAATCTTCCAATGTTTACGCTCCTTACACCAAGCGAGGCGTCGTATGGTATTTACCAGCGTGGTGTGTGGCTTATGAGCAGCGCTCGACCGTGAAATCCAAGTTTTCTCACCTCACGCCTAACTGTAATATTACGTACGTACTTGCAGTGGATCCTGATGCAGTTTGTAATTCCCCTGTGATGGTCTCGATAGATTTCTGCCTATTACAAACTACGACACTCTTCAACTGTCGGCGGCCTGTGTCAGTCAAAGGACGAGGTCAGCCTGTACGCTTTTGTGCTGTACCTGTCCCTTCATGATTCCACTTCACTATGACATCGGAAACAGAGGACCTAGGGATGTTTAGGAGTGTGGAAATCTCGAGTTCAGATGTATGACACAAGTGACACCCAATCAATTGACCACGTTTGAAGTCCGTGAGTTTCGCGGAGCGTCCCATTCTGCTTTCTGAAGATTGTCTAATGACTACTGATGTCGCTGATATCGAGTACCTGGCAGTAGGTGGTAGCATAATGCACCTAATATGAAAAACGTTTGATCACGTGGTGTACTTGTGACGGAGGCATTGCTCTTGTGTGTGAGAAGAGTTCACAGCTTCGGCCATGGAACGCGCTAGCTCAATGGTTGAACTGAGCAGTAAAAACCAACTGGAAACTCCAGCACACATATGTCATTTTGTTTTGACATGCTGCAGTAACAACTCAGAAAAACAAATTAGCCTGTACATCATGGTATAAAAGTGAGGGTGTGATGTGCAACGAGAGTAATAATGTCAAACTGAGTTTCCCGGAAAAACTTTCATTTAATGAATCTAATTTTTTCCAAGTATTATAGTAATTTCAAAAAATGTAATATTTGAGCATTCAGCCTCACACAGCTGAACTGGATATCTTGATTTTGTAGATGGTAGAGTTATATTCATAAATATTGCATTTTCTGCTTTCGAAACATCTAAAAACAGATATCATTATCTGCCGAAAAGTATAATCCCCTTGAAAATTACACTAGCATGTATCACTGAATGCTCAGTCATACGTACACTAATTCTGTTTGTATCTATCAGTAATACACGCTATAGTGCTCTACATATCACCAATACTCCTTTGACGTTGGTCTCTGCATGAGTGAAATCCCGAGAAAAATATTTTGTCATGTTGGGCATCAACGACGACTGTGCTCATTATGATGACGATTCAGAATGTTAAGTCCTAACTATGCCTCAGTATCAAGGAAGGCAATAGAAAAGGTCTCAGACAGCAATCTATGAAATTCCACAAGACTGTAATAACTTACTACACTCTGTTGAGCTACAGGAAATAGAGTGTTCGGCTATTAAGAACGTCAGATACCAACGTGTACATACGAGAATAGGCCGAGAACGTGCTTCACAGTATATAAGACAAGGCAAATTCTTTCCAGGAACGTCTGTTATGAGTAATGCAGTGACAGTCTGGTCTTGCGAGAATATTATTTACCCAGCGATATAAAATGTCTGATAGAAAGCAAAGAGAATTTTGGAAACAAACTGAAAAAGTTTCTACTTGAACAACTAATTCTATTCCGCAAAAGAGTTTCTATTATTGTGAAGGGTGGTGGGTAGGAATCACTAACTCAAATCTGTGTATTATCTTAAAATACTTTATATATGTTCAGGATCTAGTCATATATACAAATTAATTTGTGATGTGAATGTAAAATGACTCGTCGTATGTCATTATGATTTACTATGGAAATGATTCATGGAACATGAAACTAACTAACTACGTTCCTAGTAGCTTCATTCTCCATAATATGGGTCATCGACAATACACGAAAATTTCACAAAGCAGAAGGAAGTGTTTTATTGGTCTGATCGTCATCTGCCCCTTTATTAATTTCATTGAAAACAGAGGTTTAGAGGGAAGGACCTGTTCCCAAATACCCATGGAACTTCATGACAACTTCCTGAGAGGCGATGGCAGAACTGATATCGTTTATTACCCCTTTTCCACACTGGACATACATTATCACCAATATCGAAGGTCATTCGACGAATCGGTTAACTTTGAGGGCGAAAAGTATTAGAATAGGAACTGTAAGTTTTTAATTTTACAGTTCTGCGCTTTTTTTACATTTTCTAGTTCCAATTTGTCTCGTCGACGTCGATGAAACATATAAAGACATATTTTTATACAGTACCAAGACTTCTTATTTAGCAAAACCTTATATTGTTCTTACTAGTTTCGAATTTCCTCGTTAAATAAACTTTCATTGAATAGGAGACTTTGGGGGTATGTAAAGCTACTTTCATGTACGAAACATATTAAAAAAAGATATTACCGAAAGCTACGATCCGATCCTGCTGCAGAAGTGACTCATCGTCGTTTCAACTTCTTGAATTCGCCATCTGCCTATTTTCAGATATTGCTCAACATTTTGAAGGCCCAAAAGCAGATGACTAAAATTTTCTCTTGTGGTCTTAAAGTGTCAATAGAATATAACCCTTCACAGAACACAATCAACTGCAAAAATTGTACACACTTATGATCAGAGCTGGACACTTTTTGGCTTTGTAAAATATCAGGCTGTGTAGCCGATGCACAGTATGTCTACATGTCAGTCTTGGTGAAATTTGGGGCTGCGAAGCGCAAAGAATGCTAATAGTGACACACTACGTTATTCATTTTAAAAAGCTATGTCAAAACTACACTGTAGGAAATGCTGCAACAAGTCAGAAGTTTTCTTGAAATGATTTTCTTGTACCATTTCTAGTTTCTGGCCTGAGCCCATTGTTAGATAGTAGAGTTGACTTCCTGCCACTTTCACACTTGCGTCCTAAAACATATCAAATTTTTGTGATGCATAGTTTACAAAAGATTTTATATTTATATCTTAACATTTAACCAGATTTTCCATGTTTATACAGTTTTTCACTTACATATGTTGGATTCACATGTTCACAAACAGTCACTTACTATTTCACAAAATGGCGAAAACAAATTTATAATATATATGGTGAAGAGATGCAATACCTTATAAACGTACTCACAGCGATCGCATGTTGAGAGAAGGACTCTGGAAATAAATAACACTACAAGGCTTTGATGGGATACAGCGGTAAGCGTCAAGATGCAGGTAACACTGCATTGCTACGGAGATGCACCTGGTGTAATGTAAATATGTAATTAATTATACATTCAAATTTTATGGAAGGAATGAACATAACAGAACTGGTACTGTACATTTCTAATTCCGAAGTATAATCTACTTTTGCAGGGTCTGTGACATTAGACGCACACAAACCATTCCAACACTTAACAGTAATCACAATTGTCTTGTAGAACACGTTATCAACAAGGGTATACTTCAGATTGACAGGATTCAGACAAAGATGAACACCTTTCTTGCTGTCTAATATCTTTAAGCAATACTTTATAAACCATATCAAGTGTTTCAAAAATGTTATTCAGGAAAAACAAACAGATGATACCAAGCATAACGGAAGGGTAATAGTTCTCTTTAAGAAAACGTGGGAAGTGTTTACCTATAATTTCATAGGAAACGAAAATTTTCAATATAGTCATGTACTAATATTCAATATATAACAATATTCACTATTGTTATATAACAGCGTAGCTACAGTACTTGAAACTACTAAACCCAACTTAGTAAGTAATTGCCCCAAGTACAATTATGACACCAATTTATATAAGAATAAATTTAAATAAACACTTGACAATTACCCAACGAAATGCCTGTACAGAATGTAATAACTCATCATAAAAACCAAGCAACTACAAATATACTTTCAAATACATGAATATCACAATCAGAACATAAAAAATAAGCACAAACACACATCAAAACGTAACTGCAAATTCAACATGAAGATCAAATCGATACAGAGGTAATTATGTACCGGTATCTAAGACATCACAGTGATATAATGTTTATTATTTTAAAACACATTTGCAAAATGAAGAAATAATGGCTCCTAATGAATCCATCTGCTTCCCTCATTAAAGGTCAGAGCCGATAATCGACCCTGATGTTAAGTAATGTGCGCCATAAAGTGTTGAGGTTTCAAAATACCTGAAAATTTGTGTGATACACAGTTCTGTGAAGAACATATAAGCGTCAAGAGTCCCTAAATGAAGACAGTGGCAAGAAATTAAGACGTAAGGGCAGAACAGTTACAATGAGTTATGGAATACAATTGGTAGTTTGCAAACAGAGCTCACTAATGCTTGTAATCGAAAGCATTACGAGCTCCAAACTGAATTTCAGTCTAAACATGATGGACTCAAAACCGAAATTTAAGATATTATGACACAGGTCACAGAACAAAGCAAAAGAAAACTGTGATTAATGAGTCTCATGATAGACTTCGAGCCAAAGATAGTAAAACCACGCATGTAAAGAGGATTTGTGACAGTAACCAACAGACATTTGTAAAGTAAATTGCTACGGAGATGCACCTGGTGTAATGTAAATATGTAATTAATTATACATTCAAATTTTATGGAAGGAATGAACCAAGCAATTAATTGCCGCAATTGACTTGCCTCAATTAATTATAAACAACATAATGAGCCCACGATACTTCCAAGAACTGGAATAGAAACCAGTTATTCATCCTGGTCTTGAATGTGACCTTAGTTCAGCATACACCTGTCAGTTTTACTGTATCTAACATTACCCCACTTTCAGTTGGCAGTTTAGTTCTTTGCATGAATATACCTGAGTTGGATTACATTTGCAGTCTCATTTTACAAATGATGAGCATTGTTGTAAGCAATGGTACGAGCAGTTATTGAGAAACAGAGCTATTGCACGTAAAACATGGTACGTGATTTGCTTTATTCATTTTCGTTGATTATTTCACGGTAAACCAACAAGAAATGACAGTGCAATCCTTAATCTCAGGTTCCCTTGATGGAAGCTTCGTCAGCATGTGTGCATGCAAACAGTGGTAAGTTCCAGATGAGGGACAATTTGTATATACGTGAGGATGGTGTGGATAACTGACACAGATGAAGATCCTGAATATGCTTGTGAATGCAACTGCACTTTAAAAGCTGTTGCTAGTCAGGTAAATGTGAAGAATTGCTTAACCATGTAAATTATGTTCAGATGTCTCCCTTAGCATAGTTAACGTGAATGTACGTGACAGTTTGTTAGCAGAAATGTTAAGGGCCATCCTTAACATTGTTCATGCGCTGTAGTATGAAGACAATAACATTAATTTATGTTGTGCAGCATCGCCGATTAATAATTCAGACTGTTATGCTTTGTTATTGCAAAAATAGGCCAAGCAATTCTTAGTATTACTAATTGAAGCAATTAGGACCTGTCAAATTATTATTTACATATACAACTCAAAGGGAAATCGTAGGTAAATACTAGCGCATATTAAATGTCCTTAGTCTGCAAGTAAACAATGTTAAGAAAACACTCACATATTTTAAGAATAATGTTTGAAACAGAATATACAATTTTAAAAGCATTTCTCTATAAATGTATCAAAACAGTGACTTACCTGCTTAAGAAAATTACAATTATGTACCAGAAATACCGTATTTAAGAGATTTTTTAAACTTTCTTTTTACCACTGTTTACAGTATATATATATATATATATATATATATATATATATATATATATATATATATATATATATTTTCTCATTTTCTTTATTATATATTTTGTCTACTTCGCATTTTATTGAATCATCGGAAGACAGATGTAGTCTTTCACTATTTACTACACTACAGTAGGTTATGCACGTACATTTTATTTGCCCTCTTTTTTTTCCTTTAATTTAAAACATACTCCATTAGTGGTATGTTAATTTTATGCGTATTTTTTATTATTATTAATCATCTTACCTCGTTTTACGGACGCTCATGTACGTGTTGGCTCTCTGACGCAAGCTCTGGTACAATATCACAGTACTTATGTGTTGAGCGCGCATTTTTCATGGACAAAAGATAACAGTTGTCTTGATGCATCTTGTAGAGTGTTTAGCATTTCTTAATAGGTGATTTAGTATTTTGCTTCACTAAGGCAATGGATCTCCCTTGTATATATTACGTCGCGTACAAAGATTAATATTTAATGACAGTGCATTGTATTTCTGAACACTTAGTGTGTAATTATTCAATCACACACACATTTTATGAGTGAATTGTTAGCCGTATATTATAGACAATTGCTGCTCGTTGGGGTGTAAACACACACACTCATCTTACTGCTACACTGAAACTGGCTTACTCTATGGCAGAGTACTGTGCTCCACTGTGAAAAAACTTTGCACAGTGACACAAAGCTGACAAACTAAACCACACAACGAGAATAATAAACACTACTAAATCAATTTTGGGCCACCACCAATTCGATGAAAAGCAGTTGCTGTAAGAAAGTTCCAAAAGAACCCATCCTGGCTCACTTCTGTATACCTACCAACAAGCTTTAAACATAAAACCACCCTGCATAACGTCGGATGCGAATCTTATATATGATGTGTGTCAAGAATGGATAGAGGTACGACAGAAATTTCCTCCAGGAATTTCTCGCCTTATCACTTGTCCTAAGAAATGTGGAATGAATATGGTTCTCCCAGGAAACTACGGACAGCTCTGAATTGATTAATATGGGGCACGGAAGGTGTGGCACCTGTTTGCATGACTGGGGGTACAAGCTTACCTCGACGTACGACTGAGAGTGGTTGAAGAGAGTTTATTACGGAAATTTCCTGATGCACTCAGTAAACTGCATTTGGTGACACCAACGTCTGCAAACTTGTTAAAAGATCTAGGTAATCAGTTACAAAATTTTCGAGTGTTCCCTTTTTATACTATGTTTACTATTATATTATGTATTTTTATGTAAATTTAACCATTTGTATAAGAACGTAAATGACCCTGAAAATCATACGAATAATAGTAATAATAATAATAATAATAATAATGAAGACTACGATTAATTGATACCTACCTATTAATTATCGTATTTAGGAAGTTTCATTTTAGAACTGTTACTTTTTTAACTTTTAATTGAAATATCATTTTTCAGTTAACTTTCTATAAAGAATTTTAATTTCGGCGGGGATATGTAAGGGTACAATATTTTTACATATAATTAACACTGTACATGATATGAGAAAATGACTTTCGGAAAGCGCAGTAATTACAGAGCCCTAACGCGCCAATTCCGTGTGAGCCAGGGTCTGGTTGGGACGTAAATGTGGCTTACCTCCACTTCGATAATTTTAGAGTGATACTGTGGTACACAGTAATCGTACTTTTAGTTATGTGACGTGTAAAGTGAAGTTGCACTCATCGTTACTAAACAGTGTCAGTTAAATTTCTGCTACATCAACTTGATCCATTCTTTGTGCGGTCCCTAGTAGGTGAGCGAACAATATACAGAGAAAACTAATTAGAGTCATCGTAGGAGTTTCAAGTGTAAGAGGAGTTGGTACGCTTACAAACCGCGCGATCCGTTGAACTACAAAGGTGTGCATTAAATAAGTTCCGCTTTAAACTGATGACGCAGTCGCATTACAGTCGCATGCTTACCCACTAATGTGACAGTTAGGACAGAGTCGTCACGATTAGTGATGACAGCAATGCAGGAGCTTCATGCCGCATAAGTTCCAGCATACTGATACGCTCCCCGTACATGACGTTCACTCATTCATAGGGGCTCTGAATTCAGGAAATTAACCGCTGACATTGTCCAGCGTATCTGTACTTTGTATATGGTGAGCAGTGTGTACGTGAACAGATGGTCCCGAAAAAAGTGCTCAGCGTAAGGGAAGTCAGGAACTCAGCTGCGAGGCAGACGTATTGGTTCAAGATGTGGTAGAAAAGACGGCAGAGAACTACCGACTCACCGTGACCACTCTATCAGTGGATTTTCCATAGATATACTGGAAGAAACTACACTACCGTCCGTAAGCTGGCAAACACCATGCTGCATATTACAAAAGAGCCAGATAAGAGTATTCAATGTGAGTTACTGGTTAGACTACAGAATAGTATGCTCAAATAACATTTAAAAATGACACATTATTGCACAGATAATTACTGTACATATACATACATTTTGATAATTCTCTGTTACATGTAAACTGACTTTACCTTTCCACACAGGTGGAGCCAATAGACGGAGCGAATGTGTACAGATACGTTGTTTACGGTTGTGTTAAATTATAGTTCCGTATGTATAAAACAGGACACACCGCGAGAGAAGGTAATACACGCAACCAAAGTAACTGAAAATGGCCCCAAAGTGACTGATTCCTTATGATTCGCTGGTAAAGATAATCATTTTACATCAAGAACGCAGTAGTGTCTAACAAATATAAAAGAAATTGTAGATTTCTGTCAGCAGAATTGTCAAGAGCATAAACCGACATCGAGGTACAGGCTCGTATGATGATAGTCCTAGCTCAGGAGCACACAGGAAAATATCAGACGTTCAGGAAAAGTATTTGGTAGTGACCAGTAAACGCAAAAGATTCCACATTGTCCTTGAATTGACTGCAGAATTAAACACAATTAACAATACACCAGTGACTGAGTCAACATTGAGACCTGGCAGAAAACCAACTCCAGGGTAAAGCAGCAGAAAGGAAACCCTTGTTGTGCCATGTTCACGAGAAGAAAAGGCCTCAACGGGCTACGATGCACGTTGGACAGCAGGGTATTGGGATGAATCCAAGTTCGAAATATTTGGACGTAAACTCCGTCACTTGAATCCTCTGTGTGTAATTCCAACCATGAAGCATGGAGGGGGTTCTGTGATGATATGGGGATCTTTTGGGGTTACAAAATATGAGATTTGGTGAAAGCAGGTTGGAAAATTAATCAAAAACAATTATCATTCTATAGTGCAGAAACATGCCAGGAAATCTGGATTTCTTTTGATTGGGAAACGGTTTGTCTTGCAGCGAGACAGCGACCCGAAACATAGATCCCACTTATGTCAGAACTATGCGAAGTCTCTAGAGATTCACAATATGTGGAAAAGTGTGGAATGGCCAACCCATTTCCCAGATTGTAAACCAATAGAACTGCTATGGGATGAGCTGAACCGGGTTTTCCGAAATCGGGGAATCATCAGTGGGACATAATTGTGGGAAACCCATCGCATGAAGAGTGTGTGCAAGCCAGTAATTAAAGCACGGAGTATCTATTTTGAGGAATCTAAACCTTAATAATTGCTTTTAATTATGTACTGTTCGAGCTTAATAGACATTTAGAAAACAATAAGCTGTTGTTTTATAACGTATTCCTTTCCATTTTCCATAACCAGTTGAAGGACACACAACACCCAGTCCCCTGTCGGGAATCGAACCCAGGCCCATTCAGTGGTAGGCGGTAGTGCTGCCGCGGCGCTACGGAGTCGGACTAGTGAACAGGGAATGTGGAACCGATGTTACTGTTTCCAAATACATTGTAGTGCTGGAGGTGTCATGACTGGGGCGAGACATGGTCCTTATATGAATTTCTGGAAACAATACCATTATCAATGGCTCGAATGCACACATTGTGGTCACCGGTGTATGGAATCATACCCTGTCTGAGCTGTCAGAAAGACAAGACCTGTCAAGCATTGAAGTTGCGAAGCATTCAGCCAACAGCAATACGCAACGCAACATTGCATAAAAATTTATTTCTCACAATACAC